>NC_054833.1:23017974-23645710 GCF_018345385.1 Vulpes lagopus
CAGGAACCATACAACATTTATCCATTACGTTCTCCATCTTATATGGGTGTGGTTTGTGGTGCCCCCAAACAATTACTATATAGCATCAAAGATCACTGAGCATAGATCCTCATCACACACATAATGACAAAGTTCGAAATCTTACAAGAGTCGCCAAAATGTGAGACGTAGACATAAAGTAAACAAATTCTGTTGGAAAATGGTATCGGTAGACTTACTTGATGCAGGGTTGACACTAACCTTCAATCTGTAAAAACAAAAACAAAAACAACCAGCTTCCCCCCAACCAGTATCTACAAAGCTCAATAAAGGGAAGTGCACTCAAGCAAAGCTCCATAAAATGAAGTCTGCGCGAGTGATGTGCGTGGAAAGGGAGGGCCTGACAGGGGTCAGGAAAAGAGAAACAGACTCACTGGTTGCCTTTCGGATTTGCCCCCAGGCTATAGTGAGCAGTGGGAACCCGGTGCATTGCCATGTCGGTCACCTATTTACTGTCTCTCTGCTCCAACCTCCCCTTTCACTGACACCCTGAAACCCTGTCAATATTACTTCACCAGATGGCCCCGTGTTGGATTCCTCAGAAGGGGGCACTAGAGAGACAGTCTGCCTTCAGCTCAGGTCGTGATGGGGGTCCTGGGATCAATTCCTGCTTCTCCCTTTGCCTGTGCCTCTCTCTCTGTGTCTCTCATGAATAAATAAATAAATAAAAATCTTAAAAAAGAAAGCATCACATGAATTTCATGACAGTAATTTCCTCCCGATGAAGAGAGAATTTTGCTTCTAGATGGCTGCAGCGCCAACTCCTCCCTGGGTCTCTAGCCTGCCCACCTTGCCATGCAGATTTTGGACCTACCATCCTCGTAATCACATGGGGAATGATTGAGAATCAGAGAACTCTCCCTTAGTGGTCCATGGTCCCCAACCTTTGCCCCACTCTGGAATCCATCCCACTGCCTGGGTTCCTGCTCAAGCAATCCTCACTGCATTGATTTGGGGTTCAGAATGGCCATAGGATTTATTTATTTATTTATTTATTTATTTATTTATTTATTTATTTATTTAGCAGAACAAACAAACACTACTTGGAAATATCTGGGGAAGCTTCTTGGAGGAGGCACTGTTTGAGCGGCATTTTGACAGAGAAAGTAGGGGTCCAGGTGCCCCATGTGTTCATGGAGAGGATGGAGGGACGTGCACATGGGATATGGAGGGACTACAGAAGGTTTCCCACAGCTCGGAAGGAGCAAAGACTTAGCCAAGACTTTAAAAGGCTTACACTCTGTGATTGACAGTTTGGACTTGATCTTTTGGATGAGAGGGTGTTAAGGGTTTTCTTTTTTTTTTTTTTTTTAAGAAATTTATTTTTTATTGGTGTTCAATTTGCCAACATACAGAATAACACCCAGTGCTCATCCCGTCAAGTGCCCCCCTCAGTGCCCGTCACCCAGTCACCCCCACCTCCCGCCCTCCTCCCCTTCCACCACCCCTAGTTCGTTTCCCAGAGTCAGGAGTCTTCATGTTCTGTCTCCCTTTCTGATATTTCCCACACATTTCTTCTCCCTTCAAGAAGGGTTTTCAACTGAGCTGTAACACGATCAGATTTGAATGATTATTTGGGGTTCAGTGTGGAGGTCAGGTGAAGGAGAGGAGCGAGGAGAGCCTCACCCAAGCGTGGCGGTGACGAGGAGGCGGTGGACAGGAAGGCTGCTTGGAGGATAGAAGTGACAGGACCTTTGATCATTTAGCTTTGGGAGTGGGGCAAAGGGCTCGCCCCAGGTTTCTGGGAGGTGTCCAATAGTGCAGAGCCTGGGAATGCCTACAGCTCACGAGACAGGCTAGAGACAGGGGGGATTAAGGGCTTCAGAGTTTGCGTATCTCTTTCTGGCAGCCTGTCCTTTATTTCCGGAAACGTCTAGAGGTGTAAGGTGAGGCTGTGTGGGCCGGAAGAGGCCCAGGGGAGGCTGAACCCTGCTCTGCCGGGGGCTTGCCCATGGCCAACACACCAGCCTTCCAGAAACTGCAGGCTTCCAGTACACGCTGCAGCTAAAGGCTCCCTGGAGGCACTGTGAGCTGAAGACAGTCGAGGAACTTTAACATTTAACATGACCTATTGTGTGTAGGGTTTGCTGTGCGAACTATACCACTATTGTACTTTCCTGGTTGACATTTTCGCACATTGAGACTTGAAATAATTTGTACTGGTTTGGGCTGTTCTATATTTAGAGAGTGGCTTTCACACTTATTTATTTTTTTAAAGTGTGAGACACTCCCTCTTAAACAACTATTTTTGGAGGAAGCTTAACATAAAGCATCTAACAGTGGAGACTCTCTTATCCCGGCGGTGATCCCGCAGCTACTCGGTCTCACCTACCCAGCCCTACTCTCCTCCTGATGCGCCCCTAAGAGGCTCACAAGACTTTTCTTAAAGCTTAATGGAGAAACCTCCACACGGTTTTCCAGAGTGGCTGCCCCAGGTCACATTCCCACCAACAGTGCAGGAGGGTTCCCCTTTCTCCGCATCTTCTCTGACATCTGTGGTTTCCTGTCTTGTTAATGTTCCCCATTCTCACTGGTGGGAGGTGGGATCTCATTGTGGTTTTGATTTGGATTTCCCTGATGGCCAGTAATGCGGAGCATTTTCACATGGGCTTGTTGGCCACGTCTAGGTCTTTCTCTGTGAGATTCCTGTTCATGTCTTTTGCCCATTTCATGATTGGATTGTTTGTTTCTTTGCTGTTGAGTTTAATAAGTTCTTTATAGATCTTGGAAACTAGCCCTTTATCTGATACATCGTTTGCAAATATCTTCTCCCATCTGTAGGTTGTCTTTTAGTTTTGTTGACTGTATCCTTTGCTGTGCAGAAGCTTCTTATCTTGATGAAGTCCCAATAGTTCATTTTTGCTTTTGTTTCTTTTGCCTTCGTGGATGTATCTTGCAAGAAGTTGCTGTGGCCGAGTTCAAAAAGGGTGTTGCCAAAAAAAGGGGGGGTATTGCCTGTGTTTTCCTCTAGGATTTTTCTGTGTGGGGGTTCCTCAAAGAGTTAAATATAGATCTGCCCTAAGACCCAGCAATTGCACTGCTGGGGATTTACCCCAAAGATACAGATGCAGTGAGACGCCGGGACACCTGCGCCCCGATGTCTCTAGCAGCAATGTCCACAATAGCCAGACTGTGGAAGGAGCCTCCGTGTCCATCAACAGATGAATGGATAAAGCCGTGGTCTGTGTATACAGTGGGACATTCCTCAGCCTTTAGACACGACAAATACCCACCATTTGCTTCGCCGTGGATGGACCTGGAGGGTATGATGCTGAGTGAAATAAGTCAGTCGGAGAAGGACAATCATCATATGTTCTTATTCATTCGGGGAATATAAAAAATAGTGAAAGGGAATAAAGGGGGAAGGAGAGAAAATGAGTGGGAAATATCAGAAAGGGAGACAGAACATGAAGACTCCTAACTCTGGGAAACAAACTAGGGGTGGTGGAAGGGGAGGAGGGCGGGAGGTGGGGGTGACTGGGTGACGCGCACTGAGGGGGCACTTGACGGGATGAGCACTGGGTGTTATTCTGTATGTTGGCAAATTGAAACACCAATAAAAAATAAATTTGTATAAAAAAAAAGCTTAATGGAGCACATTTGCAAAACTGCAGAGTGAGGCACTTTGTAGCCCTCCCTCCCCGAAACAGGAAGGTGAAAGCTCAGACGACAACCCATCTGCGGGAGGGAATGAGTCTCTAAGGCCGCGGTGGCTCCTCAAAGTGCCCACCCGATGGCGCTGGGTTCGTACTTGCTGCCTGTCCCGTGGGCCCTCTGGGCACCCCCTTGGCCCAGGTTCAGCCACTCTAGTGGAAAAAGGTGTATCTCTTTGGATCCCCCAGTTTCAAAGTAAAGTTTGTCTTTTCTATGTTGCTCACGTTTTAGATCAGAGACCGCCTCGAGCCAAGCCTCCAGGCTGGGTGAGCTCTGGCAGCTGTTCTCACATGGCACCGTGACCAAAATTTTGTTTTTACAGAGAATAACAGTATTGATTCCTAGAACCTTGTTTACAAATTAGCTTGGAGACACACTAAATGGAGAGGTGGGAGCGGGCGGGTCTGTGGTGAGTCGGGCCCTGGAATCCAGGTGCCCTGCTGGCTGCCTGCGGCCTCTGGAGCAGGTGAGCTCACCTTAGGAGGGATACCTGCGCCCGTCCCCGCGCTGTCAGCGGCCCAGGCATGCTCCGTGCTCCCGCGGGGCTGGCACCAGAAGCTGGCCGCTCCTCTGAAGTTACGGGAAGCAGATGCTGGAGGGGTCTGCGGGCAGCCGTCAGGAGCCCAGGCCGCCAGGATCGGCCTGCTTTGTGAACAAACCAGTGTATTATCTTCCCGTTGTCACTGTAACAAATTACCATAAAGGTAGCGGCTGGTGGCAACTGAAGTTTATGACCTTATAGTTCTACAGATCGCAAGTCCAAGACAGGTCAGCAGGGCTGCTTCCTTCTGGGCGATCTAGGGGAGATTTTTTTTTTTTTTTTTTGCCTTTTCTAGCTCCTAAAAGCTGCCCGCGTTCTTTGGCTTATGGCCCCACATCAGTCTGGTCTTTAGCTCTGTCCTTGTATCTCTGATCCTGACCTGCCCCCTTCTCTCTCATGACTACGTTGTCCACCCAGATAATCCAGGATAATCTCCCCATCGCAAGGCCCTTAACTTGATCACATCTCCGAAGTGCTTTTTACCATGTAAGGTCATGGGTTTTGGGGATTGGGATGTGGACATCTCTGGGGAGCCATGATTCTGCTGACCACAGCCAGGGTCCACTGACAAGGTGACTCAAAGAGGACTTGGTGTGCTTCGGGGTTACACTTAGATCTAGACTTGCCCTGAAGATCCTTTAGGTCACAGACTTGCCTGTGTTGCTAATGGTACTTTTGCCATCTGCTCATTGAGAATGTGGGGAAAGTCCAGAATTGTGATGCTCATCAGCTTTGGCTTTCTCTTTCAACATTCCTTTGACTGTTGGGTCTTTCCTGACAAAGCAAAAGACAATCTATGGAATGGGAGAAGGTATTTGCAAATGATGTATCAGATAAAGGGCTAGTACCCAAGATCTATAAAGAGCTTATCAAACTTAACACCGCAGAAACAAAAAATCCAATTGAGAAATGGACAGAAGCCATGAACAGATATTTCCCTAAAGAAGACACACAAATGGCCAACAGACACATGAAAAAATGTTCCATATCATTTGGCATCAGGGAAATACAAATCAAAACCACGATGAGATCCCACCTCACACCCATCAGAACGGCTAAAATTAACAAGTCAGGAAACAGCAGATGTTGACGAGGATGCAGAGAAAGGGGAACTGTCTTGCCCTTTTGGTGGCAACGCAAGCTGGTGCAGCCACTCTGGAAAACAGAATGGAGGTTCCTCAAAAAGTTAAAAATAGAGCTACCCTATGATCTAGCCATTGCACTACTGGGTATTTATACAAAAGATATAAATGTAGTGATCCGAAGGGGCACCTGCACCCCGATGTTCATAGCAGCAATGACCACAATAGCCAAACTGGAAGGAGCCAAGATGCCCTTCAATAGATGAATGATTAAAGAAGATGTGGTCTATAGATACAGGAGAATACTACTCGGCCACCAAAACAAGAAGAAAGAAAGAAAGAAAGAAAGAAAGAAGAAAGAAGAAAGAAAGAAAGAAAGAAAGAAAAGAAAGAAATCTTGATAGAGAAAGAAAGAAAGAAAGAAAGAAAGAAAGAAAGAAAGAAAGAAAGAAATCTTACTATTTGCAACGATGTGGATGGAACTAGAGGGTTCCGTGCTTAGCATGTTCACTTATGCTAAGTGAAATCAATCAGAGAAAGACGATTGTATGATTCATTCATGTGTGGAATTTAAAAAACAGAACAGACGACCATAGGGGAAGGGAGGGAAAAAGAAGATAAGACGAAATGAGAGACGGGGACAAACCATGAGAGGCCCTTAACTCTAGGAAACAGAGTGGTTGGAAGGGCCGTGGGTGGGGGGCTGGGGGGCATGTGGTGTAATGAGCACTGGGTGTTCTATGCAACTGATGAATCACTAAACTCTCTGAAACTAATAATATGCTATATGTTAACTAATTGAATTTAAATAAAAGAAAATTAAATTTTAAAAAAGAAGAATGTGGGGGTAAAAGGAGCACTCAGGACATGTGTTTTTCTTGGCCCTGAGCATCTGCTCTGTCCTGGCCTCGGTCTTCATGACAATGAAAGGAAGCCCTGCTACCCAGAAGTCCCAGGTTTGCATGCTCGTCACACAGGAAGAACAAAGCCATGCTTTTTTTCTGCGATTCTCTCGAGTTGATCTTTTTGGGCCTTCACACGAGCTGATGAACTCCAGCGTGGCCCGTCGGTAGCAGGAGGGGCACCATGGTGATGGAGAAAGGGACCACATGGGTAAAAAGGTAAACTGTGTAGGACAGAGAATCTCCCATAGTGTTCACGGGGGAAATCAAGTGAATATGTTATTTTATCCACACAAAAGCTTCAGTAATATCATAGCATAATTGTATTTTTGAAGAGTAAAACTACAATTCTTTTCCAACAAAAAGGCAAAGGATTTAAATTCTGTTCTATTTTAAACTTCTGTTAAAAACATATTTAAAATTGACCTGCAGTTATCGCCTATGGCCATACCCCCCTGAACGCGCCCGACCCGTCTGATCTCGGAAGCTAAGCAGGGTCGGGCCTGCTTAGTACTTGCATGGGAGACACGCAGTCATCTACTTCTGTAAATTGGCCATTTCTAGTGTGTGATTACGGATAGTGAAAGAATACAACACAAATGAGAACTTACATCTTCTGGAGTTATTTCGAGTCTTCTCCAAAGTGGGTTATGTGTGACTTTCAGTACCAGCGAAGTGGGTAGTGCTTTCAAGAAGTAGCTCTTTGCCTCTTCTATTTTAGGTTTCTGTGATGATCTGGTCAAAGTGCCCCAGAGCATTGCAATATGCATAACATTTTGCGTGTAACGTCAGGTTATATGTTGAGGTTTCCCTGAGATTTCTTCTTCCACTTCACCAGGGGAGGGAGGCTTCGGGCGGGGGTGGGAGATACAGGGACAGCTTTAGTTGCCATTCTGACTTGACATTTAATCGTAGCCTCATCTGGAGGACTCCTGTAAAATTACTAGTTCGACATTTTTGCTTTTATGTCTGTTCTTTCTCATGTTCCCTGAGGGCACATTAGATTAAATCCCAAAGACTTCTTTTTTCTTTCTTTTTTTTTTTCTGCCTCCTGTTATCATACTTATCTGATATGAATAGATTTACTACACTGGTTTTCAGCTGGGAGCAATTGTGTCCCCTGGGAAGACATGTGACGATATCTGGAGTCCCTGTGGGTTGTCATAATGGACGCGGTGCTACTGGCACCTAGTCGGTAGATGCCGTGGATGCTGCTAGACATCCTAAAATGCACAGAGAGCCCCTATACCGAGGGATCATCCGGCCCCAAATGTCGATAATGATGTGGTTGACATTGTTGACTGTGCCAGACAATGGAATCATGTAGGAGCCCACATGATCTTTAGTACAGAGATTTATTTGGAAGTCACTCTTTGGGGTATTAGAGGGCAATGGTAAAAGCAGTTGGTGTTGTTCTCCGTTAGCAGATACGGGGCAACAAAGATGGAGATGCTCACCAAGGTTTCCACTCATTTCTCAAAGACATTGACCAACAAGGCAAGAAGAGCTTTCTCAGAGCTGCTTAGAGCCTTTGGAAAGAAATTGTGCAATTTCCTGTCTGTAAATGGTGTTCACACATTGATGAAAAGAGAAATAGAAGAGAAACTACAGAAGAGCAGAGAATGAAGTAGAGATCCTCTTTGATGGACAGTGGGATTTTTGCCCCAATAAACCCATCATCGAGGGAAAATACCCAAAGCTGAAAGTACATTTAACCTATTTAACCTAAAAGTGATACCTAACCCAACAAACATTGTATCTTAGCCTCGCCTACCTTAAAAGTGCTCAGGATACTCTGTGCGCAAAATCATCAAACACAAAGTTTTGTGTTTGACACTATTTTAGTGTCAAACTAAGTGTCGTCTTAGTGTCCACGATTTCATGCAATTTTTTAAATGCTGTACTAAAAGTGAAAAACAGAACGGTCGTATGGGTACACAGTGGTTGTAAGCACATCGGTTGTTGACCTTGATCACATGGGTCCCTGGGAGCTACGGCTGCCGCCCAGCATCATGGGAAAAGATCGTCCCACATGTTGCTAGTCTTGAAAAGTTCAAAATTCAAAGTACAGTTTCTACTGAATGCACGTCACGCCCGCACAACATAAAGAAAAAAGAAATCATAAGCTGAAGCCTAGTAACTTGGGGATCTCCTGTATGATTCTACTGCCTTAAAAATGTGCTTAGAAATAAACCTTGGTGATTATAATTTTGAGTTTTAATATAGCTTCTGAATTATGTCTTTCTTTTTCATGTCTCTCTCTGTGGGGTCACTCTCAGCATATCTATCCCCCTGCACCCAAACCCGCTCCTCCCCCTTGGCTCCCTCTCCCCCACTGTACTGTCGAAGGCAGAAGCTCAGCCACCCTGAGTCCTCCCAGTCTTACTTCTGGTGCTTAGGCTGGTTTCCCTTCCAAATCTCTTAAATTTACCCCCCTTTTCCGAGTCACGCTGCTGTTGCCTGGGTTCAGAGTCTCACTGTATCTTTTCCACTATTACTTTATTTTTATTTTTATTTTCTACTATTACTTTAATTGCCTCTTAACTGGTCCTCCAAGTCCAGCCTGATCCTTTCCTCTGTCTCATAAATCCACACTACTGACAAAATAGTCTTTCTAAATAAAAATCTTGTTGTTAAACTGAGACTTTACATCGAGGTGGCTTCCATAGAATTCCTTAGTCCAGAAAGCCCTTCTTTAATGCAGTAAGTGAAGCAAACCAACCAACAAACAAAAAATCCACCATGTAATATGTACAAGGTGATGATATTGTGAGGTTCATGAGCTGGTGGAGCGATCCCGGCCGTCTGTCCGGTTGGCAGTGCCAAGGTTTCTTCTGGAAGTCACGAATACGTCCTTACCCTTGTGCCGGCAGCCCAAGGAGGTTGCCGGCTCTGGGCCTCAGTCTCCTAGCGGATGCTCCTGGGTCCTTTGTCTCGCTGGGTCTTCCAGGGTTAGCGCGGGCGATTCCAGGAAACATCTGGTTTACCGGGAGTTCATTTTTGAACATTGGTTTCATTTTTCAATATTGGAGAATATTGCGGACCCAAGAAATCACCCACCACCCTCCTTGGTTTCTCTTCTACTCTATTTCCTCTTTCTTCTATAAAAGCTGAACTATTTGAAAACACACGATGAGTGGAGGAAGGGAGCCAATTGCCAAGCTCTTTATATCTGAAATCAAGTAATCATGGGAGAGTTGTCTCCAGGTTTTAGTGTATTGGGTACAGGTCCTTCCCTATTTGGTCTCAAACTTATTTTGCAATGATCATTCCCCACCGTCACATTCCCCCTACCCCCCACCCTGACACACACGCACACACACACACGCACACGCACACGCATCCCTCCAGACCCTCCAATCCATTCCCAGAAGACCTTCCTTGCTCTCTGATCTCTTCTTACCACGATGATCCAGATGTAAAAGGCTGTTTCCCTCTTTGTCCCGTAGGAGAGCTATAATCTCAAATGATCACAGCCCCACTATGACGTTTCAGACACTGTGGTTCATACCATTGATACAAAAACGAGTGTAGGAGTGTGAGGCCATCCAAAGCTTACAGTGCAGTGAGAGAGACAGGAAAGTCAATGGAGTCCACATGGAGTATGCGTGTGGGACAGGGACGATCTTGGGGTTTGAGGAGCATGGCCACCACCATCCAGTTCCACATGACACCTGGAAAGTACCTCTCTGTACTTTCGGCCTCTCTCATCACACTGGAAGTCAGCTCAGGTCAGATATTGTGTCTTCAGCTTGGTGCCAAGGACCTAGTGACAGGCAGGGCGTAGGCGGTTTTATTTTTTTTTCTTAATTGAGTTAATGAGTCTTGAAATGCAGCATAACCTGTGCAAGTATTTATGGCAGAAACATGCTAAGAGGGGACAATTTTTTTTCTTTTAAATTGTGGAAACTTGTGCAGAATAGAGCCCAACTCAGGACTTGCTCTTTGTAAGGAATCCTGTGAGAGGTCCATTGCTAATGACATAGCGGAGTCACAGAAAAGATAGGAAACTGGGTCACACAGTGATGGTATGAGACGCCAGCTTTGGGGGTCTTCAAGTCAGGAAGGAAGGAGGGCTCCAGCCTGGCTAGGGCACGGTCTCCCAGGGGTTAGCACCGGCCCCAGTTATCAGAGGACTATTTTGGTGGCCAGCAATACTCTTTCATGATTTGTCTTGGGACCATCAGGTCATGTAATAGTGATTTTCAAAAAACACTTAAATCTTCTCTCTTCTGAAGTGTAGGAAAATCTCTGAAAAACACTTCCTCTTTGGGGCCCTATTTGTCTTTTATGTGGAGGCATCCTTAAAGGTCAACCAGATCAGGATATATTTTTCAGATACTGTTACTTTCTTAAAGTAATGACATGGGAAAGATTTTGGTAGAAAAAGATAAATAACTTATTTCAAAACCTCTCAATTCTTGGGGCACCTGGGTGGCTCGGTCCGTTGGGCATCCAACTCCTGATTTTGGCTTGGGTAACGAGCTCAGGGTCCTCGAATGAACACTGCAACGGGTTTTGTGTTCAACGGGGAGTCTGTTGGAAGATTCTTTCTCTCCCTCTGCCCTTCTCCCTGCTGGCTCTCTCTCTAGAATAAATAAATAAATCTTGAGAAAAATAAAAAACTTTTCAATTCTGAATCTGTTGCTGAATGGATTTCATGTCCCCTGTGTATCTTTTACTGGGAGCAAGGGAGAAAAAGCCTAAAGCCACTTTCGTAGTGAGCGCTCTGTTTTTTTTCATCAAATCCATCTTCTGCCCTTTGATATGATTTGGATTGGAGGTAAGTGTCCTCTAAGCCCTGGAGCGCAGAGGCAGCCAGCGCACGCGTATCCTATCGCGCTAACGTGCCCTACATTTACTCAGACACCTTCTTGCGATGTGAGTGACAACAATGACTTATTTGTGGTCTTAAGATTTCTGGTTCTACAATTCTGAGCTCAAAAAAAGAGTGTCACTGGATGTTAAGGCTAAACACTTTCCTACACTCTCCTTTGAATGTGACGATGGTGGGAGCAATGGCTTGGATTTGGCCTCCGTCAATCTCGTATGCATATTGCTCAAAGATATAAAAATATAAAATATATTTGAATATATTTTAAGACTTTATAGTTACATTTATATGACATAACTGGGCAGCTCTTCAGGATGAAAGGATCACTCCTTGTGGCCAACTATATTTCTTCTAACCAGAACCTTCTCTGCACAGGCCTGAATATCAGCTGATGATCCTCGTAACTTAGAGAAATACTTTTTAATTAGATCTTTAGAGGTGTTTCTTTCTTTCTTTCTTTCTTTCTTTCTTTCTTTCTTTCTTTCTTTCTTTCTTTCTTTTTCTTTCTTTCTTTTTTTTTAGAGGTGTTTCTTTATGCAGCTTCTCAAGAGAGAAACAAAAGCACAACTCCTTCCAAAACTAGTATAGAAAGTTTATGTCTCTATGTTTGCTGATCTATTCTTTCTTACCTGGTAATATTTGATCTGTAGGAACAAAAGCGCTCCGTACTCGACAACTGGGATGTACTGATGAAGACTTTATATGCATCAGCATAAAGAGACAGAAGCAAAAACTCTCTTATCTGTCCCCAAGGGGTTCTTCTAGTTAGATGTGTTACTCGGGGGCAAGCTGTGTTCATGTTTCAGTAATTTAATTTTGACTTCCTGTGTTTTTAGGAGAAAGCGTATATATGACATCTAAGCAAGCTAAATTTAAAACAGTGAAACGGTATACAGATAGGTGCAAAACCCGGACCTCAGGCCGCTCTGTGCTGGGTAAGCCCCAGGCGATGAGTCAGTGTCGGTGGATTCCAGCCTGAGCTCATTTCTTTAAATCCATTCACTAGATAGCATTCCAGGAGTTTCCAACTTTCAGTTATCACAAGTAGTACTGGGTGAACACCCACTGCATGACTTTTGGTGAACGTGTGTATGCATCTCTCTCTCTCTCCAATTAAGATTTTATTTATTTATTAATGACAGACGCAGAGAGAGGCAGAGACACAGGCAGAGGGAGAAGCAGGGAGCCTGATGAGGGACTCGATCCTGGGACCCCGGTATCATGACCTGAGCCTAACGCAGATGCTCAACCACTGAGCCACCCAGGCTTCTCTCTCTCTCTCTCTCTCTCTTTTTTTTTTTTTTTGTTTAAGTAATCTCTACACCCAACTTGGGGCTTGAACTCAGGACCCCAAGATCAAGAATGAAATGTTCTACTGACTGAGCCAGCCAGGCGCCCCCTATGTTTGCATTTCTACTGGGTATACAAGAGTGAAATTGCGGTATGGACAAGTTTTGACGAAGCAAAGAGGAAGGTGTGCCAAAAATATAAGGAAAGTGCCAAAAATATAAGGAATTATTCTTTATTCTGAAGGGAGAGGGTTGTTGAAAGCCCAATAATTATTGAATGAGAGTCTTGAGAGAGAGGGTTGCAATTGGTGCAGACAGTGTTTCCCAAACATTAATGTGTATACACACTGTTAAGGGCTGAACTGTGTTCCCCAAAGGTCATATGTTAAAGCCCTTACGTCTCTGAACTCAGAATGTGACCATATTTGGAGATGGGGTCTTTAAACAAGTGTTTAAGTAAAAAGGAGGTCCTTGGGGTGAGCCTTAATCCCTTATGACTGATATGACTGATATGACTGATGTCCGTGTAAGAGGAGGAAGCTTGGACACAGGCAGATACAGAGGAAGAGCTATGTGAAGACCCAGAAGGAAGATCACCGTCTACAGCCCAGGAGAGAGGCCTCAGAAGAAACCAGACCTGTTGACACCTTGGGCTTGGATTTCAAGCCTCCAGAACTGTGAGAAAATAGGTGCCTGTTGTTTAAGGCCCTCAGTGCGTGCCACTTTGGCGCAGCGGCCCATCCATCCCGGCCTAGCCATCCCGGCCCATCCATCCCGGCCTAGCCATCCCATGATCATCCCGGCCTAGCCATCCCGGCCTAGCCATCCCATGATCATCCCGGTTAGCGGCCAGTTTCCGCTTCTAACAGGATTGCGTGTAGCACAGGCTGCGGGGCCTTGGGCGCACTGGGAGTGGCGAGGACCTGAAGCAGAGGCCACAGCCCCCCTGAGCCAGGAGGAGAGCCTCTTTCTCTGAGACAAAGGAAGAGAGTTCGGGAGGCGGGAGGTATAGGATCAATGTTGCTGCAAGTGACTCCACAAACCCCAAGGGGATGTGTGGTGTTGGGGTTGGGGGAGGTGGGAGCCCGAATAACGATGGCTGATTCCCAGGGTGTGAGGTGTGAAGGCTCTCCCCGCCGTCCCCGCCATCCCCACGGCTGACTTCCTACCGAGAGTCTCACCCCGGGCTTGCAGAGCTCCTGGGAATTTAAGAGTAGCCTCGGGCCACAGGGAGGGGGGGGGGCGGTGAGAGCTGTCCGGCTACTTGAAGAAAATTCGCACAGCCTGGGCATCCAGGATGTCCCAGGAGCAGGACTGCTCCGGAGAAGCAGAGGAGGCCCCTGCTGTCCTCCCTTCCCCCCAGGCCCAGAGGCCTGAAGCTGCGCCCCGACCGGTCCGGTCCGGCTCTCCGCTCTCAGGAAGTGCGCTGGCCGCCCTTCCTGGGGACATAATCCTTGATTTCCTTCTCTTGGGCAGTCAGAGGTCAGAGGTCAGAGCTTTGTCTCCCCTTCAGTCAGAATGTCCTTTGACTCACAATAATGTGTGTTGCATGAATCTACATGGGACAGTTAGTTATGAGGATTTTGAAATTGAATATTTTAAAGGAGTTTAGGGAAAATAGTTCTTTTTTGAAAACCTAGGGGGAGGGGCACCTGGGCAGCTCAGTGGTTAAGCATCTGACTCTTGATTTGGGTTCAGGTCAGGATCTCGGGTCCTGGGACCCGCTCCGCTTCCAGCAGGGAGTCTGCCGGAGACTCTCTCCCCTTTGCCCCTCCTGCTCCTGTTGTCTCTCTCGCCCTCTCTTTCTCTAAAATAAATAAGTCTTTAAAAAAGAAAAGAAAGAAAAAATAAATAAAAAAATAAAAAAAGAAAAGAAAGGAAACCTCAGCTGGTTTCAGTAGTTTTCTAGCTTGTTTTACTCTTGGGTCCCTAGGACAGGGAAAACACAAGATTTGGGGAAGAGTCTGGGGTATTTATAAGGAAAATATCTGTGCGCTGCCTTGGACCCCACCTTTCCACCTCGTTCGTTGCACAAGGGGTGGGGATGGTGAGTGTGACCCTGGACACAGGATGTCGCCTGGATTTTACGGCTGGAAAAAGTGCAGACATCTGTGAAGTTCAGAACCTGGGCAAATCCAGGAAAGCTCCTGAGGGACGTGCAAGTGTCCCTCCCCAGATCAAAGCAGAGGGGCGGCCACATGCACCACCTGCCTTCGGGTCACCCCTCCCTGTCCCTTCTGGCACCGGGAAGCCAGCAGCGCCGGGCTCCGTGGCCGTCCCCGCAGGCCGGGCTGAGAAGGCGCTGCTCGCTCCGCGGTGGCCACCGTCGGGCTGTCCCCCCCAGACGGCCTGGATGACCCCTCCTGGGCCGGCTCATTATTTGTGGGTGTCCTCGGGGCACCTCCAGGGATCCACGGACCAATCATCTGCTCTTCCATCCTGGGGTCACCTCGGAGCTTGCCACCCACCCCTGCCCACCTCGCCTGGAAATGGCAGGGCCCAGGCCCCGCGGCTCGCAAAGCTGCGGATCTCGACGCCTTCCCCCTGCAGCCCCCCGGGCGCTGTCCCTTCAACAACCAGACAGGGTGTCTCGCATCCTGCTCAGGGTCACCCAGAGAGCCCCACGTGCTGTGCAGGCATCTCAGCGAGTCCCTGTGGTCACAGGCAGATAGAAGCCCAGGGGCTTAGCAGGAGCTTCAGGGCAGGACGCCGGGCTCCGGCACACATGCCTGCAAGGCTCTCCATCGCCGCCCCCTGGAAGCACCCCCAAAGCTCTGCCTGGCTCTCCTGAAGCCCCCAGAGAAACCCTCCCCCGGGCACCAACGCCTGGGAACCAGGGCCCCGTGTGGGCCTACGAGCTCAGAGGTGGCCCAAGCGCATCCCTCGCTTAAGACAGGACCTCCCTACGTAAGATCTTTTTTTTTTTTTTTTATTACAGAAGAGTATGTGTTGTGGCAGAAATTTAGAAACTATAGGAAATACAAAGCAAACTTAAGCAGTCCGCAAATCCACACCCAGCGATCTCCACTGTGGATGGTGAGCTCGAGGTCGTGGTGGGTGGAGGCGGGATCCACTATCTTGCTGGCACCCGAGACAAGCCTTGGACGTAAATTCCCTTTGCTTCATGCAACTGCCACCCACCTGGGCTGGCCTTCTTCCCTGGGGCTCTCCTCTCTGAGCAGGAGGCTGCTTTCGACTGTACCAGGGAAACTCCGGGCAGGGCGGGGGTGGGGGGTGGTTAAACCAACACATGGATGGAAATATAAACCTATAATCATTTTCCCACAGGTTAGTCATAGACCTCTGTTGCCCTTTCTTACTCTCGACCTTCCTCAACGTAATTATCTTCCCATATCATCGTCGGTACACGTACACCTCCACTGTATGATTGTCCGTATCTCTTGTGATCTGTTTACTTGCAGACAATTTGTGTAATTGAAATTATTTATATTATATACTGTACCGTTATGAATATCCTGATTATTTGCTCACATCCTTAATGTTCTAAAGGAAATCCTCCTAAAACTAGTACTGTTGAGATAAAAGTTGGGCGCATTTTGAGGCTCCTCCCAAACTGGTCTCCAAAAAGTAATGATTTACGTTCTCACTGATGCTACTGCTGACCGCTGCCTGATTTATTCTTTATGACTTGGACTGAACCATGGTTGTCCCTGGTCCAAATTTGGATTCACAGTTCAACAGCCTGTTACCTGAGCCATCTATTTATAGATTTTATATTATAGTTTATATATGTATTTTTATTTTATATATATTTTATATTATAATACATATTTTATATTATAAATTATAATTATACATCAACATAATCATGTAATATCTAATATTTTAATATACTTAATATATTAATTATATATGATTAATTATATATTAATATATAATTGTATTATGTAATTATATAATTATAATTGATAATTATATAATTATAATTAATATATTTTATATCATATGTACTATAATATATATTTTATATTATAATATAAATTTATATTACACCAAGCCAGGCTATGTTCCCTGTTAGACCACATCCATTTCAGGAACTGTGCTTTCTAAAATGGATTTGGAAAAAAAAATAATAATCCACAGGACCAGAAAGCAGATATCTACAAATTATAATTTCATTTCATTCTCTAAAAATTATCCTACTTTATTAAGGTATAATGAATACAACAAACTTCCCATATCTGACATGTACACGTCAATAAGTTGTGATACTGGATGCACTAGTAAAACCATAATCAAGATAAGGAACACATCCACCACAACCTGAAGGCTCCTCTTATGCCTTTTAATCCGTCTTTACCCTCCTTCCTTGCCCCATCCTACCTACACACCCTCAGTCCTCAGGCAACCACTGCCCTGCTGTCTGCCACTCTGGATTAGTTTGCATTTTATAGAATTTTATACATATAGAAGCATACGACATGTACTTCTTTTGGACACAGCTTCTGTCACTCAGTACAAGCATTCTGAAATCCATCCATGTTGTTGTGGGCATCAGTAGTTCATTTTTTAAAACTGCTAAATTATATTCCTTTGTACGAATACATGGTAATTTGCTTATCCATTCACCTGTTGGGTTGCTGCAATGATTTTAACTATTGCAAATAAAATTGCTATGAACATGCATTTGCAAATCTTTGTATGAACGTATGCGGTCATTTCCCTTCATATAGGAGTGGGGAATAGCTGGATCATACAGCAGGTTTAATTTTTTAAGAAACTGCAAAATCGTTTTCCAAAACGATTAACATTCCCAGTAGCTCAGATGAGAGTTCCCGATGCTCTGCCTCCTGACCAACACTTGGTACGGTCGGTGTTGTTAATTTTAACAATTCCAGTATGTGTATAATGTCATCTCATTGAGGCTTTAGTGGGCATGTCCATAATGACTAGTGACGTTCAGCATTTTTTCCTGTGTCCATTTGCAATCCATATTTGTTCTCTGGTGAAATACCAGAGATCTTTTAAAATCTGTCACCCATTTTTTTTTGTTTGTTTTGAGAAGGAGAGGGTACTTACTTATTGCATTTTGAGAGTTCTTATATAGATTGGGTAAATCCTATTTCTTTAATATTTTTAGTCTGCCTGCATGAAGCAATTACTTCAATGCTTCTTGAAGTACAAGGTTGGTTGGTGATGAAAGCATTTGGCTTTTGTATGTCTGAAAGTCTTTATTCCACCTTCATTTTTTTTTTTTAAATATTTTTGAAAGGGACAGAGTTCTTGGTTGATGGTTTCTCTTTTTTCTTATAGTATTTGAAAAATGTATCTCCACTGTATCCCTGCTTGCATTGTTTCCAAAGAAAAATCTAATATTCATCTTTATTTCTGTTTTGCTGTACCTTTGTTCTTTGATCACTTTTAAGATTTTCTCTTTTTGGTTTTGAGCAGTTTGATTATGCAGTGTGATGATGAAATGAATAAAAACTTAGTTAAAACTTAACAACAGGGGTGCCTGGGTTGTTCATCGGTTAAGGGTCTGCCTTCAGCTCAGGTCATGATCCCGGGGTCTTGGGATGGAGCCCCACATTGGTCTCTCTGGTCAGTGGGGAGCCTGCTTCTCCCTCTCCCCCTGTTCCCCTCTTGTGTGATCCCTCTTTTTCTATCTTAAATAAATAAATAAAATCTTTTTAAAAACCCTCAACAATAAAGACAAATAACCTAATTTGAAAATGAGCAAAGTATTTGGCTTAATTCTTCTCTGAGAAAGCTAGACAAAGAGCCAGTAAGTACATGAAGCATCATTAGGCATCAGGGATTAATACAGCTATTAGTAATAGTCATAGTCATACAGCTCTATGCCATAATGAGGTATCACTTCATACCCACTTGGATGGCTAAAATAAAAAAAAAAGAACAATAGATGTCTAGAAATTGAAACCCACATACGGTGATGGTGGTAAAATTGTGCCGCTGCTTTGAAGCATATTTTGACATTTGCTCAGAAAGTTAAATATAGACTTACTATGTGAATTAACAATTCCACTGCAGGTATAGACTCAAGAGAAACGAAAACAGATGTCTACACAAAACCTTATATGGCAATGTTCACAGTAGCATTATTGTTCACAACAGACAAAAGAGGGAAACAACCCAAATGTCTATCAATTGATGAATAATCAAAATGGATATATATGTGCGCACTCAATATTATTATATTATCAGTCATAAAAAGAAATGAAGTACAGACCATTGATACCTTAAACCAGCAAGGATTAACCTTTGAGCACGGTGGGTAGCGGAAGAAGGCAGCTTAACCCGCTGAGCCACCCAGGTGCCCCTGGATCAGATACTTTTAAAAGGTGAGTATTAAGGTGCTAATCGTATCTCAATAGAGCTGTTATTATTATTATTATTTTTTAAGGGAGACACCTGCTCTCAGGGTCGGGAAGGCACAGGGGTTGGCCCACCAGTGGGGGCCTTGGTAACTACGTGGAGCCGCCTGGCTTGCCTCCTCCTCCTCAGACCCTAGGAGGATGCGCTAATTCAGGTTCATTTGAAATAGGAGGCGAAGTGTTCCGAAGGACAAGGCTTCCGGGGACACCCCTCGGCCTCGGAAAGTCATCTGCCCTGCTTCCCTTCTGGACATCATCACATCAACAAGAAATGCTTTTTGTTAAACGCCGAGGCCTCCGGTCCGCGGCCTGGGAGCGAGGCCGATACCCGGGCCCGGTGCCCGCTGACCCCGCCTCACAAGTCCCTATCCCGGGCGGGTCTGACCCAGCGCACCTGTTCGGCCCCCGCAGGTGCAGGTAGCGGGGCGCTGCTGGGGTGCAAGCGGCCGGGGCCCCCAGGGGCGGGCAGGCACCTGCCGCAGGTGCGTCCTGCAGCCCAGGTCGGAGGCAGCAGGAGCGACCGCAGCCCCCGCTCCTGCACGGCGGGGACCCGCGCGGGCGCCCAGCTGCCGCGAGTCGGGAGCCGGGAGCCGGGCGTGCGCGTCCCCCGCCCCCGGGCCTCCCTCCCCGGGGTCACCCGCTGGCGCCGGAGCCGGACCCGCCCGCGCGTCGCCGGTCGGGAAACGCCTTTCGCTTCCTCCTCGGTTTCCGAGGCCGCGGGCCGACCGGGGCGCGTCCAGCCGGAGCCGCGGGGTGGGACTGGCGCGGGGGGTGGGGGCGGGGCCGGAGCGGGAGGGGGAGGGGGAGCGCCGAGGGGGGAGGGGAGCGGGAGGAGGGATCGGGGAGGGGGAGCGGGAGGGGGAGCGAGAGAGGGGGAGAGGGAGGGAGAGCTGGAGGGGGAGGGGGAGGGGGGAGCGGAATGGGGGAGAGGGAGGAGGGGGAGGGGGCCGGGAGGGGAAGAGGGAGGGGGAGCGGGAGGGTGAGCGAGAGAGGGGGAGCGGAGGCGGAGAGGGAGGAGGAGCGAGAGGGAGGAGGGGGGAGGGGAGAGGGAGGAGGGGGGAGGGAGGGAGAGCTGGAGGGGGAGGGGGAGGGGGAGCGGAATGGGGGAGAGGGAGGAAGGGGAGAGGGAGGAGGGGAAGAGGGAGGGGGAGCGGGAGGGTGAGCGAGAGAGGGGGAGCGGAGGCGGAGAGGGAGGAGGAGCGAGAGGGAGAAGGGGGGAGGGGAGAGGGAGGGAGAGCTGGAGGGGGAGGGGGAGGGGGGAGCGGAATGGGGGAGAGGGAGGAGGGGGAGGGGGCCGGGAGGGGAAGAGGGAGGGGGAGCGGGAGGGTGAGCGAGAGAGGGGGAGCGGAGGCGGAGAGGGAGGAGGAGCGAGAGGGAGGAGGGGGGAGGGGAGAGGGAGGAGGGGAGAGGGAGGGAGAGCTGGAGGGGGAGGGGGAGGGGGAGCGGAATGGGGGAGAGGGAGGGGAGAGGGAGGAGGGGGAGAGGGAGGAGGGGGAGAGGGAGGAGGGGAGCGCGGAGCGAGAGGGAGGGGGAGCGCCGACGGGGGAAGGAGGAGCGGAGAGCGGAAAGGGGGAGCGGGAGGGGGTGAGGGAACGAGGAGGAGCGGGGAGCGCGGAGAGGGAGCGGGAGGGGGAGCGGGGGGGAGGGGAGCGGGAGGGGCGGGGCCTCCCACCCGGCCCCCACCCGCGCGGGGGACCCCGGCCTGCCCGAGGCGCCGCCCCCGGGGGCGGGAGGCTTAGAGGTGGTCTCCGGCCCGGGGCGGCCGAGCGGGGCGGCGGGCAGAGCGGCGCGGGGCGGAGGTGGCAGGTGAGGGCTCCGGGCCGCGGGGGGGGGGGGGGTGGCGGGCGCTCGGGCCTGGAGCCTGGGGCGGGCGGGATCGCCTCTCCCCGTGGCTGGAAACACAGCTCCGTGCTCCGCAGGGCCCCAGGGCGCCCCGGCCCGGGTCCCCGGCGAGGCCCCCCGCCCCCCTCCCCCCCTCCCTGGGGTCCCCGCGGGAC
This sequence comes from Vulpes lagopus, assembly GCF_018345385.1. Classification (NCBI taxonomy): domain Eukaryota; kingdom Metazoa; phylum Chordata; class Mammalia; order Carnivora; family Canidae; genus Vulpes; species Vulpes lagopus. The sequence continues at coordinate 23,038,669 of NC_054833.1, forward strand.
GCGCCCGCCCGTCCCCTTCCCGCTAAGGTCCCCCGCGGTCCGCGCCCGCCGCGCCCCCTCCGCGCCGAGGCCTCAGCCCCTCCTGGGCCCGCGGCGCCGTCGCAGGCCCCCACCCCCACCCCCGCGCCCTCGCAGGCCTCCCGGGGCGCCGGAGCACCTCCAGGCAAGGCGGGGATTGCAGGGGGGCTGCTGGGGGCGCTGGGGCGCGGGCGCGGGGAGACCGGCCGGGGCGGAGGGGGGCGCGGAGGGGGCCTGGAGTTGGAGAAACTGTTTCCAGGGGCGCGGGGGTGGCTTGGAGCGAAGCAAAGGCGGTCAGGGGGCTGCAGGCGGAGGCTGCAGCAAGGGAGGCCGACAGGTGGAGGAGCTTATCCCCAGGGCCAGGCAGGTCTAAGAGGAAGGCTGAAAGGTGGGCTCCCCCGTCAGAGGGCAGAGCGCGGGGGCGGGGGTGTGTGGACAGCTGGAAGCTCCTAGAGGGAGCAGAAGATGCAGGCTCAAGAGGAGCAGGCTGGTTCAAGGGGTAGGAGTCAGCAGAAGGGAACCCTCGGTGATGGGTGCTGATGGGTGCGAGGGGAGGAGGAGCTGCGGCCGGGAGTCAGGGAGGCCCCAGGGTGGGAGGCCAGGGTCTCCTTTCCAAGCTTAGCTAGTTCCCTGGCCAAATGTGGGCTGCGGGTGGTAGGATGACACGGCCGGCTTCACCTGTGGCCGGCACACCTGCCCACTCACCTCTATGCTTCTGGAGCTTCAGAGCTACTGGCCTCCCCATTCTGGGCTGTTCACCCCCTTCTGGGCTCTTCTCTGCTCCCCCTGGCCTCTCCACTCAGGTGTCCCAAGGGCCCGGTCCTTGCCCCCTCAGGCACAGTCCACTCCAGGGGCTTCTGCTGGGACTAATGGGTAAAACTCTCAAATCAGTGTTTCTGACTCAGCACAAAGATCGTAAACCAAAAGCACAGTTGCCTCACCCTCGTTTCCAATGTTCGAGGGTCACTTGGACCCTAGGCCCTAGGGGTGGCAGTGGGTGCTCTGAGTTGCCTTACGGGAGATGAGGAGTCACTTAGCCTCGGGGTGCTGAGGGCTGCTCAGCGAGAGAGCACACTGGCTGTCCCTCGGCCGGTGACCAGTCACTGTAGGTGCAAGGTCCTTGCCTCACAGCCATTTTCATACCCAGCTGTAGCCTCTCTTTTACCAGCATCTCAAACATTTCTCAAGAATTAGCAGATGGATAGGGAGACTGTAGTCGGCTGCAGAGGTGAAACTCCCAGAAGTTTCCTTTGCCCTGACCCTGTGCCCCTCCACAGACCGGAAGAGCTGGTCCTTGTGACAGAGGATTGGACTCCCCTGATCTCCGGACGCTGAGTGCTCTTCACTTTCCCGAGGCTCCCGGGCTGGTTTGATCTGCTGCCAGCACCACACTTGGCTAATTACTTTAAAATTGGGACTTGTTTTTCTGGATGGAGAGCCACAGGAAATGGATTTCCCTCCAACTGAAAATACTTATGAGCTTTATTATCTAAAAAAAAAAAAAATGCGGGGATCTCGGGGTGGCTCAGCTGTTTAGCACCTGCCTTCAGCCCAGGGCGTGATCCTGGAGGCCCGGGGTCGAGTCCCGTGTCGGGCTCCCTGCGTGGAGCCTGCTTCTCTCTCTGCCTCTCTCTCTCTCTCTCTCTCTCTCTGTGTGTCTCTCATGAATAAATCAATGAAATCTAAAAATAAATAAAAATTTAAAGAATGTACAATTCCCGCATTGCCACGTAGTAAGGCAGTAGCGTTCGGGGGTGGGTTGGAGCAGCCTTTCTCTCTCTGCTCTGGTTCCAGACCCTGCATCATGGAGGCTCTTTCTGAAGCAAATGGCACCTTCGCCATCCGCCTTTTAAAGATGCTGTGTCAAGACGACCCTTCACGCAACGTGTTTTGCTCTCCTGTGATCATCTCCTCTGCCCTGGCCATGGTCTACCTGGGGGCAAAAGGAAACACCGCTGCCCAGGTGGCCCAGGTAAACCTGGCTGTCACCCAGGGGAACACCTTTGGGGGTGTTATGTTCTATCGCCAGCTTCATACCTCTGACTCCAGAGCTCCCGTAAGGCAGGATGGGGGGGGGCGCCAGGTGTGTGCACACATCTGTGCCTCCGTGTGCCCGTGGGGCTGCTAGAGACCAAGACAGAAAGGGCAGGGCTGGGAGTCTCCTCCACTGAGATGCTTTTTGGGGGGAAGTTCGCTAATTAATAACCTGGATGAGACCATCAAAATCTTGTCCTAGCGCTTCATCTCTGTTTAGAAATCAGTACCGAAATTCTTTGAAATCTAAGCGGCTAAGAGCTCTCATTTTTGGAGTAAAAGACTGCATGGCTATAACTATTCTTTGGCACACAGGTAGGTTAAGATCTATTTCAAGCCATTAATATGCCAACATGCCTTCCTAGCTCAGGAAGGGGACGGACAAAAATACGGACAAGTGGATAAAAAACCACATGTCTTTGTTACACGTGCACACTATATAATGTGGCCTAGTCTGCTGAACAGACGTTTAGCAAACATCTGAAAATGATAAAGAGTCGATCCCTGTCCTGAAGGGATGGAGCGAGCACAGGGACATGTGCCCGAGATAAAACCTGAAAGCTTATTTTCTCCTGCCCCTGTAGACACCTTCACTGTCGACGACGACGTGTGCATCAGTGTGGCTCTTGGTTTTGATAGGACTTTCTTTTCCCTTGAGAACTTTTTCTGGGGTGATTTTTTTTCTCATTTTTTCAGTTTGCGGTAGGAGGGATTGAAGGTTTAGGTGTAGCGGGGGGCTTCTTTAGCTTACCGAACTTTCTATGCTTTAAGCTAGCCCTTCTGGGGGCTTTTTTTGAGAGCCTCAAGATCGGTTACTTTGTGTTCGGAGACATTGAAATTCCTGATCCTCCTGGGCTCGGCTGGACGGCAATGGCACTGGCTATGCGAAGTGCACATTGCTGCTTAGAGCACTAAGGGACCTTCTCTCACAGAACTAGCTTTCAGATTCTGTGTGCACTGGCGGGGACGGAAAGTGAGGTTTCCCCCACTGACTGTAGGGGAAGTCATCTCCCCATCTCCCCATGAACCTTTCATGCTTTTAATTGTATGTGCTGTTGGGTTTTTTTCCTTGTGAATCTTAGATGTGAGTTTCCCTCTATGTAGGATATAGTTCATACTTATGTTTTCCTTGGGATGCAAAATTTTATAAAAGCCCCTTTTCTGAGCCCCTCTTATCCTTGTCACTACTTACCTTTTTTTTTTTTTTTTAAGATTTACTTATTCATTTGAGAAAGAGAGGGGCAGATGGAGAGGGAGAGGGAGAGTCCCAAGCAGACTCCCTGAAGCATGGAGCCCGATATGGGGCTTGATCCCACAACTCTGAGATCATGACCTGAGCCAAAACCGATAGTTGGATACTTAGTGGACTGCACCACCCAGGTGCCCCTTTCTATTCCCTGCCTTGAAACAATAGAGATCTATTTAGGTAGAAAAGCCAACTCTTACTCCCCTGCTCTTTTTAAATTAAAAAATGTTTAAATTCAATTTAGTTAACATAAAGTATATTATTAGTTTCAGGGGTAAAATTTAGTGTCACATGCATACAACACCCAGTGCTCATTACATCGCGTGGTTTCCTATAATGCCCATCACCCAGTTACCCCTTCCCCCGACCCACCCTCCTCCAGCGACCCTAAGTGTGTTCCTTGTAGATCAGAGTCCCTTGTGGTTTGTCTCCCTCTCTGTTTTAACCTTATTTTATTTTCCCTTTCCTTCCCCTATATTAATCTCTTTTGTTTCTTAAATTCCACATATGAGTGAAATCATATGGTATTTTTCTTTCTCTGACTGCCTTATTTCACTTAGCCTAATACCCTCTGGTTCCGTCCACACCACTGCAAATGGGAAGAGTTCATCCCTTCTGATGGCTGAGTCCATTGTCTATATAGACCCCCTCTTCTTTATCCATTCATCTGTCGAAGGACACCTGGGCTCCTTCCATATTTTCATTGTTATGGACATTGCTGCTGTGCACATTGGGGTGCAGGTGCCCCTTCAAATTGCTGTTTGTATCCTTCGGATAGATACCTAGTGGTGCAATTGCTGGGTCATAAGGTAATTTTATTTTCAGCGTCTTGAGGAACCTCCGCACTGTTTCCCAGAGAGGCTGCACCAGCCTGCGTTCCCACCAACGGTGCAAGAGGGTTTCCCTTCTGCACATTCTCGCCAACATCTGTCATTTCCTGTCTTGTTAATTTTAACCATCCTCACTGTGTATCTCACTGTGGTTTTGCTGTATTTCTCTTTTTAGTAAATGTGCTGCCGAAGCGAGCACTTGCTGTATTTCTCTGATGCCGAGTGATGCTGAGCATTTTTTCATGTGTCTGGATCATGTGTAGGTCTTCTTTGGAGAAATGCCTGTTTCATGTCTTCTGCCCAGTTATTGACTGGATTTTTGTTTGTTTTTTGAGTGTTGAGTTTGATAAGTTCTTTGTAGGTTTTGGACACTAGCCCTTTATCTGATACATCATGTGCAAATATCTCCTCCCATTCTCTAGGTTGCTTTTTAGTTTGGTTGACTGTTTCCTTGGCTGTGCAGAACTCTTTATCCTGATGAAGTCCCAGTAGTTCATTTTTGCTTTTGTTTCCCTTGCCTTCAGGGCCATATCTAGCAAGAAGTTGCTGCGGCCAAGGTCACAGAGGTCGCTGCCTGTGTTCTCCTCTAGGATTCTGATGGGTTCCCGTCTCACATTTAGGCCTTTCATCCATTGTGTCTTAGTCCCTTGTTTTCTGTTCTCTGCCTCCCCACCTCAATCCTTTTCTTTCTATATCTTCTCCCCAAACCCACATCCTGTTGCCCTAGTAGGTATTAAATCTGCAATTAAATTGAAAGTAATGTCCCTTTTGAAAAAAGAGAAAACAATGCCCTTTAAAGGAAAATTTTGTGGAGTATTTGAGAAAGAATTTTGCTTACAGATTTTTTGAGACACTCTTTTTCTTTTCTTTCTTTTTTTTTGAGAGAGAAAGAGAGAGTGCTTGAGCAACTGGCAGAGATGGGGGAAGGACAGAGGGAGAGGGAGAGAGAATCTCAGGCAGACTCTGCACTGAGCACAGAGCCCAGTGCAGGGCTTGCTCTCATGACCCCAAGATCACGACCTGAGCTGAAATGAAGCATCAGATGCTCAACTGACTGAGCCACCCAGATGCCTCCCAAAGAACAATCTTCATAAATTTCAAAATTATGTTTTCTCAACAGGTGCTTTCATTAAGCACAGAGAAAGACATTCATCAGAGTTTCCAGTCGCTTCTCGCGGAAGTGAACAAACCTGGCACCCAGTACTTGCTCCGAACAGCCAACAGGCTCTTTGGAGAAAAGACTTGTGAATTCTTCCCGGTAAGTTGAGTCAGCAGGACAATAAAAGTTGTAATCATAGTATAGAGTCTGAAAGGAAGATCCCAAAGAACTGAAAATTATGGTAAACATGTTTTTTAAAATCCTAATTCTATAACCGTGCCTTGAATTTTTAAGAATTTGACTTGTTCTAAAATTCATTTATCCATTTCTGGTTATTCATGGCTTAGTACTTCCCTCTTTATAAACTCTGCTGTTCCAGTGCCTAGTGGACTAAGATTCGATCAGTTTCAAGAGATGTAGACTCATTTTAATAAAATGTATGTAATATCCCGATTTGGGGGGGAAACTAGACTTTATCTCGGAATATAGCCGCATTGCACTTTTCTCTCCACAGACCTTTAAGGAATCCTGTCTTCGGTTCTACAATGCTGAGCTGGAACAGCTTCCCTTTGCCAAAGCGGCAGAGCCGTCCAGGAAGCACATCAACGCTTGGGTCTCAGAGAAGACTGAAGGTCAGAATTGCCTGCAGTTACCTCCCCCTTTCCCCCCCCCCCCTCCCCGCACCCTCGGCCTTCCCCTCCTTCCCCTGGTTCTCTTCCCCTTGCTTTTCCTGCTGCTCCGACTTCAGATTTCACTAGTGTTTCACTTGGTCTGGGTGCTGACAGGTTGGGCCTCTTGCCTTATTTGCACCTTAATGGCCTCACAGGGGTTCTGGGCAGATGCTCAGGTGTGCAACAGCAGACACCGAAGAGTTTGTCCACTCCCCTGGGACCAGAAGGACTGATACAAGTGTCCAAAGAAACTGATAGGCCAGGGGCACCTGGGGGGCTCAGTGATGGAGCATCTGCCTTCGGCTCAGGCCTTGACCCTGGAGTCCCGGGATCGAGTCCCACATGGGGCCCCCTGCATGGAGCCTGCTTCTCCCTCTGCCTGTGTCTCTGCCTCTCTCTGTGTCTCTCAGGAATAAATAAATAAAACCTTCTAAAAAAAAAAAAGAAAAAAACCAATAGGCCAGATTTCCAGCTTAATAGCTTGCACTGACTGAAGCATAGCTTCACATGGCAGGGCCCCTGGGAGGCGGCTCGCTCTGGTTCTGCTCTGAGACAGGTGCTTGGGCTTCCTCTCTGGAAATTCTCTGCCGCCCTCCTTACCCCCCGCCCCCCCCCCCCAGGCTGCCCACGAAGCTGCCTTGTTCTGCTTTCAGAGCTGCTCACACTCCCCCGTGAGCTTTGCTCAGCCCAGATTGGAGAGGCCGCAGATGCTGCCTCAGGCCTAGGCAGCTCGACGGACTGAAATCACGCTGTTTGGCCTTGAGCCTTATTCGTTTCTCTTTTACAGAGTGGAGGGTTCTGATCGTGGGCCGCGTGCCCGCTGATGTTGGAGCCACGCAGGACCCTCCGCGCTAACTGCTTAGCACCTCGAGGAGCACTGTGACTAAGTCGGGCCACAGAGAACGAGAGGTTGTCTGTCCTTACAGAGCCAGCAGTTGTTGCTACCATTTCTTCTTGGAATATTTGCCACTTAGGGCATCTGGGGGCAGCGACTCAGTAGGGCTGCTCTTGGTTGGTTGGAAAAATACATCATGATATCCAGGGAAGAAGGGGGTGTCTTTCACTGGCCCACTTTACCTTTCCCAGGAATGTCTGGTGTTTTGTTTATTTATTTATTTTTAAAGATTTTATTTATTAATTCATGAGAGACAGAGAGAGAGAGAGAGAGAGGCAGAGACATAGGCAGGGGAGAAGCAGGCTCCATGCAGGGAGGTCAATGTGGACTCGATCCCGGGACTCCAAATTCATGACCTGGGCTGAAGGTGGACACCCAACCACTAAGCAACCCAGGTGTCCTGGTGTTTTGTTTAGAGAATCAAATAGTGAAATCTCTTCCAGATCCTTCCAGAAGTTCCTCAGAGCACCCAGGCTGCCTAGCCTCAGCTATTTCCCCTTTGAGCCATTCATCCTGGCTGCCTCCGATGCGGACACAGCTGTTAGCGCTGGTTGTGACGTCCGTGCATTAACTACACACTCCATTTTACCACTTGAGATAACAGAAGTCCCTCCCAGCCCATCTCTCATATCCTGCTTGCCTTCATGTCTGACCTAATATAGTGTTTTTCTTTGAGTGATTTATAAATCTTGTGCTGTTATCAACTTTGTGACTGTCCCCACAGCATTGGTGACCTGGCTGTGAAATACCACTTGTATGTGTTGTTTTTTTATTTCTGCACATAACAGTCCGAACTCAGCTCATTTCAAAAAGAAATGAATGTTTGGTTCTTGATTAATAACCAAGAATCTAAAAAAAAAAAAAAGCTGAATATATTCTCTACTTTTTCTGGAAGGTAAAATTCAAGAGCTGTTGCCAGGTGGCTCAATTGATGCAACGAGCAAGCTGGTTCTTGTCAATGCCATCTACTTCAAAGGAAGGTGGAATGAACAGTTCGACAAAAGGTACACAAGGGAAATGCCTTTTAAAATAAACCAGGTGAGAGAAGCTTTCAGAAATCCTCCTAGTGTCATGAAGAAAGTGAATGGAAATAGTTAACTTTGTAAGAGCATAAATGATTGGCTAAAAATAATTCTGAAACTTAACACCTTTGTGAATGGAATTTTAAAGTAGAAGAGAACTGAGAAATAAAAATTATTTGCTATGATTTTTTTTTTTTGCATTTTATTACTGCTCCTATGGCCTCTGATAATTTCTCCTACATTCATTGCTGCCACCTAATTCAGGAAACTTAAGACTTTTTTTCTAAGTCCAGTTAGCTTAACAGAAAGCAAAAAACAAGTGTTCAGGAAGTGTGATATGTTGTATGTGTTGGGGGAGCATATAGAAGGAGTCAATATCATTTTAATCAGATATTTTAAAAGTTAAATAAGTATAGACTTGGATTATTGTTAATCATTATTGATCTAGTATTTATACGTTTGTAATATTAAAACTGACAAAGATGTTAGGCATTAAAATAGCTTGTGGAATCTCCCAGCCTGTGGAAAAAAAAAATACCATTTCATGAAATTAGGAAACTTATACTGTACAGGTAAATCCTTTTGGGGGGGGCATAAGGTGTACTTCACATAATCAGCCATCTAGTTATAAAGGTGTAGGGGAGAGGACCTTTCTAGCATCTAATTTTTATAATAGCTGATCCATATCAGTTTTTTAAAATTTAATGAGTAGAGTAGTCCAATGAACTTCTGCGTGCATATACCTCTTCTGTACTTTAAAAAAATACATATTTCATTGGATTCGAGTATCAGAATTGGAACAAGTGGATTTAAATACGTGAAGAGACATGTAATTCCCTCTGCTTTCTGAGGGGCCGTCTGCATACACTACGGGTCACACTGCTGCGAAACTCTTCAGTTTCTTTTTCTTTATCATTAACACGTTTTATACTTGAATACAAATGGTTTTCTGTTTCAGTTCATTTGATTATATTATTTCCTTAGATGTATTGCAGATTTTACATGAGGAAATTAGATTTGCCTCCTGCAAAAAATGCAGTGTCACGTTTATTTCGCTGAATAAAATGCGTCCTTTCCTAGGCTGGCACCGTATTTGCTTGCACTACGGGCCTTGTGGTGGTGACAGGAAAGAGTCAGAGCTAGCACACGAATATCGTTTCCATCAGGGGGGGCTGAAAACACTCCTGGAGCCAATTATAGCTGTTTTGGAAATTTTTATTGCCGCTTTCAAGAGTCTGTTTTTAATTCTGTGCTCACCTGTTTAATTCCCATCAGAAGGAGCAAAGGCCAGTGCAGATGATGTACCAGGAAGCCACGTTTAAGCTCGCCTACATCGAAGAGCTGCAGACGCAGGTCCTGGAGCTGCCCTATGTGGGCGACGAGCTGAGCCTGCTCATTCTGCTCCCAGACGACCACGTGGACCTCAGCTCGGTGAGGGTCCAGGGATGCCCTCTGCGTCCTTCCTCCTAGGCCTCAAGCGCCGCGGTCAGCGTGTGTTACCTTCCACGTCCATGGTGTGCGCAGCCGGGCAGCGGGCACAGCGTTTAGGCGCTGGCCTCTGGAACCCAGCGGCCGCCAGGACCCCTCCTCCCATTGTTATCTACGTGATCGAGCCAAATTCCTTGACTCCGTTTTCCCGCCTCGAAAATGGGGATGGTGGGACTCCTGGGGGGCTCAGCGGTTGAGCATCTGCCTTGGGCTCAGGGTGTGACCCCCGGGGTCCTGGGGTCGAGTCCTGCATCAGGCTCCTTGCGGGGAGCCTGCTTCTCCCTCTGCCTGGGTCTCTGCCTCTCTCTCTCTCTGTCTCTCTCATGAATAAATACATTAAATATTTAATTTTATTAAAGACAACCTCTCAAGTGGACAACCTCTGCTTGAGAGTTACGAGGATGAAATGGGGGTGGTTCAGGTAACAAACTTAGTACATTGGGACCTAATAAGCCCTGAATAAATGCGATCCATTATTACTATCATGATCATTGTTAGCATTATATTTTATTTATCTATTTTTTAAAGATTTATTAGAGAGAGAGCAGCGTGCGCTTGAGGGGCAGAAGGAGAGGGAGAAGCAGACTCCCCGCTGAGCAGGGGGCAAAAGGAAAGAAAGAGAGAGAGAGAGAGAAAAGAAAAAGAAAGCGGAGGGAAAGCAGAGTCAGGTAGGCCTTGACGGTTGTCGGGATAAAGCGGTGACCCTGCGGCCGCTGGGTGAGACGGGAAGGGCCGCGGGGTGCTCCCTGCTGGCCCGCGCCCACCGGTGGGGGGAGAGGGGACGTGCGTGTCCACCTGTACTGAGCTGTGAGATTTAAAGTGTGATTCGGGCCCTTGCAGGTGGAGAGCCGTCTGACTTGGGAGCGATTCCGAGCGTGGAGCGGGCCGGCGCGCATGCGGAGCACCGACGTGGAGGTCTTCCTGCCCAGACTGCAGCTGGGGGGCGAGTACGACCTGGCCGCCGTGCTTGGGCCTTTGGGGATGGCCGATGCCTTTCAGGCGGACAAGGCCGACTTCTCGGCGATGTCGGCCCTGCGGAGAGGTGTGTCTGTCCAGGTGTGTGCACAGGAGCGTGCTCGAGGTGGACGAGGAGGGCACGGCGGCGGCGGCGGCCAGCGCGGCCCTGGTGGTGGCCGAGTGCTGCGCGGAGCCCGGGCCCAGGTTCTGCGCCGACCACCCCTTCCTGTTCCTCATTAGGCACAACGCAGCCCACACGATTCTGTTCTGCGGCAGGTTTTCCTCCCCGTAAGGGCGAGCCCCTCTCCCTCCCCGTGACCCCGGTCCTGCCCCGCGCCTGTCCACACTCGGCTGGCCCCGTCCTGGCCCCTCGTTGGCCCTACCCAGTGTAGGGCAGGGGACGAGAGACCTTAGTGATTCCCTGGGGTGTTCAGAGCCCAGTCCTCATCCCGGCGGATGGGACGCAGAGCTTCCCCAGACTGGGTCCCCTCCTTCTGCAGGTAAGTTACCTGTGACACCGAGTCCTGCCTCGGTCCTCGAACCCTGCTGCATACCTGCCTTAGCCTGTTTCCGTGGTGACAAGCGCTGCTAGCTCAGGCTACTGTTCTCCGTGCGCTGGTGCATGGGCTTTGTAGAAAGTTTCCTTAATGTACATTTTTATGTTATCTTTGTTTAATATTCATGCATCACCAGCTAGGTGGCAAACAGGGCCTGGGGCATTGGAGACGAGGGGCGGAGTCACGGCCTTTGGACACCTGGTCTTAAAGAATCTTGCCAGAATCACGTAGTTTTTAGGACAGCCAGGTGGGACAAAGGTAATGTCCTTAAACTTATCACGGGATCCCCTCGTAGGGATCATAGCTTTCTTCGCGTTCTTGTATCTCTCCACCTCCAACTCTCACAAAAATTTCGTTCAACTCTTAAAGCTCATTTCCGATGTCATCTTCTCCAAGAATAGTTTCCTTTTCTGCATAAGCAGATGTGCATCTTTGAACCCATGGAGGGAGGGCATTTCTCTTATGGCATTTGCTTTATTTATTAATCACCGTGTTCTCCAACTAGACCTTAAATTCCTCAGGGGTTTTGCAGTCTATGTGCTACTTACAATGCAGCGATATGTAATTTGATCACAGCTGAGCTCTGTAATTTTTTTAAAAAGTGATTAGATATCAGTGACATTATTGGAGCCTTCTTAAAGGATCTGTTATTGAGGTGAAATTCACATAGTGTAAAATTAATCATTTTTAAGCAAACAGTGCGCTGGCCTTTAGGACATTGAAAATGTTGTGCAACCACCACCTCTATCTAGTTCCAAAAAATGTTCCTCACCCCAGAGGAAAACCCTGCAGTCACTCCTCGTCCTCTTCCCCCTTCAACCCCAGACAACTGCCAATCTGCTTTCTACCTCTATGAACTTACTTACTCTGGATATCTCATATAAATGGATTGCTTTTGTTTCTGGCTCTTACTTAGCATGGTGTATGCGAGGTTCATTCACGTTGTTGTATGTACTTCATCTCTTTTTATGACTGAATAATAGTCTACCATAGAGCTGCAGCACGATTTGTCTGTCTACTCATTCATTGATGGACATTTGATTTGTTTCCATCTTTTGGTTATTTGTGAGTCATCCTCCTACACATGTGCATATTGGTGTATTTGTTTGGATCGCTGTTATATCAGGGTTCCAGTTTCTTCACATCCTTATCAACGCTTGTTATTTCCCACCCTTGAGAAACTTGTGGGAACAGTTTTAAAAATTATGGCCACTCTGGTGGGTGGAAGTGAAATCTCATTGTGCATTTTACTTGCATTTTCTTGATGACTAATAGTGTTGAGCATCCTTTTATGTGCTTACTGGCTTTTTGGATAACTTCTTTGGAGAGAAGTCTATTCAAGTCCTTTGTCCATTTTTTCATAGGGTTGTCTTTTTGTTGTCAAGTTTAAGAGTTCTTTATATATACTGGATACTAGACCCTTCTCAGATATATGGTTTGCAATATTCTCTCCCTTTGTTTAGGTTATATTTTCCCTTTCTTGATAGTACCCTCTGATCCACAAAGGTTTTTAATTTCAGTGAAGTCCAGTTTATCTATTTTTTCTTTTGTTACTCATACTTACGGTATCATATGTAATAACCCTTTGCCAAATCCAAAGTCATGGACATTTACAACTATTTTTCCTAAGACTTTTATGATTTTAGATCTTCTATTTAGAATGTTAATCTATTTTGATGTATATGATATGAGGTTTGAGTCCAACTTAATTTTTTTTTTTGCATATGGGATATCAGTTGTCTCAGCACCTGTAACTGCTTTTGAACTGAAAAAGGATGTTGATAATAAACAAAAAAGAAAGACAATATCTAAAAAAATGAAAATATCTAAAAAAATGATGAGGTGAAATATCATACAGTTGGCATACACACACACACACACACACACACACAGACACAAGTATCTCAAATCCATTCCATGAAGGACACCATAACGAGACTGAAAGAAACTATAAAAAAAACCAGTAAAGAATTAACACTAGGGTATACAAAGAACCCCTGCAAACCAAAGAGAATAAGACAGTCAATTATTAATCATAAAAATACAAATAAGATACTGTGAGATACTGCCCTACATCCATCAGATTGGTGTCAGTTAGAAAGTTGGATACTATGCAGCATCAGCTAGGAAGTAGGGAAATTTGGGAGCACTTGTGGGACCAGGAACCAATATGGCCAAGATAGAAAGTAATCTGTCAGTGAACTCAATTGGTGTCTGCTCTGGGCTCCAGCAGGCTCCTTTCTGGGTGTGTGACCCAGTGATGTCATCGCACAAGTCCACAGGAGTGTTCACTGCAACTTCATTTATGTTGGCAATGAGTTGGGAGCTACCTAAGTGTCCATCTCAATGGGAATAGATAACGAAGATGTGAGACATACTCTGTGATATTATATAGGAGTTAGAAACTAAAGTACAAAGTAGGTCTTTAGTCTTGGATAGGTGATGTTGAGTTAAAAAAATTTATGTATATAGTATAGTAGTATATATATAAGTATATATAAATATACTTCAACAACTTTTAAGTTTTACTTCTGTAAAAATCTCTGCAGGATATGTTAAACAAGGATATACACCAATTGTATTTCTTCTATTGGTGAGAAACTTTTCATAAATTTTGTTACCATATTTTATTAATGAACAGGTTTATTCCGCCCCCAGTCAAATCTAGGTTTTTCCTTAGCGATTTTTGACACTGCTTTCAATTCTTAGAAAGACTTTCCCATTGAAGCCAGTAGGTCACCTATATTTTCTTCTAAACTATTATGTTTTTAACTGACTTAACTATTCAATCCATCTGAAATTTGTTTTTGTGTTGTTGACATTCAGGAGAAATATAATTTTATTTATTTACAAACAGCCAATTTCTCAACGTTATTTGTGAGTAATCTGTTTTTCCCCAGTGTTCGTGATGATTTTTTCATCCTCATTCTTCCAGGTGAACTTCAGAATAATTTTGCAATACTCAAAATAATTTTTTTAAAGATTTTATTTACTTATTCATGAGAGATGCAGAGATAGAGAGAGAGAGGCAGAGACATAGGCAGAGGGAGAAGCAGGCTTCATGCAGGGAGCCTGATGCAGAACTCAGTCCCGGGACTCCAGGATCATGCCCTGAGCTGAAGGCGGGTGCTCAACTGCTGAGCCACCCAAGGATCCCCTCAAAATAATTTTTCAAGTTTGATATTTTTTGGAGGGATTAGTGTGACATTAAACATATAAATTTGGGATAAATTAATCTATTTACAGTGTTAGTCTTGTTTTAAAAAAATGTGAGGAGTCTCCATTTATCCAAATCCTTTTTTTTATATATCTCGGTCTATATATAGATACATATAGACATAGTTTTGTTTTTCTCATTATTTCTACATTTTATTGTCATTATAATAATTGTGAGAGCATTTTTTCCCTCACCTGGTTATGAGTTACATCTAAGCAAATAATTGAAGTTTAATACATACTAAAGAGAATCACTATTTCTGTCTCCTACTACTAAACAACCCTTCTGACACGTGTGGGTTTTTCTACACCAAAGAATTCTCTGCTTCTCAGGGACACCGAGCGGGTGCCTTAGCCATTTAACTCAGTTTGAATTTACTTTTTCCTCAATAGGAGAATTTAATTCACTTATTTATACAATACTATGCAGAACCTTTTTTTTAATTGTGAAGGGTCTATAAACAGTTCCTGAAAAAGATCATGAAAACCAATTAAGTGAAAAACACAGCTTGTGTGTGCACAGCATGATGCACACACTTATGTGAACAAGCCTTGTATGTGTACACGTAAATTCATGTATGGGAGCCTATGGGAAAAGGTCTAAAGACTAAGCCTTCACTGCTAACAGAGGTTATCTCTGGGAAAGGTTTGGAGGGGAATGGGGGAAATACTTCCAATTTTTACTCTGTTTTCATATTATTTAACATTTCAACTAGGAAAGTCTAATCCTGTGATCTGCACATAATTTAAAGGAAGAACTCTGAGATGTAACCACATGTGTAGTTCTTAGTGACATGGTATTGGAACGGAAATAAAATCTACATAAACACCTTTAAAATGTTTTATTCTTGGCTTTTATGGGAGTATCTATTTTATTTATATTTATATTTTTTGAAGGTGTTATTTATTCATGAGGGACACACAGAGAGAGGCAGAGACACAGACAGAGGGAGAAGCAGGCTCCCTGCGGGGAGCCCAGTGTGGGACTTGATCCCAGGGATCCCAGGGTCACAGCCTGAACCAAAGGCAAATGCTCAAGCACTGAGCCTGCCAGGTGCTCCTGCAAGAGTTTTTAATAAGAATATCAAACATATATCTTCCTCTAATCATGAATGAGGTTTATGTCCATCTTTTTTTTTTTTAATTATCTTTCAAAACTTTCTGTGAACTGACTTCACGTTTGGCCCATTGATTCCCTAGGGTTGTGTGGATGAGTAGGCACTTTGGTAGTTCCACACCACATTACAGTACAGATTAAGTTCCCTCATGGAGGGACACAAAAGACAGGGATAGAGATGGATAGAGATACAGAGACTCTGTGAGTTTGACTCATGTCCCCTGGATATGCTAGACATTTGGATATTGCCCAAGAGAAACATGCAGGGCATGAAAATACCAATTCTAACAAACCCAAATGGGCCAAACTACAGTCGTTTGGCCCCTCAAGCTTCTAAGACGAAGTGATGAGTGCAGGGACCAACAAACTCTCTTCTTGGTTCTCTGGGGCTTGGGCTACTTCTCTAAATTCCCAGGAGCTAAGGTTGTATAATGTGGGCAGAGAAGGGGAAGTTTCCAGTCCAGACTGTGATGCTAATCTTGAAGTGTGAACCGGGTCCTGCTACTTCCTCCCTACCACCTGCTGCAGGAGCCAGTCCCCCACCTTCCAGGGCGATGAAATAAGGAAGTCCATTTGGACAAGACTCCCAGCTCCAGCGTTCTCTAAGCCTGTGCTTCTGGAGCTCTTCTTGACCACAGGTGGAGATGGCATCAGGACAGCCCAAGGCCCCAAGGACACGTGGGCTCCGCTGAAAAACTGTGAGGTAGAGGAAATTAGATCTAGCAATTCTTTTCTTTCCCTGGAAGGAGGAATTAGCATTTATTAAATCCCAGTGCGGCTCAGAGACCGTGCAGGGCACTGCACCTGCATCTTTTTACTTAGTGCTCACAGCAACACGGGAAGGTAAATATTGATAAGAAAACTGCGGTTCCGAGAAGTTAGGCAACTTCACTTAGCCTTGTCCATTTAGTTAGTACGAGGCTGGCAGGGAAATGAAGCCAGAGCTCTCCACAGCAAGGCCAGAAGCGAGCGTGGGCGGGCCTGGGTGAAAGGCACGCACCCCCCTGCCCCCACTGCAAGGTGCACGGGCTCGGGGTCACCCCTGCCCTCCCAGCACAGCGGAAACAAGGGGCTGCCAGCGCCTTGTTCTTGCTTCTTTAAACATTAAGGAGGCTCTACTGACCGAAGCGGGCTGGAGGGAGAGGGTAGCTACCATCCAGAACTGCATCTCTCCAGGGAGGACGGCTTAGTGATGCCCCAGGGCCTGTGCCCCCTGGGACCCCAGCCTGGGCGGACAGGATGGAGCGGATTCGGGGGAGGAAAACGACTAGAGTGAAGCCAAGCTGGTCCAGACCAGGGGGCTGGGATGGGGGACGCGAGAGCAGCTCTGCGGGGCGGGCGGGGGAGCTTCAGGGCATCCAGCGAAGCCCCGCCCCTTTACCGCCAGGCCCCGCCCCTTTACCCACAGACCCCGCCCCTTTCCCGCCAGGCCCCGCCCCCCCGCCCCAGGCCCCGCCCTCCAGCCCCGCCCCTTTTCCGCCAGGCCCCGCCCCCCAGCAGAGGGAGAGAGGGAGGAGAACCTCGGGCCCTGATTCTGCTTCCAGCCATCCTCTGGCTCCTGCGTGTGTCCCTGGAGAGCCCCGGGGCCCCAGGGGAGTCATTTGAGCTTTAGGAGACGACAAGGAAGGACCACCAGGATCCAGGCATCTGCTGTGTGCCTAGGATTAGGAAACACCGCTGCGTTGTTCGGGGACTACAGTTGCAGGGGCCACAAGACCTCAATGGCCATTTTCTTAAGGCCGAGGCCTTGATTCCTCTGCAGAGAGAGCTGCGGAGTAGGAGCTGGGAAGGGTCAGGAGGGAAGGCTCCGATAGCCAGGACATTATGTCCTTGTAGTAGCACTGTTGGGACCCAGAAGTAGGCACTGACTCGGGGAGAAGCCTGATGAGGCGAATCCTTAACAAGCGTGCAGCAACAGGGCCACACTGGTTGTGTTTGGCCAGCATTTACTGCTCAGGAGATTCTCACCACCACCCTGGGGCCTGGCCTCTGGCCGATGTGCTTGGTGGGCCCCCACCGCCACCCCAACACACTTCCTATGAAGCACCCTGTGCTTGGTCAGTGGGGCCTCCCAGAGGTAAGCTGAAGATGGCTGCCCAGGTTTGGGTTCCCAGGACAGAGCTCTGTGCTCCTCTCAGGCCAGAGCTGGGGGCAGCTGAGCTCCCAGGCAGGCATCTAGGTCATCAAAGCCAGGATGGAGTCCAGGACTGGGAGGGACTCAAGTGCTGCAAGGACAAGAATTGGGACAGGGCTCCAGGCTTACCTAGGGCCAAAGGCTTACCTTGGCATGGCAGGTGGGTCCTCCGGGGTCCACCAGAAGACCCTGGTCTGGGAGTGGCCTGGCTGGGGCCCAAGCAAACTCTGCCCCTGAGTTGCCTGAGATTTCCCAAATCAAGATCCCCTGGGTGCGCTCCGCTCAGTCACGTACATATGCAGAGCCCCAAGGCAGCCCAGTGTAGGTGCCGAGTTCTGTAGCCGGACAGCCTGGGTGCGACCCTCTCTGTGCCCCCTGCTGACTGGACCGTCTGCAGCTCTCCAAGCCCGATTTCCTCATCTATCAGGATGCGTCTCTCAGAGGATTAGGGTTGTGATCTACTTGGGACAACAGGGAGCTGACAGTAAGAGCTTGATAAATGTTAGCTTCTGGGACCGATTCAAGTTCATCCGATTGTTCTCTTCCTAAGGCATAGCTAAGGCCACGGAAAATGGGGAATGAAATCTTTTGTGGGCAGATGGTGAAGAACAGAGGTGGAAGGACAAGGAGACATGTATTACTTGACGAGTGCGGGGTCGAGGGCCGGGGCCCACTGAGCCGGGGCTCCTAGGGGCCAACTTGGGACAACCAGAGGCCGCGGAAGGGACGGTCACGGGCGGATGGCGGCAGGGCCAGGAGAGGCGTGATGGCAAGCGAAGAGGGAGCCGAGTCGAGCGGAGTCAGGTCTGACAGGCCTTCCTTCCTCCCTGCCGGATGGCGCCTGGGAGCCGCCACAGGCACCGGTCCCTCCCCTGGCGAGCGTGACCTCCTGCCCCGCGGCTGCCCAGCCTCGCCTGGCCTTCACCCTGCTTTGCAGAGTCCTCCGAGGGAGACTGAGAAGACAGGAGAAGAGGCAGCCTCCTACGCACCCCCACTTGCCTGGGCCGGACAGCAGCCAAGCTTGTGCCCTCCAAGCCCGTGAACACCCTGGTGGCTCCACTGAGAAGGCCCGTCCTTGACGACAGCGAACTGTCCGACACGCCGAATACACCTGTCTCTGTGCTCCGGTTCCAGAAGCTCCAGCCCGGATGCCCTCTCAAGCGAACGGCCCCTTTGCTCTCTATCTTTTAAAGAAACCACGTGAAGAGAACCCTTCACACAATGTCTTTTGTTTTGTTTTGTTTTTCTTTTCCTTTCTGAATGTCTCCTCTGCTTTGGCTATGCCTTTCCTGAGGGCAGAGGGCAACACTGCTGCCCAGATGCCCAGAGGTCTCCACTGCAGCGGAGGAGGGATTGGGTGTAGTCATTAGAGTCATAGAGTCATTTGCCAAAAGTTTCTGCGTTTTCTCCTTTCTTGCACTTGGCAGGATTGGTCTATTTTTTTTTTTTTCTGGCTCCCCTGTGGGGCCATATGACCCGTTCTGGCCACTGGGTCATGGGTAGAAGGGACACACACACAAGAACATTAACTGACAGCTTGAGGTCCTCCAGAATTCTTTTTGTCGCTCTAACACGGCATCGGCGACATTTGAGATGACGGCTACTCCACCTGCCTGGGACCCTCGGTGCCCCTGCCTATCCATCACGGACAAACAGCCTGAAAACTAAGTGACTCTTTGCTAGTTTAGGCCACTGAGATTTGAGGGATTGTTTGTTACCCAGTGTAACCAAGCCAATCCTGACTGATATAATCAAACACTGTTTTTTTCCCCCCCACACCTTCACAGAAGCTGCTCATGAGGACTTTTGCCAGCGCTGCTGCAATCGCCAAAGAAGTGAAAAATGTGGTAGGACCTTGAAGACCTGTGATAACTTCCTCCATGGCTCACTTTTCACATAAACTCAGAGGTGTCGTTTTGTGGGAAGGCCCTGAGCTTAGAGTGATTTAAATCCAGGCTGTGCCTCTGATCTGCTAAGGAACCTTTCTTCAGCCACATACCTTTTCAGAACCTTATAAAAGATGGATAGTATCAGCTTGGCTTGTATTCACAGAACAGAAAACTTCTATAAACTAGTGAAATATGTATGTGAAAGTGCCTTATAAATTTTTAAATAAAGTGCACCTTAGCCATAAAAATATTGGCTGTGTAATGCCTGATGATTCTTCTAGTTCAAAAAGTTTCTGTGACTGCAGAAGAGTTTATTCAAGAGATCAAATCCAACTTCTATACTGGAAACCCATATTGTAGGTGGAGAAAGTGGCTTGGACTGAGAAACAGCTCTGAATACGGGCAGAGTTACACATCAGATGTACTGGTCTAGCCCCAAGCCTCATGCCACAGGTGTTGATGAACCTGAAGTTCAGAGATTAATAAGCAAGTTGAAGTCACTTCTAGTTCTAGGCAAGATGGAGTGAGGATGACTGGGCTTGCCCTCCCAGGGAATGAACCATAAAACTGGACAATACATACGAACTAGCTGCTTTCAGGTATTGGATAGACAGTGCAAGGTTGTGATCTTTGAAAGAAAAGCCACACATGAGATGAGCTCTATATTATACCTGAGAGAGCACTTTCCAAGCTGCAGCACAGGGAAGAGGAGCCCAAGCAGAAAAGAGGAGTGTCCCTGGGTAGAATGGACCAAGATCAGAGTCTAAGGTTGTTGGAGCAAGTTGCATTTGCAGGACATGGTGCCACAGAATGGGGAGAAATATAGAAAAGTAGCTTCCAAAACATCCAGAGTTCCTTTCCTTGGGTCTTTGACTGAATACTGAGCTGCAGCACAGGATGAGATTCTGTGAGACTTGGCAGAGAACAGACGGGTCATGAGGGCTGGACCAAGATTCCAGATTACATGGTGCTGTAATGGAATTAGACGGCGTTGTTAGATTTATGGCCATACAGAGTTAAGAAAGCCCTGCTGAACACCTCGGGCTTCTGGTTGAGAGTCCAGGAAGCCCAGGCCTTTAGGACTAAGGCTAATATAGGGCTCCCTATTGATAAGGGTCCTTATTCTGGACCCTCCCTAACAAAACCTAATCTCATTAGCACCAAATAGCCACCAAGTAAGAAGAAAACTCAATTCTATTTAAAGGAAGACAACATAACCAACAATGTCCAGCATGGAATAAAAAATTACTAATTATAGGTAAGTAAATATGGCCCATAACCAGGGGGAAAAAAGCAGTCAATAGAAACAGACACAAAAATGATGCCAATGTTGACATTAATGGCCAAAGATTGCAACACAACTATTATAAATGTGTTAAAGGATTTAAGGAATACATGGCATAATGAACGAACAGATGTGAAAACCCAATAGATAGATACACACACACACACACACACACACACACACACACACACGGAAAGGAAATTCTTGAATAGAAAAATCTGAAATAAAAGACTTAGTAGATGGCCTTAACAGTGGACTAGACATTGCCACAAAAAAATTAGTAAATACACTATGACTTTTACTCCAAAATACTTCAGTATGCATTTAGTTTTGTTTAAAAACAAAACAAAAACAACGACAAAAAAACCCCACAACGTTTTCTGGGCATCTGGGTGGCTCAGTCAGTTAATCATCTGCCTTGGGCTCAGGTCATGATCCTGGGGTCCTGGGATCGAGCCCCATTTTGGGCTCTCTGCTCAGTGGGGAGCCTGCTTCTCCCTCTCCCTCTGCCTCTCCACCCCGCTGGCTCTCTCTCGCACTCTCTCTGGTGAATGCTCTCTGTCTCTCTCAAATAAATAAATAAAGTCCTTAAAAAAAGACATTTTCCTACCTAATTATAATACCACATTCAAATGAACAATTATTTCCTCACATCCAATCCACATTCAAATTTCCTTGTAATCCCGTAAATATCTTGGTTTTTTAAAGATTAATTTATTTATTTGAGAGAGAGAGAGAGCAGGAGAGCGACAGAGGGAGAAGGAGACTCCTCAAGCCAACTCCCTGCTGAGCGTGGAGCCCCAGGACGTGGGGCTCCATCCCAGGGTCCTGCGATCATGACCTGGGCTGAAACCAAGAGTCGGATGCTCAACCAGCTGAGCTACCCAGGCGCCCCTGGAAATACCTTTTATGGTTCTTTTCTTCTCATGAGAATCCATTCATGGGTTAGGCATCATATTTGATTGTTATGAGTCTTAAAACTTATTACAGAACAGCTCTCTGAACACCCCACTTCCTTCATTTTCTGAGACATTGAGAAGAAGAGATCATTCTTGTACCATGTCCCGCAAACAAGATTGCGGTTGGTGCTCATCCTAGTGGGGTTCGACTCAGGTAGGCTAGGGAGAAGAAAAGGTACACAAGATAAGCTCCCGCTGGAACTTTATGACTTTAGCCCCTAATCAGCCGGCGATGTCCCACTACCCACATTTCACTTAGCAAAATATCACATAGGCTTTGTTCAGTGTCCATGGATACATTTCTCTGGCATCTTCATATCTTAGTAGTCAAT
Organism: Vulpes lagopus; assembly: GCF_018345385.1. Lineage (NCBI taxonomy): Eukaryota > Metazoa > Chordata > Mammalia > Carnivora > Canidae > Vulpes > Vulpes lagopus. Next base: position 23,060,418 of record NC_054833.1, read on the forward strand.
CTTATTACCTTTTCTTTATACCTTCTCCCCCTCCTTCTGTTGTGCACTGAACGTCTTCTCGGCACTAAAATTACATAAATATTCACCTATATTTTTCTTTAGAGTTTTAATAGTTTTGTTTTTTATATTGATCTATTTTGGAGTTTATTTCCAACTGGCATACGAGAAGCCAAAATTTTAAGCTAATAGGCTTTTGTGTTTCTTAAAAATAGTGACAGTATGAGTTAATTCAGTATCATCGGACAAAGATAAGGTAGGAATCCTCCAAACCCCCCGCATCTGTAACTGTCCCGAGGAACAAGTCAGTGTGCACGGCTAGAGCAAGGAGACCACTAAGTGCTCCAAATGTCCTTTTATTAATGAACCAACCACAAAGGATTAACACCAATATACGAACCAAACAGCTTTGATGACCGCTTGGGCTCAGAGCACTTCTGTCCACATGCAGATTAGACGTTCGAACAGTCGTTTTTGTTCATCGTCGATTACTGAGCCCACCACATAGTAACGTTGCTGCTTGGTCCCTTTCAAATTTTATGCTTGATCTTTCCCTGAACGTGTGAACCTCCCAGACAATGTCACCCCACCTCTCTGTTACGACAGGAAAAGACCCAGTGGAGCTTAGTAGAAAGACTTTCCTTGAACACCCACGGTTCTTCGGGAAACTGAAGGGCAACGCCTAAGGTAATTTATTTTTCTTTTTTTGAAAAGTACCTTCGGTAAATGGAAGTAAAGTCATTTGCATGTTGATGTCACTTCTTGTTAACATTAACAGACTGGGAATTGAGTCCTTGTTTAGAATGACCAGTGGGCTCTTTGGAGAAGAGACGTATGAGGTCCTCTCAGTAAGTCAGACCTCATGACTGATCAAAAGACTTACTATGAATTTAGCAACACTGTCAGTAAGCAGCAGTGCTTGAGGGGTTTTTTCTCACATGACTCAACTCTATGACACCAACTGGCTGCCCCCAAAATTCCATTTTGTAGTAGCTACAGAGTTAGTGCAGATGTCACACGTTGAAGAGCTTAGCCCCCCCAAGACTGCCCCCTGAAGTGGGCATGCTAGCCCGAAATGGAGGGCCCAGGAGGCGTCTATTTCTGCCCACGTGACTACAAATTACAAGTTCCCGTGGCCAATCCCTACATTCAGTAATTTATCACATTACTGATCAGCTATTGGTTTCTTAGGAGGGATATCACAGCATCGGGCAGAGTGTATGGGAGAGGGGCACAGAATTTTCTGGGCACACCACCCTCCCAAGCTCCTCCACGTGCTCCTCCGCCTGGAAGCTCTCCAAACCCACTGTTGAGGGCTTTTTATGTAAGTCCGATTGAGTCATTATTGGACTCAGTCTCCAGCTTCTGGTCCTTTCCCCAGAGGTCAGAGGGTGGAGCTGGAACTCCCCACCCTCTAATTGCCCATTTTAGGAGCTCTGTGCCAGGAACTGGGACCGAGGATGATGATGTTGATGATGATGATGACTAATATTCTCTGAAGGTCCCACACCCTGAATGAAACTAACTCCCCAAGGAGCCTGGAAGGGGATGGGATGACTGGTCCTGCTCCGATGCTGAGTGAGCTCCGCAGGACCTTGCAGGGTGGAGGTCGAGGCCACAGAGGCCACGGTAATGCAGCCACGAAGCAGGAGGGATGGCGGGGCGGCCCTTGTCGGGCTGAGCCTCTCTGCCCTCTGTCCAGGTGCGCGTGGCCTGGTCACCGCCGCCACCGTCCGTGCTCCCTGCGATGTGCTCCTGGGTGCGTGGCCCCTCGAGATTGTTGGGAGGCAGCTCCCTTGTCAGCACTATGTTTAGGATTTTCACTTCTCAGGAAAACAATCAAGTATTCAGCAGAAGAAGGCTTTCATCCTGGGTCATCCTGGGTCCTCCAGGGACCTTCCAGACGCCGTGCAGCCTCCACCCGAGGCTCTGCGGAGGCCCGGGCCCAGGCGAGGCGGCCCTGCTTCCAATCACCCAGGGTGGGCCAGGGGTGGGGAATCACCCCAACAGGGGCGGGCACCTGTTGGGCCAGGTCCCCAGAGGCACCGGGCCAGCTTCCCCAGGCTTGGCTCAGTTTAAGGGGCGTGTCCCATGCTGACTTGGGCTCCAAAGCTGAAGACACAGAGAAAGCTCCTGCCCGAGGCCCGCCTGGGCGTCAGGTGGGGCTGTCCTGCGGGGCCCCGGTAGGATGCCCCACTGTGCCCCAGGTCCTGGGGGAGAGCCGGGGGTGCGGCCTGTACCCGTGGGACCCCCGGACTCCCACCCCGACGTGCACCCTCCACGGCTGGCCACGCTGGCCCTCGGGTGGGACAGCGAGCATCCTCCTCACCACCCCAGGCCCCTCTGTTCCCCCACCTGGGGCAGCGGGAGGCCTTCCACCCCTCCCATCCCTTCATAAAGCCAGGTACAGCTACAATCCACCTGCCTCAACTTGCCCTTTTAGTTTAGAAACATTTCTCTATGTAGAAATGATTCAATATTGCTCTTCTGTTTATTCCTAACGCCTTTTTAAGACCATTACAATCCAGGGGATCCCTGGGTGGCTCAGCAGTTTAGCACCTGCCTTCAGCCCAGGACGCGATCCTAGAGACCCGGGATTGAGTCCCAAGTCGGGCTCCTGCATGGAGCCTGCTTCTCCCTCTGCCTCTCTCTGTCATGAATGAATAAATAAAAAAATCTTAAAAAAAAAAAAAGCCAAAAAGACCATTATTATCTGCCCTCTGGCAGAGATGAGAGGCAGCCCAAACTCTCTGCACTGCATCTTGTCAAGAATAGTTTCAGGCATCTGAAAACTGAGGATTCCTGTTTGCGACGTCGACTACTAGGCACGAGAACCGTAACACTTTGACAAGCTGGTCCCCAGCTTGTGATATGTTCTTGATATATTCTTTATACGTGTTATCACTGTGCCTGGGCCCAAGTTCTACTTAGACCTCTTTATTGTCTTTCCTTTTTGTTTTTTTTTAATTTTAAAGATTTTATTTATTTATTCATAAGAGAGAGACACACACAGAGAGAGAGGCAGAGAGAGAAGCAGGCTCCATGCAGGGATCCAGACATGGGACTCAATCCTGGGTCTCCAGGATCACACCCTGGGCTGAAGGTGGTGCTAAACCGCTGAGCCACTGGGGCTACCCTATTGTCTTTCCTTTTTAAAAGAGACAACCTTGTAGAGGTAGTGCCTGCAGATTCAATTGGATCATTGACACAACGGGCCCTTGGCGATGCTGTATACTTCAAAGGAAAGCAGTCCAGGCAGTTTGATGAAAAACATACAGAAGAAAGCTTTTTAAAATTAACAACATAAAGCTATATTGACCTGTGCAGAAACTGTCTTGAGACACGGGCCTGTTGCTTTGAGCTGAATTGTGTCCCTTTGAATTCATATGATGAAGTCTTAACCCCCAGCACCTGAGAATATGCACTATATTTGGAGGTGGGATTTAGAGATAGCTCTAGAGAGGAATCAAGGTAAAATGAGATCAGGTGGGTGGGCCCCTATGTCAGGAAATTTGGACACAGACACATGGAGGGAAGATGATGCTAAGATGAACGTGCAAGTCAAGAAGAGAGGCTCTCAGCGGGAACCACATCTCTGACACCTTGATCTTGGACTTGCCACCTGAGCCCTGGGCAACAATAAACTTCTGTTGTATAAGTCTGTGGTAGTTCGTGAAAGCAGCCACAAGAAAGTAATTTAAATTTTAAGAATCGCTATGATTTCTTTTAGGCTTCTAAATGAAAATGAGTGCTCAAACACCAGAGCAATCATGTGAGTATTCTGAATCAAGTTTATATTTTGAATAAGACCTTTTGCTTCCTCTTTAGTCATCTGGTTATGGTTGCCTAGTTACACCTGTTTTCTTTTAGAATGAGAACAGATGGGGCATGTGATGGTGATGGATGAGCAGCTGGGGCTCTCACATCCTGGGTAGAGGTGGAGCTGCCCTATGTCTCTGGGGAGCTGAGCATGGCCATTCTGCTCCCTGACATCCGTGTCAAGGGGGATCTAAATGCCACAAGTCATTGCTTGTTGTGCTCTTCTAAAATAGACCCTTCCCAAGCACCAGTTCTTGGGGGTAAGAGATGGATCAAAAATTAAATGCAACTGAAGTTGTGGCAGAGCAAGGACAACTCTCCGGAGGGGGAGTGGGGAAGGGCCTCATCTATCTGCAAAACTCCAGAGCAAGCCATCCATATTGAGGGTGACAGATATGTCACCCTGGAGCCAGGCAACCCCGTGGCCCTGGCCCTCTGGTGGAGACCAGAAGCATCGTTGAAATGTGCTAGGAACTGTGAGAAGCATGGAGAGAAGTCAGACGTGGTCCCGTTCTGCAGAGTCAACCACATACGAAAGAAAAGCAAGTCTACGTGTAATGCGAGGTAGAATGTGGTAATTCACCAGGCACAGAGTACTTTTACAATTTAGAAAACACTTTTGATCCATTTCTGTGTTTGATTTTATAACAGCTCAAGGCCCCAGGCGAAGCCAGAACCATTTTACAAATGAAGAATTTGGGACAAAAAGGCTTAGAAACTTGTCGAAGATCGCACAGACAGTAAGTGGCAGGGCTGGGATGAATTCCACGGAAATGCCTTATGGGTTTAATTCATAAAGATCAAAAAAAATTCATAAAGATCGGTTGCTTTTTTTCTGAAAATTCACTAGTACACAATTAGCTCCCTCCTCATAAATTATCTATTTTATCATAGCACAGACTTTCTGGATCAAGATTCATTTGCATTTTGAGACGAGAGAAGACATACTTAGAACAAAGCCTCTTAGCACTTGACAATTACTCAAACGCCAGATGCAAAACTGCAGACAAGTTCAAAGGGATACACGTACCTGTATGCTTATTGCAGCATTACTTACAGTGGCCAAGCTATGGAAGCACCCCAAGTGTCCATCCATAGATGAGTGGATAAAGGAGAGGTGGTTTATATGTATATACATATACACAATGACATATTATTCAACCATAAAAAGAATGAAATCTTGCCATTTGCAACAACGTGGATGGATCTAGAGAGGATAGTACTCAGGGAAATAAGCCAGTCAGAGAGAGACAAATACTATATGATTTTACTCATATATGGAATGTAAGAAACAAAACACATGAACAAACGGGGGGTGGGGGTGGGGGTAGGGTGGGATGGGGAGAGACAAACCAAAAAACAGACTCTTAACTATAGAGAACAAACTGATGGTTACCAGAGCAAAGGTGGGCGAGGGATGGGTGAAATAGGTGATGGGGTAAGGAGGGCACCTGTCTTCGTGATGAGCCCCGGGTGATGCGTGGAAGTGTTGAGTCACTATATGATACACCTGAAGCTAGTATAACACTATGTTAACTATACTGGAACTAAAATTAAAAAAAGAAAAAAGCTGCAGATAGGCTCAAAGACGTAGGCCAAATTCTTCATGATTAGATTCAGAGTAGCCAATAAAACATAAAAATACAACCAATTAGTAATTAGTAACTAATCAGTTATTTGAAATCAACCTGACCAGCATCTTAAACGAGCTTTTGGGATGGGAAACTCAAATATTCTTGAACTTTAACTCCATTTTTATCTGTCACGTACAGCTAAACAGCTCCCTCCAGGGCCCACGTGACTGATGGGAGGAAACATCAGGGCCCTTGACCTGGTAGGGTTTCCAGGCGGTGGCAGCAGGGCCTGGATTGGGGGCCACTTACCCCAAAGTTAAACTGTTGACATTATTTTCTAACGTAATTATATGTAGAGTCGTAGAGTTAGATACACTGAAAAAAATGGACAGAGAATACTTTAATTATAACATTTAGGCTCCTCTCCCACAAAAGAAACCATATAACAATGTTTTATTTATAAATCCTATAGTTAACTTGGGGATAGCACAACTACATTGCATTGTATTTTAAAAAGCATCTGTTTATTAAATACAAAATTTTAAAACATATCATAATGCTTGCATTTCTTAATTTAAAAAAAAAAAAGAGAGAGAGAGAGAGAGAGAAGACTCCAAAAAGTGATATTGGCCTGGGCCTTGTCTGAACCTCCATGAAGCCCTACCTCATGGACAGAGGACTTTGTGACGCCACAGTCCTGGGTAATTATATGGGAAAGCAGGGCAGAGTGAGTGACTGGCCCACCATTGAGACCCTATGGCTCTTTCCTCTTTTCTTCCAGGTGGAAAATGAGCTTACACATGGAACACTCCTGCAAGCGCACAAAGCCAGGAACAACGGACAATAAGGAAGAGACCTCCCAGTATGGGGTCTGTTCTTGGCAGTTAGGGAATTACCAATGCTTTTGACAATACAAAGCCTGACTTTTCTGGAATGTCATCCAAGACAGAGCTGTCCCTGTCCAAGTTTCATCCTCTTTGGAGGTCAATCAGGAGGGCACAGAAGTGGCTGTTGTGACCATTGCAGCGGTCACAACAGGCAAAATGCACAAACCCCAAAGGCTGAGTACAGATCACCCGTTCCTTTTCTTCATTTAGCACCACAGAATAAAGAGCATTCTGTAGAAGTTTCTCCTTTCCATAAGCCAATTACTTCTGGCTGCTGGGCTGTATTTATTCTTCTCTCTCCTGTTATAATACACACATTTTGGCCTCAGCCCCACAGCAGCTCATTTGAAGTTCTGAGCTCGGCCCTCCGTGATACGTGCACTTAAACTTTATGCCGTGATTTTCAAACAACTTTAGGATGTTCTGGGGGTACGTTGGTAGTTAGAGCAGGAGTGGAATGAACGTTAATTTGGGTTTAGAAAGAAAGTGACTGTTCTCAGTTTAGAGGAGCAAACGACTATTGAGTTTTCTCTACAAAGGGTTCATCTTCAATCCCCTGAATGCCTGCCTGTCTGTCAGCATTCACACCTTGACCCTTACAAAGGCTTCCAGTGCTTCAAGCCACCTACTCTTTCATCTCGGTAGTGACAATTTCCTGTCCTCTGCTTTCAGGATAAAGATCCCAGATAAAGATGCCTCTGTTGTTTGACCCTTTGAAACTGCTTGAAAGTGCACTTGAGACATCTCTCCTTCTGCCAGATGATGTGGAAGGATAAAAGGGCTGATGTACTTATTTTTGAGAATACTCTGACCTAAGAGAACTGTAAGAGCTAACAGAACTTCCTGACCTGCTGGTTCACTTGGATGGACTCTGTTTCTTCTCTCAGGAGTAGCCATTATAATCCGCCCCCTGGATATGTCCTTACTTAGCATCCTGGTGGGCAGCGTGGTCATGCTGCAGCACATTCTCAAGAGGGAAGCCCTTGGCCAAGATCACTGCTTGGCATTGGTTCTCTGTTCTCTTTAAGGCATGGGATCTCTAAACACAGCCTTACACAGAATAAGAAATAGGGGAATTGGGGGCTGTTTGGACACCCACATAGGCATAATTGGCTGTAAGTTGTAAGAAGAAACTACAAAGGTGATTTTACCCAGAGAGGGGAGCAGTTTGATTTCTGTAGAGTAAGTTTCAGATTAACTTTTAAAACTGAACAGGAAATTGTGTGAATTTTTTGGAAATATCAAAAAATTTGAAGGTTGGCGTCCACACAAACTTTCCAATGTCGACATCAGCTGTAAGTATCTCACTCTCAAGGTTACTAAGTGGCCTCAGTTATTAGGTAGATTGAAGATAATGAAATGAAACTGGGAAAATCAAGAGGGTTTTAGTTGAGGAATTGTGACTAGACATTTCCTGCCTGGTTTTAATATCAAGGAGTCTGAGGGACTCTCTGCATGCCTCTCTCTCTCTCTCTTTTAAGATTTTATTTATTTATTCATGAGAGACAGAGAGAGAGAGAGAGAGAGAGAGAGACAGGCAGAGGGAGAAGCAGGCTCCATGCAGGGAGTCCGATGTGGGACTCGATCCCGGGACTCCAGGATCACGCCCTGAGCTGAAGGCAGATGCTTAACCGTTGAGCCACCCAGGTGTCCCTCTGCATGCCTCTCTTGGTTAGAAGTAATATTACTAATGAACAATTAAGTAAATGGATGGTGGATGGTGGGAACAGGTTTCTCATTGTTGGGGTGGGAGAGTTACAGGCACAGAAACCTGACAAACACTACCTCGGCCCGGTGACTGAGGTCAACATCAACAGTAATAAATCCTATTAATAGCATGTATCCTTGAGATGATTTGATGAGAATGGCACTGTATCTCTGTGATCTATATCCCAAAAGCCCATCACCCCTGTTTAGCCATTAGAAAAATGTCAGACAAATCCCAATTGAGAGGTGTTCTACAAAATACCCAACCAATACACTTCCAGACTGTTATGGTCATCAAACCAAAGAAAGTCTGAAAGCTGTCATATCCACGATGAACCTAACGACTAAACATAATGTTTTGTCCTGACTGGGATCCTGGAATAGAAAAAGAACATTAGGTAAAAACTAAGAAAACGTAAATCAAGTATGGACTTTAATGATGTATCAGTGTTGATTCATTAATTGTAACAAATGTACCACATTAATGTAAGACGTTAACAACAGGGGAAACTGTGCTATCTCTACAACTTTTCTGTAAATCTAAAACTATTCTAAAAAAAGTTAATTTCTTTAAAAAAAAATCAGAGACTTAGGAGACATATCAACTACTAACAGTGATACTAGTTCTCCTAGTGTAATAAGGAAAGAAAAAACTAAAAGGCATATAGATTGGAAATGAAGAAATAAAACTGTTCTTTTTCAGACCTACAAATGGCCGAACGACAGATGAAAAAAAAAATGCTCCGCATCACTGGCCATCAGGGAAAAACAAATCAAAATCACAATGAGATACCACCTGACACCAGTGAGAATGGCTAAAATGAACAAGTCGGGTAAGGACACATGTTGGTGAGGATGCAGAGAACAGAGAACCCTCATACAACTGTTGGTGGGAATGTGAACTGGTGCAGCCAGTGTGGAAAACTGTGTGGAGGTTCCTCAAAAAGTTGAAAATAGATAACCCATGACCCAGCAATTGCACTACTGGGTATTTACCCCAAAGATACAAATGGGCACCTGCACCCCAATGTCTATAGCAGCAATGTCCTCAATAGCCGAACGATGGAAAGAGCTCAGATGTCCATTAACAGATGGATGGATAAAGAAGATGTGTCAATTATAGCTGAAAGGAAGAAGGGAGGGGAAGAAGGGAGGAAGGGAGGGAGAAGGAAGGCAGGAAGGCAGGAAGGAAAGGAGGAAAGAAGGCAGGAAAAGCTAGATGGAGGGAGGTATCCATGTGCCTTGTCAAGAAGTTTTCATGTTATTCTGAGTAAACTTGAGAGGCACTAAAGAATTCTAAGTAGGGGGGTGGTGGAAATCGAATAGAAAAAAAATATCATTTAAAACAGCATCTCTGAAACATTTTGATCAGATAATAAGAAAATGTCAAAACTGACATCCAGGAGAATAAGAGGAATTGGAGAGTTTTTACAGAGAAAAAATATCCATATGACATGTTTATTTATTGAATGTTTTGAAATAGGGCAAAGCAGTCATTAAATCTTTGACAAATATTCCCAAGTTCCCGACATCTATAGATCGAAAACTTTCCAGTTTTGTACATGCTGTGTCTACATTATCTGTGGTGTCCTAGAATTAAAAAAAAAAAATGTCAGGAGTGTAGTTTTTTAGAGCACAGCGATGGGCTGGATCACCTAGGGGAGATAATAAAATGAGAAGATGCAAAGGCTAGGACAGAACCAGGAGAGACAAAAGATAAATATATTAACTATCAAAGACCTCTGACCCCGTTGGTTTACACTACCCTATATTTCATGATCTCAACACAAAACTACCATAGATATGCTGAAACCTATCACCAGTAGATGGTACACACACAAGGTAAAGTATATGCCAACAAACATTTTCCAGAATTAAATGTGAAATGTAGATTTCGAGTCAGAATCATTGTCATTCGAAGATATATTACGATTAATATTCATGTATCTGTGTTCGTGGTATCTAGTCCCCCAACATAACGTCATTCACACACATCTTTCACGAAGATTACTCTTGTGTTAAATATGACATACCGCGATTCGTTTTGTTCTGTATAAACCAAGTGATTGGAAATAAACTACAATATCACATATTTTTTAAAAAATGATTTACTTTTTGCACCTTCATAATAATATGTAAAAAAAAAATAAACTATGCCGAGCCCACTGAAATATGTGAGATACTGCAGGGCATATAGCAAAATTCCACCAAAATTAACCCACAACTCCGTGTTAAAGTGAATGTGACAGCACAAAAGCCTGAGGGCAGATCTGTGGGAAGTAAAAGGGATAGTTTTATTCCAGAACGTGTGCTGATGTCCAACATGCCTGAGTCGACAGGTTATTCTGCATTCTGTGTAACCTGACTTCACGTGCAAAATAATTTCAAAGTGCATCGCACGCGCAGAGAATGTGACCGCAAAGGTGTTCTTCAGGAGGATGATAGTCTTATTTATCTTCTGTTTGTAACTTATTTGAGGATGTTTTACTTCCATATATTTTCTTGTGGTTGTCGTTTGCTTTACGGAACCTCGAGCTTTTTAGGGAGACATAAGTTATACGCAGAAAATTACAGCACTCAGAAGTGTAGAGTCCCGTGAATTTCCGCTCATCGATCTAACTCGTATAAAAAAATCCTCAGCTCAAGTAATGGAACATGAACCACACCACAGAATTATCCTTCCAACCACTGTCACTCTTCCATTCAGGGTTGTGCTGATTTTGATCATTGCTAAGTTAGCTTAGTTTGTTTTGGAACTTTTTTGTTTCAATGTAAGCCTACTGTTTACACAAACTTATGGTTGGCTTTTCCCCTAAATACATTACACAAGGGGATCCCTGGGTGGCGCTGCGGTTTGGCGCCTGCCTTTGGCCCAGGGCGCGATCCTGGAGACCCGGGATCGAATCCCACATCGGGCTCCTGGTGCATGGAGCCTGCTTCTCCCTCTGCCTGTGTCTCTGCTTCTCTCTCTCCCTGTGTGACTATCATAAATAAATTTTAAAAAAAATTTAAATACATTACACAAGAAATTCCTCTATATTTTTTTAGTTCAGTTGCAGTGTATTCTCATTGCAGCCTACCATTGTATCCTAGAAATATGCCGTTGCACAAATATACCTTGTGTCTGCCCATTCTACTGCTGATAGAGACCTGCATGGTTTCCATTTGGGTCCATGACGAACGGTGATGTTTCAAACACTCATGTAGTGCAACTATGAGAGGATTTCTGTTGGAGACATCACCATTAGACATCCTATGATTAACACAGAATTTACGCGAGGTACACGAGGGCTTGCATAATCTTCAGGTGGTGGATTAAGAACCTGAGATTCCCTTTTAGTTTTGTCGACTGTTTCCTTTGCTGTGCAGAAACTTTTTATCTTGAAGAAGTCCCGCCAGTTCGTTTTTGCTTTTATTTCTCTTGCTTCTGGTGATGTGTCTAGCAAGACGTTGCTGCGGCTGAGATCAAAGAGGTTGCCGCCTGTGTTCTCTTCTAGGATGTTGATGGTTTCCTGTCTCACATTTGGGTCTTTCATTCATTTTTAATTTATTTGGTGCGTGGTGTGAGAAAGTGGTCCGGTTTCATTCTGCTGCACGTGGCTGTCCAATTTTCCCAGCACCATTTGTTGAATAGGCTTTTTCCTATTGGATATTCTTTCCTACTTTGCCGAAGATGAGTTGACCATAGAGTTGAAGGTCCACTTCTGGGTTCTCTATTCTGTTCCATTGATCTGTGTGTCTGTGTTTGTGCCAGGACCACACCGTCTTGATGACCACAGCTCTGTAGTACAACCTGAAATCTGGCCTTGTGATGCCCCCGGCTCTGGCTTTCTTTTTCAACATTCCTTTGGCTATTTGGGGTCTTTTTTGGTTCCAAACAAATTTTAGAATTGTTTGTTCCAGCTCTGTGAAAAATGCTGCTGGTATTTTTATAAAGATGGCTCTTATCCTGCTGGTGGGAATGCAAACTGGTGCAGCCACTCTGAAAAACTGTATGGAGGTTCCTCAAAAAGTAAAAAAAAAATAGAGCTATCCCTGACCTAGCAATTGCACTAGTAGACATTTATCAGAAAGAGGCAAATGTCATGATTTGAAGGGGCACCTGCACCCCAATGTTTATAGCAGCAATGTCCACAATAGCCCAACTATGGAAGGAGCCCAGATGTCCATCAACAGAGGAAGGGATGAAGATGTGGTGTACACAAAAAATAGAATACTTCTCGCCCATCAAAATGAATGAAATCTTGCCATTGCAATGATGTGGATGGAACTAGAGGGTGTCATGATAAATGAAGTGTCAGTCAGAGAAAGGCAAATGCCGTATGATTTTATTCATATGCGGAATTTAAGAAACAAAACAGATGAACATAAGGGAGGGAAGGGAAAATAAAATAAGATGAGAACAGAGAGGGAGGCAAACCAGAAGAGACTCTTAACTACAGGGAACACACTGAGGGTCACTGGAGGGGAGGTGGGTGGTGGACGGGGTACCTGGGTGATGGGCATTAAGGAGGGCATGTGATGTAATGAGCCCTGGGTGTTGTATGCAACTGACACTAAAATTTACCCCTGAAACTAGTAATATACTGTATGTTAACTAAATTGAATTTAGAAATTTAGGGAGTGGAGCAGGGCTGTGCCCTGACTTTTTCCCTCGTTGGCTACACTAGCAGAAGTGTTTTGGGGTTTGGGGGATCCTCCCCTCTCTTCCCTGCTCAGGAGCCAGCCTCTTGTCTCCTCTTCTCCGTTCCATATCCTGTTTGCTGTGCAGAAGCTTTTTATTTGAAGAAGCCCCACGAGTAGATTGGGACTACTATAGATACCCCCTCCTGTACCTTGACATTGCCCTTTGGGGGTTTCACACACTCTCACTCCATCACCAGCAACTCAACACGGCGTTGAGTTTAAATCACCTCCCAGGGTATTCGCTAGACGACTTGACGCGGTCGATGCAGATCGCACCCTGTTCTCCTGGGAACAGTGCGGTCACGGAGGCTTTGGCCGAGGATTAAACCTACCGGCTTCATGACGAAGTGTGGGCAGCGGCGGCGTGAGCCGCGATGACACACACGGAGGCAGAGCCGGGGAGCTCTGACCTCCCCAGCCGAGCTCCTATGCTGCGTCCTTAGGCTTCGTTACTCTTACGCTGGGCAACTGCGGGCAACAGTCTCTGAGCTTCTCTGTTGACCTTGTGTCTCCAAAGAATGAGCTGGACTGGACGATGGGTGAGGACCCCTGCAATCCCACGATGGACCCTCACGCCTACGCTGTCCTGAGTTCCCTGCCCTTCCCGACGTGCCAGTCTGGCCCAGAGAGTCGGGGCCGCGACAGCTGAGTTACCTGCGAGTTTAGGGCGGTATCAACCAGACACATTTGGTCTTCGCCCGGTTCCTGCCGGGGAGCTTCAGACACCTGTGGGGGTTCCTGAGTGTTCGCAGCGTCTCTGGTTCTTCATGGATAGCGCCGTTCAACCTTCTTGAGTGTATGCTGACGGAGTGACGCATACTAGGCCTTCAGAGTGTTCCAAGGGAGCGGTCGGCCACACCAGGAAGACCAAGCCTGGGAGGAGAACTTTGGAACTTCCAACACCTTCCCCCGCAACCCTGCGGGGAGGGGAAGAGGATCAGAGGTGGCGTCAAGTCACACGCCCAGAGGGCGCCCGGGTGGCTCAGCTGGTTAAGCATTTGCCTTCCCTTCAGCTCAGGCCATGGTCCCAGGGTCCCGGGATCAAGCCTGTCATGGGGGGGTGGGTCCCCTGCTCAGTGGGGGGGGGTCTGCTTCTCCCTCCCCTCCCCCCTCCTCCCTGCTTGTGTTCTCTCTCTCACACACACAAATAAATAAAATCTTAACGAAAAAAAAAATCACATAGCCAATGATTTTGTCAACCATACCTTGATGAAAACCTTAAACAATGAAATTTGGAGAGTTTCCGGGTTGGTGAATACGCTGAGGTTCTGGGAAGGTGGTGTCTTAATTTTAGCTTGTGGCATCTACACAAACTGCAGGGTGTTCTTGTCTGAATGAACTGAGTTGCGGGACACCTACTGCTGGTGTCGCAGAATTGTCGTGTTGGAAGGTGAGTGGCAGCAGGTACGTCCACGGCTGGAAGAAGCTTCCTCTGCGGAGATGACCTGTGGGATGTAAACATCTTTAAAATGACACCTTTCCCTTTTTTTTTAATTATTTATTTATTTATTTATTTATTTATTTATTTTTTACCTTTCCCTTTTTTAAAGATTCACCTATTTATTTCAGAGGGAGAGAACGGAGCGGGAGCAGCAGAGGGGGAGGGAAAGGGAATCTCAAGCAGACTGTGCACCGAGCGCGGAGCCCCCGGGGGGCTCCATCCCACGGCCCCTGCCACCCTGATCTGGGCCGAAATCAAGAATCGGGGGCTTAACGCACTGGGCTCCCCGGGGGGCCCTGAAAATGATGCCTTTCTGAGCATGGTTGGAAATAGGGAAACGTGATAAAAAGAGAGTGGAGAGCTTCAGAAGATGAAAGGAGTTGCATACTTGGTGCTGCTTTTCCTATAAGGGAGACGTCAGAAGAGGTGGGGAAGGGCGCTAAGGGCTGGCCCGGCAGCAGGGCGGGAGCCACCCCTGCAGGCAGCTCTCGCGCACGCCTGGCCCTCCGCACGGCCCTCCGTGGTCTGTGGGGACAAGGCAAAAGGAGCACTGACCTCCTTGCTGCTCACAGCCCACTGACACGTCCTGGCAACAGGCGATGCCCTTCCTGTAGGAGCCCTGCCAACTCCGGGCTCAGGCTTTGCTGAGGGCAGCAGGGATCCGAGCCCGAGCCCGAGCCCGACCCCAGGACCTGGGAGTCTCCTCTGACATAGAAAAAGCCCTTTGGAAACATCCTCTAGCTCCACCCCCAAGATGCAGGTTGGCGACCCCTGCCCAAGCATGGGACCCGCTCATATCCACCTGAAGGGTCTCCTGCATCAGGGTTTATTAGGAATAAGTGACCTTTTCCCAGCAACAGCTGATCCCCTCAAGGTCCTGCAGACCTTGCTTCCAAAGCATGTTGGGATTTGTGCCCCCAACAACGCCCCGGCACAGCTCTTTCTTCAGTGACAAGTGCTTTAAGGCTTTAATGAACCACCTTTCTGCACCCGAGACGTCCCCAGAGGTCCCTGCTGGCCGTGGCGCACCGTGCACAGGAGGCCACCGGGCCCTGCTCCTGCCTCTGCCCGCAGCCCGACCCGCTGACTCAGGCCCTCAGCCACGGCGGCCACAACTTGGCGGTCAGCCCGTCACCTCCGAAGCCCGAGCTTGCTCGTCCTGGCCCTGGAGGAGATGCCGGCGTGGGCCTCGGCCACGGGGCGCCTCGCCCTCCCCGCGGACCTGGCGTCGCCTCCACAGCCGCGCTGCTGAAGCACCTGAGAACCCTCTCGGTCCCCAACCTCAGGAGATGAGCCCCCCGGAGTTCACGCAGGCTCCCAGGTGGGGGACTCCTGCACCTGCACCCCCATGTGATTTCCACTTCCCCCTAAAGGACAGGAAGGTCTCCTTCCCCAGGGGAAGGCTCGAACCCTCGGCTCTGAGTCCCTGTTTGCTGTTGAAAGTTCAATAAAGTGTTGTTGTGTTAAAATGCAAAAAAAAAAAAAAAAAAAAGCTGGCCCAGCCCGGGGGGGGGCGGCGGCCGGGCCGGGGCCCCCAGCCCTGCGCCACTGCGGATGGGGGCGCACCTCCGGTCTCTCTCCCCCGAAGCCCGGGTAGGAGCGTGGCCCTTACTTGTGCCAGTGTCATAGTGGGTGAAGTTAGAGGCTGTGATGCACGGGGCAGGCTCTCATGTGTCTCAAACTTCCTGTCACCATACTTGTCTTAGGTGTCCTCAGTTGTGGGTTTTTTTGTTTTTTATTTGGTGTATTTATTTGAGAGCGAGTGAGCGAGCAGGTGCATGAGCAGAGGGGGGCGGCTGAGGGAGAGGAAGAGAGTCTCCAAGCAAGCGGACGCCCCCCAGCCTGGACCTGCCACGAGCGGGGCTCGATCCCAGGACCCCGAGATCGTGACCCGAGCTGAAATCAGGAGCAGGACGCTCGACAGACCGACCGACCGAGCACCGGGCGCCCCCGCCCCTGCGGACCCTGAGCTTGGCCACGTGCGCTGGCCGCCCCGGAGCTCGGCGCTGGGGGTCTGGGCGTGTGGACAGTGCAGCGGCCGGGTCATGTCCTGGTCCCCGGCAGGCCGCCCGCAGGGACGTGGGGCTCGGTCACCCGCTTCCCTCTTGCCCGTTTCCTCTTTGAATTAAGCGAGTGCAGCTGCTTTCCTGATGCCCAGCGAAGCAGCCCCCTGGGTGCCCGGCCCTGGACGCGGCCTTCACAGCCACGCCGGCGGCAAGCGCAGGCCCTGGTCTGCCCCCGGCCCCCGGGTGTCCGCGGAGAGGGTCTCTTGAAGGCCGACATCCAAAGCACCTGTGTTCTGTCTCTCGTGTCTCCCGGTTGCTGCAGGCTGACAGGGGGGCCGCGGGCCTACCCGGAGCCCCAAGCTCGTGGAGGACCCGTGTCCCCAAGTATGGCGGGGAGCGGCTGGCACCCTCACCCTGGCCCGGGCACGACGGCGACAGGCTTCGGTAAATGCCTCCTCCTCAGTCCTCGGTTCCCGGGGCCAAGGTTTTGGTGCCATCTCGTGCCAGGAGCGTCACCTCGTGGCTGTGCTCAGAGAACTGCGCCGCAGTTTACACTCCTGCTTGGGCCCGTCTCCAGGTCAACCAGAGCGGGTCAACCGCAGCCCAGAGGCCTTGCCTTCCCCTTCCCACCCCCGGGCCGGCCCTGGGCCCCACGCCACCTGCTCACACAGCGCTGCTCGCTGCTCGGTCCGGGCTGTGGCCTTCGTCCCCGTGTGGAGCTACGTGGTTAAAGATGCGGTGATTTATCTTAGAGGGAGACCGACCAGGAGAGAGCGAGTGTGCGCGCGGGTGGGGGGGGGCAGGGGGAGACGGGGACTCCTAAGCAGACTCTCCGCTGAGCCCGGAGCCCCACGCGGAGCCCGATCTCATGACCCCCGGAACACAGTCTGAGCCCAAACCAAGTGTGAGATGCTCGACCGACTGGGCCACCCAGGCGCACCGAGGCATTTTCCAACAGTACGTACCGAACATCCTCGACGTGTTAGGTGCTGTCCTGGAGCCGGGGATATGGTGGTGAAACACGGGTCCAAGGGCCACCACCGTGATGGGACAGTTTGTTGAAAGAGACAGACGATGCCTTCACAAGCAGGGTCATTTCCGATGGCGACGGTGCTGGAAGGCAAGCAGAAAGCAACCGGGAACAAGAACCGAGGCCCAGTGGCTGGGGTTGGTGTCA
Source organism: Vulpes lagopus (assembly GCF_018345385.1). Classification (NCBI taxonomy): domain Eukaryota; kingdom Metazoa; phylum Chordata; class Mammalia; order Carnivora; family Canidae; genus Vulpes; species Vulpes lagopus. The sequence continues at coordinate 23,077,712 of NC_054833.1, forward strand.
GCGGAGGTGGCGCAGCGCAGAGGCCAGCCTGGTGAGGGGTCCCCCGTCATTCCCAGACGAGGTAGGAGCCTGACAATGACCTGGAAGAAAGAGGACCTTCTAGTCTGAGACACTGAGAAGAAGGATCTATGAAATGAGGGGGAAAGAGAAGGCGGTGAGGTCAGGTGAGGTCAAAGGAAGTCGCTGATGGACGTGCGATTTGTAAGAGGAGAAAAATTGTATGGAAACCGCAGCTCTCCGAGCAAGGGCAAGGGGATCTGGTCTAGTGGAAGAAGTGGTGCGGGAGGCCTCCTGGTCCCTGGGGCTCCGCAGCCCCCGCTGTTTCATGGCAGTGACCTCCAGCCCTCTGGTGGACGAACCTGCGTCCCACAGCTGAAATTTTAACACTGGGTTTGTTCCTCTATTTGGCGGAAAATAAAGGCTCTAGAAGACCCTTTGAAGGGTTTTCTTTAAAGATTTTATTTATTTATTCCTGAGACACACACACACACACACACACACACACACACACACGGAGGCAGAGACACAGGCAGAGGGAGAAGCAGGCTCCACGCAGGGAGCCCGACGTGGGACTCGATCCCGGGTCTCCAGGGTCATGCCCTGGGCCGAAGGTGGCGTTAAACCGCTGAGCCCCCCGGGCTACCCCTGAAGGGTTATTTTATCCGTTTCTATAACCTCAATCATTAAGCTGCCCAAGATATGAGAATGGAACTGATTCAGAATTTCCCAGGAGTGTCTAGTCACCTGCAGCCCCCACTCAGGGGCCAGAATTATTCATCGTCGTGAAATTACTGCGTCTCACCTAAAACTCTCACACCATTTATAGGAAAGCATTATTTGCAGAGTGACTTGAGTCACTTTTCCTGTTTGAACAAGTTAAAAATGTTATTGAAATAAGTTGAATAATTAAGTAACGAGTAATTGTCATACTTCTCTAGTACAGTAAACACGGCTCTTGGTTTACAAAAATTACTTTCTAAGCTTAACATGTGACCATGCTCACGGAATATCGTACATTTTGTGTATGTCCTGAGAAGTCATCTGAAACAAAACTGTCTCATGGAGAGAGCGCAGTAACATGGAAATAAGTTACCCCTAAGCTACCACATTTAACATATTTTTATTTTTTATTTATTTTTTAAACATATTTTTAAAGCAGTGTTGTGAGACTTTTAACTCCGTCAAAGCTTCAAGTTAATTGAAAGTAAAACAGTTTGCTTAATTAGTTTCTTTTTTTTTTTTCTAAATTAAAGACTTTATTTATTCATACAGACACAGAATCAGAGAGGCAGAGACCCAGGCAGAGGGAGAAGCAGGCTCCATGCAGGGAGCCCGACGCAGGACTCGATCCTGGGTCTCCAGGATCACGCCCTGGGCTGAAGGCAGACGCCAAACCGCTGAGCCACCCGGGCGCCCTATTTAATACCTTTTCATACATTCTAAGCCATTTGGGTTTTCTCCTTTGAAGTGTTTATTCAAATTGTTTCCCCCCTTTTTGTCCTAGTTTTTAATGTGATTTGCATAAGTCATATACATGCACGCACATGTGATACCAGTCTGTCCATCATATGCCATTCAATTCTCATTCAACTCTGTGGCTTGCGTTTTTGACTCTCCTAATGATATTCTAATATCTTTGTAATAAACAGAAATTCTTATTTTTAAAGCAGATTTATTCATCTTCCTGTATAGTAAATGTCTTCTTCTTTGAAAACCCATGGGAAAATCTCCTACATTTTCTTCTAAAACTTTATTTAATTTTATTTTTCACAGTACTTTTCATCGATCTTGAATATCCATGGAATTGACTTTTTGGTATAGGATAAGGTAAGGATTTTTTTTTCTTCTTTTTTTTTTCTTTCTCTCTCTTTCCCTTTTTTAAGATTTTTTTTTTTTTTAAGTAGTCTTGACACTTGACATGGGGCTTGAACTTATAACCCTGAGATCAAGACTTGCATGCTGGGGATCCCTGGGTGGCTCAGAGGTTTAGCGCCTGCCTTCAGCCCAGGGCCTGATCCTGGGTCCCAGCCAGGATCGAGTCCCATGTCGGGCTCCTTGCATGGAGCCTGCTTCTCCCTCTGCCTGTGTCTCTGCCTCTCTCTCTCTCTCTCTCTCTCTCTCTCTCTCTCTCTGTGTGTCTATCAATGAATAAATAAAAAATCTTAAAAAAACAAAAAACAACAACAACAAAAAAAACACTTGCATGCTCTACTGACTGGGCCAGCCAGGCTCTCCTCTGTCTCTCTCTTTACTTCTTACATAGTGATACTCAATTGTCTCTACCACTTATTAAGTATTCCATCCTCTCCCCATTGACACCTTGCCATTTCTGTCATCTATCAATATGCAAAGGTCTGTCCCTGGACCCTTCATTCTATTTCATTGATCTGTCATCTCTCCTTGCACCCATATGACGCTGTTTTAATGATCACAGCTTTATAAGTTTTGGTATATAGCTGGGTGTGTCCTCTTGCAAGAGTGTTTTGATCAATAATAAAGAACAACAACAAAAAAAGGGTGTTTTGATCATTTAAAACACTGTGCATTTTTTTAAAGATTCTATTTATTTATTCATGAGAGATACAGAGAGAGGGAGAAGCAGGCTCCACACAGGGAGCCCGATGCAGGACTCCATCCCGGGAACCCGGGATCATGCCCTGGGCCGAAGGCAGGCGCTCAACCACTGAGCCACCCAGGGATCCCCAACACTGTGCAAATTTTCAAATCAGCTTGCCTAGTTTCACATGCACACATACACACATACATGCTTCCTTTGGAATACTGTTTGGGATTGAGATTGATTTAAAAAATCAGTTAAACAGCCACTTTTACAATGGTGAGTTCCACTCAATGAACATGACACATTGCTTCATTTAGATTTCTAAAAAATTTCTCCTAATAATGTTTAAAAGCTTTCTATATAGAAGCGTTTCTTTTTTTTAATTTTAATTATTTTATATTTTTTAAAGATTTTATTTATTTATTCATGAGAAACACAGAGAGGAGAGAGAGGCAGAGACCCAGGCAGAGGGAGAAGCAGGCTCCACACAGGGAGCCTGACGTGGGACTCGATCCCGGGTCTCCAGGATCAGGCCCTGAGCTGAAGGCGGCGCTAAACCGCTGAACCACCCAGGCTGCCCTAGAAGCGTTTCCTGCTTGATTTTTTGATGCTACTTTAGTGGTATCTTTCCTTTAATTTCATTTTCCATCTGTTGGCAGTTAGTAGAAATACTGATGTTTAGTCACTGTGTTGCTAAATATGCTTGGTAAATCTAAGTAGAGAGTTGAATAAAATGATTAGGCTCTTATCCTAATGGTCACAGATACAGGATACTGCCCTTAATGGATTTAGGATATATCTTTTCTTCCGATACACAGGAGTATTTACAAAAGTTGACCATCATGTGGATCCTAAAGGAAGTCTGGAAACACTTCCACAGATGAAAATAATATAAAGGTCACATTCTCTATCCACAGTACAATTCTCTAGAAGTCAGTAACAGACACAATTAGTTCTCAAACACCTACTGATGCTGCTTGGAGGTTTTCTCCTGGGTTTTATGAATCTGGCTGTGGATCTTTGAAAGATTTATACTGCATCTCCTTGATGTGTGCCCACATGTGAGAATAGAAGGGAAGGGCTTCTTACCTGGATTTGGAGAGCGGTGTGTTGCTGGACGTGGGAAGGCAGGAAGAGCACGGGGTTCACTAGCTCACCTGGGTCCCTTGGGCATAAGCCGCTGACCGCAGTTAGGGGTGGACATGCTGGGGGCCATGGCAGCCAGCTTCAAGCTGATTGATCCTGCGGCAGTGGAGAAAGAAGAAACAGGAAATAAGATAATCACATACATCTGACATTTTTTTTGTTGCTACTTCTTAATGATTTTTTATTAAAGTATAACACACATGCAGAAAAGTACGACCATATGTGTACAACTCGGTTCAGTATCACAAAATGAACACACCTGTGTAACCACTACCTGTGTCAAGAAGTGCCACGTCATCAGTACACCGGAGCCGTCCCCACCCCGTCTGCTGCGAAACATGACCCTACGTGATAAAAATGAAACTTGGATGTGGTTTTGTTGGTTGTGGTAAGACATGGAAATGAAAGTCATGAAGGAAGTCTATTATCCCTAAAAATAAAAGGCAAACCCTGTCACGCCATACCAGACCATTGCGGGACCTGGGAAGAACAGGTCGTCCAGGAGGCAGGAGGCGAGAGGGTAGAGGATGGCCTAGAGCCTTTACTGGGGTTCTTGCAGGAAGGAATGGGCAGGGCAGGGTAGCTACACTAAGAAAACTTAGGATTGGGTAGTTTAAATAATTTTGCTGGGCTCTGGGCTATTCGGGTGGTCTCCAGTTGTCCGGTACCTGGCCCGGGGGTGGTTTAGGGCAGGAGGAACACTGGCTTGAGGGATGAGAGCTTGACAAAAAAGAGCATTGAGAGTAGGGCCACTGGACTGGTGGGTTTATATATCAAAGTTTCACTATCAGGGGAATCACTCGCTCTCTCTAGGAATTAGTTAGCGCTGGTAGGGGCAATCTCTCTGGGAGCAGGGCCCCAAACCCCAGAGCACCAAGAATACAGAAAATAAGAAAATACAATCAGTAAAAGTACTCCTCCCTCCCCGGAGAGAACGTCTTTCCTGACTTCAAACACCACGAATCAGCTGTGTTTCTGAACTTCCCGTAACTAGAACCATACCCTTTGGCATCTGCAGTCTTTTGTTCACTGGTGTGTTGGTGAGATCGAGCCAGGTGTTGTGTGCTGTTGTAGTGTGTTCATGTCCACCGCGGTATATTATTCTGTTGTATTAATTTAATCTATTCTTCTGTTGATGGGCATTTAGGAGGCTTCCAGGTTGGGGTTCATATAAAGGACATTGGTATGACATCTTTTTAAGAAGATTTTATTTATTTATTCATGAGAGACACAGAGAGAGAGGCAGAGGGAGAAGCGGGCTCCCCGCAGGACTCGATCCCAGGACCCCGGGATCATGACCTGAGCTGAAGGCAGACGCTCAACCCCTGAGCCATCCAGACGTCCCGGTTATAAACATTCTTGTACACATTTCCAGGGGCACACACTCACACACGTCTCCTTGGGTGTATTCCTGGGGGTGAAACTGCGGGATCATAGTTAGGGTAAGCATGTGCTTGAGCTCAGTGGATACGCCAAGCACTGTCCAAACCGGCCGGGCGCCACCAGTGTATGGGGGCATCTCTGCGCGACCTTGATAGCGGCCGCGCACAGTTTAAAGCTACGAGTAGAACCCTCCACTGTTATTCAACCGAAGAGTTACTTCGTCCTGACCTTATAGAGCAAATGTGTTGATTTAGGAAATGGGTTTATTTCATATTTGACCCACATTACTAACTCCAGGCTAGCACAAAGGCAAAATGTCAGGAGAGAAAATAAAAATTCAGAACGCTTTCTTTTGGTTTATGTATTTCAGATATTTTTTTTTTTTTGTATTTCAGATTTTAATTTAACACATTTTCAGTGCAACTTTGCTCTCTTGACTTTCTCAGCTCGACCTCTTAGCAGAAGCTACCAAATGGTTCTCTAGTTCTGTGAGAAATAGTGGGGAGCGGGATCCCTGGGTGGCGCAGCGGTTTGGCGCCTGCCTTTGGCCCTGGGCGCAATCCTGGAGACCCGGGATCAAATCCCACGTCAGGCTCCCGGTGCATGGGCCTGCTTCTCCCTCTGCCCTCTCTCTCTCTCTCTCTGTGTGTGACTATCATAAATAAAAAGAAAGAAAAAAAAAAAAGAAATGGTGGAGAGATTACCAGATTCCATCGAATCACTTCCACCTGCCTGTGATGGCCTTTCAATAAGTGCTGATTTCTTTATTCTAATAAACTGTATGGCAGCCTACAACCCTAGTTCTTTAACTCTTGCTGCTTTTTTATATAACAATGGAGAGTATTTTTATTACTCATCACTGTGATCTTTTTTTTTGCTCCTTTTCATTATAAACAAGTTCTGACAGTTGAAATAAATCTACAAATCCATGCACATTGTCTTATCCCTACTAATAAAACAATAGGGTGTTTTCCTTTGTTCCCTTTACGAGTTGAGATTTGCAAAACAAACAAAAACAAAAACAAAAGCACAGGAGAAGTTTCATGGATGCAGAATTATTTTTTTTTAAGACTTTATTTATTTATTCATGAGAGACACAGAGAGAGGCAGAGACACAGGCAGAGGGAGAAGTAGGCCCCATGCAGGGAGCCCAACGGGGGACTCATCCTGGGATCCTGGGGACCCTGGGGGGTCATGACGTGAGCTGAAGGCAGGTGCTCAACCGCTGAGCCACCCAGGGATCCCCATGGATGCAGAATTATTTCATACCCTCGAGCGCTATAAATTTTGGTGAAATTACGTACCTGGACCTTTCAAGGGAGAACAAATAGACAAAAGCCCCACAGAAAGAGTTAGGGGGTTTACTCTGCAACCACAGCCGACCCATTTAACAGTACAGGAGGAAGAACTGCGAGTCTGCCTTCTAGTCCAGGGGGTAGACACTCTTGGGTGACCAGATGTGAGTCACCATGGTGTGCGGCTGTGAGTGACTCAGCTGCTGTGGCCCTGGCCTGCGAGGGAAGTCCTGGGGCGGCACTTTGGTACCTGAAAGACAGGGACCCCAAGGACGCGGTTTGGAGGGCTCCTGGCTTTCTCTTTCTGGGGACCCACTTTTGCCCCGTGCCAGGCGTCCCGCATTGCTCCCCCCCCCCCCCCCCGTCATCGTGGAGCGCGCGGTACCCACGGCCCGGGCTGGCCGCCCCCAGGGGCGCCACTTGCTGCGCGCGGTGGGAACTAGCCCATCGCGTCCCCGTGGCCAAGCGACCCCCGGGGCCCAGAAAGGGGCTGGTTGTCGGGGAGGCGGGCGGCCGCGCGGGGGCGGGGGCACTTCCACCAGGGCTCCCGGGCTCCCCGGCGGCCCGGCCTGCAAGGCCAGAGCCCAGGAAGTCCCCGGGGAGGCCGCGCCCTGCGCCGCGCCCCGCCGCCCCGGGACCCGCCCCGCCGGGCTATAAGGGCCCGGCCCGCCTCGGCGCCCGCCCCGCACCCCAGCGCTCCTCGTGCCGAGCCGGTAGGACCCGGAGGGCGGGAGGGCGGGGCAGCCCGGCTCCGGCGCCCCCAGCCTCGGGGACCCGGCGACCCCCGCGGGCCCCCGCGGTCCGCGCCCACTGCGCCCCCCGGACCCCGGACCCCGCCGTGCGCCCCCCCGGGACCCCGGACCCCGCCGTGCGCCCCCCCCCACGGACCCCCGGATCCCCGCCGTGCGCCCCCCCCGGACCCCGGACCCGCGCACCGCGTGGAGGGCAGGGTGGGGGGCGCTGGGTCCCGCGGGCCTGCGGGGCCGAGGTGGCGGCGGCTGCTAGGCAGGACCGAGGCCGGGATCAGAATGTTTTCCCGGCTCCAGCCCGAGCTGCGAGCGCCGGTCTCGCCCGGCTTCTCCTTCCTGGGATTGGAGGCGGGAGCGCACGGCGGAGCGGCGGCGGGGGGGGGGGGGGGGGGGGTCCTCCCTGGACGGGGCGTACGGCGGGGGGGGGTCCTCCGGGGAATGGACGGGGCGCACGGCGGGGGGGGGTCCTCCCAGGACGGGGCGCACGGCGGGGGGGGTCCTCTGGGGAATGGACGGGGCGCACGGCGGGGGGGGTCCTCCCAGGGACGGGGCGCACGGTGGGGGGGTCCTCTGGGGAATGCACGGGGCGCACGGCGGGGGGGGGGTCCTCCCAGGGACGGGGCGCACGGCGGGGGGGGTCCTCTGGGGAATGGACGGGGTGCACGGCGGGGGGGGTCCTCCCAGGACGGGGCGCACGGCGGGGGGGTCCTCCCAGGACGGGGCGCACGGTGGGGGGGTCCTCTGGGGAATGCACGGGGCGCACGGCGGGGGGGGGGGGGTCCTCCCAGGACGGGGCGCACGGCGGGGGGGTCCTCTGGGGAATGGACGGGGGTGCACGGCGGGGGGGGTCCTCCCAGTACGGGGCGCACGGCGGGGGGGGTCCTCCCAGGACGGGGCGCACGGTGGGGGGGGTCCTCTGGGGAATGCACGGGGCGCACGGCGGGGGGGGGGTCCTCCCAGGACGGGGCGCACGGCGGGGGGGGTCCTCTGGGGAATGGACGGGGTGCACGGCGGGGGGGGGTCCTCCCAGGACGGGGCGCACGGCGGGGGGGTCCTCCCAGGACCGGGCGCACGGTGGGGGGGTCCTCTGGGAATGCACGGGGCGCACGGCGGGGGGGGGGGTCCTCCCAGGACGGGGCGCACGGCGGGGGGGTCCTCTGGGGAATGGACGGGGGTGCACGGCGGGGGGGGGGTCCTCCCAGGACGGGGGCGCACGGCGGGGGGGGTCCTCCCAGGACGGGGGCGCACGTGGGGGGGGTCCTCTGGGGAATGCACGGGGCGCACGGCGGGGGGGGGTCCTCCGGGGAATGGACGGGGCGCACGGCGGGGGGGTCCTCCCAGGACGGGGCGCACGGCGGGAGGGGTCCTCCCAGGGACGGGGCGCACTGGGGGCCGCCCGGCCCCACCCCGGGACCCACGGTTGGGGTTTTGGACCCTCCCGTCGCACGCGAGCGGAGAGTCGGGGTTCGCGGCCTCAGGACCCCCAAGGCTGCCTCTTGGTGATGAGGCCACTTGGCTGTGGGGTGGGGTGGGGTGGGGGTGGGGGGATTTGCCTCAGTGCGCGGGCAGGGGTTAGGATGTCCTAATGGAGACACTTCCTTCGGGGAGGCAGGCCGGGGGCCCGTGTCCCTGCCAGGCCCTGGGCGGGCATCCGTGCGCGTGGGGAAGGGGGGCGTGCAAGGCCCCGGTGTTTGGGGGTGTTTGGGGGCGCCCCGGGGCCCAGGCGGAGGAAGACCCTCACGCGGCCCGGCCCCGCTCCGCCTGCAGCCCCGCCATGGAGCAGCTGAGCGCGGCCAACACGCGGTTCGCCGTGGACCTGTTTCGGGCTCTGCGCAAGGACAGTCCTGCTGGGAACATCTTCGTCTCCCCCTTGAGCATTTCCTCGGCGCTGGCCATGATCTTCCTGGGGACTCGGGGCAGCACCGCAGCTCAGGTGTCCAAGGTGAGCAGGAAGAGCAGCAGCGGCCGCAGTGTCTCCCTGCTGGCCGGCGCCCTGCAGCTCGTAGGGTGTCCTGTTGTCGTTGTTGTTAAGATTGTGTTTGTTGGTTTGAGAGAAAGAGAACTGGGGAGGGGGGTTGTCAGAGGGAGAAGCAGAGCTGCTGAGCGGGTGCAAGGGCTCCATCCCAGGGCCCCAACCATGGCCTGAGTGAAGGCAGACACCCCCCAGGCCCCCAGGCGCCCCCTGGTACAGAGCGTTCCTAGAAGTGTATTTCTGTGTCAACAACCATACACCGTGAGGTCAGAGCTTGGGAAGAAGCCCCAAGAACAGCGCAGTTGTGGGCAGGCTTCCCTTCCCCAGCACATGCCTCCCAGCACCTGCCACCTGCCGCCTGCCACCTGCACTGGGCCCTGCTGTGTGCAGGGCTGAGGGCACAGCAGAGAGGCCGCGGGCAAAGCCGGGCTCGGTGCCTGCCTCGACAGCCCGCCTCTGAGCCATCGTGCCTCTTCCTGGAGGATGATTTTCCAGTGTCCCTTTTGCATGTCGTGACCCGCTGCTCGTGAATGATGCCCTTTCACATAGTGTTACTTTTGAGCCTGATGACACATAGGAGACGCATCACAGTGCCGCTGCTGGCGGTGGCGCCCTTTTGAGGGGACAGGGCGACTCGGGGATTCCACATTCCCTCCACTAGCCCCGGGCCAGGCCCCCAGCGTGGCTCTGTGGGCTGTGACCCCGGGCGCAGGTGGGAGCAGGAATGGCAGGGACAGCGAGGCCCGGCAGCTGCAGGCCCAACACCAAGCCCCTGGGGCTGCGGCCGATGGCTCTGGTGACAGGAGAAGCAGCAGGATGCCCTGCCTTCCTCCTGGCCCTGCTGGGGGCGGAGGGCCCTTCCGCACCAGGTGTTCTTATATTCTGAGAGGGGAACTCTGGTTTTCCCTGGAATCTAGGGGAAGGGGTGGCAAAGTGAAGGTCTCTCTAACCAAGTGAAGCCACCAAGCGCAGGGCCCCGAGCCGCCAGAGAAGGTCTAGCCCTGGACTCAAGCTCATGGATCTCCTCCAGCTGCAGAGCTTCTTTTCCTCTACTTTACGGCGAACCAATCATCGTCATCACTGCAGTTAGGAAAGCTTTTTAAGATTTTTAAAAATCCACTTTTTTTCCCTTTTTTTTGAAACCCCCTGGTACTAATTGTTAGTTGCTCCTGGCAGGGTAATATCAGCTTCTATTTGGAGGCTTTCCAGGGACTTTATGCCTTCAGCAAAAAATAGCTTTAAGCCCTCCCCCCCCATTTCCATTGAAGCAGAGGGGTCATACCCTCTGTGTAGACATTCCACATCTTGGTGAGTAACTGGACTTTGTAACTATAGGTTTGTTCTTTGTGTCTTAAAAGCAAAGAACCAGCCCAGGCCTCATAAAACCATAAAGGGACTCTTGATTTGGAATGGATACATGAGGAATTAAACTTTTGCCAAATGTTAAGCTTAAAGAAGTCATTTAAAAAAATAAGTTATTTTTAAGTAAGTGAGTTACTGATGCTAATAGTATCAAAAAATCCTCTATCTGTAATATCTTTGTGTTCCGGCCTAGGTAATGATTCTTATTTCTGCTGTTTATCTCTGAGAACTTTCAGTGAAATTATAGTAGATGCAGAATAAGCACATGAACGTATCATCTATGGTTTTCTTTGGAAAAAAGTAGACTTGTATAAATATTTATTAACTCATAGAACGAGAATTGAAACAAAAAAGTGATATGAAAGTAGTTTTTAATGTTATGATTATTGTGTCTCACAAAGCTATACATTCTGGATTCTGTATTACTTGTTCTCCAATGAGAAATTAATAAAATTTTGGGTGGAGATCATGAATAATCAGTAAAAAAAAAAAAACACCAATTAATTTGATGGAAGCAAATGCCAAGGGATCGCCTTAAAATTTCAAAATAAGTAGTTATAGAAAGAATGTTTTCTTTATTTTAGGCTCTTCATTTTGATGCCGTTGAGGAGATTCATTCAAGATTTCAGAGCCTGAATGCTGATATCAACAAACGTGGAGCTTCCTATATTTTGAAACTTGCTAATAGGTTATATGGAGAGAAGACCTACAATTTCCTCCCTGTAAGTACTTTGCACTTCCTCTTCAGAAATTCACTAGACAATGCACACTTTTTTCAAAGTCAATTTTAATTTTTATAAAATCTCAGAAAAATGATACCGAATGAAAACACATGACAGCCAGCACTCCCACTAATTGACGTGGCTTCATTTTATAGTCTTCACAGTGAAAAGATCGGCTCTTGGCTATTTTACTAAAGCAAGAGCGAATCCCATAATTCATTTCCAAGTACCATCAGCGTTTGCTTATTTGTGAAAATGTTAGCCAAACGTTGGAAAAGAATTGGTAAATTTCATACAACACCGAAAATACCAAACTACACACTAAAAAATGGCTAAGATGGTAAATTTAATGTTCTGTGTCTTTTTTTTTTTTTTTTACCATAATAAAAATGTTAGAGTTAGATTTTTTTGTTGTTGTTGTTACAGTGCAAGTTGTACCTTTTAGGACGATTTCTGCTTTAAAGGATATTTGGAAACTATCTCTGTATGTAGTAGGAGTTATTCATGACATTTCCTTAAAAACAAATTTTTTTTAAACAGGAATTCTTAGCTTCAACTCAGAAAATGTATGGTGCTGAACTGGCCAGTGTGGATTTTCAGCAAGCCTCTGAAGACGCGAGGAAGACGATTAATAAGTGGGTCAAAGGGCAGACAGAAGGTAAGAGACCGGGCAGTCGGAGCTTCTTCCCCTCCTGCCTGCTGCCCCACCTGCAGGTGACTTTCTCTCCCTTTTTCCTGTCCCGTCGTCCTGCCCCTGGGAATCCTCGAGTTCACCCTGGGAACGGACTCTGCACTGCCCATTGGACAGTGTTCGCATGTAAAAATTCTTCACAGAGGAAACTTCAACATGATTTAACTGAAGCAGCTAAATACGTTTTCCCCATACGTTCCCCAAACTGCATTTTAAAATTAAAATTCACATTGAATGTAGAATAAAAGGAATAAAAATTTTGAGGGAAACCCAGCCTGGCCTAAATTATTTAACATACACGTGGAGAGAAAATAGCCTAATACTTGGGAACGAATATTCACAAACCACCGTGGTCATAAATAATTTTTGCCAGCCTCTTGTCTGAGAATTCAAGGGTGACACATGTAATTCTCTCGCCAGTCGTGGGAGGCGTCAGAGCATCTGCAGAACGACTGTCTTCCACACCATGACTCGTTCGTGGCCACACTGCAGTCAAGGCTGGCTCTCGTGTTTCAGTGCAGTAACTGTCCTACCTTTTGGATATTTACTAAAATCTTTGTGTGTGTGTGAGAGAGAGAGAGAGAGTAGGTTTCTATTTAGAGGATTTGAAAAAGTGATTTACTAGCGACTAAAAATATTTTTGTTCAGGACATTTTTTTGTCCCTGAAAAAGAATGGTCACTCACAAAATAAAGCTCATTGTCTACCCTACACTCCAGAAAAGGAGAGTTTTCCTGTTGTAGCCTGTTAGCCCTTTCCTTGGCTTATTTAAAGTAGAAACCTGCTGCTAGGGCTTTCCTAACCTCATGCCAAGTGAAAGGAAAAGTGGGTACGGAATATGCTTCTGGATTGCGTTTCACTGCTAATCAAATGTCCGTTCCAGTTTGAAATTCTGCTATGTGGATTTCTAAAAAAGCTTACTTTATATTTTCAGGGAAGATTCCGGAACTGTTGGCTGCAGGTATGGTTGACAGCATGACTAAACTCGTGCTGGTGAATGCCATCTACTTCAAAGGCAGCTGGGAGGACGAGTTCTCGAAAAAAGACACTGCCGATGCCCCGTTCCGATTGAATAAGGTAAGGTGGGGCAACTGCCTAAGGTTACCCTTCGGCCCACGAGAACGTGGATAAAGATGTGAGTGACGTGTTTTTCCCCCAACTGCTCAGAAAGACAAAAAGACCGTAAAAATGATGTATAAGAAGAAGAAATTCCCATTTGGCTACATCGCGGATCTGAAGTGCCGGGTGCTGGAACTGCCTTACCGAGGCAGGGAGCTCAGCATGGTCATCCTGCTGCCGGATGACATTGAGGATGAGTCCACGGGGCTCAAGAAGGTAACAGCTCCCAGCTTCACGCCTCACGTTTCTTCCCGACCTATCCATTCGGCCTTGTGTGGTGGTGACTGGTGGTGCTGGTAGAAGGTGCTTGGTATGTGTCTGCGGCTGTTACTTCCCTTCCCGGTGCTTGCTGCTCTGTTGTCAGGTGGCCCATGGACGTTACTGCTCCGAAGCCCCAACCTTAAATTTTCAGCTGCTGTCAGTGAGCAGAGGTGATGGAGAGCATCTAACGATGTCTACTAAGCGTAACACGAGTCAGTGGCTCGTGCTCATGGAAACTCTCTTAGAAGGACGTTAGGGGAAAATGCAATAGAATGAGGATTATTAAAACAAATGTTTGAAATTTAAAAACCCCAAAACATTATGGTACATAAGCTTCATCGTGTACTACAAACGCTACTACACTGCTCCTCCTGGCTGCAATCCATATGGGTTGTGAGTCGAATTTCCAACAGTCACACAGCAGAAAAAGATTCATGTGAAATGTCGGCTTGAGGGTTAAGGCTGACTCCTAACGCGAACCTTGTATGAGGTTCCTATTCTGTGTCATTTAAAGGCTGTGCTGTCTCTTGCCAGGGCTGAGATGAGGCAAAACTGTGAAGATTAGGATTTGGGGGGTGGGGTGCCTGAGTCGCTAAGTCAGTTAAATGTCCGACTCTTGATTTCAGCTCTGGTTATGATCTCAGGGTCATGAGATCAAGCCTTGGGTCAGGCTCTCTGCTCAGCGTGGAGTCTGCTTGAGATTCTCTCTCTGCCTCTCCACTTACCCCCTCTAAATAAATAAGTCTTAAAATAAGATTATGTTTTTTCTTCAGTGTCTCTAGGCTGCTGTGTGGTTTTTCTCCACGTCCACGATCAAACTTGCTTTCCAGAAGGGGGCTAATATTAGCCATTTCCATGTATAGAGTATGTTAGAATCATATGTTCCTTAGACTGGAATCCTGCGTTCCATTAGAATCAACATGTTCCTTCTTTCAATTGTATCTCTACATTCATCTGTTTCTCTGATTATAAAAAGAAAGTCTCTAGCCTCATAAAAAGAATAATCAGCATCAGTAGAACAAGTGGGTAATGGTTCTGCTCTCGTCCAATAGTAGTAATTATAAGAGTAATGAAAATGGCTGTCATTATAGGGACATTTATAGGGAGTAGCTTATAGCACCTACTATGTGCCAAGCGCTTGATATATATGTTAACTAAGTTTATACACAATGCTGTAGAGTAGGTACTATTATTACTCCTTTTAAAGGAGGAACTAAGTTTTTTCTATGTCCCCCTAGGAGCTAAGTCTATTAGAGATTACAGCTCTGTGAGGTTCACAGATGATCACTGTGATCAGCGGGGTTCAGAATAAATAGAAAAAAGCTTTCAGGGATCCCTGGGTGGCGCAGCGGTTTGGCGCCTGCCTTTGGCCTAGGGCGCGATCTTGGAGACCTGGGATCGAATCCCACGTCGGGCTCCCGGTGCATGGAGCCTGCTTCTCCCTCTACCTATGTCTCTGCCTCTCTCTCTCTCTCTCTGTGACTATCATAAATAAATAAAAATTAAAAAAGAAAAAAGAAAAAAGCTTTCAAATTTTCCTTTGTACCACTTGACTAATTAGGTAATACAGTCATCATGGCACATCCCATGTATAAGCTGGTATGGGAGGGGCTTAGTAAGTCCTGGGCGGATGGATGGGTGGGTGGATGAGCCTATGGGTAGGGAGGTGGATGGATACCTGATGGACCCGACGCCCAGAGTTCCTGCACTTGGGCACCTGGTGGCCTGGAACGCAGCTCTGCTCTGTTATCCCCAATCACCGGAAAGAAAGGACATCTTCCAAGTGGAATCTGTTCTGGAACAAGACATGCGGACTAAATGGCAACTGATACAACGGGCTCGTTCATTTCAGTCATGCTTTATTAGTTCACTTACGTTAGATTGTTCTCACCTCTCCTTCTTGCCCGTTCTCCTCCAGATTGAGGAACACCTGACTTTGGAAAAACTGCATGAGTGGACCAAAGCTGAGAATCTGGATCGTGTTGAAGTCAGTGTCCACTTGCCCAAGTTCAAGCTGGAGGAGAGCTACGAACTCAACTCCCACCTGGCCCACCTGGGTGTACAGGATCTCTTTACTGGCAGGGCTGATCTGTCTGGCATGTCAGGAGTCAGAGATCTTTTCATATCAAAAATTGTCCACAAGTCCTTTGTGGAAGTGAATGAGGAGGGTACAGAGGCGGCGGCCGCCACAGCAGGCATTGCCACCTTTGCCATGATGATGCATGAGGAGAACTTTGTTGCTGACCATCCATTCATTTTCTTTATTCGGCACAATCCCTCATCTAACATCCTGTTCCTTGGTAGACTTTGCTCCCCTTAGAGGCTGGAAGTACCAAGGTCAAGCTTAGAGCTTTGTTACCTGTACTTCCAATAGTGGCAATTTCGTACATCTTGGCCAGTACAACCACTATCCAAAAACATCTTTAATTCCCCTCCTAAGTGTAGCTCTGTTTATATACGTCTATGAACTTTGGCACGGGTATCTATTTTCCTTTTTTTTTTTTTCTATTTTCCTTTTTGTTATAGTATATGTGCTGCTGAAGCGAGCACATTTCCTTTTTGTTATATTGACAAAATCCAGTGATTGCTTTGAATGCAAGGTTAAAAAAAAGGGGGGGGGGCAAGAAATGAAATCAGGTGTGTAGATTCTTGACCACATAGTAGTCTGTGAAATTGCTATGCTCTTCTGACAGCCCAAAGGAAACCTGATAATACTGTAATTTATTTTACAGACAGAATTTTGGAAGCCTAAGTAGAGACACACTGGTTGTGGAAGAGAGCCTTAAAACCAGATATCTGATTGAAATATTGGGCCTCAGGGCTTGGGTTATGAAGGCAAACTTGTCTTGGCCAATATTTCTGATCCCTTGTTCAACAGCATTAGTATTTTTTTGTTGTTGTTGTTGTTCTTATTCTTTCAAACAATTAAAGAGCCACCTGGTGATAGCCTGCCTTGCCTTTTATATTCTCCTTTATCCTACCTGCTGTGGTGTTTGTGTGGGATCCCATGGAGTCAAGAAGTGGATGTCTTATAAAAGATGCCAAGAAATGTCAAAAAGACTAATGTAGTGGGAGAGACGGTTAAGCAAAGAGGGGATGCCAGGATCTTACTTGTTAACAGTCTTCTTGCATGTTTTCTGTTAAAGGTTCTTGACTTCTGTCATGTGATACGGGTTTTTATGGCGATGGAATGGCTTTAAGCAATGCTGTGGAGGGAGATGGAGGGGGGTGGACTCTGAATTATATACATGTACTTCTTGGAACAAGGCTTGAAATGCTGCATTTTCTTGCTTCCACAAAACTGGTGGGCTGGTTAATAAATGTTCTTAAGATACTGCAAGCCAGACTGATCTCAGTTCTCTTTTTGTTCTCCTGGATCTTATACAAGCCAAGAATAGAACAGGGGGTTCTTGGCCTGAAAGTACTGGTGTCCGTGGTGATAGTAAGAGAGTCCACAGAATGAAAACAATATGTTAGCAAATCTGTTGTCAGCAAGCCTTCCTTCCTTTTTTTCTTCTTGTGGAAGGAAATATAGTAAAAATTCTAAAGTCTTTGCATTGTCTGGGAAAGAGAATAAAAGTATAATTACAATTATATTCTATTTTGTTAAGGGTGCATGTTGCACAGTCTATGGTTAACCACTAGAAGAATAGTAAAAGGGTTTATAACTTTTTTAAAAAAGATTTTTTAAATTTATTCATGAGAGATACACAGAGAGAGGCAGAGATATAGGCAGAGGCAGAAGCAGGCTCCGCACAGGGAGCCTGATGCAGGACTCGATCCCAGGACCATGGGATCATGCCCTGAGCCAAAGGCAGGTGCTCAACCACTGAGCCACCCAGGCATCCAAAGCGTTTATAACTTTAAAAATAAACCAAAGAGAAAAAGAAAGTAACAAAAAATAAACAATCAATCCAAAAAGAGGAAAGAAAAAAGAGAAAGAGATGCCTGGGTGGCTCAGTTGGCTCCTGAACCCCGAGTCGGGCTCCCTGCTTGACAGAGAGTCTGCTTCTCCCTCTCCCTCTACCTGCTGCTTCCTTTGCTTGTGCTCTCTCTGTTGGATAAATACATATAATCTTTAAAAAGAAAAAAAAGGGAGAAAGCTACACAAAGCAGGCATGACAAATACCAAGATGATATAATCAACTCCAAAAGTTTAAGGAACTACTTAAAATGCAAATTGGCTAAATGTGCCAGTTAAAAGACAAAGATGGTTATGCTAGACTGGAAAAATACTATCTGGTGCTCACAGGAAATGTGTCTATAACATAAACGTAGAGTTTGAAAGGAAAAGATCTATGGCACAAAAACCATAGGAGTAGATGTAGCTATAAATATTTTTGGTAAAACATGGTGAGTGGTTCTAGTATTTATACAACACTGTAAAAGACCAAGAATATCCAAGACAATCTTGAAGAAGAACCAGGTGAGAGGAACATAATTGAATCGAGACTTTAATTACTATCAATGCCCTCTTTTACTCTCAAGATTGAATCAATTTGGATAATAAACCATATGGTCATCATAGTTATGATGAACGTGGCACTTCTAAGTTGGGAGTGAAGGGAGGACATTTTCAATACATTGTTCTGGGATATTTGGGAACCTACATGGAAAGCAATTCAAGGTGATTCCTGCCTTAAGCCCAGACAAATACTGAGACCAGCTGGACCCAACTATGGGAGCAAAACCATAAAAATTTTAGATCGTATAAGAATATATGTTCATGAACTTGTGATTTCTTAATAGGACACATGCACAATTTTTTGTTAAATTTATTTCTAGGCATTTGGACACTTTTTAAAAATGACAAATTAGGCCAAATGACAATTAAGAACTACAGTTCCGCATCACACACCATTAAGAGAGTGAAAAGGCAGGCCTCGGGCTAGCGGGTGCAGGCCAGCGCCCCAGGGAGGGCACCCCGCTGTCTCAGTGAATATGCCCCAAGGGAGGGGTCCGAGCCTGGAGCCTTTCCATCCTTATCTCCCAAGTTAGAACTAAAAATATGTGGTTAGGGCAGCCAGACTCCGGGAAGGTACAGCTTTGGAGACTGGCTTCCAAGTATCTTCAGAGTTTTTATACATCAGAGAGGCTGTCTTACATTAATTACCCCGAGAAAGTGGGCCCACCTCAGGGGGGAAAGGGGAATCCAGTTGGGTCTTGCAGAATCAGGAGGGCTTTAACGTCATCAGATGTCAAATGGGCGTGTGATTTCTACACCGATCTACATTGATTTCTACATTGATTAAACAGATTACTGCCGCCTTCCCGCCGCCCTGAAGTCTCCCTCACTCAGCAACAGAGCCCACCCTACCCGGAGTTCTGCTCGTTGAGGTCAGGGGCAGCCCCGGCAGGTGTATTAGCACATACCCCACGGCAGGCACCAGGGGAAGCCGCATGCGGCTGGGGCTCGAAGCTCCGCAGGGCCCAGGTCACCCTGGTTCATCCAGACCTGAAGCGACTCTGAGTGTCACCGAGTCTCACCCAGAAGGATGAGAAGTGCATTCTGAGCGGGTCTCCAACATTGCACCCTTCAATATCAATGCTCCAGTCCCCTCTCAGCTGACAGTCGCAGCCACTGCAAATGAAATCTTCGATAATTTTACGATTTCAAATAAACTTGCTATTGAAAAGGCAAAATATAACCTGAAATTGCTGGGAAACAGGAGGCAAAGGGCATTTCAGCAGAACCTGCTGAGTTACTGTTTTTCCAAGGCATGAATCCAGCACCCTTTTGGCTTCCAATGTCACTGCCAAGAGCTGAGATCACTACAAAAAAATGATACATCTGGGTGGGGACAACAAATATCCTGGAGGAAGAATTTGTCGTTTAAAAAAAAAAATGACAGTTGGAGACTGAAAAAGGATTGGTCACATTTCAACTGTGGGGAGGTGACTGTCGCATAAACATGAACAGCTAAAAAGCATTTCTTCATCTAAATGCTCAGGTTTCGAAACACATGTGCAGAATTGGACATCAGACAGCTTCTGATCTGAAAAAGATAAAATGGTCAGTAGCTGTGGTGACAGGAGCCCAGTGTACAGGGTGTGATTGGAGTGATGTGGCGTGAATGAGTCAGCTCCAAATTATACTACCAAAGAACCACATGGGTGCCATGGAGCAAAGGTGACTTTCCAGTACACAGGAGGGACAATTAGAGAGAGAGAGAAAACAAAAGCAGTGCATAGCAAGAACAAGAGGATGTTACTAGAAGAGGTTTTCAAAGAGCTCTTGCATCAGCCCTTCCTTGGTTTTGTAACTATGTTACAACAAATCCTGGTAATAAGCTATTTTGCATCAGCAGATAAATGAGTTTCCCTGTAAGTTAACAATTTATTTATTTATTTTAAAATATTTTATTCGCTTATTTGACAGAGAGAGCTTGCTCAAGCAGGGGGAGCAGTAGGCAGAGGCAGAGGGAAAAGGACCTGCTGAGCAAGGAGCCCAATGTGGGGCTCGATCCCAGGACCCTGGGATCAGGACCTGAGCTGAAGGCAGATGCTTAACCAACTGAGCCCCCCAGGTGCCCCTAAATTAACAATTTAAATATGACTGTACAGTATTCTAAGAGGTCAGTTTTCAAAGACTGAATATACATGGCAAATTTTAGTTTTCTATGCAAAATTTGATATATTTAGGAAATTGGGTAAAATTTTTCCCCTCCATTTTCAGTTAAACCCAGATATTTTCTGTAAAAGCAAAATAATAGATATTTAAAATTTTCAGTTGCTTTCACATGACATAGCCATATTATTGTAAGGACTTATATGCTTATTTATTTATTTATTTATTTAGAGAGAAAGAGTGTGAGTGGAGGGGGGTGGGCCAGAGGAACAGGGAGAGAGAATCCTAAGCAAGATCTGCACTGAGCATAGACTCGGGGCTCAGTCTTACAACCCTGAGATCATGACCTGAGCTGAAATCAAGAGTTAGATGCTTTTCTGACTGAGCCACCCAGGCGTCCCAGGACTAATATACTTTTAAGACTCATTAATATGTTATCATTCATGTTCTACATTACTTGTTGAACTACCGTTAAAAAATTAATGTTTTTAAATCATTGTGAGTGTTTTTTAAGTAAAAATAGATTAACTCCAGTAAAATTGCTAGTCTAGAATAGGTAAGGTCCTTCATATTCAAGGCAAACCATCTTCCACTGAACCGTGACAAATAGCATGAAATATCTCTCAAGACTGTTTAAATCAATTCTCTTTGTTCTAGTTTCAAATTCACTCATTTTTATAATTAATTTTCCTCCTCCATATATTATGTACTAAGCTCTGGACTAGGCTCTAAGGATGAACCCAGTAAGACCCCTGCCCAAAGGTAGTCTATGTCTAGTGCATAAAATAATTCTCCAATAACTCATTTGTTTAACTGGATCCATTAGCTAGCAATGGTATCAATTTGGTTGCTGGATCCTTAATCCCGTGCTTTTGCTCCTATCTTTCCCTTTATTGCAACCCAAGGGGTTTTCTTCAGTATTGAGTGCCAACACCCTGGGAAGTTTTTCTCTACGTTATTTAGTAAGCTGGCAATTAGCGGGTCTGTACTTATCTTGCACTTTTTTTGTGGTTTTCTTTGTTTTGTAAAGATTTTATTCATTTATTTGAGAGAGAGAGAGAGGGAGGGAGTGAGGGAGGGAGGGAGAACATGAGTGAGGGGAGGAGGCAGAAGGAGAGGGAGAAGCAGACTCCCCACGGAGTAAGGAGCCCAATGACCTGGGTTCCATTCCAGGATGCTGGGATCACGACCTGAGCTGAAGGCAGACGCTCAACCGATGGAGCCACCCAGTTGCCCCTTTACTTGTCTTGTTATCAGTGGAGGTATTCTGGTATCTACTCCCCCTTCTAGATATACCTGGGGTCTTCCGTTGAAGCAAAGTTGTGAATCCCCAAAACACAGCTAATCCAGGAGCAGGTGGATGCTCCCTTTACAAAGGGAAAAATATGAGCAAAGGCACAAGGTTAGGGAACCACAATCAGGGTGGGGTGATTGGAGATTAACAGGAAAAGGGAAGAACAAGGGGGATGTGGCTAGGGAGTGGAGAGCCTGGGTCCTGCAGAGCACTGAAGGCAGGTGGACCTGGGGATTTCTATCTTAAGTGCAATTACTCCATTCACCTTAGTAGGTCCCATATCCTGTTTTAGGTACTAAAGACAAAACGGTTAAAAATTGGAGTGAAAACGGTGTTTTAAAGCAGATAGGCCATGAGAAACATTTACTGTGCCTGGCATGTGAAGACACATTGGAGGGTAGGAGTGGGAGTTAGAGGGTTACTTAGGGACTCTTCCAGGAGTGAGAGATGAGGGTGGCTTCAACCAGGGGCCAGTGAAGATGGATGTCAAAAGATGGATTTGAGACATACTTGGAAGCAGCCCTTCGCAGGAGGTAACTTGTGAAGAGTGAAAGAAAATGAATGATCAGAATTTTCTTCCAGATTTCTAGCAACTGAGTGAATGGACAAAGATGGGGGGTGGGGGGTGGGAGGAAGAGCAGTTCTGGTGAGAAAGCTGGGAGTCTAACCACAGAGGTTCCTGGTGTGCCTACTGTGAAGTGGAGGGAGAGGAGAGAGCCTGAGGGTCAGCCAGTGAGGACAAAGGATGCCTGAGAGAAGGAGCTCAGGAGATGGGAAAGAATGGGAGAGGGAGGGGTCAGCGGACCCACAGGAAGGGAGAGTTTCAAGGAGGAGGAAGTGGATAAATTGCATCAAATTCAGGAGAGGTCGAGGAGGTGAAGATTGAACTGCCCTTTTGATTAGCAACATGGCAGTTACTGGGGACCTTAGCAAAGGAACATTTATCCAGTGGTGACAATGGAAGCTAAATGGAAATGTGGTTTCCATTGTGGAAGATTGTGGTAACAGCATAGATTTCTTATTTATCAACCTACTGAGGCATAGTTTACAAATAATCACCCTCCCAAAGCATAAATTTCAAGGAATCTTGACAAAAGTATATATATATATATGCATGAAACCACCATCCCTACCAATATTTCTGATACCCCCAGCATCCACTCAATTAGTAAACCACTATAACTTACTAGTTATGGGACCAACAGATAGGTAAATATACAAAAATTAATAGGCTTCTATTTAATCACAAAAGTAAGTCAGGAACTGTAATAAAAAATCTCATTTGCCATATCAACAAAATTTGAAAATATCTAGAAATTAATAGAAGTGGAAGAGTAGAAAGGAAATCATTAAACTTGAGTGAAAGACAGGAAAATGATGACATGACAATCATATTCTAAGACAGAATCAAAGTGGTAGATGCATGAGTTCCCCCAAATTAATCCATAATTCTAATGAAATTCCAATCAAAACTCCAATCTGACAAACTAAATCTAAGGTTTTCCTGGAGAAGTGAATGAGTAAAACAGGAAAAAAATTTTTGAGAAGAGAGAAAAATGAGAGAAAACTTGACCTACTGTAACAGAAAGAGTGTGGCTATGGCTCAGAAATAGACAAATCAACAGCATAAAACAGAGTATCTAGTAGTGAGTCTGTGAGAATATGTGGCAGTTTGTTACAGGATGAAAGTGGTGTCTTAAATCAAGAGAAAGAATGGATTGACTAAGTAGGTGTTGGGGCAATTGGCTGGGGAAAAGTACATCTGCACTTCATACCCTGAAAGAATCTCAGATAGATTAAAGGCCTAAACTTAAAAAAAAAAAAAGTTATAAATTAAGAAGATAAAGTAATAAAAGTACTGGAATAAAACCCCAGAGAATATATTTAAAATCCTTGAGTGACAATGGGTATCGTAAGACAAAAGATCCAGAGCCATAAAGTAGAAATTTATAAATTTGATTTCATATTTTTTTTTCTACCTGTAGAAAATATTTGCACCATATATGACAAAGGTAGAACATCCCTAAGATGTGTACCAAGAGAGATAGCTACTGTGTCCAGGCATCAGGGACAGAGGCTGGGTGGACGACCTCTCAGGTGCCATCAGTCCTGTGGTCTTAGGATTCTTCAGGGACTGGAAAGCTCCCCCACCAGGACCCAAATGGAAAGTCCTCGGTCCTTGCAAGTATTCATCCGGTCCGGTAAAAAGTGAGCACCTTCTATACGCCTCTCATTGCCCTGGGTGCTAAAGATGAAAAGATAAGACAAAATGGTTCTTTTGGAAGGTGACTATCTATTTGGGAAGACAAGAAGCAAATTACCACAATAAAGCATGAGAGGTGCAGGACTAGGGAGAGGCAGAGCATTTTCAAAGAAAAGGAGTGACTCATTTGGCCCCAGGGGGCTGGAACGGGAGGGTGTGGGGAGGTCAGTTAATCCTGGGACTGGAGGGACGCCTGGGTGGCTCAGTGATTGAGCACCTGCCTTTTGGCTCAGGGTGTGATCCTGGGATCTGGGATCGAGTCCGTGCTGGGCTCCCCGCGGGGAGCCTGCTTCTCCCTCTGTCTGTGTCTCTGCTTCTCTCTGTCTCTCGTGAATAAATAAATAAAATCTTTTTTTAAAAAAATCCTGGAACTGGATGATTTATCCACACAGTACCATTCAGATCTGCTTTTTGATAATTTTTTTTTGTTGTTCAATCATTGCAACCATCAAATTTCCTAACTAGGGATCACCTTGATGTGACTTTATAAAACTTCTAAAACTCTTTAAGAAGTCTACATTTTGATAAATGACACGTGCTAAGAACTAACTAGTGTTTTTTTTTTTTTAAGTTTTTTTTTGTTTGTTTATTTATTAATTTACGATAGTCACACAGAGAGAGAGAGAGGCAGAGACACAGGCAGAGGGAGAAGCAGGCTCCATGCACCGGGAGCCCGACGTGGGATTCGATCCCGGGTCTCCAGGATCGCGCCCTGGGCCAAAGGCAGGCGCCAAACCGCTGCGCCACCCAGGGATCCCTAACTAGTGTTTTATATAGCGCGCTCACTACCTTTGAACAGTGCAGCTCAAAAATGTCTCACAAAGTGGACATACTCCTGTATTTAGTGCTCAGATCGAGAAATAGAATCCTCCCAGCGCTCCAGAAGTCACAAACCCGGCCAGGATAAGCTCTCCTCTACTCTCTTAGAAGAGTTTTGTCTATACACTGTCTGAATTTTTCTTTTTTAAAATTTTCTATCTGAACTTTCTTACTGTTATATTTTGTGTGTACCTATGTGTGGAGCCCATATAAATCTATTCCGAATGACCAACTTCTCTTGTGAAGAAGGCAACATTCCATAGGACTGAAGTTTTGTGTTTGGCTTTTATGTGTCTAAGTGATAATAAAGAATTCTCACCCTGTTTGGATTTTCTTTCTGTAGCCTGCTCCCTTCTCCTGGATGTTAAGAAAGGCTTCTAAATATGAGCTGTCTTGTTACCAGTTGAGCAGGAAAGCTTTTTTTTCTGAGCAGTTCAACCTGTTTTGTTACAACAATGAGTAAAACTCTTGGTAAACTTCTTTGCTGACTATTCTTTAAAAGAAATAATAGTAAACCAAAATCAGCAATGACACGGAAAATCCAGGGAGGAAAAGACGGATAATTGCTTAATCTATGTTGCTCAGAATCACCAACCCAGCAATCATGCGGCTCATGTAGTAAAAACCCAAAAGAAAAGAAAAGAGAAAAGGGGCTGGCCTTCCCACCACCACCTCTGCCAACCCTGCCCCCTGCCCCCTGGCACTCCTTTTGAGCACAGCCCTTCCGAGTCCCAATCCCTGGGAGAAGTCGCTTTGCAAAGGTCACTGATGATATTAACCTCGATCTAACTCTAAAAAAAAAGAAAGGTAACATCTCATACATAATGTTTATGTGACAGGAACTTTTCTAAACTTATTGGTTTACGTATAGCTTGCTTAATCCTCTCAACAATCTGAAGAGTTTACATAGAACCAAAATCTTTGGTTTACAGATGGCAAAACCAAGGCGCAGAGTCAAGTTGTCAGGGGTCACGAAGAGCCAAGGTTCAACCTGGAGAGAGCTTTTGTTCGTAGCCACGGTACTGCTTTCTGCAGCACAGAGCGACGGGCAGGTGTGTACGACACCCTCTGGCTGGTTATGATGAACTCTTTGTCTTCAAGATCATTGCTCAGGTCGATGTGTTAATACTCCTGTGAAATGATCATTTCACAGGAGTATTAACACATCGACCTGCGCCAGTGGCCAGTGATGAGGGATGAGTAGAGCAGAGTCCTCTGTCAAGGAATCCTTTCCCGGAGGAAAATGACAGGATGAGCACAGCTGCAGAGGACTCCAAACACAAAGACTATTCCATTCTTTATTTTATTTTATTTTTATTTTTTTAATTTAAAAATTTTTTTTAATAAATTAATTTTTATTGGTGTTCAATTTACCAACATACAGAAAAACACCCAGTGCTCATCCCATCAAGTGTCCCCCTCAGTGCCCGTCACCCATTCCCCCTCACCCCCGCCCTCCTCCCCTTCCACCACCCCTAGTTCGTTTCCCAGAGTTAGGAGTCTTTATGTTCTGTCTCCCTTCCTGATATTTCGGAGAAGGACAAACAGTGTATGTTCTCATTCATTTGGGGAATATAAATAATAGTGAAAGGGAATAGAAGGGAAGGGAGAAGAAATGTGTGGGAAATATCAGGACTATTCCATTCTATTTGGAACCTAGACTCAAAGAGCAGGAGGAGAGGCCATTAGCATATCAATCCTAGAAACCACATTCCTCCCTTGGGAAAGTGAGGATGTGGGTCTAATGTCTTCTAAGTTTCCTCTAAACCCTAACATCCTGCAGTCTTCATGCCTGGTCATGGTCTCGTTTATGAACGGGACTTGGTGGCACATGTTGGTGATCAAATCAGCAAGACTTTGCCAGCCTCGCAAAACAAGATATTGGGCACGATTTGGGTGCATCTTGTGACTGCGGTTGATGGTGCTGAGTAAAAATATTGCATACAGCTGGAGGTACAACTATAGAAAAAAGCCACAAAATGCTCCACTTAGCAAGGACGCTACACCCCTCAAATGCGCTAAACCCCAGGGCCTTATATTTACATCATGGTTCATATTATGGGATGGAATGGGATAGCTGGATGCTTTGGTTCTTTGGAAAAGTATTTGCCTTCACCCACTCATGACACAGACATTTAGAAAATGTCTCAGAGATCTATGAGCTATTATTGAAGATTGCTCATAGGTTATTATTGAAGAATGCTCTATCTCTTTGACAACCAAGCACGTTGCCTGGCAACAATTTCCTTGTTGATTCCATATCTCCCCTTATCACTGTTTCTATAACCTCAGCAAATCTATCCCTATTTTGTTTCCTCCTACACAGAATAAAGGTCCCTTTATGTTCCTGAATTACCAGGCAGCAGAAATAGAGTGATAGATCATCAGGATTTATGATAAGATAAGACATTGGGTGTTTCACTGCTATAATTGCACCTCAGCTTTGGCTTGCATTTGAAGCATTATGGGACAGATTCCTGCTGAATTTTAAGAATACAACCGAGGCCTATGACAGAACACACAGTTACGTCAGGGGAAAGCCAAGGGGAGAAACTTCAGATTCAGATTCGGGTTCCTATGCTGTAAAGAATTTGGTCAGAACTGGATTTTCCTGGAGAGCAGGAAGAGTGTGGTATTTTGAACACAAAGCAACAGGGCATGTTTCCTTCTTTTAGTTGTAAGAGTGGTGGAAGATTCTTACACAGTTGTAATTCCAACTTGGAAAACACTTAGCATCTACTGTGCCTGAAACCAGGCTGGTGTAAGCCAAGTAGACACCCTGATAGTCTACAGCTGTTCCTTGAGGCTTCCAGCACCTCTGCCTCCAGAGACTTTACTTATCCTCTGATTAATACCTGAAATTCCAGGACGAACCTCTATCCTGTTACCTTAAGCATTTAAGTCCTCTTTAAAATAAAAATGCTCACTAAAGGAATAATAGTCTTTAGCTACCATCTGCATCTTAGTGAAGATCAGTCATTTATATATTTGTTGGACTGAGGACCTGAGAACAAAACATGAGTAGGAGAGAGACCACAGGCACACTGGGCTCTGAGTGAAATGAAAAGATAATGGACCCAAATCTCAGACTTCAAAAAAGCACTGGCCTGGGGTTGATCCTGACTCGGGTGCTCTTGTCCAGTGACTTGTATAAATACCTGAATGTACAGATACCACACAAGTACAGACTTATTCGGAATCCTCCTTCTTCTTCATCAGCTCTCCCATTCTGAAAAGCCACAGAGTTGTAAAGAATTGTAGATTTCCCCCCAAACCCATTTCTGTTTATGCATGTAACAGAAATTCAAAATACATTGAGTAATAGTAAACTATTATAGTTAGAGACTGTAAGTCCTATGGATTGCTCCATAGGGATAGAATAAGTACTCAGAAAATCAGTAAAGATATAGATTCACACTATGAACCAAACTGACTTATGACATTTATAGGACACTCCATTTAAACAGCAAAATAGACATTCTTTTCAAGACACAAGAAACACCGATCAAGATAGACCATATTTGGGCCATAAATCGAGGCTCAATTTATTTAAAATGATATGAATCATACGAATTGTTTTTCTAATTACAATATAATTAGAAATCATTAACAAAAAAGTATGTGGAAAATCTCGAAATATTTAGAAACTAAACAATGGACTTGAAAGTAACCCATGGGTTAGAGCAGAAATAAAAAGAGAAAAAATTATGCTCAACTGAATTTCACTTTGAAATTGAAAAAATGATGTATTAAAATTTATGGTATGCAACTAAAGTGGTGAGAAGAGGGAAATTAAGAGCTTCAAATGCCTATAATAGAAAAGAAAGGTCTCAGATTGATGACCTAAACTTCCATCCTAAGAAGCAAGAAAAAGAAAAACAAAATAAACCCCAAGAAAGCAAAAGAAAAGAAATATAAGAACTGAAATCAAACAGAAAATAGAAACAAAAATAGAGGAAGTCAGTAGAGCTAAAAGCTAACCCTCTGAGAATATAAATAAAATTGGTAAACCTTTAGCCAGTTGATCAGAAAAAAAAGAGGAAAGATACAAATTACAAATACAAATAATGAGCAAAAGACAGCTCAACAAACTTTGCAAACAATAGGGAAATATGAGAAATACTGTATTAAAACATTCAACCACTTAGATGAGATGAACAATTTATTGAAAATTTAAAACTACCAACACTCACCAATAATAAATTGGTAACTTGACCATACTGTGTCAATGAAAGGAATTGAATTTGTAGTTCAATACCTCCTCACTGAGTAAACTCCAGTCCCAGATGGCTTTCATTGCTGAATTCCACCAAACATTTATGGAACAAATAATGGTACTTCTATGTAAACTGTCCCAGAAAATTAGAAAGAATAAAACACTTCCTATTAATTATATGGGGCCAGAATTACCAGGATACCAAAATCAGAAAACAAATTACAAGAAGAGAAAGTTAGACAAAAATATCCTTCACAATGTAGATGGAAAAATAATTCATCAAATTTTAGCACATCAAATCCAGCAATATATTAAAAAGAATACAACATGATTATGTGGAGTTTTTCTCAAAAATGTAAGGTTGGTTTAACATTAAAAAATTTATCAATGCACAATTTAAAAATATGTAACTCATCATATTGTCAATTAAAAACAAAATACCATGGTCATGATTATCTCAATAGATACAGAAAAAGCATTAAAAAATTAAATATCTAATCATAATAACACACAACTCTCAGAAAAATAGAAATGGAAGAAAACTTCTTCAACTTGATAAAGGGCATCTACAAAAAACAAAAAAAAATATTTACACTAATATATTAACTTACTTAATGATGAAAGAGTGAATGCTTTCACCCTAACATTGAGAATAAGACAAAGATGTCTATATTTAATCACTTCTATGCAACATTTTATTGGAGGTTTTAACCCATGCAATACAGCAAGAAAAAAAAAGAAAGGCATCCAAATTGGACATAAAGATTAAAATTGTCTTTATAGACAATATAGCCATCTATGTAGAAAATCCTAAGGAATTATGCAAAAGCTACTTGGAACTAATACTTAGTAAAATTTCAGGGTACACGGACAATATGCGAAAA
Organism: Vulpes lagopus; assembly: GCF_018345385.1. NCBI lineage: Eukaryota > Metazoa > Chordata > Mammalia > Carnivora > Canidae > Vulpes > Vulpes lagopus. Next base: position 23,107,015 of record NC_054833.1, read on the forward strand.
TTAATTGTATTTATATATACTCATATTGAACAATCAAAAATAGAAAAATTTTAATATCTCACTTATAATAATCAATATAAATTATTTATGGATAAATTTGACAAAATATGTGTAAGACCCGTACACTGAACACTACAAAACATGGCTCAAAGAAATTAAAGAAAACCAAAAATAAATGAGGAGACCTACTGTGCTTATGGATCAGAAGATTCAACATGATTAACATGTCCATTCTCCCCAAATTGGGGAGAATTGATTCCATAAAATCCCAATAAAAACTCCAACAAGGTTCTTTGTTAGAAAAGCTAATGAGGGGGATCCCTGGGTGGCTCAGCAGTTTGGCGACTGCCTTTGGCCCAGGGCGTGATCCTGGAGTCCTGGGATCGAGTCCCGCGTCAGGCTCCTGGCATGGAGCCTGCTTCTCCCTCTGCCTGTGTCTCTGCCTCTCTCTCTCTCTGTCTATGTCTATCATAAATAAATAAATAAATCTTTAAAAAAAAAAAAAGGAAAAGCTAATGAAACTGTATATTGAGATGCAAAAGGCCTAAAACAACCAAAGTAACTCTGAAGGAGAAGTAGAGTTGGAGGATTTAAACTATGTTATTTTAAGACATGTGATAAAGCTCCAGTAATAATCAGGAGAGTGTGGTATTGAGATCAAAGAGGGAAAGATACTTACATCACCTATATATCATACACGTATGTGTGTGTCTACTACATCTAAATAAATAATGTTATATGATATATATTATGTCTCCATATTATACACGCACGTATGAACCAGAATAGAGTCCAATAATAGACACACACACATATGATCAATTAATTTTCAACAGACACACCAGGATACTCCCTGGGAAAAGTACAATCTCTTCAGCAAATTGTGCTGGAACAATGTGACAGTCATAGTCAAAAATATGAATCTCAACACTTACTTCTTATATATACTTTCCCAGCTTTATTGAGATGTAATTGAACATGACATGCGTTAAGTTGAAAATATACAACATGTTGGGATCTGATACATATTGTGAAATGATTACCACAGGAGGGTTAGTTAACACCTCCATCACATCACATAATTATCGTATCTTTTTTGTGGTAAGAACATTTAAAACCTACTATTGCAGCAATTTTCAAGTGTATCTTACAGTATCACTAACTATAATCACCGTGCTATTCATTTGACCCCCAGAAATTATTCATCTTATAACTAGAGGTGTGTATCGTTTAACCAACATCTCCCATTTTCCCCACCCCCCAGGTCCTGGTAACAACCACTCTACTCACTGTTTCTATGAGTTGAGCTTTTTTAGATTCTACATAGAAGGGATGTCATTCAGGGGCGCCTGGGTGGCTCAGCATCTGCCTTTGGCCCAGGTTGTGACCTCAGGGTCCTGGGATCGAGTCTCACATCGGGCTCCCTGCATGGAGCCTGCTTCTCTCTCTGCCTGTGTCTCTGCCTCTCTTTCTCTCTCTGTGTCTCTCAGGAATAAATAAACAAATCTTTTTTTTTTTTTAAAAAGATGTTCAACATCCTTAGTTATTAGGGAAATACAAATTTAAACCACAATGAGACATAGCCACTAGACTGGTTAGATAAAAAAGACTGATCATACTAAGCATACACTGCTGGTGGTGATGTAAACTATGATGTCATTTTGTAAAACAATTTCTTAAAAAGTCAAATATGTACCTAACAGGATCCAGTCATTCCGCTTCTAGGCATTTACCAGAAAAGCACATGTCCACGTAATGATTGTATGCAGAAGTTCATAGCAGCTTTATTTGTAATAACCAGGAACTGGAAACAGCCCAAATGTCCATCAATAGGTGAATGAATGGACAGCTTGTGATATGTCCACGGGATAGAGTACTATTTAGAAAAAAAAAATCAAATTATTAATACGCCCAACAACATGGATGAATGTCAAAATGCCTATGTTGAATGAGAGAAGACAGGCCACAGTAACAGCGCACAGGGCATGATTCCATTTTTTTTTTCCAGGATTTTACCTATTTATTCATGAGAGACAGAGAGGGAGGCAGAGACACAGGCAGAGGGAGAAGCAGTCTCCATGCAGAGAGCCCGACGTGGGACTTGATCCCGGGACCCCAGGATCACACCCTGGGCTGAAGGCAGACGCTCAACCCCTGAGCCACCGAGGTGTCCCTGTGTAACATCCTATTGATTCTGACCTAGTGACAGAAAGTGGATCAGTGGTGGCCCGGGGAAGGCGAGAGGCAGGGAGAGAGATTGCAGGGAGGATGAGGAAATTCGGGGGGCCCAGAGATGATTGTGGTGGTGATTTCCCAGGTGCGATCATACGTGACGCTCGGCAGATGACACCCTTCAGTCTGTGCAGTTTACTGTAGGTCAACGCGGCCGATCCAGCCCTCAGGGCCCCTCCCCCACAGCTGTCCCTTCTGTTCCACTCTCCTGACGCCAGCACCTGCAGGCCCTTATTATATTGCGTCTGCGCACCTTGCTCCCTGCTTACTACTCACAACCGAACCTTCTTTGATGCTAAAAGGTCAAAGAAAAAAAAGACCCACACAAAGTGCTAAGAACACAGCAGCCTCTGCTCTAGGCTCCCGGGAGCATGGACTAAGGAGAGGAAGCAGCGCCTGAGGCCTCGCACACATGGTTTAACGTCTAGGGTCTTGCTGCGAACCCCGCGAGCTGCACCCCCACCTCCAGACACACGCAGGCCGGCGGCGCGGGCCCAGGGCTCCCAGCCAGGCTGCCCCAGCCCCGGAGCGGGGCAGTGCCGGGACCTGTCCCTGGTTGTCCCGACCGGCAGGTGCTATTTTTTTTTTTAAGGTTTTATTTGTTCACAAGGGACACAGAGAGAGGCAGAGACCCAGGCAGAGGGGGCCGCGGTTCCGTGCGGGGACCCCAACGTGGGGACTGGATCCGGGACCCCGGGGTCACGGCCTGGGCCCAAGGCAGATGCCTGCCCGCTGAACCCCCCACCCCCGCGGGCGCCCCGAATTTTATGTTTAAAATGCCCCGTCCTTGTGCACCACCTCGCGAGTGTGTCTACATCTTGACAATGTTTATTTTTTTATTTTTTTTATTTATTTACGATAGTCACAGAGAGAGAGAGAGAGAGAGAGAGAGAGAGAGAGAGACAGAGGCAGAAGCAGGCTCCATGCAGGGAGCCCGACATGGGACTCGATCTCGGGTCTCCAGGATCACGCCCTGAGCCAAAGGCAGGCGCCAAACTGCTGCGCCACCCAGGGATCCCTTGACAATGTTTAAAAGTATCTGTGAGGCTGACAAAGCTGAAACCATGACACCTGGACAAATGGGGCGCAGAGGAGTCATTGGAAGAAGGTGCAGAAGAAGGTGAAGGCTCAGCTGCAAGTGGCAGCGGCCCCGCCTCCGGGTGAGAGGCGCCGGCCCCCTCTCCTCCCCGAGCTGCACCCGCTTCTCCCCACACCTGGTGGCAGCTCCTCCGTGGACTGTGGGGACCTGCGGGGAGTGGGGAGGGGAGCAGGGAGGGGAGTCAGCGGGTGTGGGGGGGAACAAGCCCCAGGGACTCTTCGCTACAGGCACCACACTGCGGGTCACTGGAGGGGAGGGTACCTGGGAGACGGGTGGGGGACCGGGTACTGGGGGGGTACAGGGTAGTGGAGGGTGGGGTACGGGGCGATGGGGTACTGGGAGGTACTGGAGATATGGGGTACTGGGGGGATGGGATACTGGGGGGATGGGGTACTGGGGGATAGGGTACCCAGGGGGGGATGGGTATTGGGGGGTATGGGGTACTGGGGGGTGTGGGGTACTGGGGGTGAGGGGTGGTGTACTGGGGGGATGGGATGCTGGGGGGACGGGGTACTGGTGGACAGGGTACACAGGGGGGACGGGTATTGGGGGGGATGGGGTACGGGGGTATGGGGTACTGGGGGACAGGGTTCGGGGGTAATGGGGGTACGGGGGTACGGGGTACTGGGGGGGACGGGATCTTGGGGGACAGGGCACCCACGGGGGACGGGGTAACGGGGGGGTCGGGGTACCAGGGGGGTGGCGTTCGGGGAGACAGGGTGGGGGGCCGGGCACGGGGAGGGCACCTAAAGATGTGAGCGCCGGCGAGTCACCGAGCACTGCTACTTTGGATCGATGACGGACTTACCGTACACGTTGGGTAACTGAATCTAAATTTCAACGACCGTCACCACACCCGGAGAACCACAAACCCGGGCTAACCGACTAGTGGGCCAGGGTTCACGTTGGCGGCGCCCTTGCACACGGCGGGGAAGCCCATCCTGCCCCGCAGGCTGTCCCCGAGGCCTGCAGGGCCGTGTCCCCGCGGCTCCCGGCTTCTGTCCTGCAGAACCTACAGGCTCTCCTGCCCCCCGGAGTCAGTGACCCTCCCAGGGCGAGCGTGACTTGGGGAAACGTTGGTGAAGGTTTCCTAAACCTCCTCGACGTTGTGACACCCGTGTCCGTCCTGCTCCCCGTGTCACTGTGACTCTCCTCCGACAGGAGAAACTTGGAGAGAGGCTCCCGGTGTGATCCTCGGGTCAGCTGCCGGGACCCCTCGTGACTTCCAGGGCCCACCAGGTCCTGTTCTGGGGGCGGGCGGGGAGGCGGACAGGGACAGGGCCTCGGCCACCGGCCCGCTGCCGGGTGGCGGGGACAGTGGAGAGTGGACGTTCACTCGGGCTGTTAGGGGAGGAAGTGGGCAGGATTGCAGGGCGACGGGGCCGGGGGGCCGGGGGGGCGGGAGTGGGGCCGTGTCTGTGCTGCTCGGAGGCCCCCTCGTTCCTGTGTGGGTGGCAAGCGAGCCGGGGAAACAAATCTGACTCCCGTGGCATTTGGCCTCTGAAACTCGCTACTATTTCAACTATAAATGTCCAAAAAAAAAAAAAAAAAAAAGTGGTCCCTTATTTTTGGATTTCCCTGACGGCTGATGAAGTATCCAGGGGACTTGTGCTATCCTACTTGACTTTCATAAGAAACGTCCAAAGTCCAGGTGAGCCCAGCAGCCACCGTGACCCTCAGCCCAGACCTAGAAAGCGGCAGCACAAAGAAGGAGACGCCTCGCCAGAGATCGAACCACAGCCTTGTCTCAAAATTTCATTTTCCCAAAGTTGAAGAATTCTAGAAAGATCTAAAATGGGCCCTTTAACGGAGTGACTCATCAGCAAAAGGGGGACTTCCCTGTGAGTGGTTTTAGGACGTGAATAACACGCGCGTGTCTTCAAACTGCATGAGTTTTTAGAGATGAATCTCCGCTCCTTCGAGAGATAAGGAGACGGAGGCTTAGAGAGGCCAATTAATATTCTCCCGGAAGTTGTCCAAGCCCGTTTCATGATTTACCAGCTTGGTCATATTAATTATATAGTTTGTGCTCGACTCCAGTAAGTAAGACCTCACGGAAAGGTCGAGAAACACCGACTCTTCAATCAGTGTTGGGGTCGTTGCTTGAATAAAGATATTGCAAAAGGGAAATGGATCCTGTTTTAGCGCCGCGGTGGAAACCCAGACGTCATCCTGATCGGCCCCGGCCCGTTGCCCTGAGCCGGCAGGTGCCACCGGCACCGTGTGGGCCGCGGGGGTCTGCTCCTGAGGGTCACCGCCTCCCCGGGGGACGGCCAGCTGGGAAGTGCCCAGAGCCCCTAGGACCGGCCGCGGCGGGCAGGGGGCCACGAGCCGGGCAGGGGGCGGCTGGCTCTACCTGGCGGCCTGAGCGAGGCGTCCACACGTCCCATGGGGCTTGCCCGGGCGAGGCGTCAGCACTCGGAGATGCAGCGGAGGACGTGGAGCCGCCCAAGTGCTTCAGCCTCAGGACGCAGCTGCGGCCGGAGGCTGCCCCCGCGCCACCTGCACCCCCACCAAGGAGCCCGCAGGCACCGGGCCCCCTCCCTCCACGGTCTTGGGCCCACGGGACACCCTCCCTTGGGTCCCAGAGCGGTGCCACCACCGCGGCCCCGGCTCCCCACTTCTGTCCCCACTTCAGGGGCCGGGCCTTGAACCCGCTGCACTGGCTCTTCGAGGGGCGGAGGGCGAGGAGGGAGGCCGGATGTGGGCCCAGCTGGCGTGGGGACTTGGGACAGGCATCCCGGGCCTCCCCTGGGTCTCTAGAGGGAAGATAACGGCCCACGGGGGTGGGGGGCAGCGGCACCTGCCAGCTGGGTGGGGACAAACTCTTGGTGCTGGTGGCACAGCCCGGATGGGACGTTCTGGGCCCTAAGCAGGCACCGCAGGAGCCCGTGGGGCTCACAGGGCAAGAGTCCCCGCCCGGGCTCCCAGCCTGGATTTGCCACCTGGGAGTCGCCACCTGAAGTCCCAAAGCCTTCTAACTTTTCTATTTTTTTTAAGATTTTTTTTTATTTGAGAGAGACAGTGAGAGCGCGAGATGGGGGGTGGGTGGGGGGGTCAGAGGGAGACGCAGGTGTCCTTCCCCCCCCCCCCCCCCCCCCCCCCCCCCCGCCGCAGCCAGGAGCCTGGCTCGGAACTCCATCCCGCACCTGGGATCATGACCTGAGCCCAAGGCAGAGCCTGACCACCGCACTGAGCCTCAGGTGTGCAGGGGGCCCAGGCTGTTGACCCTACGTAGTTGGCGGAGTTGCTGCAGGAGCCTGGGCTGGGGCTGCACACCCGAGTGTGGGGAGAGGCTGGGGAGGAGGTCGGGGTGGGGTCGGGGACTTTGCTTTTATCCCGAGGGCAGAGAAGCGCCGCGGACAGACTTGAAGCAGCAGGTGCGAGGGCCCGATGGCGCGGGATGGCACGGCTGTGCCCGGCCTCCCTCCCGGGGGCTCACAGGGTGGGGGTGCTGGGGGCAGGGCCCAGGTGACCAGCCCAGAGGCAGCCCCGAGGCCAGGAAGTGGCCCGAGGCCCACAGGGTGCCCCCAGCCCTTGGGCAGCCACGTGTCCCAGCCGGGGTGGCTCTGGGTGCCCTGCAGGCCGCCTGGGGTCACAGGTGAGCAGTGAGAAATGAGGTGGGGAGGTGAGAACCGGCGGGCGGTGGAGCCCATGCCGTGTGCACGCGCGCGCGCACACACACACACACACACACACACACACGTGCACTGGAAAAATACCCGAAGGGCATGTAGGGGGCCGTGAACAGTGATGTCACGGAGGATGTTAAGGCTGATTTTTATTACTCTTTTCCGTACGTGTGCACGCTTGTTCGGCCGCCTCCGTCCTGTGCCAGTTTTGCATCACGGGCCGCTCTTGGAATCCAAGTCTTTTCAAAACCCTGTTTGCGGGGGGATGAGGTGGGTCTCCAGTGGGGGGGCGACTCCTGGGGGCGGCGCCGCTCTCCAGAGCACGCAGGGGCAGCCCCATCCTGCGGCCCCAGACCGAGACCGAGCGAGTTTCAGCGGGTGTTTTCCGGCCCCGCTCACGTAGTCACAGTGAAACCCTGTGCGGAGCCGGCTGGCTGCCCCCCCCTCCCCCCCCCCCCCCCCCCCACCGCCCGTCCCCCCGTCCCCCAACAACGCAGCAAGGGACGTTTCCGCGCCACCGCGCTCCCTTTGCTAGATCCTTGAGGAAACGATTTCCCAGGACGGCCGAGGTTAGTGCGAACCCCATCACCTCTCCTCAGCCTTGCCTCCTTCCTGGCACCGAGCCAGCCCCAACCTGCCTTCCTCAGGCCCTCGGCGCCTGCTGTTCCCTCTGCCCGGAACCATCTCCACGTATTTGAAGGGCATGATCCCTCCTAATTCTTGACTCAGGTGTTCCCTTTTGGTAAGGCCTACGTTGGCCACTCCAAATACAATCGGGGCGTCCCCCGCCCTTTCTAGTGGTTCCGTTTTCCCCGCGGCACCCTTCATGAACATACTGGTCTCTCATGAGCACGGCATGCTCTTCTTCACTGATGTGTTCCCAATACGAGTGCTTAGCATGAGGCTAGTACCCCAGACTTACTGAACGAATAAAGAAACTTTCCCAGAACCAAGAGACCCGGGCTTCTAGACTGGAGGGGTCCGCCGAGCACCCGGGTAAATCACTGTGAACCTTTCTAACACTAGGAACAGGGGATTCTATCAACTTGCAGAAGTCACAAATCAGAATTTCTTAATAGCAACATGGGAAAGAGGAAGACAACTGACAATTTCCAACCCAGAATTTATTCCCAAACTACCAGAGAAGTCTGAAAGTTGAAGAAAAGCATTTTCAGACCCTTTTAAGATCTAAAAATTTTTTTGTCTTCCATGCATCCTGGTTCCACGAAGCTCCGAGGGCATGCGGATCGCCTCAGCAGATAAAGGAAAGCACTGGGCCCCGTGACCGGAACACGTGGGGCGGTGCCAGGGGGATGTCGGGACCGAGGAGGGGAGTTCGCACAGCAAGGCCGGCTAGTGATACCTCCCGGTCTCTCCGGCCTGGTAAAACCAACAAAGGACGCGTCGTGCAGAAACGATGGAGTAAACCGGAACCGGGAAGGCAGGGCTGGTGTGAAGGCAGGGGGCGTCCCAGGGCACAGCTGTGCAGCATTCCAGACATAAGGACGCGGCATTGTCCTGGAGGGATCACACCAGACGGGGTGGGCGTGGGGCGGGCAACAGAACCAACTCGTGAACGACCATCAGGTAGTTGGAAAACAATTAGCAGTAGGTGCAGAGGAAACGACGCTCTGTGTGTGTGTGTGTGTGTGTGTGTGTGTGTATTTAAGTTTAGGAATCACAAAAATCAAACAGCAGCGTGTCATTTAGAAACACGGAGCTGCAAGAGGCTGCGGGAACGACCAGACTACTGGATCCTTCTATAAGCCAAACTTGTTTTCCTTTAAAAATTAATATGGACTGTCCCGAAGATACGGACTTCTCCCTAAGCTTTCCAACCTTCTCACCTGTGGGCAGTTTTCTTTCCCGGTACTGACCTACCATCATGTGACGGGGACAGATGTTGGTGGCTAGGCTCCCGGGTGGGAAAGACGTGAACCAATTGAGAGTACTTTGAAATAGTTTTATTGGCTCATAAGACCTTTGCATATAAAAAAAATACCCAAAACACTATGCAGTATTAAATCACAATTACATTTTTTTACCAATTCAAACTACCCTGAATATACATCTCTTAAAGAAAAAAGAATCCTACAGAACTGAATTCTGAATGACATTATGACTTAAATACTATGACAAAATAGATAATTCCTTATAACATTAATTCATTGCACAAAGCTGCCAGATATTTTCATAAGCATAACCATTGCACAGAGTGCAAGTGAACACAATTTCAATGTTACACATTTAGTTGAAGTACATGTGCCTCCCTCTACGGAACTCTGACACTTCTGGCACAGAATGTTGGTTTAACTTCCACCGGGCAACCAACTTCACAATCCAGTCACTCTTGCTCTCCTTAAAAACAGACACACCCTTCTGCGGTCAAAGCCTGCGAGTCAGCATCGCCTCTGCTTGAAGAAATCGACTCCCCGCAGCTCCTCTGGCAGGTACTCCTGATCCACAGGCTCGCTGTACATGGGGTTGTACTTGTAGCCCTTGCCGTAGCCCAGATCCTTCATCAGCCTGGTGGGCGCGTTCCTCAGGTGCAGCGGCACGGGGGGCAGAGGGCCCTGGTGGTTTCGCAGGCAGGCTTTGGCGTTGTTGTAAGCACTGTACACCTCAATGGACTTTGGGGCTCTGGCAAAATAGACTACGCACTGGGCCAGAAGCACCTAGGACACAAAGGAAACGTTAGGAAGGTGCCAGAAAATTTGTTCTGCAGAATATTTTGGGACACCTCTAGGTAATTCTTAAAAGATTCCCACAGGCTTTTATGCCTACAGTCTAGATAACCACTTGGGATACAAAGAAGAAATTCCAACAGGAGGCGACGGGTTGAACCAAACCGATGCTCTACTTTTTTCTGTCAAACAGAAGCATTTTTATTAAATGAGTCTTTTCTTACAACCCTAACATTTAAGAGTTAATATGAAGCTGCTCCGTTTGTGGGTGAACTTACAGAAACTTCCTGTTGAGCTCTTTCAATGCTTCTGGCCCCAGGAAAGCCTGAGCACTTCCTCTGAAACCATGACTACTGAAAAGTTCCAAAACGTGATCCTGTCGATACTTAAGGTCCCTCCCTTCTCTCTCGAGTCTGAACTTCTAAAATGGGAGTTGAAGAGCCAAGCGGCTTCTCCGGGGCCTGAACATTAAAGGTGAAGGCAGGACACACGCTCCGGTCCACCCAGGGACACGGCACAAGGGAAAGGAACCGTTTCGCCAAGAACCGAGCTGATTACCTCACATTCGGGCATGCCTATGAAGTGACAGCCTTGGTAGGCAGCAACCGCCTGTGTTAATGCAGAAGGGTCGGCCAGACCTGTCGCACACGGAGACAAAGGAAGTTCAGGTCATACTGCACACTCCCACCCACACCTGCCCACGAGCTGCTGCAGCCACAGACCGCCACCGCGGTGCTCCTCGCGGAACAAAAAAAGTCCCTTTGGCAAAATGGACAGACTGCTCTAATCTCATGAGCTTATTCAAGAAATGTTTACTGACTGGTGTCAAGAATGGTTTCCTTGTGGATAAAACGACATCTAGTAGGAAGAACACGGGAGTGTGCACCACAAGCACGAGGAGCAGAGGCCACGCAGTCACAGGACAGACGCGCGGGAGACTAAACATTTACTAACACCAAAGAAAAGTCTTCCTAATGTTCTTCTTTACAGAGTGTCCAGAATCTTCCATGACTATTTCAGGAGCCTGTCCAATGAAAACCCAAACACACGACTGCAAAGCTTTTAAAATATTTATTTCAACACTCATGTTAGGAAAATCACTCCCGGAGAGGAAACAGGTAATGACAACTTCAGAACACCGACACTCAACCACACACACAAGCCAAGAAATAAACCAGTGAGTTCATACTCGTCTTCTTCTCCTCACCTGTCCACGTGGTCCCAAGAAAGTCCCAGGCCCCAAAGCAGCAGCAGCAGTATTCCTGCCCCTACAGCGCACAACCCCATCCTCTGTGCACACATGGGCCCGGGTCCTGCCCAGAACACTCACCTATGTCCTCACTGGCAAACCTCACCAGCCTCCGTGCCACATACAGCGGGTCCTCGCCGCCTTCAAGCATGCGCGCAAGCCAGTAGAGGGAGGCGCTCTGGTCTGAGCCCCGCATCGACTTATGAAGCGCAGAGATGCAGTTGTAATGCTCTTCTCCTAGATCCCACAGAAAGCACACGCTCAATTACGGGCCAGAAGACGGAATTCACAGGGCTCATGGGGGGGTCATCCAAGCCCGAGTACGGGACCTAGGACAGTCTGGGGGAGAGGGAGGTTTGGCTGCTGTCCCCAAGGTGCTCGGTGGGAGGGCGTCAGGTCACTGTTGACCCGTGCAGCTCCCTGTCTAGTAACCTGCTCCCCCTTAAGCAGGAGGCTGCTGGAGCATCTGTGCTGCCCGTGCTGAACACGAACAGAGACCAGGGGAGGCTGGTGTTCTCTTGGGCCTCACTGGATTGCCACAATCAGGAGGTGGAGGCGACTGCTCTGATGTTCCACGTCCGCCTTGTGTCCCCACTGCCATTTTGAGGCAAACTGGGCCCGGCTGGAGCCAAGATGGAGGGTCCATGACAGGGACATCTGTTATGGACGGCCCCATATGTTCCTCTGTGTCCTTTCCAGCTGCCTTTCTGGGATCTGAGGGCTGCAGTCACTTACATCTGGTGTGGGGACGCCGGTGTGGCAGGATCCCAGAAAGGCCGAGGTGTGGACTAACAGCTCTCCCCTTGAAAGCACTGTAGCCCCTCCCTCAGCACCTGGATCTCCTCCCCTTTTCACCCAGGACTCACATGCAAACAAAGCAGTGAAATGTGCTTTAAAAAACATATTTAAGAAGAGAAATTAAAAAAAAAAAAGAGAAATTTCATGATCTTCTGACCATCACCCCTTCCCTAAGTTCAAGGAGAGAACGGCCTTGTCATGAAGGAAAGCAGGGGAGTTACTCTTTTTCACATTAGTCCCTCCAGGGAAGCACCAATGTGGACAGAGATCATGGCCTGCTCTGCACGGCATTCGGGCCCCAGGAACGAGTCCCAGCAGCTGACCATGCCAGTATGACAATCCCTGGCCCTCCTCTGAAGACAGCATGGGACAAGCTGCTGGCCTGCAGGGAGGAAAGAGCCGGGAGGCCAACTGCAGGCGCCTGAGCACCTCCTGTTCAGGAAGACAGCGGATCAGTGGTTTTCAGTCCAGCCACCAGATTTCTGGGGACAAATGGAATGGTCATCTATCCCCAGGCTTCCTACCTACGTCGCAATGTCACGGAGACCGGCCGGGAAAGGGTTCTGGGTGACATCCACAATGGGGGCCCCCCCCATTCACAGGCCTGGCCACCTCACATACATGTGGGAGATGAAAGCAGCCACCTCTGTTTCAATTTCCATGAAACATAAAGGAGGAGGAGGCAACGAACCTCCCTGACACAAAGGTTACTACTGCCTCATACCTTTACGGCAGGTAAGTGCTGAGAGGCAAGTACGCGAAGAGCACGGGCTCTACGGCCAGGCAGCCTGGGTGTGAGCCAAACTCACCAGCCAGGTAACCATGGGCAAGTTACTGATCCTCTCTGGCTTGGGCTGCTTGTCTGTGAACAGTGGATTACGGACTCCCTGGCTCCTAGGACTGTGGTCTTAAGTAACGTCTGCCTTGTATGGAGTAAGCACTACAGGAACATCTAAGTGTCAGATATTACTGTATGCTAGCTTCCATTTTTGCTTTTATCATGTATCGTTTTTTTAACCAAAAATTTCACATTATTTATGTAGAACCCTGACCTCAATGCAAGGCAAAGAATCTGTTCTCAATTTGGAAATTTCTTCACTCTGATACAGAAATATGTGAGCTACTTACTGGTTCCCACAAGTGGGTAACTATACATTAGATGGCATTAAAAGAAATAATTAAAATCTTAGGGCTGGGGATTTTTGTCTCACCAGAGTTATAAAAAGGCCCAGGAGTATAAGCTAGCAGGATTCCAGGGCAATGCTTCTTTCATCCCTATTTATGGAACCCAGCTTGGAAGAGAACAATTCTCTAGGATCTGAACTATTTATGAGTGTCTATGGATCCACCGTTGTGCTGTTCTACTACAATGGGGTAGTGGCGGGAGTGGAGCGCAGGGGTAGTGGCGGGAGTGGAGCACATGGACACATTGAGTCTGAGACTTGCAGAATGTGTGGGTTCTCAGGGCCTGACCCCAGGCAGCCGCCACTGTCCCCAGCTCTTCCTGGGGCAGCGCAGAGCTACAGAGAAAGTAATCCCCACCGTGTATGGCTCCCCTGGATGGAATGGGAGCCTCGAGAAGTAGAAACCCTAGGACTAGACATGTCTGGCATCTACTGTGTGTGTATGGGTGTTAGTATACTCACGTGACTGTGTGAGTGTGCTCTAGAGGGAAACCGGTGACCTGAGGGAGCGGCTGGCGTGGAGGTTCCTAGGACTGTGTCCTTCCAAAAGACAAAGTCCTAGGAACCTGTCTTCCACTTGGAGTTGAGAATGAGTTTTACCACTTGCTTTGTGAAGTAAGGCAAGCTTTGTTATCTGTAAAATGGGGATAATATTAACTACTACCTCCTAACGTAATTTTGAGAATTAAAAAAAAAAAAAACTACGACAGTATATATACTCAAATATTCAGTATTAGTTAATTTTATGTTAAACGGCAGCTGTCTGATTTTATAAAAAGTGTGTGAGAACAGTTCCAGACCATCCAGTCAAAATGAAGAGTCTCCTTTAGGACATATACAAGGGGGAGAGATCCCTTGCTGGAACCCCTCGAAACCATGGAGAATGTAGCAGGTGGGACATTTTTACCTCTTAAAATTTTACATTTTGTTCATATCCTCTATTCTTGTATTTGAAAAAAAAAAAAAAAAAAAAAAAAAAAAGCAAAGCTCTATGGCCAGAATGCTTTAATTTTCAGACTTTTCAAGCCTTCATATGACATTCAGGAGAACATAGAGCTGGCCACCTGGGATCTCTGGGCTGTGCTAGCAGAGGTCCTGCCAAGAGGCACGCTCATACCGGAGAGGAGACAGGACTATTAGATGCCTCTGATGAGTCCTTACTAATGTGTCCATTAGGTTTATTAGGACCATGCCCACACCTCTGCCCACAATCAGCTGAGGCACACTAAGGCTGAAGAACCTCTGTCACTTCTTCAAAGTCACACAGTGTCCTGTTCAACTTAACAGGAGGCAGTGCCTGGAACCCAAAGTTATTCTTAAACTCCTGCACCCGCCTTCTCTAACCAGTAAGAAGTATTCTCCATCATCGAAAAGCATTTGGGAATATTGTAGTCAAGGTACCACCTATGTGATGCTCTGGCCTCTTCAATGATCAGCTCTTTTTTCCGGCATAGCTTTTAAAGGTGTGGATATTATTCCAGTTACTGCAATATGACTCTATAGAGAATCACACAAATAGGGCAGCCTGGGTGGCTCAGCGATTTAGCGCCACCTTCAGTCCAGGGTGTGATCCTGGAGACCCGGGATCGAGCCCCACATCGGGCTCCCTGCATGAAGCCTGCTTCTCCCTCTGTGTCTCTGCCTCTCTGTGTTTCTCATGAATAAATAAATAAAATCTTAAAACAAAACAAAACACAATCACACAAATACTCAAGCCCCAGAGTCCAGCCTAATCTATAATATGCTGATCTTCACCACCCACTTCTTTTATAAAACGATACAGCTGTGCTATGCTTATGACATTTAATATTGCTAGGTAACAGATCTAATAAGAGATCTAATCTAATATCATTTCAAATCTGTTATCGGTAAATGCAGTTGTACAAAAACAGAACTGTACCCAGCAAAATTCTTTAGAAAAGCTATGACAAGCTAAAAGAATTACATCAAGATCCACATAAACTCCATTTTTAGTTGAGACTCTAAAAATTAAGGACTTTAATTCTCATTAACCTAATAAAAATAAGTCACTTATTACAAAAGCGTTCTTATTTCCTACCATTATTTATGATCACAAAGATTACTGTCAACTGTAAATGTAGGGGCTTTCAAAAATGTATTTTAAAAGGCACTACCAGAGAATAACAGAAAGAATACCTACCTACTTTACAAGAGAAGTTTGAAGTCTGCAATTTTCAATATGAAAGCTCCTCTCAATTCTTATCAGGATAGCTGCTACTCTGTGGCCTCTCACAAGAAAGATCAGGAAGCTAGGTCTTTGAAATCAGGCTCTGAGTTGGAGGTTTAATTCAATTACCAACGTGGAGATCCAACTGAGAATCAAGTTCATGTTCTGAACTCAGCTGAAAGCAACCTGGGATGCGAATGTGTGGACACAATTTATTTCATTAAAGTTCCCCTCTTTTCACTTTCTATTACTTACCTGCTCGGTCATATAAAATATGAGATCGCTGGAGGCCTTCCTTCACATCATTTTCAGTGATCAGAACTCTACTGGGAGAGTAGTTTTGCCCACTCTTCTTACAGAACATCTTCCTAGAGCTTAACCTGGCCAGCACTGCCAGCTGTAGTCCATTCAACCCAGCTCGGGCGTCCCCATCACTAAGATAAGCCAGAGTGTCTACTGCTTTATCCTCTATGAACACAGATGGCCTGCAACACAAACAGGGTTACCGTGATTTTCATGTTTGACACTTCTCATTCTGTAGCACTTCTTACAGAACAGCTATGTCTTAGCAAGGTCATTAAAAAGCTACCTTAGGTTCAAGGCTCCCGCCCTCTCTCTCTAACTCACGTTGTCAACATGGCTAAGCATTATCAAGATTTGAGAACTCTCCTGACCTTGAGTCATGAGATTATTTTACTGTACAAGCACACATGCATAAGCATGCATGAAGGAGACATGGAAAGACATACGGCTTCTCTGGTTTTATCCTACGAAAGAGTAAAAACTATAGAAACCTCTAGGGCTTCATTATAATATACAGAAAACATACTTCAAACATGGTCCACATCCTGATGAGAGGGGTATGTTCACACTACTTCCCAAACAGGGAAGGGCCAGGATCACATCACACAGCTCAATTCCCTCATTTTACAAACAATCCAGTTACTCTGGATACAGCAGAACCTAGAAGCAAGCCTCTGGGATTTCGGCCTGGGGCGTGCTTCCAAAAAGCCTGCCCAGAGTAGCAGAGAGGTCACTCATCTGGGTATCAATCAGAAGACTCTGGGGGATCCCTGGGTGGCTCAGTGGTTTAGCAGCCTTTAGCCTAAGGTGTGGTCCCGGAGACCCGGGATCAAGTCCTGCTTCGGGCTCCCTGCATGGAGCCTGCTTCTCCCTCTGCTTATGTCTCTGCCTCTCTCTCTGTGTCTCTCATGAATAAATAAATAAATAAATAAATCTTGCTTTAAAAAAAAAAAAAAAAAAAAAGAAGATTGACAGAACTTGGCTGTAAGACCTGGGGTAAAGTCACCATGATATTTCTAAGTGTGGACCTTCATAAAGATCTAATTAGGATTCATTCTCAAGTCTAATTCAGCAAATCTTTCTATCTCTAGTCTAATCAGACAAAATATATCACATATTTAGTTATTTCAAAGGGTCTTACTAATTCTTGCTTGTCTAGCTGCTAGCTACCACATTTGCAAAGGAAAATATGTTTTTCGAAGTTACAGCTCACCCATGTCATTGCAACCTTCATCTGAAAATGTCTCTAGTAATTAATAAGCTGATTAGGACTGTCCAAATCAGCTACCTAGAAAACAAAGCACAGGCACCAACTGGGTTGGGAAAAGGTGGGGTGGTGGAGGTCCAGTCCCTCAGAGGGACCCAGCTTTTCTCTGAAGGTCTACATGCATAATTCTATACCATACACCCACCTGCTACTTGGCTTTGGTGAGTATCGTGAATAAGAGCAATTTGCATTTCATTCACTAAAAGATGTTTCCAACATTTTAAAAACAGCCTCATCCCAGAGCCAAGACTTCCAGTTTCTCATCTATCACCACACATAGGCACCTGTTTTGTCTTAACTTGATAATGAATGAGTCTCTCATCAGATTCCTGACAGCTGCCTGGGCCCCAAGAACCATGGTTACAGTTTAGAAGCCCATCTTCCTCCCTTCTGACCAGATAGATACTCAAAACATACACAAAGCCCACATCACTGGTGTCTGTAAAGCTGAGGAAGCATTTCTCAAACAGATATTGTTTAGCAGATTCTAGATGATTATGCAGAAAATGACAGACACATACTCAAGAAAATGTGTTAGGAGGGACTAATGTCAGAGGGGCGTGGTAGCAACTGATGTGCCTGAAAGGGAAGGGCACTCCGGGGGCTTGGTTACAGTACATTATGTCTGCATGTGTGCATGTATGTGCACATGTGTGTATGTGGGGCAGGGGGTGGAGGTGGTAGAGAAAACCAAAACTGCCTGAATATCTCATTTCAGCCTCAGAACTAAAAGCAAAGCTTTCCATCTCTGTGGAAGGCTTCCTAGCAACAAAGAGCCTACAGGATCATTTGGAGGAAGAAAAAGGAATAAAGCAGGAGCCCTAATCAATCCTAACTGACTGAGCCATCACCAGGAGTCGGGCCATTACTTGATCACATTTCTCATCTCTCAATCCCCACTAAAGGCTGAGGCCTCAAGGACAGGAATTATGTTTTATTCCTTTTTTTACATCCCTGGTACCTGGGAGAGAACAGGCATTCAGTATCTGCACAATAAATGGACTAATTTCAATTTTCCCCACAATCTCAGAGTGAAGTGTTTATTTTTTTAAAAATTATAACACATGGGAAAACATTTAAAAAAACAACAACAAAAAAACCCGTTTTATGTGCCACCTAAAGATAACAATAACTACTAGGTCTTGGTGAGTTTTCTTTATGGTCCAACCACCTATGCAACCATCAACCTTACATTTAATTTTTAAAAAAAATTTGGATAATACTATATATAGTTTGCACCCTTAACAGTTAAATAATATTTTGCAAAACAAAATAAACATTATATGAAATTTGAAAAACAGACATAAAGGGGCAAAAATCACCTATTGCTGTACTACCTCAGTGTTAGTATTTTGGTATAGATTCCCTTTCTAATGAACTTGTCCACGTATATATTTAGCAGCATGGAGTGCTTTTGGGACAGAAAAAAGACAGGTGTCCTTATATACCCCTAGCACTGACTCTGCAGCCTCAATTCCATTGGTCCTCATACAAAGTCAGCGAGTAGGCCGTAATAATTATGAGAGAAGCCAACTACAGACTGCTCCATAGATTTATAAATAGCACAATGTAAATAGGCCTTTAAATGGGTATTTTATGCGGTTGGAAAAATACTCTCTCTCCTTCAATTTTTAAACTCTTAACTAAAGTGGGAATCATTCTATTGTTATCCTTTTTAATCAGGTTTGGAGTCATGGGGAGTGGGAGAGCTGCCACAATGAGAGCTGCAAGCTCTCCCACTGCTCCACTCTTCCTCCCCCTTGATATGATCCACATTTCAAATTTCACCCCTGTCCGAAATGAGTATTTTTAAACACAAATGAATCTGTCAGCAACTCTGTTCAAGTAATAAAAGGTGACTGCTGACGGCACTCACAATGGTCACATAAGCAAATTACCAAATGGAAATTTGCTATTAAGAACACGGTACAGGATTTCCAAAAGGTTCTACACCTTATTCTCCAGTAGGTCCTGAACCCCAGTTTACACTACCTTGGTTCTGAAAAGTCATAAGATATATTAAAATATCTTGAAATCTTAGAAGAGGGAGCACATAAGTACTCATGCCAACAACAATGAATATTTATACTGATACTTGCAAAACTCCTTGATATACGGTAACTATTGCACAAATTATCTTGGAAGAGTGCTCCTTGTCCAGAGATATTATTTCAAAATTTAAGCATAAACTTATTAAAAAAAATGGTTAAAATAAGTGTACTGGAGAAGATCATCTTCCCAGTTAACAGATGTAGAAATTAAAGACTTAACTTTGTTTCTCTAACCGAAGAGAGATGCTTTGGTCTTAGCAGGTGTAAGGGAAGCATGCTGTAAAGTCAACTTCCTCCTTTCCTTTTTATTTCTAAGGGCCTGAATCTTTCTGCACACTGTTTTTGTAGTGGATAATACCAGGATTTGGAGAATTCTTTTTAGATGCTTAGCTGTTTAAGTTGGGAGGAGGAGTGAAAATAAGTGACAATGTACTTGTTATTTTGTGGCAGAACAAAAAAATAGGTGTGGCTCAGTTAAACTCTAAATCACGAAACAATACTTTGTGACTCTCTCTTACTACAGAAAAGGAACATTCCATGGTCAGGGTGACAACTGCACATGAATGTGCAGGACATTACAAAGAACTATCCTAAAATACAGACATGTGTATCTAATCACAGATATACTGATTCTATAATCTCCAGGACAGACCCTGGCACATGTAAAGATGACCCTTCAACAATGTGGGGTTTAGGGACAATGACCCCCAACATAGTAAAAAAATTCATATAAAACTTATGAGTGGGCAGCCTGGGTGGCTCAGCGGTTTAGCGCCGCCTTCAGCCCAGGGCATGATTCTGGGGACCTGGGATCAAGTCCCACGTCAGGCTGTCTGCATGGGGCCTGCTTCTCCCTCTGCCTGTGTCTCTGCGCCCCCCGCCCTCTCTCTCTCTGCGTCTCTCATGAATGAATGAATAAAATCTTAAAAATAAAAAGAAAAACTTTATAAAAAAAAAAAACAAAACTTATGAGTCTCCCAAAGCGTAACTGCTAATAGCCTACTGTTGACAGAAACTTTATCAATAACAAAAGTCAGTTAATATGTCTTTTGTATGTTACCTGTATTACATGCTGTATTCTCAAAAACAAAATAAGCTAAAGACAGATTATTAAGAAAATCATAAGGGACAGAAAATCCACTTACAGTACTGTACCATAAGAAATGTGTGTGTAAGTGAACCCATATTGTTCAGGGGTCAATTATATTTTCAAAATGTATTCTCGGCAAATGTGGTATGTAGATCTGGCTAAAAGGCACTACTGCCAAATTGCAGATGGGAATCTTTGGTTCTTAATCTCTCACAAGTTAAAACTATTGTCTTTACACAAAGAAACACAGAGGAAGACTGGAACTTTAATATCCACCAGTAGCATTTTAACTTGATACTAAGCGCAAATAAGTAACTTGCTTAACTTGGTACTTAGACCCCTTCTAGACGGAGTACAGGCCCACCTCCTTACCTTGCTTCCTTTCACAGCACTTCACAGACACTACATTATTACAAATGGAAGGTTTGGGGTAAGCCGGCACTGAGTAAGTCTATCAATGCCATTTTTCCAGTAGCATCTGCTCACTTCATGTCTCTAGGTCACATTTTGGTAGTCCTTAAACTACTTCAAATTTTCACTATTATTTGTTATGGTGAATTATGATAAGTGATCTTTGATGTTACTATTCTAATTGCCTTGGGGAACCACAAACCACATCCACATGAGACAGAACTTTTACCGATTAATAAATATTTGTTCTGACTGCTTCATCAACCGTTTTCATTGCTCTCCCCCTCCTTAGGTTCCTCTAGTCCCTGAGACATGATATTTAAATCAGGGCAACTAATAACCCTATAGTGGCCTCCCAACATTCAACTGAAAAGAAGAGTAGCACATCTCTCACTTTAAAAACTCGAAATGATTAAGCTGAGTGAAGAAGGCACAGTGTGAGCCCAGACAGACCAAAAGCTAGACCTCTTGCACCAAACAGCCAAGTTCAAAATGCAAAAGAAACTATTCAATGTTATTTTCAATGCAGACAAAACAGGCTTCTACTAGAAGAAGATGCCATCTAAGACTTTCATAGCTATAGAGGAGAAGCCAAAGCCTGCCTTCAAAGCCAGGAGAGCTGGACTCTCCTGCTAGGGGCTAATGCAGCTGGTGACCTGAAGTTGAAGCCAATGCTCTTTTATTATTCTGAAATCCTAGGGCCCTTGAGAATTATGCTGAATCTATCCTGCCTGTGCTTACTACATGGAAGAACAAAGTCTGGATGATGGCGCATCTGTGGACAAGATGGCTCACTGAGTATTTTAAGCGCACTGTGGAGACCTGCTCAGAAGAAAGGATTCCTTTCAAAATATTCCTGCTTGTTGACAATGCATCTGTTCATCCTGAAGTTCTGACGGAGATGCACAAAGAGATGAATGTTGTGTTCAGGCCTACTAACACAACATCCGTTCTGTGGCTAATGGATCAAGGAGTCATTTCAATTTTCCAGCCTTATTATTTAGGAAATACATCTTGTAAGGCTAGAGCTTCTGATGGATCTGGGCAAAGTCAACTGAAAATCTCCTGGAAAGGATTCACCATTCCAGATACCATTAAGATCATTCAAGATTCATGGGAAGAGGTCAAAATATCAACATGAACAAGACTTTTGGAGACGCTGATTCCAGTCTTTGTGGATGACTTTGAGGGGTTCAAGACTTCAATGGGGGAAGTAATTGCAGATGTGGTGGAAATAACAAGAGAACTAGAATTAGAAGTGAAGTCTGGAGATGTGACTGGAAGGCTGTAATCTTGTGATAAGACCTGAATGGATGAGGAGGTCCTTCCTCCCCCCCACCCCTTTTTTTAGAACTTTGACAGAGAGATCACAAGCAAGGCCGAGGGGTAGGGGGAGAAGCAGACTCCCGCTGAATCGGGAGCCTGATGTGGGACTCGATCTCAGGACCCCAGGATCATAACCTGAGCCAAAGGCAGATGCCTAACCAACTGAGCCACCCAGGTGCCCTGAGGAGTTCCTTCTTATGGATGAGCAAAGAAAGTGGTTTCCTCATGTGGCACCTACTCCTGGCGAAGATGCCATGGAGACTGCTGAAATGACAAGGGAGGATTTAGAATATGACATAACTTAGTTGATCAAGCAGGGGCAGGGGGTGAGACTCCAATTTTGAAAGAAGCTCTACTGTGGGTAAAATGCTATCAAACAGCATCACATGCTACAGAGAAATTGTTTGTGAAAACAACAGTCAATTGATGTGGTAACCTTCGCTGCTGCTTTAAACAAACTGCCAGAGCCACTCAACCTTCAGCAACCACCACCCTGGATCAGTCAGCAGCTGTCAACATCAAGATCCTCTACCAGCAAAGATTAAGATTTGCTGAAAGTTCAAATGATTGTTAGCAATTTTTAACAGAAATTTTTTTTTTCTTTTTCAGAAATGTTTTTAAATTAAGATATGCATGTTGTTTTTTAAAACATAATGCTACTGCATACTTAACACACTACAGTGTAGCATAAACATAATTTTTATATTCACTGGAAAACCAAAAATTCACCTGACTTACTTTATTGTAGTGGTTTAGAACCAAACCCAAATTATGTCTGAGGTATGCCTGTGGTTACAAGCATGCCTTCAGATACCAGCCCTACTGCAGTCAAGCTGGGTGATCTTGGACACATTGCTTCACCTTTTTGTGCCTTGGTTTCTTCATCTAATAAAGGGAGGTAATGACACCTCATTCCAATTAGCCTAGAGTTGCAAATCTTCAAGGCAGAGCCCTCAACTCTGCTGCTTCCAGGATAACCAGACTAAAAATAAGACAAAACAAACAAAAAAACCCTTACTTTTTCCAAAAATTGCATAAACTTCACAGATGATTTCCCCTTGTTTAATCCCATGGAGGCATACATCTTTCCCAATTACCTTCCACCTGGGAGAGAACAGTGGGATGAACAGTGGCCTCCAAAGATGTGCCTAAATGCTAATCCCTGAACTTGTGAATTTAACTATATTAAGGATTTCAAGATGAGATCATCCTGGATTTAGTAAGGGGCCTAAACCTAAATGTCCTCATAGGAGGCAGGAAAAGAGAAGACAGAGGTACAGAGACAGCCGTGTGAAGATGGAAGGAAAGACTCTATCCTAGAGCCTTCAGAAGGAATGGGCCTGCTGACAGCTAGATTTCAGACTCAGAGCCTCCATAACAGGGAGAGAGAGAATAAATATCTATTGTTGTAAGCCACCCACTCTGTGATACAGGTTGTCCCCACTACCTGAAAGTACAGGGTTCTCCTGAAACCTTTTGCAAGCCAGAATGGCATAAATAGCCAATTACCATTAATTTATAATGGAGATTTTTTTTTTAGTGTTCCCAGACCCAAAAAGTGACCCTCTCTTAGGCTTTTCTGAGATCTTAGGACACATCTTGCTAACAGATGCACAAAAGGAACTGAGATAAAACACATGCTCACAGACAGAATCCAAAGCCTGACATGGAGAGTGGCTCCCAGATAAGGAGCTGGGTAGGGCCGTTCCACCTGCTGGGGGCACTGCCTCTGTAAAGGACTCACTGCGAAACGAGTGCTGGATGCTGCTTTTGCTTTTTGCCTTTTTTTTTGGTAAGAGTGAAAATCCTCTTCATATGACCTATGAATGCAGGTCTTTTTGTGAATATGCAGCGTGTGTAATGTGAACTTTCAAAAAGATACCATAATTTGTGACGGCAGGAATACAAGGTCAGGAGAAACCAACTGGTGTTTCTTTCCAGTTGCCGTTATTTTTGTCATCATTTATATAACATATGCTTATATACCTTTTTTTTCCTCTTATTTTGAACCATTTCTAAGGAGAATTATTAAAATCTACTCTAAATCCACAACTCATTACAACCAGTACTTTCTATACTGGTGTTCCACTAACTTTTCTCCATTCAGTGTTAAAAAAAAAAAAAAAAAAGGTTATTTTTGAAAGGCAGACGATAGTATTAATATTAATAATATTAATTAGTGAAAACCAACCAAGCCAACCTGCAGCCATCTTGTGCGGGCTCTCCCTTCCCAGTCTCCGAGTCAGGCCGCAGCACCCTCACTTCCGGAGGACAGAGCTGTTTTAACTTCAACCAACTGTCGGAACTGCCTAGACAGCGACAGGGCAGCCCCGACTCCTCTCTTCAGTCTCCTCACATCCACACACAAATGCACTGGTATCTGGCCCACACACAATGGATTCTTTCCGGGTGTTTCTGAATACGCATGGATCCTACTATGTGGAATCTTTAATCCTTCAAAGCAGCAAGTTCTCAGAGTGACTAAACACTAGTTCACGTTCTCATTTCCAGCAGCACAAGTTCACTGGACGACATAGATCATGGATATTTTTTCCCCCTGGTCTCCAAAATTAACCCAGCGCACAGATAACATGCTTCACTGTTTGTATCATGTGACCAGATGGGGAAGATGCTGTTCTTTGGCCCTTCTTCCTTTCTGTTGCCTGGAATGCAGGTATGATGGCTAGAGTTCCAGTAGCCACCTTGGGGCACGAGGCAGAAGCCCTGTGCTGAAGGTGGGAGAGCAGAAGGATAAGGGCTCAGGTCCCTGACACCATGAGGCTGACTAGCAACTGCATTTTTTACATTTGTCTACTTTCAGGACACTTTTACATGAGAAGGAAAGTTCTATCTTGTTTATGCCAGTTAGTTTGATTTTTTTTTTCTTCCTGTTATATACAGCAAATCTATTCTTAAATGGTTCAATAATGTTGAGTACTCTCTCCTTCCTGAAGCTCTTCCCTGTGGAGCATCCTTCTGGTTTTCCTACCTTTCTGAACTTTGTCTCTTCTCCTACACTACAAATGCTGACAATCCTCAACTTCCTACCCTTAGTTCATGGCTCTCTTTAGCTCTCATATTCAAACACATGGACTATACATTCTCTGAAGTGTTGGTGGCTCCCAAATCTCTGGCTCAAGACATTTCTATTGCTCTCCTGACTTCTTTATCTAACTGCCTAGAAAGTCTCTTCATATGAATCATCCAGAGGCCCCACAAACTAAGACCCAAACTGAACTCCACCCCTCTTCTGTTCCTCTTCTTATATCCTTTTTTCTTTTCTAAAGATTTTATTTATTTATTCATGAGAGACACAGAGAGAGGCAGAGACACAGGCAGAGGGAGAAGCAGGCTCCATGCAGGGAGCCCAAGGCAGGACTTGATCCCAGGACCTTGGGATCACGACCTGGGCCAAAGGCAGATGCTCAACCAGTGAGCCACCCAGGCGCTCCTCCTTGTATCTTTCTTGTCAAAACTACAACTGTTTGCCCAGTCACAAGGTAGGAGAGTCATCTTAGACACTCCTCCTTCCTCTCTCCTCACACCTAGGCCTACCACCTTTGCGACTTCTCAGAGCAGCTCTTAGCTCTTGCCTTTGTTCAAGTCACGTGCATTTGTTATGGGTCTTCAGCACCACAGTCAGAGCTTCCTAACTGGTCTTCCTGCTGCCTGGTGAGGGGTAGGGAAGATTGGACTTACTCCCTCCAACCCACCCTCTCCAATGCTGTTCCCATCTTCCTAAAATGTAGAGCTGATATGTCATTCTGTTGCTCAAAATCTTTCTCTGGTTTCCCATAGCTCTCCACCTCACTCACCTTATCTTAGAACACAGATCTTTCGTAATCTGGCTCTGCCTCCCTCCCTGGCTCCGCTGACCATCACTTACACCCATTCTTCCACTCTGCTATAATGAATGAATGGATCATGCTATTTATTACCACCTTGTCTTTCACCTGCTATATTAACTAGCCAAAATGAGCTTTCCATTTCATCTAGTTAAATTCTGCTTATCTTTCAAAATTCAACTCAGCCATCAGACTTCATATACTCTAGATGCCTCTTCTCTATCCCCTACTGCTCCTTGGTCATAACTCAATCACAGCACATCCCTGGAAGCCCACTTACCCATCTATCTCCTTATCACACACCAAGCTCTCTAAAGGCACAGGAATGTGCTTTTCAACACTCAGCTAATGCCTAGCATATAGGGGGCCTTCAATTCATGCTGAATAAATTTAAAGGAAAAATTTAAAAAGAATACTTTTATCTGACTCTAACGGGAATCTGTCACGTACAAATGCATACTAGATGAGAACTCACAATTCCTCAAGAAAATCCAACAATGGTGTTAAGCCTCAGCTCGACTAGTTTCCAGACCAGTACCTGCTCAGCTCCTCTCATACACAGCCATAAGTAGTCTAGATTTCTCTGTAAACTAGGGTAACAAGACACAAGGCTACAAACGCACTCATGCCTTCCCAGAAAAAGTAATTATTTGGGGTTAAAAGTCTTTCCTTCTAACTATATTAATATAACCGAATCTAAGTTATGTCCACAAGAGTGTATCTACATTTGAAGCCAATCAAAAGATGTGAAAGTACAATTTTATCCAAAACCGACAGAAAACAAAATCCATTTTTTATTCTCCATGGCAACTGGGGTGGTCAGGTGCTTCTGTTAGAAAATCACTTATACCGTAAGAGTTATTTCTGTGGCCTATGACATCTCCCAACTTCACTTTCTTGTCAGAATTGCTAACAAGTAGACCAATTAATTAAGCTTAATAGTCTTTAATTTCACTGTTTGCTTAGGCAACAGTACTAAAGAAAAAGGTTCTTGATACCTGGGCAATGGGGCAATCATCCCTTATTCTGGACTATCCAAAAATAAAATCAAACTATTTCTCTCCTATTGAAAGTTAGAATTTACTCACTCACAAATCATTTACTAAGCACATATACACTAGGCAGTGTGCTGGGAATATGAAAAAGAAGGACAAGTTTTTATCCTCTTAGCCCTTCCAGGAAGGGGAGTGGTAGGAAACGAATGAATAAAAAATAATAACTGCTCAATTCCAAATGAGCAATAGTGCAAAAAGTATATAATCCATTGGACATGGTTTTCTCTGACTGAAGTGCAATTTTAGGAGATTAAGAATCATTGGTTCACTTTTAAATCAGGCTACCAAGTATCAGTAGTAAGAGAAATCTTAATTCTTTCACTTGATCCTCTCCGATTTTAATGTGCATGCAAATGATTTGGGGATCCTGTTAAAATGCAGAAATCCTTTTTAAGATGAGCTCCATGATTATTCTACAGTCCTCCTCATTTCACCTAATTATGGCATGGCAGTGACTGGGGAGAGAAAACCTCAGGGTAACTGCGTAACAATTCCAAGAAATCATGACGTGACTGAAATCAACAAAACTACCCTAGATTAATAAAAATGTAGGATAATAGTTGTAGATATATTTTGATCATCAGCACACATAAAAATACACAGAAATATGTTGGGATATTTATCCCTCTCTTTCCATTTTCATCACTTGGTCCTAGGAATTTTGTAGTGAAAATGTAGTTTAAAAGACAACCCTACTGGATGTGACAGGCTAGCTGTATTAGCCCTTCTGACCCTGACAAATGCCCAGCACGCAAAGGGGCTCCTAAGTGTGAACACACTTAATGATACCAGCAGGTTCCTTATTTCTTTTAAGCCACAAATTTGATGGCTATGCCATCACAACTCGACCCTAAAATGACGTGACTTCATTGCGCCTGAGGGTTCTTGGCCATGTTTCAAGGCTTTTGTGAGGCACAGTATAA
Organism: Vulpes lagopus; assembly: GCF_018345385.1. NCBI lineage: Eukaryota > Metazoa > Chordata > Mammalia > Carnivora > Canidae > Vulpes > Vulpes lagopus. The sequence goes on from NC_054833.1 coordinate 23,134,352, forward strand.
TTCCTCCTACACGAGACAGGGGCAAATGGGAGAGGCCAGATGCACAGGGAGAGACTTTTGAAACCTAAGCCCTGAACCTCAAACTATGTCTCGTACTTTAATCCTCACAGAAGAGCGGCTCCAGAACTTGGCCTCAGGGCAGGCACCAGCAGCTGTGGGGGTCCATAGCATGAAGAGGCAGGCATTAGTCTCTCATCACACCAGCTTATGTTCCACTGCGTTATTTCAGTTGACACATGAATAAACGACATCTGAAGAATATATTCGAATATAAAGAAAACCTCTGACCCAAGTCATCTAATTGATTGTATACTATATATACACACATACTCTGTATGTTAATGAGCTCACATGGTACTCATGATACAAATACATTACCAAAAGGAAAGAGAGAGCTTTTCTTTTTTTAAAGAGAGAGCTTTTAATGTGTCATTTTCAAGTAAAATTTCTCTACTTTCACAGAATTGAGTTTGACTTTTAGAATGTGAATGCACAAAAATAAGTCTAGAAAGATTAGTGCTTTATGCAAATAAGTCTAGAAAGCAAGTGCTTTATGCTTTTCAAAAAATTATTATAACATTTACATCAACTTATACTTAATATTTCTAAGAGAGCAGTAAACTACAGGAAAAAAGAAATTGGAATCTGAATATAAATCTCAAGACTTGTAGCTTAAGCCTATTCCATGATAAGAAAATAATCAGTAAGGCTTCCCAGAGTCTTTCAAGCCTTTAAAAAAAGTGTGTTAGGAAAAAACAAAATCCTTAAGCACAAAAGCAAACACCCAAGACTGAAATAATGGGCAAGACAATTTAAAGCTTGAAAAATTAGATGCACTTCCCCGCCTTAAGGGCTATAAAATCCATCAAAAAGAAACAAAATGTTTGCAGAGATAGATTTGGTACATTTGGTACAATTGAGCCCTTTCCTCCACTCTTGTTTTCATTACTAGATCAACGTATCTTCTGTCCCCGCCCTCTCCTGACAGCCAGCCTTTTCTGGCCCCGTGCCAGCAGATTCTCTGAGAGGTCTGTGCCCCCAGGATACTGCCCACAGTCAACTTACTCTGAACTGCTGTTGCTGCTGTGGCTCAGAGGGTCAGTGGGACGGCTGGAGTCTAGGACGTGGATTCCCAGTGAGTTGATTGCTCGCATTAAAATAGTCACCATTGCCTCTACGGGAAGCTTCTCAAGAACAATAACCCGACAGCGGCTTAGGAGAGCAGCATTGACCTGGAAGGAAGGGTTTTCTGTGGTTGCCCCAATCAGAGTGATTGTTCCACATTCCACGTGAGGAAGGAAAGTGTCCTAATCATGGGAGGAAAACAGAAGAAATTGATTCCAGTCAACAACCTGCAGAATCCTATGTAAGTTGGCCATTCCTTTCTTTTCCTAATTTTGAGTTCAGAAACCAAAGCTTTATATTCACTGAATATGGATGCACTGTTGGGAGAGTGCAACTCATGCTTTTCTTTTTAAGCCAAAAAACACATCTTTTGGGACCTGGATGTTTGAGCCCAGCCACTTGCTCAAAGTAGAAGTGTAATGTAGTTACAGCATAAATGATTTTTTTTTACTTAGGAAATTCTCTTCTATCCTAAGGCTTCTATTTAAATTGGTAGACAACTTACATATAGCAGCTATTTAAGCCTAAGAAAGCACAAAAACATTAGTATTCCTAAAATCTTTCACTGGAGTACTCAATCCTTAAGAGTTATTCTTCCTAACAAACTTGGTAAATATGCATTGGTGAATATGTAACCACTAGATGTTCTCTTACAGGGAAGAAATGCTAAGTCAAGTCAGTGCTCTAATGAAACTTAAAGTGATAACATCCTGTCAGAACTCTGTAGAATCTACTTAAAAAGGGACTCAGATAAAAAAAACAAAAAAACAAAAAAACAAAACAAAACAAAACAAAACAGAGGAGAGAGATTCAGATCAGAAACAAAAGCTTAGTAGGTTTTGTAAAATATCTCTGATTAAAAAGCTTTAACAAATATGCTAAAGAAAAAAGCATATTTGAAGAAAAAAGTTAATGTTATTTAGAAACAATACAAAAGTGGCTTGGCTTTATTAAAATAAACTGTCCTTATACTTTTATTTCAGACAACTGTTTAAAAAACTAGTGATGATCAGATCTTGTAACATTCACCCTGCTGAGAGCCTGAGGTCACAGAAACACTCTTTAATTTTGAAAATAAAGGAAGACTGTACAGGGGAGAAGTTTAAAAATATGAAAATAAGGATCTTAAAATCAACTTAAACTGCTTACTAGGACTCCTAATATTTAGATACAAAATCTGTAAAAATGAGAAACACGATAAAGCTGCTTTTCAGATATTGTATAGCTCTGAACCATATTCATAATTTCACTTATCAGACAGAGAAAACATTTGCTTGTCACCAAAAACCCTAGGAAAAAGTGGGGAAACAAGCTCAAGAGAGATGCGCTGACAATTTATACCTCTCTGTATGCAGAAAATCAATGACGACAATCCTCACCATCTGCACGGTGCTTTATGCTTTTCTTTCTTTTTTTTTTTGCTTTATGCTTTTCAAAGTGACTTTACATATTTTATATTTACCTTAATGTTCACAATGACCAAAAGGTAAAGAAAGTGAATATACCTGCTGAGATTTATTGAACCGATGAATCTCATCAATAAAAAGGATAGTTTTCCTCTTGAAAAAGCTCTTTTCATTTTGAGCTTGTTTTATGACATCTCGCACATCATTTGTCTTGGCATTTGTTGCGGACAATGTCACAAACCGTATGCTATGTTTCTTGCTGTTGTTGGCTATGATGTGAGCCAGAGTGGTCTAGAAAATAGGACACAGATAGTTTGGAAAGCTGATCAGACACAGAGAGAAAAGCACCCATGGGCACTAACACACGCAGCATCAGCACTATCTACCAAACAACTTGAATTCTAAGAATGCTTAGCACAGACACAATCCAAAATACCAGAGCACATTTTTAAAGATTAAAAAAAAAAAAAAAAAGTTAAAAATAAAACAGGAAAGCAGCTAAACCTTAGGCTAATCCTGACCTTTTCTCTTTTATACCTAACCCTGTTTGAGTCCTTTTTTGGGGACTCTAAGATCTTTGGAATCCCCGTAAAGAGCGGCTGTCTTGATTTAGCAGAGCCTGAGTGACAGCTGTGACCTCTTCCAGCCAAGAAAGCATTACTGCTGAAGGACGAGCTATGGAAACAGTGCAGAACCACAGAATCAATCAATCCTACAACTGGAGGCTCATCAGTGCAGCTTAGAAAAGGAGTGAGCGTTTGAACTGAAGGAAAGACCAATGACAACTATCTTACTAGATAGTAAGATGCTGCCACCTCTGAATGTCTACCTTGGAAGTAGATTAAACAGCAGCACCTTGATCACGTTACAAGTTGCAAGACAATGGCGAGATCCAAGGAAGGCAGCGCTCAGGTGCCTGGCACTTAGCAGGTGCTCCATAAATGTGCATATACCGTTATTGATATTTGTCATTATTGTTAGCAGAAAAGCGTAATAAGAATGAGAATAAACAAAAAGTAGGTTTAAAATAGAGATGGACCAAAAAATAAATAAATAAATAAAACAGAGAGGGACAAATCTGGTCCTGAATGAATGGAAAGGAGCACTTTACTTTCTAAAATTTGTAGAGTACCATTCAGATACTACAGCTGCTTCTCCATCAAATCCCACACCACATACGTCTAAGCTGGTGACCATCAACCACTATGCTGAGCGGTCCATCGCATCTCTTGCCTGGCATCTTCTATTAGTTCACCCTACTCGTTTCCTTAGGGAGTTTTTTCCTTGCCATCTGGTTCACCAACAGCTGATTAGCCATCCTATGATCTTACGTAAAGATTTTGCGAACAATCACTAATCGTGCTCCTGCTCAATCTCCTAAGTGGGGTAATAACAAGTCAATGTACCACCAGGTATCACGTTATTTGGGATAGATGAGATTTATTGCTGGCCAAAGGGAAAGTATGAGTGCGAACAAGGAGGCACAAAATGGGCAAGATGCATTCTAGGAATTAACAGCAAAGGAAGGTGTGATTAAGTCAGAGATGAAGTCGGAAAAGAAAAACCGGGACAAATCGTTCCAGTCCTTGTACACTAAACTCAGGAGTCTGTACCACCGAGCTACGAGAGCCCCTTTACACCTGGATTCCGAGTTTTGCCTTTTCACTCACTGATGCTCATCCTCTCTTCCTGTGCTTAGAAAAAAAAAAAAAATCACATACCTAAACACCTCCTAGCCTGGTCTGTTTGGCTGGCCTCCACCAGTGTCCCTCCAATGTTCTCCAGTTATGTTACACATGTTTCCCAGACCCCAACATCCAAACAGAACTTCCTCCGGCCGTGTGCTAATTCCTAACGCCCTGCGTGGAGCTGGAACACCGGGAGAAAATGTACTGACGTGTTGTCTAAGGCAGACGCGAAACGGGGAGGCTCATGCAAAATGCAGGGTGAAAACAACTTGGAAAAGGAAAAGGAGTCCACCTGTCATCCTGATTACCTACATATACCTTCTGAAGGATAAATAAACGCCCGAGTGTTAAAATAAGCTGACAGCCCCGAGGGACAGGAAGCAAACAACAGAAACAACACAATTTTGACTCCCCACCTCCTTCCTTCTCCTCCTCCCCCGGGAATGCTCACACCCATATAACCTCCAGACTGGCTACAAGGATGCTCCTCTGCAGTCGCCAGCACGTCCTCCCTTGGAGGGCTGGGTCCTCCCCGGCCCTCTAAGCTCGGACACGTCTGCAGAGCCAGGCGTGCAGGCACCTCGGTTCTGGGCTCGAGCCTGCCCACCAGGGAGGAGGGATGCTCCTCTGCCGTCGCCAGCACGTCCTCCCCTGGAGGGCTGGGTCCTCCCCGGCCCACAAAGCTCGGACACGTCTGCAGAGCCAGGCGTGCAGGCACCTCGGTTCTGAGCTCGAGCCTGCCGGCCGGCCTGCCCACCGGAGAGGAGGGATGCTCCCCTGCCGTCGCCAGCACGTCCTCCCCGGCCCTCTAAGCTCGGACGCGCCTGCAGAGATCGTCGTGCAGGCACCTCGGTTCTGAGCTCGAGCCTGCCGGCCTGCCCGCCAGGGGGGGGGGGGCCCTGGGGGGGCCGCACTCACCTTGCCGCAGCCCGGCGGGCCCCAGAGGATGAGCGACGGGATCTCGGTGGTCTCCAGCAGCGAGCGCAGCAGCGTGTCCTGCCCCACGGCCCTGCCCTGGCCGATGTAGTCCTGCAGCGTGTCGGGCCGCATCTTGTCGGCCAGCGGCTTGCCCTCCAGCATCTGCCTCACCGCGCCCGCCCCGACGTCGGCGGCGGCGGCCTCCCAGCGGCCCGGCTCGTCCTCGCCGTCCGCGTCCCCGTCCCCGTCGCCGTCGCCCGCCGCGTCCTCCTCGTCCGGCGCCTCCGCCTCGCCCCAGCTCCGCGGGGACGCGCTGCCCGCCGCCGCCGCCGCCGCCCCCGCCGCGGCCGCCGGCCTCTTCCCCGAGCCCTTCCGGGCGGGGCTGCCGGCGCGGGCCACCGGGAAGTCGGGGATGAGCCTGGCGCCGCTGGGCGTGGGCGGCGCGTCGTAGCTCTCGCGGCTCTCGGTCTCGCCGCCGTCGTCGCCGTCGTCGCCCTCGCCCTCGCTGCTCTCGGCCGCCGTCGGGGTGGCCGGCTGCTTCAGCGCCGAGCTCTCCGACAGCCGCCGCCGCTTGGCGCCCGGCGGCGACAGCGCCTTGGGCCGCTCCCCGGCGCGGTGCGGGCCGGCCGCGGGCTCCGCGTGGCCCGCGGGGTTGAGCAGCAGGCAGCGGTCCAGGTGCGAGTTGATGTGCGCGGCGGCCATCATCTGCTGGCACACGGGGCACTGCACCTGGTGCAGCTGCGACAGGAACGGGTCGTCCTCCGGCCCGCTCACCTCCATGGCGGCCGCCGCCCGCCGCCCGCCGCCGCCGCTAGGCCCCGCGCCGCGCGACCCTCGCTCGGGGAGGCGGCAGGACGCGCGCGGGCCGGGGGAGGGCGCCGCTCATGCCTCACGTCCGGAGCTTCCCGCGTCGGCCCGCCCTCGGCCGGCGGCCGGCGGCGCCTGGCGCGAGGCACGCCGGGAGGAGTAGTCCGCCGCAGCGCCCCCGCGCGGCGCGCCGGGAAGTGTAGTCCGCGGCTTGCGCACCGCAGCCGCCGCCGCCGCCGCCGCCGCCGCCGCCGCCGGCCGCGGGCGTCGCCTCGCGCAAGGCACGCCGGGAAGCGTAGTCGGCCGGGCTCGCGTCCCGCAGCCTTTCGGGAAATGTAGTACACGGCGCCCCGCCCAGGCCGCTGCCCGCTACGCTTCCGGCCGGCCGCGGAAAGCCACCTTTGCGAGAGGCCCGGAGGCCGGCGGGGCGCGCATGCGCAGGAGCGCCCTTCGGGAGGGGAGGAAGGGGCGGGGCTGGGGAGCTCGGGTTGCACCTGCCGCCGCGGTGATGGTACCAGGTCCGCCCCGGGAGAGCCGAGCGGGGGCGTGCGGCCGGCCGTGGGGGGGCCTCGGATCCCAGGGAGGCTGCACAAAGGAACAATGCAAGCAAAAGACAATGCAAACAGCCGCACGTCGTCTGGGAGATGTTGGCGTCGCAGCGATGCGCGGACCGAGCATCCCTCCTCCCCTTGCGGCCTTTTCACCCCGGGGCTGCTCACCTGAGGCCCCCTCCGGGTCCGCGGCCTCCCGGTACAAAACGACCAGCAAGCACACTTCCTTCCAAGTGCGGGGTGGCCGACTCAGGTGTATTTACCCGCTTAGCCACCCGGTGCCAGGGGGCCCGTTGAAGTCACGTATTTGTAGGCAGTGACAGATGATGCCCGCCATAAAGGGGGGGAAAGAGAGATGAAAAAGTGATGTTATAGACATCTTTGGATGATAGGGTTACCGTTTCCGTGCTCTTATTTTCTGCTTTTCTGTAAACCTCTCCAAACCTGTATCAGAAGCATGCATTTATTTTTATTTTTTTTATATTTTATTTTATTTTATTTATTTTTTGGGATTTTGGAAGGAAATTGAGGGAGAGCGAAGAAGGAAACGATAATGAATTCCAGGGAAAGAACGAACTTTTCTAAAAGTTGACAAGCTTGAGTTTTTTTTTTTTTTTTTAAATTTTAATCTGCCCAAGAGCATCTCCATGCACCTTATTCCAAAGCAAACGCCTAAGGGTTTTATGACTCTTCGTGTAAGGTGATTTTACACAAAGGACAGTGACTCACAAGGAGCTAGAATTAGATTAAGAATAGTAGTCGAAAGAGAGTGGAGGAAGCATTGTTTCAATTGATACGTGTGGCGCCTGGTAACTCTGAAAAGAGGTGAGATTTGATTTTTTTCATGGCTTTTCTGACTAGATATGTTAGGCTCGAAAATAAGATTAATAGATAAGATATGCAAGGAGCCGGCTTCCTGCTTCTCCCTCCTCCTGTGTCTCTGCCTTTCCCTCTGCCTCTCTCTGTGTCTTTCATGAATAAATAACAAATGTTTAAAAATGAGTAAAGAGGAGCACCTGGGTGGCTCAGTGGTTGAGCATCTGCCTTTGGTTCAGGGCATGATTCCAGGTCTGGGGATGGAAACCTGCTTCTAGCTCCTGGCAGGGAGCCTGCTTCTCCCTCTGCCTCCGTCTCTGCCTCTTTCCGTGTGTCCTCATGAAAAAATAAATAAAATCTTAAAAAAATGAATTAAGAATCTTTATTGTTTGTCCTCATCTGAAATTGTGCAAAAATGAAGGAGCATGACGTTTTATAGCACCTTACCTATCTCCCAGCAACCATCTCAGGAACATCACAGAAGCAAAGGCCTTGAGAATAGGTTGGTAAGGGAAAGAAAAAGTGTTTTCTTCTACCCTTCTAAAGTTTATTGGCCCTGGTGAATTAAATTTGCAAAAGACAGATTAAAAAGAGAAAACAAATAAAAAAAAACAGATTAACACAAAAGCACTCATGCACATGGAAGTACTTAATGATGAACGTGGGCTTATTACATCTTAACAAAATAATAATCAATCTGTAGAGGAGTGACAAGGCAAAGGAAAAGGACCGAGTTTCAAGAGCAGCAAGTTATGGAAAGATAAGTATATGGGAAACTAATGGAAGATAAGGGCCACTTAAGTTCCATATGTAGATTCCTCTGGTGCCAGCTGTGGGCTGATAAATATCTAGAGTTGTCTCTGGTAACTAACTTTTTTAAAAAAAGATTTTATTTTATTTATTTATTTAGAGAGTGAGGGTGTGAGCAGAGGGAAAGGGAGAAAGAGAGAGAATCTCATGCAGATTCCACGCTGAGCTTTGAGCCAGACGTGGGGCTTGATCCCATGACCCTGAGATCATGACCTGAACTGAAGTCAAAAGTCAGAGGCTACAGGACTGAGCCACCCAGGCGCCCTCTGGCAATTAGCTCCCTATCCTTTCTGGTAGAGAGGGGGAGGAAGGGCGCCTTTACCAATTTATGTTCTGCTTTTGGGCAAATGGTGGGGAGAGCAGAGAGCTTTTCTTATATCTGCTGCGCCTAATTGCCTTCAGCTCAAAATACAGCTAGTTGACCCTGGAACAACTGTGGTGTTAGGGGCAGTGATCTCCCCACTGCCACTCAGTGGAACATCCATGTATAACCTTTCAATTCCCCAAAACCTAACTACTAATAGCCTACTGTTGATTAGAAGACTTACCCATATAACATCAATGGTTGATTAGCACATATTTTATATGTTGTATATGTTATATACTGTATTTAAAGAGAAAAGGAAATATCGAGAAAGTCATAAGGAAGAGAAAATCCATTTACAGTACTGTTTTTAATTTTTAGCAGTTTCAAATATTTTATTTTTATTTTTTTATTTTTATTTTTTTAATAACTATTCCTTTTAAAAAATTTTTTTAAATTTATTTATGATAGTCACACAGAGAGAGAGAGAGAGGGGCAGAGACACAGGCAGAGAGAGAAGCAGGCTCCATGCACTGGGAGCCCAACGTGGGATTCGATCCCGGGTCTCCAGGATCACGCCCTGGGCCAAAGGCAGGCACCAAACCACTGCGCCACCCAGGGATCCCTCAAATATTTTATTTTTAAGTTTTTATTTAAATCCCAATTAGTTAACATACAGTGTAATATTAGTTTCGGATGCACCATACAGTGATTCAACACTTCCATACATCACCGGGTGCTCATCAGGACAAGTGCCCTCCTTAACCCCCATCGCCTATTTCCTTAACCCCCATCACCTATTTCACCCATCCCCCTCCAACCTCCCCTTTGGTAACCACTGATTTGTTCTGTTTCTTGGCTTCTCTCTCTCTCTTTCTCTTTTTTCCCCTTTATCCATTTATTTTGTTTCTTAAATTTCACATTATCAGTGCTGTTCTTATTGATAAAAATTCATGTGTAAATGGACTCGCCCGGTTCAAACCTGTGTCACAATGATAATCCTTATGCCAAAGTGGTATATTTTGGTGGGGCAAATTCTGCTACCCTTCAGGTTCTACTACTGCCCTCAAAACAGATGGTGAAGGAAAGTATTACTAAATATGGAAATGTATTTTAAATGATTATAGAAAGATAGGGACATATGGTCACCCCAAATACAAGCACATTATTTTTATTTCTAAATAGCTACAATAAATTAGGTAACTGTGGAGTTTGTTGAATGTCTTTTGGTGAGTGTTAGACTTAAAATATGTATATTTTTAGAAATAATTCATGTTATTAGGGAAAATCTACTCAGAGACCAGTGTTGTTAATATTTTAGCAGCTTCTTCCAGTCTTTTAAAATGCAGTTCAAGATCACACACACACACACACACACACACACACACACACACACACATGTATACATATATATTTAGAATACAAAAGCATACAGTATTTTCTTTTAATACACATGCTTTGCTCACATATATATTATATATAAGAAATAAAAGAAAATGGGAAAACATAAAGAAAAGACAAAATTCCCCATATATGTATGTATATTTCACACTCATGGTCATATCCATAAATAAAATAGAGCCATTTGGATGAGGTGAAAATGGACTTTGACATGGACTTCAGGAATATGGGCTTGAGTTGGCCACAGTGTGACCTTGGGTGAGATACTCAACTTCTCAGATTCAGTTTCCAAATCTGAAAGTGCTCACGGAGGTGACCACTGAATGATCTGTGCGAGAAGCAGAAGACCTTATATATGCAAAGTGTATAGTATAGTGCCCGACACACAATGCCTCTATTCTTTTTTTTCCTGAACCCTAACTCATTCTGTCTGAAGTTCAAAGTTTTCTCCACTAGATGGTGATGGTAGAAAAATAAAGTGAATCTACCTTCCCAACTTTTCTAACCAAATTTAAACTTTCTTTTAAAATCAGAAAAATACAAATAAATTTAAACCGTATTATAAGGGTGCAGGAAATGAGACCCATTGTGAAGTAATAAAATATAGGCTTAAATTTTCTCTTTAAATAAGCCATTGATTAATTGTTTTCACCTGGCCTTGGCAGTTTATTTTGACCATCTTCTATGTCCTTCTATGTCCTCCTTCTCCAGAGTCAGTATGGGAATGATGTATTCAGTGGGTGGCTCAAATAAGCCCTCTATTCAGTAGCCACAAGTATTACTGCCTCCAGGTATCATCTTTCCTGCTCATGTTCATACCGAAGGTATGTTGGATATTTTGAGTCCAGTTAATCTCATCATGAAACATCCCTGACGTCTTTAGTCACCATCCTAGAAGCCCTATGATTATCTGTTCTCCTTCCTGCTTTGTGATTACTCTCCTTTATTTTTTTTTTTTTAAGATTTTATGTATTTATTCATGAGAGATACACAGAGAGAGAAAGAGAGGCAGAGACACAGGCAGGGGGAGAAGCAGGCTCCACGCAGGGAGCCCGACGTGGGACTCAATCCCGGGGGATCATAACCTGAGCCAAAGGCAGATGCTCAACCACTGAGCCACCTAGGCATCCCATGATTCTTCTCCATTAACCTAATCTCATGTTCCTTTCTTTCCTGACATCCCCCCTAAATCTTCCGGAATCTATGCCACATTTTTAAACTAAGTTTATTCTCCTAAACTGTATACCTTTTCTTAATATTATGATAAGGTCTTTTGTTCTATTTTCCTACTGGTCTTATAGCTATAAAAGAAATACATTGATTTTTTTATTGATTTATTTCATCTTTGGCTCTTTTGAACACTTTTATTAGTTTTAAGTAGTTCTCTATTGATATGATAAGTAGTTTTCTAGTTCCTGATACAGAGCTTCAAAACCCTTGGAATCTCCTGAGTGACAGGAGAGTTTTTATTATGCCAATCAGTTTGCCTCTGAGGGGTTCTTACATAGCTTCAGAAAGGTGGCTGGTCACCAGAAAGGCCACCCACATGATTAGAACTTGAGAATAACCTGGGGGGTGAGAGGGACATTGGAGATTGAGTTCAATCACATGGCTAGTGAGCTAATCAATGATGCCTATATAATGGAATTCCAGTAAAAACCCTGGACACCAAAGCCCAGTTGAGCTTCTTGGTTGGTGAACATGTTGATGGGCCAAGAGAGTAATGAGCCCTATCTCCACAGGAGAGGGCGTGGAAGCTCTGCATCTGGTACCCTCCCAGACCTGGCTTTATGTGTATCCCTTACTAAAAAATTGTAATCATATGTAGAGTGCTTTCAATGAGTTACGTGATTTGTTTAGTGAATTATGAAAGCTTAGGGGGTCATGAGAACCTCTAGATTTGTATCTAGTTGGGCAGAGTGCGGCTGGCTCCTCAGGCTGGAGGATGGTGTGGGGCAGTCTTGTGGAGGATTTTCCCCTTAGCTTCTGCTACCTGGTTAGTTGCTGTCAGAATTGAACTGAATTACAGGACACCGAGTTGGTGTCAGAACAATACTCTTGCCTACTCCTTTGCAATACATTACTATTACTTTGTTTTCTTTTTGACTTGCATTAGCCAGTATAAGGTATTATTAAATTATTGGAGAAAGCAAGTCTCTTAATCTTCTAAAGTGAAATTTGAACTGGTATAGACAAAATTCTAATTCAATCCCCAATTTAAAAAAACCTTCTATTAAAATAGGAGAAAGATGCCTCCTTAAGACATTTCTTTTTTTTTTTTTTTTGCCTCAGATTAGCAGCCATCGTTATGTTTAATGGTAAAAATACCAAAGATATTCATCACATTTTCACACATATACATCTTGCTTCCTCACCATAGAATTCCCTTCTAGCCTTTTGCTATGTCCGGGTTACTGGTTACTCTTCAGTTTGAATAAGTCCCATTACCTGCCCTGACCAGGCTGCTTTGGTGTTCTTTGCTATATGCTCTGGTGCGTTTTGACACTTATCTATTCCTTATAATGGACACATTATAGGATCATAGTTGCACATTTACATGTCTACTTGCACTCCTGCCTCTACTTCCATTATAGGCTAGAGTTTTTCACCTTGCATGCTCAGGGCCAGGCCCCACGCCTGACATGTCGTGGACATTAGGAATGTGGTTGCATGGAATCCACGAATAAAAGCAATCAGGCAGGCTTAAAGTACAGGCTTAACTCTTCTAAGGTTCACATTTGGAGCATTATGTTTCTTCTGTAAAAGTCATCTGAGTTTGAAGGTATGGAAAGGTTTGGTGAAGACTCTCTGCTGACATGGAGATGTTTAGACAACATCCCATGAAGAAAGAAGATACTTTTTTTTTTTTTTCCCTTCAGGTGAGAATAAGATGGTCACTTAGAGCAAAGGAGAATTACCACTGGGAAGAAAGACTGGGCTGCTTTTGGGAGACATGGATTTTTCACTGAAGATGGCAGAGAATGTGGAGGGTATGCCATGACATCTGGTTTCTTTCTTGCTAATCAAACTGCATTTGAAACCTTATGGTGAGAGGGCTGAAGACCAGAGGATGAACAGACTGTGAGAAACTGGATGTTCTGGCCATTAATGGTGCTGCTGTGGGACCTAGAAAACCAGCAGCACTGTATTGGAGCAGGGGCCAGATTCCCCAGCTCTGCTGCAGCCCCCGAGGATGGACTGCTCGAGGAGCACGTATGGACAGCACCCACCCCACAGACTTTGGTGTTGGCACCATGGACTTCATGAGCAGTGCCCATAGCCAGGCTTTTTCAAGGAGGCTCTTGAGCATCGCCCTTTACTACATGCAGAGCCCTACAGGCGCAACGTGATGACTACAGCCAACAGAAGAGTTTGTAACGCATTTCAGCAACTCTCTGAGGAATTTCCAGAAATAAGTAGGGGATACACTGGGAGCTGCTAAATGGCTGGTTGGAAGAGTGAGGCTTTGCAAAGGAGAATCTCAGAGACTTTTCATAAGTCTCGGAAGACAAGAAGCAATTGGTATTCTTATGCATTGCTCGTGAGAGTATGAAATGATACAACATTTTGGAAAATCAGTTGGCAATTTTCTTAAAAAGTGAAACACACCCTTGCCACATAACCCAGCGATTCCACTCCTAAGGAATTTACCCAAGAGAATTAAAAAACATGTCTACAACGCATCCATGAAATGACTTGCATGCAAATGGTTATAACAGATATATTCATAATAGCCCCAAACTGGAAACACCCCAAAAGCCCATCAACGGGTGAATGGAAAAACAAATTTTGGTTTAGTCATGCAATGTGATTCTACTTCGTAAAAAATAAACTGCCAATACATACAGGAAGATAAATAAATCTCAGGAACATGATGTTGAATGAAAGAAACCAGATACAAAAGAATATCTGTGGTACGATTCCAATTAAATTCTAGCCTGGGCAAAGCTCATTTCTAGTGATAGAAATCACATAGGTGGCTCTCTGGGGCAGAAGGATGGGCATTATTGATGGTGACAGAGCATTAGGGATTTGGGGGGATAGTGATAGCAATATGGTGTTTATTGATTGAGGAGATGGTTACACAGTTATGTATATTTATAAAACATCACACTATATCCTTAAAATGAGTGAGGTTTATTAATGCAAATTTTATATGAACAATGTTGATTTTTAAAAATACAGTGAGATCCTATTTCATACCCATGCATATGATATTCAGATGACTGACAGTACCAAGTGTTGGTGAGGACGTAGAGCAACTGGAGCTCTCATATGTTGCTCTTACAATGCTGGTGGAAGCGTGAATGGTACAGACACTTTGAAAAATTTCTTGGTTTCTTATAAAATTAAACATGCACCTACCCTATGACCTAGCACTTGTACTCCTGAGAGTTCACCCAAAAGAGATGAAAATATGTCTACAAAAAAATTCGTAGAAGAATGTTTATAGAAGCTTTGTTCTTAGCAGCAAAAAAACCCCAAAGCAAACCAAACCAAAAAGACACCTGGAAACAATGTAAATCAGTAGGTGAAGGGATAAACAAACTGGTGTATTTGCACAGTGAAATACTACTTCGTAATGGGACAGAATGAGCTGCTGATATATGCAACAACATACAAGATTTTCATGAATATTACGTTGAGTGAAAGAAGCCAGACACAGAACAGCACAGACTATGGTTTCATTAATAGGAAGTTCAAGAAACGGTAAGCGCAGGAACATTATAGTGTTAGAAACTAGAAGGATGGGTGCACCTGGGCGGCTTAGTCGGTTCAGCATCCGATTCTGGATTTCTGCTCTGGTCATGATCTCAGGATTGTGAGATCAAGCACTACATCCAGCTCCACTTGGGATTCTCTCTCCCTCTCCCTCTGCCCCATCACATCTAAAATAAAAAACTAAATCTTAAAAAAAAAAGAAAATACTTGCACTTAATTTATTTTTAAATTCAATTAATTAACATATAATGTGTTATTGGTTTCAGAGGTAGAGGTCAGCGACTCACCGGTCCTATATAACACCCAGTTCTCATTATCATCTGCCCCCCCTTAATGTCCATCATCCAGGTATCCCCTCCCCACACCCCCTATCCCTTCCAGCAACGCTCTGTGTGTTTCCTATGATTAAGAGTCTCTATGGTTTTTCTCCCTTTCTGATTTCATCTTGTTTTATTTTTTCCTGTCTTCCCCTATGATCCTCTGTTTTGTTTCTTAAATTCCATAAATGAGTGAGATGACATGATAATTGTGTTTCTCTGATTGACTTTAAAAAAAGGTAGTAGAAGGATGGTTGTCTCTGGGGTAGTTGACTGAAAGGAGGCATAATGGAAATGTTCTATATTCTGATTGTGATGCTGATTAAGTGGGTATACACATTTCTCAAAACCCACAGAACTGTATAGTATTTTAATTTTTAAAAGGTATTATTTATTTATTTGACAGAGAGAGAGAGAGAGAGAGAGTGCACAAGCAGGGAGAGCAGCAAGCAGAGGGAGATGGAGAAGCAGGCAGGGGGCAGGATGCAGAGCTCCATCCCAGGACCCTGAGATCAGACGCTTAACAGACTGAACCACTCAGGCGCCCCCCATAGAACTGTTTAGTGTTTTAGATCTGTGCATTTCACTATAAGCAAATTTTATCTTGATTAAAAAAATTAATGTGAGGGGCTTCCATTTTCAATAATGGCAGCTAGGAAATTCAGATCAACATCCCTACTGAAAACAACTAAACATGCTGAGTAAAATATTAAAAAAACTTTTTTAAGGTATCAAAGGCCTGATAAAATAGTAAGGCAAAACTTCAAGGAGAATTGAAATCCAGAGACAGGAGGGACCTGAATACAAAATTTCTCTTGCCCTGAGGGCTTTGGGCAATTCTTCCAAGTGTAGGCTTGGATCTTGGTGACTTCACGGGGTGAGGATGACCGTAGTCAAGCTTGAGGTCTCCCCACGCTTAGGGGCTACTACATCTTCCTCCATTAAGCTGGTACCCCGCAAAGGGCAATACTCTGATGGTGAGAGTGAACCAGAAGTAAATCCAACCCCACTACTCCTGTGAGACCGTGGGGAAGGTTGCCTTGGCGCTGAGCAAGACAGGGGAGACAATAATGTTACAAGTGACTATCTCTGAGCACTGTGCCTGTAGGCTCAGCCGTGTGTGATTTTCCATCTGGCTTTGCAGTTTCTCGAGTTGAGCCTCAAACTGAAAACTTATTAGGTCCTAAATTTCTGAGAAGTGCTCCCAGGGCTTGGCAGAGGGACAGGGAGACCTTCTCTAGAGAAAGAAACACATTTTGGATAACCTATGAGTCAAAGAAGATGTCAGAATGGAAATAAGAACACATTTTGACCTTAATGACACACAAATATTTCATTTCAAAACCTGAGAGATGTGCCCACAACAATACAGCTAAGTTTGTAGTCTTAAATGCATATATTATAACAGAAATACACCTGAAAAGACTTTTTTTTTAAGAGAAAGTGTGGGCTAACGTTACTCAAGAATCACAGATGGAAAAATCTTAAAACTAAAATATTAACAAATCTCATTTGTAATACATGAAAAGATAGTAGGGAATAACCAAGTTGAGTTATTCCAGAAATGCAAGGTTGATTTTACACTAGAAGATCCAATAATGTAATCAGTCATATTAATGGATTAAAGGAGAAAACCATGCAATCATCTCAAAAGACACACAAAAATAAAAGCACTCAATAAAATTTAACCTCCATTCATGATTTAAAAGCTCTTAGAAAACTAGGAGTCAAAGGGAATTCTCTTAATATGATAATGAGAATCCATGAAAAGTTTAGAGCAAATATTAATCTTCATGGTGAAATGGTAAAACATTTCCTTTTGAAATCAGGAACAGGAGCAGGATGTCTGTGAGCATGGTGTCACAGCTATGTTGATGGTTCATGCACAGCACTGATGTTACATGGTTTTTGAGTGAGATTGGCCTTCTCCCTGTTTCCAGTCCCTAAAGCCCTTTATTTTTTTCCTCTGACTTTATTCACTACTGTCGAGCACAGTATTTAGATTATTAAAAAATTATTTTAAAATAATTAAAATTAATTAATTAATAGTAATAAGATGCACTAGAAAACTACATAGCAATAAGAAAAATGATAGTAAACTTAAAAAATGAGCAAAGTAATATGTGCTTAATAAAAGGCAAAGACAAAATGGTATATGAAAATGTTCTTGATCCTTCCATAGACAGAATAATGCAATATAAATTTAAAAAATGATATATTATTGTACATCCACTAGATCAGCAAAAAATAAAATATTGTTAAAGATATGGAGCAATGGGAACATTCTTACAGTGCTGGCAGGAGTCTATGTTGGTGTATATGTTGAAAATATACATCTTGCATATACAATAATATCCATACAAGTCCAAACTGAAAATAGCCAGAATGTTCGTCAATAGTAAGGTGCCTGCATAAATTTTATAATATTTATAGAATGAAATACTGCACAACAATGAAAAATGACAAAGACAGCTATCCTCAGTAATATGATGAATCAAAGACATCTTTAACTGAAAAAAAGATACAAAATAAAGCAAATGGTGTAAGTACATTTACACACAAATCTAAAACTGGCAAAACAAAACTGTATATTTGCTGTGTACATATAAATGGTAAAACTATGAATAAAAGAAATTATTATAAAAATTCAATTTAGTGGTTAATTCAATGGGGAGGACAAAGGAATGGGGTTTGGGGGCACTAGCAATATTTTAGTGGCTTTATGAGTGTTTACTATTATTTCTTAGCTGTGCATACAGTTGTATGTCCTTTCCAAATGTGTATATTCCAATGAAAGAAAGATATATTTTAAGTTAACATGACTTCATTTTTCAGCCATAGGCTAGTGAGGCCCAGCATACAATAACAGCAAGTGACCTTGCACTATGGTTAAGAAAATTGAGATACTTTTTCCTCCTTAGCTTTTAAGCTTTAAGTTTTTCAAACAATATCTTTTATTTTTTATGAGATTTAGTAATACTAGCAATAATATTACCAATGATAACCAAAAAGACTAATATTTATCAAGTCCCTTTGATGCATCAGCCATTTTTATTTCATTTCTTATACCTAAATGACCCTGTAAGTAAATGTAAATCGTTTAACAGATGAAAAAAGCCTGGGCTCAGGAAAATGGAGCAACCTACCTATCACGTAGCAAATAAATCTCAAACACAAGCCTAAGCTGTTTCCAAAGCCTGTGTTTTACCCACTAAGGTTGTCTCCTTATTATGGCACTTACTATTGTAATGGATTTTTTTTTCAGATTATGAAGAAAATATGCGTTTTAGAAAAGTTGGTAATTCTTGAAAAGCACAAACCGTAATCCCCATCCCTACTCTAGAGTTAACCATTGTTAATCTTTGATATAGTCGCCCTATCCATTCTCCTGTGTATCTATGTGTATTACCATTCATCTATATATTTATACAGTATCTTTTTAAAGTCAAAATTGGAATCTTATTGCATATACTGTTTCCTCCTAACTGACTCATTCATCTTTTCTTGGGTTGTTAAACATTCTTCTACATGGGACTTCATAGAAGCCGAATATTCTTTCTTAGGGAAGTACCATAACTATTCAACCAGCTTATACTTAGGTTCTCTTTCAGGGTTTTAAATATAATAAATAATGTCATCATGGATGACTTCAAAGATAATATTTTGTGTACAACTCTATTTCAGGAGTGGGGGTGGGAGGCAAAAATTCTTAAGAATGTACTTGTGGGTCAAAGGGTGTGACTGAATTGCCTTCCAGAAAGATTAGAACAATTTATATTTATATTTTCAAAACAATTTATATACTTATATTCCAACCAGAAGTATATGAGAGTGTCCATCCCCCTCTGCCCACCCAAGCTTCATTTACACTGAGAATGTTTCTATATAATGTCACTTTATCATTTTGCCAGCTGCTGTGGTCCTTTCTCACCAAAAACAATTCAAATGAAAAATTCAACGATTTTGAGCATATAGCATAAAACCTAAGAACCTATTGTGAACCATTATATAACAGCCAAATTTATTTTCTAGCTTAAAATACAACTTTTACCTTTAATAGGAAATAACACATCCCTAAAAGTAGGTGAAGTTTTCACCCCACTCGCCATCAGCCACTAATACCCTCTCTACTGCAGTATTTTTCCCTATGGAAAATTTCTCTCCTGAACCTTACCCTCTTGGAAAGAGCAGGCCAACATTTGGTCAGAAGAGCATGACTTGGGCTTTGCACTTCTGTAATTTCATGCCTTGTTACTGTCATAAGCTTCTTCTAGCTCCTGAAATTCACTTCTAATTTGGAAGGTAGAAAAGCATTCCCAAGAATGTAAACACAAATATACCCTTCCTCCAATTCCAAAAACTAAGAAAATGATGATTCATGCTGCAGAATGGAATTTTTAGAAATTGGGCATGAACACTTTGACTTTCCTCCATTGTTTAGAACAGGTAGTCACATAGAAGCATGAATTTTACCTTGTAGCAAGCATTCTATTGTGTGTGTGTGTTTTTTTAATTTTACCATTAAATAATGGGAGGGAGATATGTATCTGGAAAGGGGGAAGAGGAAGAAAGAATCCTATGGTGGTGGGTTGGAATTAGAAATATGCAAATATGAACTCCTGATTTTTAAAAAAATTGTATTTCCTAGCTCTGTCCATGAAGGAACTAGAAGCCGTGACACCCCAGTAACAAAGAACCCTCTATGGCCCTTGTCTTAATTTCTAAATACTATTCTTCTCTGAAAGGAACCAGGGCTCCTTTCAGAAATGGTAGATTCTAGAAATAGGGCTGGAAAGGTACAATGTGTGTTTTGAACATCTTGTTATGCCAGAAGGTAGGAAGTACTCAAAAAATAATGGTGGCATGTCAAAAGTACACAGGTGGGTGCTCAGAAGTGCTCCTATGGACCAAATCTGGAGCAACTTGAATATCAACATGAATAATACAGGGAATGTATATTCATTTTAAAAAATTCACTAGTTCATGATGATACCTAAAAAGCAAAGGGGACCAGGATGGGGATGGGGAGCTCTTCTCTTAGAGATAAATGCCATTTAGTAAACGTAGAAGAAATGATAGAATTAGAACATCACCTTTCAAGAATTGCTGTGATAAGAGTTGATTCGGGCAAAATCAGATACTAAAATCATAGATTGTCAGGGAACGGGGTATCCATAAATTCTCAGAGCTGCTTATTCATTCCAAGGAGAAAAGGGGTAGCATTACATTGGAGAAAGATGGCAGATGCCACTTAGATCACCAAATGTCACGACTGATCACACGCGACATGCTACAAGCTACATGTACCGCCTCTTGGGTTGTTCTGAAAGGCAAACATCACTTCCATGGTTTTCATGCCCAAGTTTGCCCAGTTCCACACATGAAGAAACAAAGAGGCAGTTCAAGTTGAGAGATATTTTGTGAAGAAATAGATCTGGAGTCTCCAACAATATTAATGTCATGAAGTGTTAAAAAAAAAAAAAAGACTGGGTGATTGTTCCCTGAATATATAAAAGAATATTTAAAAAGACACGCCAAGACGTGCTGTGTGATTTGTGATTGCATCCTGTTATGTGAGAAAGTGTCTTTATTTCCAGGAGACGTACGCTAACGTATTTAGGGATAAAGTTTCATGAGGTCTGTAACTTACTGTCAGAGAATAGAGATAGTAAACACAGAAAACGCTAGCAGTTGGTGAATCTGCGTAAAGGGTATATGGATATTCATTGTTCTATTTGTTTTCATTTTCTATGGGTTTTAAGTTTTAAGAAAAAAGTCAGAGGAGGGGCACCTGGGTGGCTCAGGCAACTGAGAGTGGGACTCTTGGTTTCGGCTCAGGTCAGGATCCCAGGGTCTTGAGATCAAGCCCCATGCAGGCTCTGCACTCAGCTGGGAGTCTGCTTGGGATTCTCTCTCTCTTCCTCTGCTCCTTCCCCCTTCCCTGACTCACATGCACAGGCTCTCTTTAAAATAAGTTTAAAAAAAAAAAAAAAAAAAGAAGTCAGAGGAAAGGAAAACTATTTAACAAAAATTATATGAAAGTCACATGAGCTTTGGAAATTTATTCACAAATAGTATTTACGTAGCAGTCTTTGTTTCTATTGAATATTCCCTGGATTGTTTAATCCACAGGACGTTACTCAGTGACATGCATTTACAGTTTACAAGAAAGTGAAAAAGGGTAGAGCTAGATAAGCAAGTTGTGAAATCATTACAGACATAATGAACTAAGGCATTATTTAATATTTCTGAAGGAGATTGACTTTTAAATGGTCCCATCTACATTTTTGTCTAGTGTTTTTTAAGCTCCCCTGTTTTTTAATTTCATTTTTTTTTATTGCACAGAATTTAGCTACTTACTCATTATCACTTGGAAATATTAAGGGCCTAATGTAAATACGTCTGGATGTTCTGTAGCATTATTATTTTCCTTGCTCTAAGAATCCAATCTCTGAGTAGAAAGTGAGATAGATTTCAGTTTTAAGTTGCCATTAATTTTTCTGTTAATAACAAAATCATGCATTACATGGTGTTCATACTAGAAGAGTGACAGTCTTGACTTTTCGCCACTCACTGTTCCCTACTCCTTTTCGTTGGCCCCAGGTGACCCAACAAGTCTGGGTATAATTTATATCTCTTTGGATCCCAGTCTTGGTCACCTGGAAAAACTGGCCGTGAATGTTCAGTAGTGCTTTGTTCTTTTGTTTTCTTTTAACAAGTTTACTTTTTGTTTGTCATATTATTAGGTTTTCTTTTTTTCTTAATTACCTTATTGAAGTATAATTTACACATGAAATTCACCCACTCTAAGTATATATACTCCAACAGTGTTTTAGGAAACCTAATGAGTCGCACAATTATCACCACAGAACAGTTTTTTAATTTCTATCACCCAATACAATTTTTAAAAATTTCAAAAATTTTATTTTTATTTAAGAAATTTTAACTTTAAATTCAATTAGCCAACATACAGTGCATCACTGGTTTCAGATGTAGTGTTCAGTAGTTTATCAGTTGCGTATAACACCCAGGGCTCACCACGTCACCTGCCCTGCTTGATGCTCATCACCCAATTACCACATCCTCCTACCCCCCCAATAAGATTTATTTATAGTTACTCCTGTTTCTGCTTTCAGCCCCAGGCAACCACTAATCTATTTTTTGTGTCTATAGATTTGCCTTTTCTGGACATTTCAAACAAATGGAACTATATGGTATGTGATCTTTATTTCTGGCTTTTTTCGCTTAGCACAATGTTTTCGTTTATCCAAATTGTACCAGGGACCAGTATTCCATTCCTTGTTATTATTGAGCAGTATTCAATTTGAACGGATGTATCACATTATCTCTTTCTTTTTACCTAACAGAGATGGATATTTTGGTTGTTGCCAATTTTTGGCTACTGTGAATAATGCTGCTATGAACATCCATGCACAAAGTTCTGAGAGTTCATGTTTTCATTTCTCTTGGGTAGATACCTAGAAAAAAAATGTTAGATCACATGGGAAGTAATTTTTTAGGAAACTGTCAAACTGTTTTCCAAAACATCTCTACCATTTTACATTCCCACCAACATGTATGGTGAGGGATCCAGTCACTCCACATTCTTCCCATCAGTAACTCTTGTCTTTTAATTGTAGTTCTTCAAGTGGGCATAAAAGGCTATTTAGTAGTGATTTTATTTCATTTTTAAAAAATTTTCTTTATTTATTTGACAGAGAGAGCACAAGCAGGGGGAGTGGCAGAGGGAGAGGTAGAAGCAGTTCTCCCCATTGAGCAGGGAGCCCAATGTAGGACTAGATCCCAGGACTCTGGGATCACAACCTGAGCCCAAGGCAGATGCTTAACCAACTAGGCCACCCAGGTGTCCCTTCATTGTGATTGTAATTTGCATCCCCCTAGTGACTGATGTTGAGCATTTTTTCTTGTGTTCTGTAACCATTTATTTATATATCTTCTTTCATGAGATGTCTTTCAAATCTGTTGTCCATTTAAAAAATTGGATTATTATCATATTGGGGATTTGTAAGAGTTGATTGTATATTCAGGATACAAATTCTTTTACCAAATGTGTGATTTCACAGTATTTTCCCTAGGTCTGTAGTTTGTCTTTTCATTTTCCTACACTGTCTTTTGAGGAGCAGATTTTGAATTTCAGTGAAGTGCAATTTATCAGTTTTTGCTTTTATGACTCATTCTCAGTGGTGGATTTTGAAAGGAAGAAAATTCAATAGTTATATGGATAACAGGGATGTCTTTCATTTGCATTTTGATTTTTGTGAAGATTTTTCCACTTTTATGTGTAAATGCTCAAGAGGCCATGTTGTTCTGGAAACATTCAGAATCCTATGTACAAATAGAAATAATAAGCACTATCCAGCCTGATTTGAATGCCAATCAGCACACAGTCATTGGCAAAGCATGGTTTACATGGCTTTTTTTTTTTTTTTGACAGTACAGTCTCTTGCTAGTTAATAAAAATGTCCCTTGAAAGAATTACAGTTCCCATGGCTCCATGGAATGTGGTTTTTCTGAGGTTGGTATTTTTTATTAGGGTTTATAGTTCCAAAATATGAGGGATATCCAGGAAAAGTGTCACTGAGTCTGTTCATAGCCTCACTGTGAACTTCTCCAAGCATATGAGCATCTTTAAGACATTCCAATTATTTTATGGGTGTGGACTTAAGATGTTGAGGCGAGGCAGATCATAATAGGCATGCATATGTTACCTGTTTTTTTTTGTTTGTTTGTTTTGTTTTTTGATGATCAAATACTATACCAGGCTGCTTGTCCTCTGTGCTATCAGAAGTTGGAAATAGTGTGACATAGCAGAACTGGACACTGATTCTAATTTTAGAAGACAAGCAGCATGGATTGTTTGAATCAATTTTTCTTTCTTATGATAGACACAATTAAAAGGCTTCTCTCTAGTAATTAATCAACAAATATCTATCAAATACATATTGCACATGGAACTATCTATATGTGATGACTTCCAAATTTATATCTCCAATCTGGACTTCTTCCCCAAAGTCTAGATTTCCATTTCACAATCTATTCAACTTGGATGTCCAATAGGCCTGCCAAAAACTGAGCTTCTGATTTTTACCCACAAAAATTACTTCCCCCCACCCCTATATCCTTCTCCATCTTAGTTAATGTCAACTCTGTCCTTCAAATGCTCAGGAAAAAGCTGGAAAGTCATCCTTGTCTACCATCATCCTTTCACACCCCAGATCCAATCCATCACAAATTCTGGTGGCTCTAAATGGAATATGAAATGCTAGATGAGATTCTGACACAGAAAAGGGGAAAACTGACAAACTCTGAATGAAGCATGGAGTTTAGCATCAGCATTGGTTCATTCATTGTGATAGATGTTGGATGTTAACAATAGGAGAAACTGGGTACAGGGCATAAGGAAACTGCCTGTGCTCTTTTCACTTTTCACCTTTCCTGTAGATCTCAAACTATTCTAAAATAAAACAATTTATTAAGGAAAAAAAAAAAAAGGAAAGGAGCAGATCTTGCTGCTTTCTAGTTCATTGGCACCTGTGGCTGGTTTCCACCCCCCTGAGGGGATGGAAGATCTGATCCTGTTGTTTGGATGGTCTGGATGGAAGTCATGGTCAAATCAGCAGAAGGCTATGCATGTTGTTTTCTTTGGGCAGGAGATTGGTCATTTCATCAGCTTATCACTTTTTTTTCACAATTTAATTACTCCAAGGAAAATTGATAACATCAAATCAGTTCTCTCTTTTTATAACAATTTTGTTAAATAATTTATCTTTAACAAATACCTAATTTTGTGTAGTTACTCTTCCTAAAGAGCCAAGCTCTCTAATCCTAGAAAAACACCTATAAATTTTCCTTTTTAAAGATTTTGCCATAATTCTTTATATGTTACTCAAAATGGAAATGTATTTTTATATTATATGGAACACATCGATCTGAATTAAGAATAAAAACTGTTTTTCTTTTGGCAAATAAAATAAATCTAGAGGCTGGTGTTGGCGGGGGGAGGACAGGCATCAGCTAAGGAGCCAAAGAGGTGAAATTTCCAGGTCTCGAAGAATCGGGAGATTGTCTGTTACTAGCTCAGGCAGTTGAGGTTTGATGCCACTTTGTTAGGAGTCACGGATACACTCCTGTTAGGATCGTGTAGGTGGGTTATTTGCACTGGATTCTCCTTTCTTGACTTGTGACAGGCAACCAGGGGAAAACCACGGTGTTGTTTGTAAGGAGAGTTTACGAAAATTCATTCCTGTTTTTTGCAACTCCGCGGACGCTTGAGCCTTCGACCTTTCCTAGAGCTAGAAACTGTTGGAGATATTGCAGATAATTTTAAAGACTGAGAAAATGAAACCTTGCTAAGTGTTTTCCAAAGATCTGTCATATTCTAGATGTGTGTGTCCTAAGTGTCACATGGACAAACAAAGGTGGCTGTGGGATTCCCACACCCAGAATCCTCTTGGCTGGGAGTGACACTTAAATCATCACGAGTCTAAAAGGGGCAGGAGAACAGGGCATCTGATCGCCAAAGGCAAATGCTGCTCGGTAATTCTGAGAGCATTACCACACTGAGGAGAAGAAAAGGTGAAGGTGATATTTCATCCACTGTTCCCAGTACATCCTCTCCTTACCTGACCTCTGAAATGGAGCCATTGGCCTTGAAAAGCCTGGCGTCTAAAATTAATATTCTTCTCCATCTGACTAAGAAGGCAACAGCTGAGCAACATGAGATCAAGGATGATATTAGTTTAAACAGGGGCTCAAAGTGGCATTTGAGAGAGAGGATACTTCCTTTCGGAGTGGACACTTGTCTTTTCAGAAGAATTATACCGGCGGAGAGTAAAGACCTTTCCCAGAGAATTGTGTGGTCATTTTGAACTCTGCAAAACTTCCCTTATCTGCTGGAAATTACACTCTGCACCTGAAGTGGTCCAAACCCTAGGATGTCCTCCTATACGTGGTAATTATTTAAAAAAATTGTTATGACCTCTCACATCTCCTGTTTCTGTGCTGCCTTAAATAACAGGTTGTACCAAACTCCAGGTAGAGTTTAACAGTTTCATCATACCTTGGACCTGTTTTCTTTTTAACGTGTTAATTCTTTCATGAGATGTTGCAAAGTTATCATACCTTGGACCTGTTTTCTTTTTAAAGTGTTAATTCTTACGTGGCTTCCTGCTCCAGCGTGAGTACCATCTGCAATTACGAACTATCTACAAGTCATAGTTGGCTTTGGAAATAGCCTGCACCTGTCTCTTTATTTTAATAACGACTTTTTTCAGGGCGCTTTGAAGAGATGCCAGTGTTGATCTGTAAGGTATTGTAGAGAACTCTGGTTGGTACTACGTGCATTTCAGCGTGTTTGACGTAAGGTCTTTGTAAGGCTAAGAAGGATTTTGCAGAGCACTGGATTCTTAATAATTTGGAACCCAAGGTATATATGAGTTTTGCTATGTGAGTTGAGAGAATGAAAACTGAAGTTTTGTGGAGAGAATCGCAGATGGTTTTAAATTTGGGCAAAAGCTGAAAGGCAATTTTCAGAAAACCTCCAGCAGGGGGCCTCTGCAATCAGCTGTGGGAACCCTCCGCAGACTCCAATCCGTGTCTCTCCCCCAAGCCCCTACACCATCAGGTGTGTGGACACGTACTTATGTGGCGATTTCTAGGATGGGAGCAGTATTATGCGTATTTCTTAATCTGTCATGAAAGTATTTCAAGGAAAGCACCACAATTTGAACTCCTTGATACCTAGCAGGTAATGACATTGCAAAGAAAGCTATCTGGGCATCTTATCTGTGCGAGGGGACAGTAAGGAGATTTCTTTTTAAAAATAAACACCGAACATTTCTGGTGTAGGCAGAGAAGGGCTCTGGAAATGGGCCATCTGGTGCAGATCACGCCCCAGAGGAGGACAAAATTCCCCAGGGGGAAGCACGAGAGACCCCCTCATACAGGCACAAGCCCTTCCCACCGGGGATGGGAGGAGCAAAATCTGCAATCCCAATTAACCCCAATGAAATTTTGTTTTCTATATTTAAATTGGCCACTTGATCTAAATCTTACCTTATGCAACGAGGGCGACAGTCACCCAGTGAAACTGGAGGTGGACTTTTACTGTTTGCTTCTGTAGGAAAAGGTGGGGGAAATAATCCTTTTTTTCTTTCAAAGTTCCGGCATTTGAAACTTGATCTTAACAATAGCATTTCTCTTCCCAATTTTGGATCTTCTCTCCAGGTCCAAATTCTCACTGGTCATTTTCTTCAAAAGTCAAGTATGTGAATGAGGGATGAGAACTTTGTTTCTTTTCTTTTCTTTTTTTTTTTTTCTTTACAGTCAAGAGGAAGGCACGCTCAAAGCTCATGATTGCGTCTTAATTTACAAATCAGAGACGGAGGGAGATGAAAACCACACTCCAGACAGTAACTTAATCGGACTTACCACCAGGATGTTAAAAGTGAAGAGGCTGGAAGAAATGAACACATGTTACAACAGCAACAAACTGGAGAAAATGGCCTTTTTCCACTGCATGGAAAAGGTTGAGAAAGTGAAATGTTTTCTGGAAGAAAATTCTAGCGAACAGGATTCAAGATCCGGAAAGAATGAGGTAACTATGGGCTAATTTAGTCTTGTGAAAAGTATCAGTTCTACTTTATCTATTCTTACATGAATCAGTGAATGTAGCCACTTAGCGGACTCGTCAAAGTCTATTTTTGTCACTTGTGTGAGGAATTAAGGAATGTCTTACAGATAAGACATTTTTCATTGTGTTTCACTGAGGATTACGTGTTGTAGACTATACAAGTGAGTTTGGTAAGAAATTGAGAGGCCTTTGAATATGCATCTCTACCAGCAGCCTGCTCCTCACTGTGGTTAGCGGCTTAGACGTTATGAGAGGGAACTTCCAGAGACACACATTTCTTGAGAAGGATCATTCAAAAGGATGGATTTGGGTGTAAAACTCAGAGAAGCACTATCAGGGGTACAGTCGCTCTGCAGAAGAAGCTTCTAATTTCCTCAAGACTTGGAGCTCCTCATAGTGTAGGTGACATAGCTGTTGACCGTGACGGTCAGATGGGGGATCCCTTATGTCTGGATCCTCATCCGTGCGCCACGAGGCCCTGAGCCTGATTCTGGCTCCTTGATCTTTGGCAAATTACTAAGCTCAGCCAAGAGGCGGCCTCATCAGAATAATGGGACGATGGCCGTTGAGGAAGTTAGGCGTGATAATGTATATAAAGGACTTAGCACAGATCTGTCACCATGGTAAGTGTTCGAGAAATGTCATCCAGCCATGGTCTCCCCTCCTCTCTTGACTTTGTCAATTCCCACTCTTGGGTCCAGGGAAGCGCAGCTCCCGGCCCAGGGTTGGCCCCGCAGCCCTTATTCCAGCACATGCGACTGTTTCGAATGTCTGTCACCTTTCTCTAGACAGTGCTCTCCAAGGTCAACGCCTTGAATCCCTTGTCCTTGGATCTCAGTTGCTGTCCTGGTAGCTGGTGCAGAGGGGGTTCCCCCAAAGGTCTGTGGAACGGACAGAGCCGTACAAGTGAATTCTGCATCCTGGCTGCAGGCGAGGAATGAGTATTTTAAAAGATCAGAGCCAGTGAGTCTTCTCAGGCGGGATGGGGAAACGTCTCTCTTTGCCTGACCACTGTTCTGGAAAGCACAGCTTGGAGAGGAAGGGCATTTCTAACGGTGCCAGGCTGATGCCCCTGGGCCGCTGAGTATCCAGGGCCAAAGAGTCTCTGCAGCGTCAGGGAGTATGGAGTGATAGAACATGCCAGAGAGAAGAGGGAGTTGGGATGAAACTTAGGTTTTTTGGGACCTCTACTTTCCCTCTGAGTTGATGTCTTGTCCAGGATACACCAGAAAGAAATTTCCACAGGCCAAACGGAAGTCACGTATGAAGGACTTCCTTCCTAGGGCTGTTACAATGCAAATGAATTAACAGAAGGATTCCTTTTTCTGTTCATTAATTTCTGTAGGACAGAGAAGACAACTTTGGATAACTTTGAAATAACCAGCTCCTGGTAATGGTTTATACGGGTTTGATGATTTTTCCAGTACTCTTTTTCTCTGGCTTCTGTGAGACAGTTTTTAAAAGTTTACTTATTCATTCATTTAATATTTTATAAAGATTGTATTTGTTTATCTATGAGGGACCCAGAGAGGGAGGCAGATACCCAGGCAGAGGGAGAAGCAGGCTCCCTGTGGGGAGCCCGATGCGGGACTCGATCCCGGGACCCTGGGGTCACGCCCTGAGTCGAAGGCAGCCGCTCAACCACTGAGCCCCCCAGGGGCCCCTGTGATAAACTTTTCAGAAGTAGGAATTGTCTTTGAAGAATGAGGTGGTGCTAAGCTGGAGCAGAAACATTTTAGGAAGAAGCGTTTTTGTGATAAACTGCTCCAGAATATTAGAAATCAAATGATTCGGAAATTCAATATCTTAGATACTTTTGAGGACAAGAATGTTGCTCCTCAGAAAGCTGGAGAGAACATCCTCCGGGTGTAGTCTGAGGTCCTGCAGGTCACGTGGGTCTCCTGGCCTCGCTCCTGTGGCCGCTGATGCGTGGAAGATGGAAGGGAGTGACTGGTAGCTCCGTGTGTCCCATTCAGCTTCTTCTTGGGAAATGGCCAAAGGCCCAGAAGTGTCAGCAATAAATTTCCCTGTCTCTGTCGCTTGCCCTCTGGAGGACGGATGGGACCCAAAGGGGAGACACGGAGCTGTTCTTTCTGTGGCTGCCAGGTGCTGGAGGGCCCAGCTCGCCGGGTCAGTGGGTGCCGGGGTAGGTAGGCCGCAGGCCTTGGCGGGGGAGAAGGGCATCCCAGCAGCGCGGGTGGCGGCAGGGACGCACACAGAGCTAGACGGTCGGGACGTGTCTCCGTCTTCTGCTGGGGCCACAGGGAGTCTGGACAATATTAGTCCTTTGTCTCCAGGGAAGCATATAAAAAAAATACTGGCCGTGATGTGCCCTAAGTGGAGAAAACGTATTCTCCTTTCTCCTCCTTTTATCCCTTCTCTCTTTGAGAAGATTGGCATCGCTGGTCACGCTAGAAAGCTTCACTGTGGTGCCTGGGAAATAGTTTACTCTGCATTTCAGATACTCTAGTGACGTGGAAGCTTTGTTTTGAAGCTTTGAAGAGTAATTTCTTTCTAGAAGAGTCTTTACCTCCTTGTCCAGGCTGGTAAAGCTCAGACTCTTTTTCTTTTCACGCTCTTACCTGGGTTTTCCTATGTCACTCGTTTTTCTTCCGTTAGGTTAATTTTAGCTATCTTCTTTCTTTTCCTCTACTTTTTGTTGAATTTGTTAAATGCCACACATTCCACTTTTCTCCTCTGTTTTCGATCACCTCATTTTTCTACTTCCCTTTTTATTCTGTTTCCTAATGACTTTTCTCATTTTATTATAGTCTAAAGGGTGTTTAAATCCCCTAAATCGTGTAGAGTTCTAAAGCTTTTTACAGATATGCCATAATAAAACGGCCTAAACCCACATATTATGATGTTGAAATAAACTAAAACACAAGAAAATTAATCTGCTACATACAAGTGATGAGCTTACTAAGTACTCATAAACGATCAATGACTCTCATAACTATAATTAGTATCATTTTTATATCATCAAATCCAGGTTTTCCTCTTTCTTTTCTTTTCTTTTTTTAAAGATTTTGTTTATTTATTCACGACACAGAGAGAGAGAGAGAGGCAAAGACCCAGGCAGAGGGAGAAGCAGGCTCCATGCAGGGAGCCTGACGTGGGACTCGATCCCGGGTCTCCAGGATCACGCCCTGGGCTGAAGGCGGCGCTAAACCACAGAGCCACCCAGGCTGCCCGTCTTCTTTCTTTTTAAAAAATATTTAATTTATTTATTCCTGAGAGACACACAGAGAGAGGCAGAGACACAGGCAGAGGGAGAAGCAGGCTCCCCAATGTGGGACTCGATCCTGGGACCTCGGGGTCACGACCTGAGCCGAAGGCAGATGCTCAATCACTGAGCCACCTGAGCGTCCCCCAGGTTTTCTTCTTTAGTTAGTTCTCCATTACCTGTATAAATAGCCCCTGCCACACTTCTCTTAGATACAATTTACTGTTTAATACACACACACACACACACACACACACACACACACACGCACTTTATTTGTTTAATAAAAGATAAAAGGGCCAGACAAGTGAAGTTCTACTCTCCCATTTGGTTGTTTTCTCCCCCCCTTTGCCCCCCTTCACTGATTATACACATACCTACTTTTTAATACCCGACCTCCTTGTCCTTTGGCTTCCCCCCACCTCCCTGTAGGACCCTGGTACCTAACCCCCACCTGAAAGGCATGGTCCCAACCAGGGGGTAAGGCGGTGCTTTCGGGGGAGAAATAAGGGCGGCCCCGACAGAGGCAGAGGGTTGAAATGCCTGCTGCCAATGCTCCAGAGACCAAACAAAACAAAATATTTATCAGCAGGATGTGAATAGGATAGAGTGGGTTGGGGCAAAGCGCGGCTCTCCCTGTTTTGATGGCAGTTGGTGTGCCCGACGGCAGATGGCATTTCCTGACTGACCGCCGTGACGCCGCACATCAGGGGTGCTCCTAAGGAGTTGCTTAGAGATCAAAATAACGTGGCGAGGGGGGCGGTTCTGCGATGTTTAAAGTTGCATTTCGCACCCCCCCGCCCCCCTCTCCGCTCCTCGCCCGTAGGGCAGGAAAGAGCTCCCTGGCAGCGGCCCCCCTCCGGGCAGATGCCCCTTTCTGTGGTGCTAATCGTCCTTGAACCGGGGACAAGCGCATCTGAGTTGGTGTCAGTTGTCACCAGCGAGTGTCCCTCTGGCCCTACACCTGTTTCGGATCCGTCACACAGGCCCTCGGAGTTTTCCTTTAAAGAGGCCGAGGATGTGTTGATCGTGGAGCTGGAAGCCCACATCGCAGGGGCGAGCATGTGCCAGGCCCTGTGCTGGGTCGGGGGGCGAGGGGCACGTCAGCCCAGCCTCTTCTCCAGCTGAGATCGCACTTGGTGCTCAGAAGAAAAGGCACCTGGCCCGCAGGTAGCATGTGCCTCGCCTCGCCTCCCTTCCTGCGGCGTGTGTGCCAGTGCGGGTGGCCCGGAGGTCACAGGCAGGCCGCTGCCCCAGAGGACACGCAGGTAGTGACCTCGCTGTTAACTAGGACATCCTCTAGCTGCGCTAGTCCCCCTTGCACGCTCGGTGTCCAGCAGGGAGCGGTGCCTGCCAAGGAGAGGAAGGCGCGGCCTCTTAACTGGTGCCCGACACTCCCCGCCGAGGAGCGGGTGGCCCGAGGGACATGTGGCACATCTCAACATTCCAAACACTTGCCCCAACCTTCGGGGAACCCAAAGCAGCCCCTCCTGGTGCATGCGAAAGGCGGCCGTCCACTTCTGTCCTGGGGGCTGAACAACGTCAGCCTCTTTCCAACCCCTTCCTGCGTATACAACCTAATTATGAAGACGAAATGACACAAAAGCAAAACTTCCACGCCCCCCCACCCCCATCACATCTATGGCAAAAGCAGAATCCGAGGAGGGGCCGCCTCCCCCGGGGAGCCCTCTGGCCTGTGCGCCCCTCCCCTGGAGCCCTTGGCGGCTCAGCCTTTCACGTGATGCCGCAGCTATTCCAGGAATGGAATTCGGTGGGGACGATAGTACAATTCCAAAGGAAGAGAAATAATGCAGATTCTCGGGATTTTAGCCCTTCCCAAGAGAGGGTGTTCATGTCTGGGTGAATAGTTCTCCCCATGGATTTCATTCTTTTCTCAATTAGCATAAGATATGTTATTTTCAAGGCGGTATAAAACCTTCTGGAAGGTGCTACAGACACCAGCCTGAATCACGTGAAGGGGATTTACAGCCGTGTGCTGTGCTTCAGCTTTATTACCGTCTCCTCCCTTCCAGGGGCTTTTAGGCTTTTCTCCCCCTACTGGAGCCCCTCTCTTGAAATCTTAACACCACGGATATACCATGTACCTGTGTACATATTACAGGTGTATCTGTGCTTTATATATAAAAAGAATGCACTGTTTTCACTCCCCCCCTAAAGAACTAATTTTACCTCCTTGGGCGGTGATATTACCCTTATTGAGAACGTGCGCATTTCTCTAGGGGAGCTGGGCAGCATATCCGTGTCCCCGTAGGCAGATGCCTGCTTTATGTTTACTCAACAAGAAACCACCAGCTCAGCAGCAGCATCCTGGTGGTGCTGGAGGACGGAGAGCTCCAGGCTTTCACAATGGCCCTGAGCCTTTCCCTGGGACCCTGACTCAGAAAGTTAAGTCCACATTCACAGGAGTCGCCAGACCTTGGGGTGGTTTATTATCTGATCTATCTTAGTTGAGGACAAGGTAAAAGAGATGGGAGAAAGATGGATAGACAGGAACGGACTTTTTTTTTTTTTTTAAAGTAAGATCATAAAACATTCTAATCTCTTTAGGTCTGACCTCATGTCACCATTAGGTTTGTGTTTTCAGACTCGGTCACTGTTGTCTGAGCATTACTCATTTTTGGCTGCTTAACCGATCTCCTAGGGGAAATGCCACTAGGGCTTTCATCTTCTATATGGAAAAGAATGAGTTATTCCCTCAAGCTCTCAGAACGTAGCCCTCTAGTGTTTCCCAGAGACAAGGTCAATAAGATATATGGGCTAATTGGGAGTGTTGTGGGTATGTATTTCAAAAAGTCTTTGCAACTTTTTAACTGTTAAGAAAACGTCTCTTAAGTTAGATTTTGTATCCTATTACTTTTTCCCCCCATTGTTGATGGTTATTTAGAAATGTGGACAATCTGTTGTCTTAGAAATTCCTGCAAGTGCAGAAGTTTTAGGAACTGGCTTTTATAGGAGCATCAGAGAGTCCTAATTGTCCTATTAATGTACTCTGTATCCATAGAACATAAAAATGTCATGTTTGTAATACAGGCATAGGGATATCCATGGAACATAAAACAACTGAAAGATTTTTCCCAATACATTGGGTATAAATGTATATAAAATGCTCTACTTGTCCATGTAAAGTTCTGGGTGTCCTAGATCAAACACACAGATAAGTCATATTGTTTGTGTCATTTCAGGTCCTCAGGGTAATTAAAGTTTTACAATATGTGCTATAATATGAGAAAAATATCTCATTTTCTCTAGAAGTTAAAGCAATATAGTAAAAAACATATAAATACTGCAAATCAAGTCTGTTTTCCTAAGTAGGAAAATGCTTGGCATACTTGATAGCGAAACTCACCTACATTATAGTTGTAAAAAGCATATTGAGCTATCAGTGTTTCCCAGAGTTGTTCACATACCACCTTCATGGCTTTTGCTGTATCTGCATGCTGCTTTAACCTCTTTAACCTCTATCAATATTTTCACATATCAAGTCATTTAAAAATTTTTTGCAAAAGCAACAATAGAGTGAAATCATGGTTTTGATATGCTTATTATAGATTTTTCAAATGCACAGTAATACACACACATACATTTTAAAAATGTTTTATTCATTTACAACCTAAAATCGCCCCAAATCCCTAACACTGAGGTGATCCCACTTCAGTCTCTAGACACCTAGACTCAGGAAGCTCTTTCAGGCTTTTTGCCTGTGCCACTTGATACTTTCAACTCTATTTCTCATTTTCTGCTCACTGTGTAGTGAGACTGGGGAAGCTGATGATAAGCAGACAGCAGTGGAGAGAAGAGAAATCCAAAGTCTTCCCTCTAGGTAGCAGATACGTGGAAAATTGATAGTAGGTAAAGTCTATGCAGCTCTTCTTACATGCCTGGATCCGTGTTCTCCACTTTGCTGCTCTTGAAGTCCCATCAGAAGGCAGAACTGAGACAAAAGCACATGTTTAGACCGTTTGTTTTTGGAACTGACTTCAGCAAATAGAAGTGGTGGCCTGAGGAGTGTGAAATAAAGAAGGAAAGAGACCCAGCACCTCACATTGCTAAGCTGACAACTGTCAGGTAGGATGGCCTCAGAGCTGTCCACCCCTAGGACTGGGGGGCAGATAACACTGATTCACTGGCTCATCCCCACTGGTCAAGAGCTGTCCTATTGGGGGACTGACCCCCTGGCACTTTCAGTTGCATGTAGGTGATCGCTGGTTCCCAAGGGTGTCCCACATGCTTGAACCTCATTTACACCTTTGACCTCAGGAAGAGTGTCCGATTTGCTAGTCCATTGATTATGTAGGGATGATATGTGCTCATTATACTGCACACACCTGCAGTATAATCCACGGCTCATGGCTTCATCCACTCAGGGGTTCTGATGAGCCCAGGTAATTGTGGCATTTCCATAATGAATGGGACACTAAAGACCTGTGCCCTAGGAAGGAGGCTGTGACTCAAAGATTAGGAACCTAGAAACATAGTTCTTAAGGGGCCTTTGGTGGTCAGCTCATTCCAATCCTTCTTTGAAGGGAGGACTCAAAGTCCAAGAGAGGTAAACTGGACTTGCCCAAGATTCGTTACATGGAGGGACTGATCATTCCTTTTTTTTTTTTTTTAATTTTTATTTATTTATGATAGTCACACAGAGAGAGAGAGAGAGGCAGAGACATAGGCAGAGGGAGAAGCAGGCTCCATGCACCGGGAGCCCGACATGGGATTCGATCCCAGGTCTCCAGGATCGCGCCCTGGGCCAAAGGCAGGCGCCAAACCGCTGCGCCACCCAGGGATCCCCGGGACTGATCATTCCTAAGGTCAGAATTACCCTTCCAGCCCTGTTTTCCATATTGCTCTTTGCATGTTCTGTTTTATTAGCACCAGCCCTTTTGGGGGAGGGGGTGGGCAGCACTTTGCATGATTGCTGTTAAGGTTCCCTGTTGGCCATTTCCCAGCAGGCACAGCACAGCACAGCAGGTATCCCAGGTCGGCTCCGCCCAGAGCAGGGCAGCTTTTCGGGTCCTGCAGGTCTGCCTCAAAGGATGGCTGGCCAACAGCCAGGCCCACTGGCATCTTGCCGTGGCACCACCTCTTTCTAGGCAGGAGCATCCTGTCTTCTTAACTTTCCTGTGCCTCAGGCTCTCCCTTTATGAACAATTCCCCTAAGGCTTCAACTCCGGAGCGGAGCGGGAATCTGAGCTGCAAGGAGCCCAGTAAGAAGGCTCAGACTGTGACAGAGCAGGTTTAATGCTCCCGTCAGTGGCCAGGTGGCAGAAAATTCTAAAGCAAGGCAACCACTAGGCTGGAATGAAGGGTGTGTGAGCCCAACCTCTGATTTGTCTACTAGACCTTTAGCTTCTAGTGTTGGCATCCCAAATGTAAGCAGTGGAAAAAAATGTAGATTTTTTTTTTCTGTTTTACTTTTTATATGGTTTGAGGCTTATCAGAACTAATTGGGGTGAGGGGTAAGTACAGAAATGAATTATAGAGACAAGATTTTAATTCATAACTGTATTTTCCTGTGTCCTTGAGAATGACTTTACCTTCTATGCAATATAAATGCTTTTATAATAGCATTTCCCCATATCCAGTCATTCAGTTCTTTTAAAAAAAGATTTGTTTATTTATTTATTTATTTATTTATTTATTTATTTATTTATTTATTTATTTTAGAGAGGGAAAGTGCGAGCAGAAGGAGGGGCAAAGGGAAAGGGAGAGAAAGAGACCTTAAGCAATCTCCCCACGGAGTGGGAAGCCCCATGCAGGGCTCTACCTCATGACCCTGAGTCATGACCTGAGCTGAAATCAAGTCGGATGCTGAACCGACGGAGCCCCCCAGGCACCCCCAGCCATACGATTCTACGTTGGGTTTTGCTCTATGGAGTGTGAAGGGATACCCGTGGAGTTTTTAAGCTGCAGAGTTCTGAGGAAGCATAATAATTGACCTCTGCGAGCATTGTTCTATCACTCTAGTCCAGAGCATCTGTCATTCTAGGGTCCCACTTGTAGCTTGGACATCTTTGTCTCTAGCATATATTTGGTCTAGAGGATGGTTTCTGATTCTGAAAGGGGTTTTGAGCTCCCTTGGACACTGGAGGATAAGAGGGGAGGAACTAGCAGGAGCTGAATATTTTATTTGGAGCTTCTAAGTCTTCTAGAATCTGCTGGAGGCCTTTGCACTCATATCCCTTCAGTTCTCCAGAAAGTATCACAAGTGTGGCCTCAGAAAGTGCTCATCACCCATCCCAGCTGAAACCTTAAGGAAGGTCCCAGCAGCCCTGGGTGTTTTCCCAAACTGCCGGAGGAAGAGAAGCAAGGGGATGGAACAGGCAAGGGGAACGCTTGATGAACCTACCCTGTTCAGCACTGTCTTTCATTGGAACATCAGCCACTAGGCCAGCAGTTCTTAAAGTGAAATCCTTGGAACCCCTAGGGGAACCCTAAGACTCTTTCAGAGGTCTGCAAGTCCAAAACTATTTTCATAGTAATTCAAATTCTTGGCCTTTCCACTGCATTGACATTTGCACTGATGATAAACAGGGAACGGTGGGCGAAACTGCTAGCACCTCAGCACAAAATAAGGCATTATTGTGTCCTGGTAATCATTGCATTTTTCACCAGCAGACAGTTGAAACTTTTGTTCTGCTTTTTTTTTTTTTTAAGATTTTATTTATTTATTCATGAGAGACACAGAGAGAGAGGCAGAGACATAGGCAGAGGGAGAAGCAGGCTCCATGCAGGCAGCCTGATGTGGGACACGATTCCGGGTCCCCAGGATCACGCCCTGGGCCAAAGGTGGCGCTAAACCACTGAGCCCCCCCCCCCCCCCCCGCCCCCGCCCCGGGCTGCCCTGTTCCGTTTTGTTTTTAAAAGAGCCAGTCTTCCTTAAAAAAATGTACTTGATGAAACAGGAATGTAAATGTATTTGATCAGCTTGTATCAAAGTTATTTAGATAGTTGTGCTTACGTTCTATATTAATCTACTCAATAAAGAATTACTGAGTTTCTATTGCAGGAGGACACTGGGACTGTCCCGTAGTTGTCGCAGACTACGACTCTGGTTTGGAGGGTAGATACTTGAAACCCAGGGACACAAGCAGTTTCACGCATTGACGTTCACCAATGTGTCGAAAAGAGGCAGAATCAGAAGAAACGTGATTCTTCATTTAAGGGTAAACACAGAATATGCATTTAGGTTGCAAACGGCTCTTTTCTGTTGAGTCTGAGCTCCACGTACTAGAGATGTTTAATGTTAGGATCTCCCTTTAGGCCACTTGGCAATCTGTAGTTATTTAGAAATTTAAAAAATGCATAATGACCTGTGTTAGGTTCCAATCTTCAAGAATAAGTATTAATATGTTAATATTAATTAATATTAATTAATATGACAACATAAGTAGGTTTCTACATTCTTAAGGCTGTGTTTGCATTTACCTGTTTAGGATTTAGGCTTTAACTTGGGTCTACTTATTTATTTATTTATTGAACAAGCCCGTGAGTGGCCCTCACTGTGTGCCAGACCCCGTTCTAAGCAATTTCCAAATAAGAACTCATTTAAACCTTGTAGGCAGCACCCTGATTGGGTCCACGGATAATAGTGACTGCTTAGTGGGCCCCACGCACCACGTTAAGAACTTTTCATACAGCATCTCAGTTAATCCTCAATGGTTCAAGGACTTTGTATAATTATTACCTCCATTTTATAGATGTGTAAACTGAGGTTTAATGACATCAGGTAGTTGCTCAGTTATAGTCGTATAACTAAAGACCATGATATCTCTTCTGGGGTTAGCTTGCCCAATCACTTGAAAAAAGAGAATCACATTTATTTGAAGAAAATGGAGCTGGATTTTAATTTTTTTTGGATGAGACAGGAAATATTCGAAAGCAAATCATCCTTGATGAGTTTTCTAGGGACAGTCTTTTTTTTTTTTTTTTTTAAGATTTTATTTATTTATTCATGAGAGACACAGAGAGAGAGTGGCAGAGACACAGGCAGAGGGAGATGCAGGCCCCATGCAGGGAGCCCAGTGCGGAACTGGATCCTGGGACTCCAGGATCACGCCCTGGGCTGAAGGCAGGTGCTAAACTGCTGAGCCACCCAGGGGTCCCCTCTAGGGACAGTGTGTATTCTCTCCACATTATCTGAAATATAATTTACATTCGGTGATTGTTTTGCTTGTTTTTCTATTGCTCTGTGCAAACCCAGCCAGAGTGGTTGGATAAAAAGTCGAGTTTCCTCTGCTCCACAGAGGCTGGCTCTTCTCTGGAAGTGCGATGCGACAGTGTCCTCTAGTGGGGAGAGCCTGCAAGCATCACTGCGGCAGTGCGGGGAGGTCACAGATCCTGCTCATTGTAGGAACCGTGTCTTGGGGCTGCAGTCCGGCATCTGCACGTGTAGGTCCATGCAACAGCAGAAGCCTGGAGAGAATATCCTGGAGCTAACGATCCTCTGCAACATATAGTAAGGCTGGAAAATGATAAGCTAAAGTAACTTCATTGTGATGATACAGCACACTGCACTGCACCCAAAATATATGTTAATTGGCTGTTAGGTTATTGATAAGGCTTCTGGTCAACAGTAGGCTATTGGTAACTAAGTTTTGGGGGAGCCAAAAGTCATACGTGGATTTTTGAGTGTGTCAGCGGCCCCGACCCCACGTTGTTCAAGGGTCAACTGTATCTGACGTGGAGAAGGATTTAGTAAGATGGGCTTGATAGAACATGAGAGAAGGGAGAGGGTGTTTATTTTGTTGGACACATATTATTCAATATGCCACAGGAGCCAGGCAATGTGTGGCTCAGTCGAACCTGGCACAGCTACAGCGGGCAAAGATTTACCAACTCTCAAATTGTAGCAAGTACCACCAGGGTTATGACAAAAGAGGAAGGAGGCGCCACTGGTGTCCTGTCCGGCACCTTCATCTCTTGATATTTCGAATAGTGATGACTACCCCCGACTTGTCTTGCTGTTGGATGCCACCGGAGAAGCTGTGTTCCCTACCTCTCAATTCTCCGACCCTGTTCCCCGAGAACCATCCCTGGGGCCAAGCTCAGGGGGCCACACACAGTTGACCAACAGGGCTGTATCTCCCGGTGAAGTTACTGGGGGATGGAGGGAAGAATGGGAAGTCATCAGACATAATCCTTGACTCCGAAAGATAATGACCTCTAATTGAATCCTGTTGGCCTATTTCCAATTATTCTACTTTAATCTCTGGGTTTGCATGATCATATCATCCTATGTGGGATGATTAATGCTATTCCCCAACATCAGATTGGAAATTCTCAATGCATGTTACAACATTAAAAGCTCTGAGAGGTCCCCCGTTAACACAGCACAGCCATTTCAACCAGGCCCATGGGATACATTCAGTAAATGAATGAAACATTATCTGAAACCTTATTAGCATTCTCATCTATCCTAAGAGCTTTCAAAATTCATCTGGCCACTGAACTCTTCTGTTTCCTGACTCGTATTCACATCTCAGGGTGCCATAGGATGTACCTTGGGGAATGCTGGTTTAGAGAGGATCCATTATTGACTCTGGTATCAAATAGACCCAAATTCAGATCCTCATGGGACCCCTTACCAGCTGTGTGACCTTAGTCATTTAACCTGAATGTCTGTCCCTGGTTCAGCATTATGGGTCAGAAT
The DNA here is from genome assembly GCF_018345385.1 of Vulpes lagopus. Taxonomy (NCBI): domain Eukaryota; kingdom Metazoa; phylum Chordata; class Mammalia; order Carnivora; family Canidae; genus Vulpes; species Vulpes lagopus. The sequence continues at coordinate 23,174,762 of NC_054833.1, forward strand.
GCCTACGTTGCAGAATAATTGAGAGGATTACGTTAGCTCATCCACCTGTTAGCAAGTAGCTTGGTGCCTGGCACATTCAATATCTGCTCCCACTTCTTTATGTTCACCATGCCTTCCCTCATTCTTCCTCCTCTTCTCTACCTTTAGAAATCCTTCCTGTCCTTCAAGGTCAGGTTCAAATCCCACCATAGTTGATTCTAATCTGACATCCCACCTCCTCCCCGCCCCCACCAAGCTTGCCTTGACTACATCATCCTTTACACCATTTAAATAACAGGTGTGTGGCAATTTTCGTGTCCTTTCTGGTAATAATTGTCTTATAGGTTGGGCCTTTGCTCCTAAAAAACTCGGGCTCCTTCCCTATGGGGATTATTCTCTAGATTTCTTCATTTCCTTCTTAGCAACTGGGTTATGCATGTCCATTTTCATTTGTGCTCTAGTTATCACCAACACATTTTAGGAACAATTTCATATTTTAAGCCTTAGATGCGAAGATAATTATTAATATACGTATGTCAAACATTTAAATGAAGTAGTGAGTAGAGTTCGACATAGAAGAATATTTGGAATGTTATTGGTGTTTGACATTTTCCCCGAAATTTCCGAGAGGATGTGCTTGAATGAAACTTTAATCATTTCGAGGCTGGCAGAGTCCATTTTGAGAGATCAGTGTGATCTGATATACTCCAGCATTCTTCATTTACTCCCCGATCAGAGTGTCTGCAAAAAGAGAATACCAAGTTCTGGGTGCTCTCTGCCTCCTTCTGAAGAACAACGCAGTCTGCTTCCTCCTTCTTTCGAGTCAAAATCTGTCCACCCACTTGTACTCTGAAATGGCTCTAATAAAATTGAGTGAAAGTTGTTTATAATTATATCCAAGGGACATTGCATAGATTCTGAAGCCCCTTTTGGAGTTAATTATCCAATAAAAAGTAAGCCAATTTGAACACAGTTTTTATTTATTTTTTGTTGCTTTTATATAGTGTAATCCTTAATGGTTGCTGTTTACGTGCGATGAAGATGGTCATTTGCCAAAAACCAGAATCTTATTGTTCAAAGCGCCTGTGACTTGTCAGCATCTCCTGGGAACTTGTTAGAGATACAGACTCTTAGGTCCCACCCAGACCTACTAAAAAGGAATGCATTTTAATAAGGTCCCTGGATGATTCACATGCATATTGACGTCTGAGATGCACTAGAATATTCGTCATCTCCCACAATTGAAAAGTGAAGGGTTAATTAGTTTATTGCAAAAAATTGCTGAAAGAAAAATAAACATTTATTGTTGCCTTTATGAGTATATGCTTACCTAAGTAATATATATGTGTTTCACACGCATACACATGCATGTGTATTCAGGACATATACGTGTATGTGTGAATCCTCCAAGGGGTCTCTCCGGCTGCTTCTTGGGAACCAGGCAATATCCTTTCTTGAACATTTTATGAGAATATTTTCCTTGATAAAATAAATATGTCTAATAATAGTTCTTTCCATTAGATTTCCCAGGCAGACAAAATATGAAGCTTGCATTCTGGCCAGTGAGATTAGCTGGGTGAGAGAGCACGTGAAGTGCCAGGAATGGCCTGCTGCATTCTCTGCGGAGGTCACTCTGGTCCTCTCAGAGACCGGCGTGGACATCAAGTTCCTTGCCCGTTCGGGAGGTTGTCGCCCTCTGATGGGACTCTGCGTCATGGAAATCCCTTGGTCTGTTCTCGTCGGCGAAGCAACAGGCGGTTTAATTGAAAGCCACATATGTGCTGAGTAAAGGACTCCTGTGAGAGTCTATCTGGCAACGGGTTCCTTCTGCAGGTGCTTTCTAGCACGTAGACGCGAGTCCTTGTGGTGTGGAGCAGCCGGACCCAGTGTGTTGCACCGTCGCTGGTTTTAGGGTGGCTTTCGGTTCAGAGGCTCTCAGGGTCACGTGGGAAGATCATTGGTGTCTGGAGTTAGTGGGTCCATCTGGCCTTTGCCACTCACGGTAGATGCGTGACCTTGACTCTGAGCACGTTATGTAACTCTCTGATGATTTGTTTATCTGGGATGAGAGGCGCTGTTCGAAGGCAGTAGTAGTTCCCAAACTGTCTCGAGGATGAGAATCACCTGGGGGCTTGGCGAACGTCCAGATCCCCATCCCCTCGGAAGCCCCGGAGGCTGTATCTCCATGAGGGGAGCTTGGGAATCTGTGTTCCTAATAACCCTCCGGGGGACTCTGATGAGAGGTGTGGTTAGCGCCGCTCTGGGGAAGTGCTCCCTTGCCTTCTTCTAACCCTAAACTTGTTCGTATCAGCAGGTGCCGGTTGGCAACTAAGAAGGTGATGTTGTGACTATAAAAATACACTGAACTCCGGCCTCAGTACTCATCATCTCTACCTCTTACAGCTTAGTCTCGTGACCACTTGAGTTTCCTTCTCTACACAGGAAGGTGATAATAATACACACACATTAGATGATTTTTGTTCTGAGTCGATCTGCCTACCTGTCAGCTGATTCTATAGAGCTTCTTGGCCTTCCTAGTGTTTGTTTGGTCTCTGGGGATTATGAATTCATGGAAAATTGTGGGAAACTATAGTTTTTACATATATATTTCCATGTCCACCGTTTACTCTTCAATCTTTGTATCAGTTGCATCAAGAATAAGTAATGTTTTGCAGGATTAAAAATTTGATTCTCTTATACCCAGTGAGAGAAGAGAGAGGGCTGGCTTCTTCACAGTTGGGTAGAAGACCTAATAGGTAGTTAGGGTTGCGAAAGAGGATTCATCCGGAATGAAACCAACAGACCAAAAATAATCTGAAAAGAAGATATAATACAGGGACGCCTGGGTGGCTCAGTGGGTTGAGCGTCTGCCTTTGGCTCAGGGTGTGACCCCGGGGTCCTGGGATCGAGTCCCACACTGGGCTCCTTGCAGGGAGCCTGCTTCTCCCTCCGCCTGTGTCTCTGCCTCTCTTTCTGTGTCTCTCATGACTAAATAAATAAAATCTTAAAAAAATGAAGATATAATACAAAGGTTTTAAGGAAGGATTGAGTTGAGAATCATTTTGCATGATGTGCAAGCAGGTAGGAGGGCCTGTCCCTGTCTAAATAATTATAATAAAGTAAGCCTTCCTTGAATGTATTTGAGACACTGAATGAAATCCAACTCCCGTGTTCTTAGCCCTAAACACATCCACAAATAGATTGAGAGAGCAGTTGAGGACAGAGGGTCAAGGAAGGTTGTAAATGAAAGAATGTTCGGGAGGAACAGCCAAGGTCAGGTGGAGTGAAGCCCAGACCTTCGGTGTGAGGTTACTCTATGTAGAAATGAAGCACCAGTGCAGTCCCTTTGGCCATTCTTGCAAAACCCTCTAGATTTTCAGTTTTATGGCATTAGCAATAAAGATTCCACTGACCTCCCAGAATGTTGATTCCACCCCGTCCTGAGACTCCAGCAGCTTTCAGGGTTCACTCCGCATGGCCTGGCACAGAACGGCACTCCTAGGGTCACTGCGGAGCTGGCCAATAAACTCTGTCAAGACCAGGGTCCAGCTCAGATGGGTTCTGGCTGTGTGTGTGGGCCCAGGTGGGAATCACTGTCACCAGAAATGCAAGGAGTTGTACTGTTCTGCTCAGGCCAAGTGGAAAAGATTTATGAAATGCTTCCTGAGTGCCCCAATACCTGCTAGGATATTCAGAGGAGGCCAAAGAAATGGGATTTACGGTGCCCATCGTGATTAGTTGATGGACTTATGTCAATTCCGATAGCTTGCTGAGTAGGTATTTGAAATATGGGGTTAATAATAGTGCTCTCATGCTGGCTGCCGTGCAGGATACGTACAGAATGTGTGTAAAACACTTAGCACTCCGCCTGATACACAGTGAACACTCCATAAATGGGAGCTCACATTAACATTATTGTTACTGTTACCCTAGAGGCTTATCATTTAGTCGAGGTTGAAATGTCTGATTATATGAATGAGAAAGCAAACGAGCTTGGGCAAATTCAAGCTTGGTCTTGGGGACTATGATTCTGCAAGCGCAGCCGGCAGGCCGGACCGGGCCGACCTCCTGCAGGACGGGCTTGCAGAGGAGCGTTTGGGGCTTTCTCTGCTCCCGCTTAGGTCTACGCAACCGGGGAGTCACCTGCAGGCCAGCGGTCAGATTGCCCGTCGACAGCCTGCCCACTGTGTAGGAGGGACCCACCACGGCCATCCATCCTTATGACCCCCGTCTCCTTGCTGCTGCCTTCCCTTCTTTACCAAGCCCCTTAAAACTCGAACTCTGGAGCCGAATCGCCAAGTCCTTCTGGAATAAACGATAAACCAGATAAAACAGGCCTGTGACACTGGATTCACAGTTTAGCGTCGATTCATTTCGCCAGTCCTCCCTGGGCACCCCAGTCGGTGTGTGTCGGGTGGGTGGGGAGGGGTGTGGATGGAGCTGTGAGTAAGAGAAACCGTCTCCCCTCTGCCCCCTCAAGCTCACAGAGGAGTCAGGCCACCGAAGAGGGTGCTAGGGTTCGGAGAAGCACAGAGGCCGGGCGTCTCACTAACCTGGAGTAAGTCATCCACGCAGGCCTCTGGGAGCATGCGGAGCTCCAGGCTCCTCCGCAAGACGAGCAAGAAGGCAGGGCAGGGCAGTATACAGGAGGTGCTCAATAAAGGCGTGTCTCCTAAGTGAACTCAAGAAGGAGGCACAGCAGAGGGAGATGGAGCAGGGCCGAGCGCCCCTCCAGACCTGCCTACCCCAGGTCTGGAGAGAGGGGACCCTTGGAGTCAGCCCCGGTGTGGAGACACCGAAGGGCAGCCTGTTTCCATCCATTTGACAGGTCTGATTTCCTGCTAATATTCCTACCATTATTTTGTCACCCCTAAAAGTTAATTCTGGCAGTTTCAGGGCTCATTCCTGGGACTTCTTAGAAATGAAATTACACTTGGTGCCATTTCCCTTCCTTCTGAAATTACTATTGCTATATTTTTAGTATGTTTTAGGGGAGTAAAAAGCATTACTTACCTCTAGTTTTCCATATAACCACTTCTGATGACTACCCCTTTTAAATACTTTTTTTTTTCCAGGCTATCCAGCCTGAATTAACTTTTCTTTAAGAAAAGGTCTTTCGTGGTTTATAAATTTTAATGCAAGATGCTAACTGCCAGGATATTTTTGGACCACAACCAGGGATTTAACCAGCCTCCCTTAACAGATGAAACGAGGCGAGCCTGTACTGCACCTGGACACAGTGGCTCTTTCATCGTTCACTTTCAAAGTCATGACACCTCCCGGTTTTAACCTCAGGACGTCAAGAATTTTCTTTTAAAACCTGTTTCCTGGAAATAGGTCTTTGCTGTGCTAGTGGATAATTTTTCACTTCATATTTTTTTAAGGTGCATAAATTCTATTTTTTTCCTCTTGCAAATAAAAAAAAAAATCCCCACCAGGGTATGGAGGGGCATAGTAAGAGTCTCCTCTGTATTCAATAGTACAGGCCATCCCTGTCCTGGATTTTTAAATATTTCATTAGCAACAAGGGATTCTTACACTGCCCTATTCATTCCCTGTTCCTCCTCAGACACTGGACTGATTATTTTGATTAAAAGTGCTGAGTAAGAGAATGTGGACTGAAAATTAGCCTCTTAAGCAAATGCCTGAGCCTTTAACCACGTGAGGACCTGCTCCTGTGGCTGTTTGGAGTTCTCGATTGAATGTTGCAATGAAGGAAAACTGGGTTTTTGAGACTTCTATCCACGTCTCCTCATCCTTTCTCCCTCTGTGCTGGGCAGTTCTCCTGGAACCGAGGGTCACTTTGAGCCAGGAGGGGACTTTTGTGCAACATTTTGAGAAGAGTTCCTTCTAGAACAGGTTTGCAGGGACGTTCTTCTGTGCGCACTGCGGGCTGACGTTTTGGTCAGCCGACATCAGTTATGGGAGAGGAAAGAGGGGACACACCCCGGTTGCCTCCTAGAAGAGCAGCCACACGCCCAATGTGGATGTGGACGTCTTGCTGGAGCGTAGCACTTGTTCTTGGTCTGCTCTTCGTTCATTCTGGTTTAGCTGCTAAGAGCTCATTCTTAAGAATGTTAACCATGCATTTGCGAAAGCCTCGTGTATTTCCTGGGGAGGCAGCGCTTTAGGGAGCAGGAAAGCTAGCATTTGCCAAATGTATCTCCATCTGGATGTAGGTAAAAAGCTGTCTTGAGCCCAGTGGTCCTGCTGGGAGAAATTGCTGGAGTAACCCTTCTGGGTTATGTAAATAAGAAAATCACAGAAACCACTGCCTCCAGGGTAGGTTCCAATGGGTTCCTTTGTAGTGTGTCAAAAACTCCCCTCCCAGTGGTCTTGGTGGGTGAATGCTGAAAAATGCCCCTGAGGAGGAGCCTCCTAGAAAGAAACAAAATGAGACCTTCGCTTTTCTCCCCAAAGTTATGAAAACACATCTGATGAACTGAAGTCTACAGTCTGGAAAGTATCCAAGGAGGCCTAAAGAGAAACTCCCCTTGGGGGCCGGGGGGTGCTGGCCCACTGCTGTAGGCAGGGGCTAGGGTAGGGTAGCCAAATAAAGTTCAAGACCCCCAGTGAAATTTGAAATTCAGATAAACAGCGCATCATTTTCTGTGAATGTTTATGTAATATATGAGACATACCCTAAAGTTACTCATTGCTTATCTGAAATTCAGATTTCTCTGCGCTTCCTGCAGTTTTATTTGCACCATAATCAGGGTGTGGCCCTAAGTAAGGCTACACAGGACGCGGGGTGTGACTGTGGCAGTGAACCAAAGCCCTGGGCCCTCGGGACCCCAGGTGTGAATGCAGTTGGTGAATTGGAACAGAGGAGGGAGTGGGAGCATCCAGCACCCATGGCTCGACACAGGGACCAACAGTTGTCGTGCAGTGCCCTGAGACAGCCCAGTGGAGAGGCAGCAACAGAAGGTGGAGTTGCAGAAGCCTGAGCCCGTGGGCACTGTGGACGAATGTTCTCCAGCTCTCCCTTGTTGGTGTTGGGTACGGATGGGTGGAGGAAGCCAGAGAGTCTGCTGACTGGGGGCGGGGGGGGGGCCTTGACGAATTGATCTGAAGATCAAGAAATGTGATGTGAAGCCTGAGAAGGCTGCCCGTACAGAGGACTTCGGGTCACGGTGATAACCAGGTCGGAGGAGAAAGCCCCCTCGGGCCCCCAGCCTCAGCTTCCCCCCCCCCGCCCGGAGCCCCAGCCTGGCCAGGCATGATGGGAACGGGCCGGGCTAGTGGGGTTGGGGCAGTGAGGACAGTCACAGGTGGAAGGAAACGCGTTCTTGAGCAGGGCCCGGCCAGCACGTAGGTCAGACGGGAAGTGGCAAAAGGTAAGATGGAAAGGCAGGTGGGCCAAGGCACCTGCTACGAGAGCCTGACCCTCCCAGAGGCTGGGCATTATCACGCTCCTCTCTTTAAGCTCTTTCTTCAAACATCACATGAGTGGGTACATGAGAGAAGTGGCCCCTCCGAAGGGGTGAGGCACCAACCTCCCGTTGTGCAGGAAACAGCAAGTTTGCACTGTGCCAGCTGTGTCTTACCTGTGAAAAATACCTTCAAAGGAATAGTGAGAAGCAAAGGATGCTGCACCAGGATGGCCCCTGCTGTCTGACGCTTCCCTTACGGCGGGGGCTTTGCAGCTCCTGGGTCACCTTTACAAGTCGAGGTGCCAGCTCCGCTAATTACCACCCACGTGGCCTTGGAGTCAGTCGTTACTTCACTCTTCTGGGCCTTGGCTTGCTTGCATGTGGAATGGAAGAAAAATGAGCATTTACCGGGTTCAGGTGGCTTACATCAATCAGAGCGGTATTAGGCCGTTGTGAAATCCTCGGTAAAGCTTGCTAATAATAGGAATCATTATAAGACGCAGAAGACAAAAAAAGGTACAAACCAACCAGGTGACTTTTTTTTTGTTTTTTTGTTTTTTTAATTTCTGAGCTCTGTTCCAGACCCATGAAATCAAAATTTCTGGTCTTTATGTTTAAGTACAACCCCTAGTGATTCTTAGGTATTCTAAACTTGGCAACATTGCCTTCTGTTTTCTATGGAAGAATGCCTGTCCTTGGGCAGCTTCCCACTCACCTATGGGGTAGGTTGTGTCCCTGAGACTCTGGAGGAGGAGGAGAGCTTTCTAGTGCCTTCCTGTCACCAGCTCTGGGGCAGCCTCTTCCCCTGGCATGCTCCTCACCCCTCTCAATTTTCATTTTACCCCCAAAGCCTTGTGGGTCTTTCCCTATGTCTTGCTCCTACCTTGTGTCCAGACTCTTAGAGTAGTAGAATCCAAAGTTTTTGTGTCTGAGGCAGAACAGTGGATCTACTGTATTTTGTTTTAAAGGATTGTAGCAATTGATTTTGATTTAGCTGATGGAGCCAGTTCTTTAAGATTAATAAAGATTGCCAAGGAGACCAGAAACAGCCAATTCTCCCGGCCCTTGGGGTTCCACCCAACTGCATCTATACTCTCTGAAATTACACAGTGGACTTTACTAGGGCCACATTGTAGGTAACAGTATCTGACACATATTTATAATTCCAAAGTATTATATACCACAAAATTGGTCTTTCCTGCTGTAAGGTAATAATCCAGTTTTAAGATAATTTACGTAATAATTTGTTTCAGCTTGAGTTATCATTTGGTTAATTATATAGTAAAGAAAAGCCACGGATGCGAGAGCTACTTTGGTCTGGGGTTCCTCTGGGCGACTCCTACTTTTCATGATGCTTTCTCATCTGTTATAATGGCCTTACAACTCTGGGCAGGGCTTTTGTGTCTTCTAAGTTGGAATGAGTAATTTTCTCAATGGCTAGGAGAGTGCACCAAGGATGGAATTTATTTAAGCAGACACCTAACACTGAGATCTGGTTTCACGAAAACCACTCACCTACAGTCTCCAAACACTTCAAACTATTTCCTGGCAAATGGCTATGGCTTTGTGTGCCCAGAGCTCCTTCCTTCCTCTCACCTCCTACAACTTCTCTGCTTTTTATTACATCTGTCTGTAACTTGAAACATGGTACCTTTTTTTTTTTTTTGGCAATTCTATAGTTGCAGAGTCTCAGCACCATTTTTGGACTTGAACAAGCATTATGCATTTCCTAAATACATTGGAGATGTGGATTATTTCTTAGCCTTTTAAAAAATGCTTTAATGCCCCTCAACTCCGTGAGACATCTGATAGTATGTACAACGGAAAAGGAGTGAGCCAAGAGAAAACAGCCCAATCAATGGCCCCTACTTGCTCCTTGGTAAACGCAGTGTCAGGGTCTTGGAGAGGAGACCAGGAACGCTGACCTTGGTATATAAGAATGGACCTTCCAAACACTGAGTTCATTCCATGTTGGAACATGATCATGAAGTCGTGAGCTTGTAGAGATGGACCACTATTTGTCAAGGAGGTTATAAATGGGGTTTGAATGAGACACATTCACATGCTTCACCAAACTGTAGGAGTCTTTGATTTGTTACTATATTAAAGCCTGACATGCGTTGAATTCTGATTTATATTCCCCTCGTATACACGAGGTTATTTTAAAAAGTGCTCTGCCGGTCAAGATTTAATTCAAAAGATGCTAACATTTTACTTAGCTACACAATATATTCTTACTTTTATTTTTTTTTTAATTTTTATTTATTTATGATAGTCACACACACACAGAGAGAGGCAGAGACACAGGCAGAGGGAGAAGCAGGCTCGATGCACCGGGAGCCCGACGTGGGATTCAATCCCGGGCCTCCAGGATCGCGTCCTGGGCTAAAGGCAGGCGCTAAACCGCTGCGCCACCCAGGGATCCCCTATTCTTACTTTTATATATAGTTTTAGTAAGCTTGAGTTGTTTGTGTCGTGAATTTTAACTTAAAAAACTATGCTTCTTAATAGAATAAGAGGATTCTCCATGAGGATTTCCCTGTCAGTCTTAATCATCATCAAGATATAAACTGAATTTTTATTTGTGAGCTGCTATGCTACACATACAGTGCTTAGAAATTTGGACAGACCAGATTGTGTTCTCTGTGTTCACCCTATCATGATGAAATGGATTCCCTCAAGATCTCCAGTAAATAATGAACTGTGGAGCAGGTTCAAATGCCTTGGATTATTTAGCAACCGGCCATAAAGGCCTAAAGGACGAATTTCTGTAGTGTGAGTTTACTTGACAAAAGAAAACAAAGCTTTTTTTCTTTTCTCCATGATTTCTGTTATGGCTCTCAGTGACCCTTCTCACTTCCATTTCTTAGCACAGGGTGACTAAGACCTTTAGATGCCTTTCTGCTTGGTTTCTTCTCAGCTGGTTCAAAGTCAGAGCACCCTTTCACAGCTCCTGTAGATCTGAACCCCTGGGATTCCTGTTGTTTTCTCTTAACAAACCCCTAACCCAGAGCAAACCCCCCTGGACCCTCAGGAGCAGGAACATCAGAATGATGATGACCGAGCAGCCATAGGAATGTCCTTTACGTGTCTAGTTCTCCAGCCCAGGTGCTAGATGAGAAGGAGAAACATCATTCTTGGCTATAGGGGGATAAAAAGGGGGACAAGGTAATCTTTAAAATCAGACAGCCAGTGTAAAGAATATCAGAAACAGTCAAAATAACTTTGTGTAGAAGAGCCCAGAAATAGCCAGGCTCCCCTGAGAGCTAGCAACCTAATGAAAGGTGTCTGTCTAGCCAGATCTGCCTGGAGCCAGAGTTGCCCACAGCCCAACCACTTCCACCTGAGCCCTTCGTGAGGATACAAAACTTTATGAGGTGTTTTGACTAAGCCATGAATGAAGAGGAAATATGGAGAAGTGATTTTAAATGAAAGAACAAATGCAGACCCTAGGGTGTCAGTGAGAAAGAAAACCTTAAGATAGCCTAGTGTGAGGGCAGTAACCCAGTGTTATTGAGAGATCTTTGCATCTTTTGTACTTTCAAATATTTGACGAGAATTTCTTGAGCAAATTTATTTCACTGCGAGCTTTAAAATACACTCTTTTGGATGCTCCATGGGGATGAGAAAGCTTACATTGAAAATCTGGTCATCTCGGGGGATCCCTGGGTGGCGCAGTGGTTTGGTGCTTGCCTTTGGCCCAGGGTGCGATCCTGGAGACCTGGGATCGAATCCCACATCAGGCTCCCGGTGCATGGAGCCTGCTTCTCCCTCTGCCTATGTCTCTGCCTCTCTCTCTCTCTCTCTCTGTGACTATCATAAATAAATAAAAATTAAAAAAAAATTTAAAAAAAAAAAAAAAAAAAAAAAAAGAAAATCTGGTCATCTTAATAATTATCAGACATCCCGTAACTTATTTTTTTAAATTAGAGAAGTAACAGTATGAGAAGTTGGTGTATCATTGAAAAAATGTGAATTATTAAATGTAAAAGTGAATTATTAAAGTGATGTAACAGGGTCTTAGATTGTCATGCTTAAATTGCAACAGCTCACTCATAATTAAGATATTTTACATGTAAGATACATAAAGGGTTTCTATATCAAATCTTCATATTTTTATATGATTTTTAAAATATTCATTATACAGTCACATAATGTAAAGAGTCATAAAGTTCTATAAGATTTTTGGTGAGAAACAGCAGTCCCTACCCTTATACCTCATATCCCCCTCATCAGAGGTAAGCACGTTCATTCGTTTTAGCTGTTTTTTTTTTTGTTATTTACCTTCATATGTCTAAATAACATGTATATGTTGTTTTTCCATTTCATATTTAGCCTTCTTTAATTGAATGCTGTGGAAAGAAAAAGTCTCTTTCATCTCCCACTTCCACCACACACATACACACACACCACATACACACACACACACATACACACACCTTTTATGTCCTGCCTACTCCCTTCAGTTTCCCAACATAATTATACTTTTTCATTAAATAAATTTTCAGTATTTCAATAATTATGATTTTGAAAAATCCATTCATAGCTGAGAGCAATGTAGAGCTTCATTGTGTATTTTCATTTCTTGCTCAACCTTTTGTTTTCTCCAGAGTTATTGGTTGCCTTGATTTAAAAAATTTGTCTATTCAAGAAAAGTTTGTCATGAATTCAGAACCAAACTATTAATTGTCTAAATCTTTTCTACAAAACTTCAGATACAATTTTATATTCTTGAAGGAATTTCTCCTGGAGACTTCTAATCAATCTGAACTTTATTTCATTCTACACTGGTTGCTCTCTAGGCCTGAAGCACAGTTGGTATCCTAGGATTTCTGTTCCCCATCAGTGTAGAGAAACCCTGTCTCCTATATTGTGTATCCTCTGGTAAATATCCTTTGTTTCTCTTTCTTGTTCTACTACTTTGTTTAGATAGGACCCATCTTCTAGTAGCTTCCCTGAGAAGTGATGGAGGGATGTAATTTTTTGAGATCTTACGTGTCTGAAATGAGTATTTTACATATGCACTTGGATAATGGTTTATCTAGTGTATAATTCTAGATTGGAAATAATTTCTTTTCAGGATTTGGAAGGCATCGTAACTTGTCTTCTAGCTTTCATGTTGCTTTGGAAAAGTCCAAATAAGTTCAGAATTTGGATCCTTTGTATGTGGCATATATTTTCCTCTCTAGCAGCTGTGAGAGACCCTTTATTTGTCCCTAAAATTTGGAAATTTCATAATGATAGAACTTGTACATGTATTTCATCCATTGTGCATGATATTTGCAGGGATCTTACATCTTTCAAGCTGGGAAACTTTCTTGGACAATCTCATATTCCCTTGTTATGGAGCTCCTATTACTTGAATGATGGATCTTCTAGTGTAGTCTTCTAAATTTCTTATCTTTTCTCTTCATTTTTATTTTCTGTATCTGGTTTCTCTGCTTTCAATGAGACTTCTTTATTATGGAAGTTTTCTTTAAATTTTATTATCTACTATTATAGCCTTAATTTCTAAGAACTCTTTTAAATTCTCTGTTTCTTTTTTCATGAATCTTGTTTTTGTTACATAGATTTAATATATTCTCTTATTTCCCTGAGGATAGTGATGAGTTTTTTATTTTTTTTATTTTTTTATTTTTTTAAATTAATTTTTATTGGTGTTCAATTTACCAACATACAGAAAAACACCCAGTGCTCATCCTGTCAAGTGTCCACCTCAGTGCCCGTCACCCATTCCCCTCCAACACCCGCCCTCCTCCCCTTCCACCACCCCTAGTTCGTTTCCCCGAGTTAGGAGTCTTTATGTTCTGTCTCCCTTCCTGATATTTCCCAACATTTCTTTTCCCTTCCTTTATATTCCCTTTCACTATTATTCATATTCCCCAAATGAATGAGAACATACACTGTTTGCCCTTCTCCGATTGACTTATTTCACTCAGCATAATACCCTCCAGTTCCATCCACGTTGAAGCAAATGGTGGGTATTTGTCGTTTCTAATTGCTGAGTAATATTCCATTGTATACATAAACCACATCTTCTTTATCCATTCATCTTTCGATGGACACCGAGGCTCCTTCCACAGTTTGGCTATTGTGGACATTGCTGATAGAAACATCGGGGTGCAGGTGTCCCGACGTTTCATTGCATCTGAATCTTTGGGGTAAATCCCCAACAGTGCAATTGCTGGGTCGTAGGGCAGGTCTATTTTTAACTCTTTGAGGAACCTCCACACAGTTTTCCAGAGTGGCTGCACCAGTTCACATTCCCACCAACAGTGTAAGAGGGTTCCCTTTTCTCCGCATCCTCTCCAACATTTGTGGTTTCCTGCCTTGTTAATTTTCCCCATTCTCACTGGTGTGAGGTGGTATCTCATTGTGGTTTTGATTTGTATTTCCCTGATGGCAAGTGATGCAGAGCATTTTCTCATGTGCATGTTGGCCATGTCCATGTCTTCCTCTGTGAGATTTCTCTTCATGTCTTTTGCCCATTTCATGATTGGATTGTTTGTTTCTTTGGTGTTGAGTTTAATAAGTTCTTTATAGATCTTGGAAACTAGCCCTTTATCTGATATGTCATTTGCAAATATCTTCTCCCATTCTGTAGGTTGTCTTTTAGTGTTGTTGACTGTATCCTTTGCTGTGCAAAAGCTTCTTATCTTGATGAAGTCCCAATAGTTCATTTTTGCTTTTGTTTCTTTTGCCTTTGTGGATGTATCTTGCAAGAAGTTACTGTGGCCGAGTTCAAAGAGGGTGTTGCCTGTGTTCTCTTCTATGATTTTGATGGACTCTTGTCTCACATTTAGATCTCTCATCCATTTTGAGTTTATCTTTGTGTATGGTGAAAGAGAGTGGTCCAGTTTCATTCTTCTGCATGTGGATGTCCAATTTTCCCAGCACCATTTATTGAAGAGACTGTCTTTCTTCCAGTGGATAGTCTTTCCTCCTTTATCGAATATTAGATGACCATACATTTCAGGGTCCACTTCTGGGTTCTCTATTCTGTTCCATTGATCTATGTGTCTGTTTTTGTGCCAGTACCACACTGTCTTGATGACCACAGCTTTGTAGTACAACCTGAAATCTGGCATGGTGATGCCCCCAGCTATGGTTTTCTTTTTTAAAATTCCCCTGGCTATTCGGGGTCTTTTCTGATTCCACACAAATCTTAAAATAATTTGTTCTAACTCTCTGAAGAAAGTCCATGGTATTTTGATAAGGATTGCATTAAACAGGTAAATTGCCCTGGGTAACATTGACATTTTTACAATATTAATTCTGCCAATCCATGAGCATGGAATATTTTTCCATCTCTTTGTGTCTTCCTCAATTTCTTTCAGAAGTGTTCTATAGTGATGAGTTTTTTAAAAAGTTGTCTTTTCTCCACATAAGCTCTGCTTCCTCCAATTGCTTTGTTGCGTTAGTTTTAAACCTGTGTTTTTCATGTTAGGGTAGGGATCTGAAAATTTGTCTGTATATTAGAATCACCTAGGAAATCTGAAAAAAATTCCAAACTCTAGGCCACATGCCAGACCAAATTACACTACAATTTTCAGGAATAGGACTTACAGAACAGTATATTTGAAGGTTTCCAGGTGATGTTATGGGATTTTGTGGACAATTTAAGTTACTTCTCAATGTTTTCCTTTGTCCTCTTAAAATTCAGCTCTCTTGCATATGCCCAATTGATTACCACTTATCCATCTGCCTCCAGCTTCCAAAATTCCATACTGTTATCTCCTTTCTTGTTTTCTTTTTTCACTGTGCGTTTGTGTTCTTGTCATTTCACCAACCCCTTTACTAATATTTTAATGGGGTTTAAAGAAGGAGCAGAGTGTGGAGTTAGGAAAGAACACATTGAGGAGGTAAGTTCTGAACCGGAAAGGTCCTATCGATACATGTACAAATATTTCAGCTGCGATTTCACTTCACTTAAATTGTTAAAAAAAGGGCTACTAGCTCAAAAAACAACCCAAATTTTCATTAAATGTGAAAGTACTGGCATCATAGTCAGTTACACAGTAAAACCTCATGTAGTCAAATTTGCTAACATCTAATTAGTGATAATGGACTTGGTTAAAGTTCACCTTTGTTCTACTTGGCAGGAGAGGATTTGATTAAGAAAAATTAGCTTTGTTCTACTTGGCAGAGAGGGATTTGATTAAAAAAATTATTGTAAACAAGACCGTAGATTAGCAACCTAGGTAAGAGAGAAAATATTCAAGGGTATTATTAGAACTTATATGTCAAAAGACAAACTAGTTCTTCTGATTACAAATGCTGCTTGTTGATGTGGATCTGATATGGCATGTACCTGAACCGTACTTTATTAGCTATTACTTTGTATTACAGAACTAAAAGAACTGGATGAAATTTGCACTTCTTTTTAAACAAATGTCATACTTTTTTTATAGACTTCTCAGGTACCTGAACTTGGAATTGTTAAGAACTTGCTCTAATGAAAATAACAGAAAGACAAACTGTGAAATATAACATGTCATTTATAATTAATAAATCACTAAACACAGGCAAGAAATTCAAGGGCTATAAAATGCCATGCATTTTCACAGTCAATTAATACTAAATTATTTGGCACATTCGATTCTGTAGCCGGGTAGGAAAAATTACTATATTTAATTGCTTTCAAATTCACAATTTTTCCTGTGAAACTGTGGCCTTCTTTTCACACTCTCAAGAACTATTATAAAAGTTGGGGAAATTGAGTCTCAGCCCTCCAGTTCACAGTAGTGTTGCTTGTTTTGTTTCTTTTTAATACTATCCATTAGCCTTTGCTTCCCATCCTCTATTTTTTTCTTTCCTTTCTTTCCTCCTTTCCTTCTGCCGAAAGGAAACTCCCTTCTTTTCTTTCCTTCTTTCCTTCCTTCCTTCCTTCCTTCCTTCCTTCCTTCCTTCCTTCCTTCCTCCATCATTCCTCACTGATAAACATTCAATGTGCTAATCTTTATGCATAAAATTGACTGGAGTGTTTTCTCCCATGTGAATGGATATGACTCAAGGATATATAACCCAAGATCTAGCTGCATTTCCTGCCCCTTGAAGAGTCTTCTTTGTGAAGAGTGCTGGCTTTCCCTAAGAAGCCCCAAGACTTTTGCTCAAAATTAGCTTCCCATTTTTCCCTAATCCTTGCTAGAATGATCTGTCTGCATTAGCAGTCCGAAGTGATGCCAGTGGAATGGTAGAAAGAGAATGCCATCATGAATCTAGAGAACTGGCCTTACAAAGTCATGTAAGGATCTAATGAGATTAGTGACTTTCAACCTTATTAATGGAAAAGAAAAAAGTTTGGAGACTCCCTTATACTAGCAGCTATACTTCTGTTATTTCCTGTTGAGAAAATACACGACTGAAAGCTATTTTTATTCAGCAATTCTTTCAAGCAAGTCTGAATCTTACTAACCACACTAGTATAAACAAACATTGGAACAACAGCCACACATTCAGTTCGTGCTATTATTTAGCCACGATATCACTTAGGAATTGTATGTAGCTTCTAGACAGAGAGTTCTAGCTATCATGGATTAAATATATAAAGACTTAGACCCTCATAATAATGAAGCCCAGAGGTGTTGGTTTATAGCCAAGGTTTCTGAAATTCTCTGGCCTTTTTTTCATGGTCCCAAGGTGTTGCTGGACCTCCTGCCACAACATCTGCTTTTCCTAAGCTTGAAGAAGGAAGGGCAATGGAAGGGCAAAAAAATTTTTTCTTGACAGCTTTTTATTCCTTTATGCGTATATCTCCATGGCTACCCCATTTGCAAAGGAGGTTGAAGACTGTAGCACATTATATAATAGCACAGGTGTCTGCTAGAAGGGAAGATGGGAGGAGGATGTTGGATCGCAGTCTATGACACAGTCAGGCTAAAGACAATGCTGGGGCTGCATCTGGAATCTTGGGCAACAAGAGGTTCTCAGTGTATGGGATGGAGACCACAGGGTAAACGTCCAGGAAGTCTTCCATCTCCAACGCTCTCTGACACTCTGAGGCTGACATCTTGGCATGCCGAGTTTAAGGCATTTCTCAGAGGAGGCAACAGATAGTGAAAAAAGCATGAATGTGGAATGAGAAGACGTGGATATGAACCCTAACTATTGGCCAGGAACTTGGGCAAATTGCTTAACTTTTCAGATTAAACTGCTCAATTCTTCCTCTACAAGAAGGAAATCAGAATGTTTTCCCAGAGGCTCCTTGTGAGGATTGACCAAGACTTAGCACGGTTTCAAACACGTAGGTGCCCACTCAACGTGACTTTGAGTCAAGGAGTGCAAGGTCATGGTCTAAACTCGGATTTGGAGGCATCCAGGGGAATGTGATGTGCTGGACTCTGCCCTGAATCCCACTTCTTAAAGGTTGCTGAGGCAGGCGCGTCACGAGGCGGCATCCCAATACCAAACAGTGTGTCGCAAATTACTTGACCCCAGAAGCAGGTGTCAATTGGATTGCAGAGGTGTGAGGCCTGTTCCATCCTGCATGTCTGTGCTCTGGAGGTCTGTGTAGGTATCTGCTTTATATTTCAGGATTTTCATTTTTTATACTAGTTCATTTATAGATGTTTGATCAGGTGTGAACTTCTACCAAGAAGACTATAAAAAAGCAATTTAACAAGTGAGTCTGAAATGCCATATGAAGGGTCAGACTTTACACAAATTACGTACTGGACTTTAAAAATGAACAAAGTTGCTCTTTCTTTTTCATTTCCTTGAGACGCTCCTGGAAGGAAAGTTCAGGAGTTCGCACTGGGCTGCTGTTTCGGGCTGCTGTCCAGGCAGCCACATCTCCCTGCCCTTTCTCACACTGTTCTCGCTCCCTGAAATGTCCTTTCCCTTCTGTTCCCTGGCAAAAACCTACTCATCTTTTAGGGCCTGGCCCAAGAGCATCTGCACTTCAAGGCCTCTGATAGCCCAAGACCCAGGGAGAAGAAAGCCCTCTTTGCCCTGTGCTGGTATATTCCCTGTCTTACGTGTTTCCCATAATAACATTAGGAGTTCACTGAGCGCTTCCTAAGTGCCCGGCATTGTCCAAGTGCTTTACATATGTTCATTCATTTAATGCTCATAAAAACTTGATGAGGTAGGAACTATCATCCTATTGCAGATGAAAATTGAGGCACAGAAAGTTTAAGTACCTTGCCCCAAATCACCCAGCTAGAAAATAGCCAACTCAGAATTTGAACCCAGGTTTTTAAACAATTGCAGCACGTCCGTGATGATTGTTTAATAACGTACTTACCAATTTCCCTTACTAGATTATAGGGAATTTTCTGTCAGGGGCTTTGTCTGACATTTTATCTTGAATGAATGAATGTATATATACACATATTAGCCTAGGGTAGCAAATGCAAATTGTACAGTAAACTCTAAAGTGACAGAGATTACTATGTGGCCCAAATTCAAGCTTCTCTCTCCACAGTAAGCACTGTGAATCATTTCTTGTGATTTCTTTTAGAAGATTTTTTTTCTTTTAGAAGATTTTTAGCACATATCAGCATATATATAAAGGCTTTGCAAGGTTTATCCCAATAGGATTCACACTTAAACACATTCTGTTCCTTGCTAGTATGTACAACCTATTTTCAGCTTAAAAAAGCAAAACAAAACAAAACCAAAGAAGAGATGATTCATGATATTTTGATTATGATGCCTTGTGACTCCATTGACTTAGTGTCCATAAAAATCGCTGTCACTTAAAATAGTTGATCATAGCACCAAATCCAATTTTTAAAATGTTCTAACCATGTGGTAGTAACCTCAAATCCTTTGGGGAAGAGGAAAAGAAATAAGAGCTTAACCAATGCACTTATCAACAGTGCACACTCAGAATCTTTCATTTTTCTTATTCTTCTGCATTTACCAAGAAGTATTTACTGGAGTGTTTTTTATTTTTTTTTTAAGAAAAAGAGCTGAGGAATGGAGAGCTTTGAGCACAGTGTGAAGGTTCTAAAATTCATGGTGGCAGCAATCTTGGGAGCCTGGGTGGTGGGTGTGTATAACAAACCATGGGCACGCATGGGCTCCTGCCTAGAACAGAAAAGGTTCCATAAATCTTGGATTTTCCAAAGAACTTTCGTTTCCCACACGCTCTGAAGTTTCCAAAGAAACTTTCGTTTCTTCTACTGTGCAAACATTTCATCTCCTTCTCTGGCAGGGAAAACACTTTCATTTTCCATATGGTGCAAATATGTACCTCTTTCAGAAATGGACAGAGAACAAGAATTTCTGTAAGGGTGAACCAGAGAAGAACAACATATTTATTTGTGATTTTGATTCTCACCTATGGACTGGACCCTCAAAGAGGGACTAGCTCCTTCTTGAAAGTCAGCAGGAAGCTTTGACCCAGATGCCCTTTAGGGATGCACTCCTTTTCCCCTTAGCAGAGAAAATCTCCTGTGCCCAGGCCTTTAATGTAGCCAGGAAACCTTAACATGGCCCTTTTCTCTGTCCACAATTGTCAGCTTAGCCTACTTTCTCTCCAGAAAGTTCCCAAATAGCAAAATATGTATTAGCTTTCATGACTTAAAAAAATTATGGTAAAATATGACATAAAATAGAGCATCTTAACTATCTTTAAGTATGCAGCTGTGTGGCTTCTAAGTGCGTTCACACTGTTGTACAACCATCACCATCATCCATCTCCAGAACTTTTTCATCTTTGTACCCATTGCACACTAACTCCCCCTTCCCTCCTCCTCCTGTCCCTGGTAACCACCCTTCTGTTTTTCTGTTTCTATGAATTTGACTCTTCTAGGTATCTTGTGTATATGGAATCATACACTCTTTGTCCTTTAGTGATGGGCTTATTTCACTGAGCATCTTTTCAGGGTTCATGGGTATTGTGACCTGTGTCAGAACTTCCTTCCTTTTTAAGGCTGTATGTATGTACTACATTTTGTTTATCTATTCATCTGTCAGTGGATCCTTGAATTACTTCTACCTTTTGGCTATTATGAATATGCTGTGAACATGAATATATAAATACCTTTTTTAGTCTTTGCTTTTAATTATTTTGGTATATACCCAGAAATGGAATTGCTTATGTTTATTTTTTGAGAACCTGCTATATTATTTTCTACAGTAGCTATACCATTTTACATTCCCACCAACAATGCCCAAGCATTCAAATTTCTCCGCATCCACCCCAACACTGTCTTTTGTATTTTTTTGTTTGTTTGTTTTTGTTCTTGTTTTTGATAGTAGCCATCCTGAGGGGTGGTATCTTATGGTAGTTTTGGCTTTTATTACTTTTCACTCAAAAAAAAATATCATTCTTCATTCTTGGTTCAGGTGGGAGTGGCCATGACTTATTTGTGTTTTGAAGAGGAATAAAAAACGCAAAGTTCTCTACTGAATAGTAGCTCAGGGCACATTAGCCAGCCTATCCTTGGGTCTAAATATGGAACACGACCTTTAAATGGTACTGGCTGGGAAACTCTGCACCACCTGGCTGTGCTGGTCCTTAGTGACCTCCTCAGGGGATTCCTGACAGTTAGAGCTTGTCCTGACTCTTGGGGTGGGGAACTCCCCTTCTCTAACATAATACCAGTGGCAGCTTTGTGCTCTTATGTAAAAGGGAGAGTGTTCTTCCAAGTGTCAGGGTCATGCATGGACACTCCTTCTATGTCAGCAGTGGTGACAGTCTAGATGTAGAGACAACACAGAAACTTCTCCTCTGGCAGCAGAGAGAGGATTCGGAGCTAACACTGTGCAGACACTTGAAACTGCTTGTTTGAGTTCGTGCTTTTGTTGCTTTTCTTTTTCCAAAAACACTTGTAATGGTATCTTAGCCTCTCAGTAATCTTTGGATCCAGTAATCTAGTAGAAAGTAAGCCCATTTGGCAGAGAAAAACATGGTCTTTGAGATATTAAATGCCTTCCTCAGGAGGACGCAGTTGGTAAGCAGAAATAGGATTATAACCCAGCACCCTGGCTGTAGACAAATAATCAATTTTGATGGCCATGATCCCACCTAGGAGCTAACATCTCATGGATTAGAGTAGCCTGCTTTCTTTGGGGCTTTTTATGACTTGAAGCAAGGTACTCTGCTGAGCAGTGGCAGACAGCTTGTATCGGGTCCTTTCGGCGTATAGTCTTGGTGTTCAAGGAGGAGGAGTCTGACTCCCTGCAGACAGGCATACCTCAGGGAGCCCTCCTTCACCTCAGTGGGTATCACTTCGTACTCGTGAAACCCATAGAAATTTGGTTTGGCTAATTCTATTTTAACTTAGAATTTAGAAACCACTGCTTATGACTTTCATGGTCATTAATATCAACTTCTCAAAATATGAATGTCAGACTAATGAATATCCTAGGTTTTTGTTGTTACTCCGCTTAGAACAAGTCAGAAATTGCTTGAAATTGTATATCATTGATGATGTTCTTTGAATAATTGGTGGCTTCCCACTGGATTTTAAATGGCCTGAAGCAGACACACAGGCCTGGGCAGAGCTCATCAGGCTATTTGCAAATATGCAAGCCACTGCA
Organism: Vulpes lagopus; assembly: GCF_018345385.1. Classification (NCBI taxonomy): domain Eukaryota; kingdom Metazoa; phylum Chordata; class Mammalia; order Carnivora; family Canidae; genus Vulpes; species Vulpes lagopus. The sequence goes on from NC_054833.1 coordinate 23,196,607, forward strand.
TAAACGGTCCATCCTCTGGAATTTGCTAACTCGAGACCTACGTGTCAGAGAGAGCACATGGGTACTTATGAACACAGCAGGTGAACACCATTGATAGACAAAAGGGAACCAGCTGAGACTTATGGCTTCTCTCCACAGAGGTTATTCATCAGCTCAGGTGGCCCCTAATGAACATGAGCCCCAGAACATGATGAAGCTGTTGTTACTGAAAGGGTAGTATCAGCGGCTTGAGGGTTTTAGATTACGGTGAGTATTAGTGGGAACGTGATGATGGTTTCTTTAAATAAACCAGTTAACAGCAGTCCCTCTTCTGCTTTAAAACAAAAGATGAGAAAAACTTACTTCAAGTGGCGGACTCTGATACGTATTCTGATACGTATTCCCCTGCATCACTTATAACTTTTATTTTTATTATTTGTATTGGTACAGAAGCACCTTTTGTTGAGGGTACTATGATTGGAGGGAAGAGAGTTACTGTGAGAAACAAGTATCACTTGTATCTTGCTCTCGAGTGAAATCTTCAGAGCCCATGTTAAAATTACGTACTTAAAATATACCTTATTTTTTTAACCAAATATACCCAACTTTAAGCATTACTGAAAAATGTTTTCAATTAGTGGATAATGTGACTTCCTGAATGCTTGTCTCAGATGCCACTTCAAACCATCCTTGTGCCTCATAGCGTCTCATAATACCACGTGTTGAAGCTTACTCATGCACAATCATGTTCATCCCACAGGGCTGACACCCCATAGAATAACTCATGCAGAACAACCAGAAGATTTTCTTGTGTCAACTAAAACACTTTTTTGATACCAAAAAGGGACTCTCCTACTCCTTGTATCTCATCTGTACTGAGCCACTTGCAAGAGAACTTAGTGAAAGATGGAAGTGACTGGTAGTTGAGGATATTTAGTACAGAGTCTCATCTGGGAGTGAAGGTGGGGTTTTGCTAACGTATGCAAACACTAACAAAAATCTGTAGCTCGCATTCATCAGGAACATGTCATGCTAAACTCATCCCTTTTTCTCCTGGGCTGGCGGATGTGGGAATGCCGCGATTTAGATTAACTTCTGCAACTGGGTTTCTTGCCGTGTCTCGTGGGAAATTCAGAGGCATGTAAAATGGATAACAGAAGAGCTGGCCGCAGTTGCAGGTAGTTAAATAACAATACTCAATGTGTGTTAGTGAACGGATCGACAGGAACCAAGAGCCGCGGTCTTCAGCATGGGTGCTGCTGCGGCGTGCGGGGAGGATGACGCTTGCTAGTCCAGACTTGTGTGCAGGGTTGTGTGCAGGGCTGGGCAGAGTGCAGCAAACTGGCCACAAGTCCAGCTTATCTGCCCCACCCAAGAAAACACACCTGGAGATGAGTTAGTGCAAGATGCAGTATTATGAAAATAAACGTACCGCTCAGATTTGGGAAATAAAAGGCTTACAGATTTCCATACCTTGGACATTATTAGGAACAAATTATTTGTGATACCAGCTGTGATACTCTGGTACTCTAAAATACTCAGCCCTTTGTCCCTTGATCTCATCCTGTTCAACATTTTAAACACCAACTTTAAAAAATGCTGACAAGTGTGCTTTGAATATCCCAAGGAACTACTGGCTTGGGAGAGAGAGATGCTAACCACCGAAGCTGAAAGTAGCCGGCAGGCGTGAGGCATCATTTGGCACTGGGATTGGCTTTCATGCCAGAAAACCTATAGATGAAGAAGCTTTAAACCAATACTTAAAAGTTCATTCTTAAGAATGTACTTTTGAGAACTCTTTGTAAAGTTGTTTTCCTGTAAGTCTTGCTCTAAATGGACTTTTCTTATAAACAGAAATGTCAACACGACCAATCACTATTTAGGTAAATATTTTTTTAAAAAATTATTTCCTATTTTAATGGAATATATAATTCAAGTATGGAAAATTTTATTTTGCCTCTGGACTGTTCTTTGAGGACAGGGATAGTATCTTCTTTATTTCTATTGTCAAATCCTAGCACGTCTGCAACACACACTGATGAAGTTTGGAGAATGCAATCCTACTTAACCAAATCAGAAAGAGGAGTCTTGAATGTGGCAACAGAATCCACTTTCCACTAAGATGAACTTTGCAAATTTGAGGGTAGCACCCTAGCAAGCTAACCCTAGGGCAATTGTTTCCAACCCTGACTGCACATTAGAATCATATAAGTTGTCAGAGAAAATATACAAGGCACCAGTTAAAATAGAATCTCAAGTAAACAATGAATGATTTTTTTTTTTTGTATAAGAATATTGTATGGGCCATAGTTATATCAGGAAAATTATTTGTTTCTTTTATCTGAAATTTAAATTTAACTGGGCATCCATGCTTTCATTTGCTAAATTTGACAACTGTGAGCCTTGGGAAAATACCAAAGTGTGGGCCCCCCTCAGAGTTTTGAATACAATCGATCTGGAATGAAGACACCAGGATTGGTATTGTGCAGAGACTCCCCAGGTGATTCTATCATGCAGCTAGGGTCAGAGGGTCAGAGCTAGGGTCAGAGGGTCACTGCCTTATAATGCATGTTTTGACCTTGAACCTTGTTCCCGTGACTGTCAAGTGTAGGTTTTGCCTCCTTTCAAAGGTATATGCTTTAGCTTCCCAGAGGCCACCCTTAGTGAGCTGTGGATCCACGGGATTAGTGTAAAGTAAGAACCTCTAGGCAGCCTTGACCTCTTTGTCATTCCTTAGACAAGAGAGATTTTACTTTAGGGATTTCTCCTTGTTGAAATATTTGGGAAATGAAATGTCTCTGGGCAGATATTGGGATCCCTTTGGTATCTCAAACCATTGCATGAAACTTAAGCTGATCCTCGCTTCAATATAGTTCACAAATGTGTAGCTCACTCCTGTTGGCTCCCTGAATTCTCATAATGAGCCTCCTACACCTGAGTTCCTCCACCAAAGTACCCCATCTCCCAAGGATGTGCCAGACACTAGGATCAGGCTCTGTTGGTCCCTGTTTAAATCTTTGGTTGTGTGTGCAAGAGTTGAGTCTAGACCTCACACCTGGGCTATTTCCTAGAGGCTGGAGCTGCATCCTTGGGCCTGAACTCAGTACCCAGGGCCTTAATAACCATGGGCAGACTTTTCAAAAGGTAGAGCCTTCTTGATTGGAATTCAAAGCAATGTTTCTCTGGATTCCTTTTTGTTCTGCTGTGTTCACTTGTTGGATTCCTGTTGCCATTCATGTGCCCAAACACTGGATCTTGCCATAACCTTGGATCCTAAGGTGGGTGCACCTACTTCATGAACTATGCCCAATGGGAGGATGGGGAATTCTAGTGCAAGGCCCAGATCTGGCCCTGTCTTGTATTGTTGTCCATACTTCACTGGAAAATCTATGAATAAGACAAGTATCATTACACTATTGAAAGAAATTGGAACAACAGGAAGGCAAACCAATGTCGGGTATAAAATGTTGAGCTTTGTTTTAGATATTCAGAGTTCAAAATTCTTATGGCATGTCCAGATGTTAAAATCTAGTGATCATTGGGATAAAGACAATTTTGAGATCATTCGTGTAGAATTTAGTTGAAAGGATTGGTGAATTCTCCTAAAGGAATAGATCTTAGCTCAGTGTTCATAGATGTCAAATATATTAGTAGACGAGAAGACTGGTAGAGTGTTGTGATGACCAAAGCAGGAAGAAATGTCACACAGCTATCAGTTTCTGATTATGTATGAATAATGAGTACGACTAATGGGATAAGATCTAAGCCCAAGAAACTAAAGGATCTTCTAAGAGAAGAGGAACCATCAGAAATCTGATAGTTACATGGCTTACCAAGAGATGTTAAAGTTTTAAGATATTTTTAAAAGTGCCATATGAGAGTTGCTCATTTAGAAAGAAACCAGATAGTGTTTTCAAGGTTATGTGCTTCATAGGAACATATGAGGTGTAGAAACCAGAGGTGTTAGAAGCCAGAAGAAGGTGAACCCAGGCCTTCCTATAATATAGACTTGAGCACTGAGGGAATCCATGCAGGGAGGAAACCAGAACTTGTAGTTATCTGCTGGAGTTCAAAGTAACCAGCCAAAAGATTAAGTGGACTGGAACATATAGTCCTGGGTATAAACAAAACAACAACCCTGGTGAGAAGCTGAGAGCTGCCAGAGGCCGTAAGTGTGACAGGAGAAGCCAATTTACCCCTGGGCTCCTTAAGGCTAATGAGACTAATGGCTTAAATCAAAGCAAATATACTTTTTGAGATTGGATAATTCCTTCTGTTTTGTTAGCAGAGGAAATGGAAAGGTGAGCTAGGATTTTTTTCCACAGCCAAGATTTATGATAATGAAACCTACATTATATGGCAAGTTCACGAAGTTGAACTTTGATAAGTAGAGGTCAAATCTTTCATATCCTCTGAAAAATGATCCAAAAAACCATTGAAGAGGAATGTACCAAAATATAATGTTTAAAGGCAAATTTTTAAAAATGGAGTTTCGTCAAACAATATCCATCATAAGCACATGCTTTTGTTATTTCTAAACACAAGTATATAAATATACTCACTGTCAACTTTTTCAGGTTTTAGTTTGGAGCTGGTGTCCTTTGATTAGAACTTGAACTTAGGGAACTTATTTTAACCTTACTAGTTATTAAAATAAACATTATTTAAGTATTAGATTGTGATTAATTCTATCAAAATTCTTAATTATAAATTTTAACACAGATATTAGATCATCTAGAGGGAAAGGTTTTGTACAGTCTGCAGACATTAATTTGGTCAAATCAGTATTGATGGGGCAATATTTAATAAAAATATAGATGATTATGAAATGTGTTTGAATGGTATGCTATTTCATTAAAAAATGTATCCATATTATATAATAAACTAGCCTTAGTTATTTAACCACTTGATAAAAAAACACAGATTTTAGGATTTTGAGTTGAGGATTTTTTGCAGCTGGAGTCTCCATTTTATAGAATGTGGATTTTCATAGGAGTTGTAATTCTCATCTGGTTAATTCTCTTTAAAATTCAAAAGAAAAACTGCATTTGACTTTGACATTTATTGTAACAATTTTTAGTGGAGAAAATTTTGAGGTGATTCTAATTATAAGTAGAATTCATAAAATGTACATAACACTATTATAACATCTACCTGGAACTTACTTATTTTTAAATAACACTACTTCTCTATTAGATAGGAAAAGTTGGTGCCAATATGAGTAATTTTGTGGGAGTGAAGAGAAAATGAACAACAGCAAAGTAATAGCATGTGAAGAACTTTTCATGTTCAGAATTGACCGATATTGCTAGTAAGTAATATATTTGTGTAAATGTATTCCACCAGTAATGAGGTCAGTTTGAGAAATATATTGCTTATAACTGAATTAAATCAAAATGAAAAATTTTACAGTGATTGTTAAATGCCAAATTGAACTGATCTCATTAAATGTGAAATTCAAGTATATTTAGACTATTGCCTAAATTTTAATACATGAGCATAATGAGATATGACCAGAATAGTTGGAAAAAGTTACCTCTATTTTTTTTTTTCTTTTAGTAGTTTCTTGTTTCACAGTTTAGATTTATTTTCTGGAATCTGATGAGATAGCTTGGCACGCGAGTATGAAGTATATAGTATGTTTCAGTAAATGGAGGAGGAGGAGTACACCATATATTGGTCTATACTGTCTTATACAAGTATTTTGCTTGTTACTTTGAGAGAAGTGCAGCTGCATGTAGTAAACACAGATGGAGCACACTTTTATTGAAGTTCCTAACTGGAAACAGACTTTAATCCTGTTCTTGGAATACCCACAATCAAACTTTCCATCAGTGATTATGCCTTTTTTTTTTTTTTTTTTTTTTTTTTTTTTTGCTGCAGAGACCAGCTAACTGTCACCTCATCACAGGCATGCATTTATTTGTTGTTATCTGGGTGTAGTTTATCATAGTCTCCTGGAAGGTAGAAGAGCAAGTCTGCAATTGTTTTCTGCTTCCTATGGAAATACAAGGCATGCGTGATAATGCTCGTCTGTCCCCTCATACAGAGTTCCAAGTGGGTCTCTTTACAAGCCAAGAGAAGTCAGCCAGCCACTCCCAAATCTCAGGGGATGTCTAGCCCAAGGCTACAGATTCTCTTCAGATAGTTACTGCAGATGCTAATAGACTTTTCTTAATCCTATCCATCATTATGTCTTATTTGAGAAGGATTTTTTTTCCCCTCCAAGCAAAAATAGTCACTTCAAAGCTTACTTGACCTAATTATGTACTTCCCACAATAGTAACCCAGGACCAAAACGTATTTAAATGCTCATACTTATACCAATACATAACATAATCTATAGCTCTCTACTTCTTTTAAACATCATAGAAAACTGATATCTAATAACAAATGAAATGCTGAGAACTACGTGTACATCCAAAAACTGTATCGTGGTGGGCGGATTTTTAGTGAGAGGAAAGGAAGATTGAGAGTGTAAGCCACAATGTCCTATTTCATTTTTAAGGTTGAAGATGAGGGAAACATCACCAGTAATAGCAACAGACTTCCCTCTAGCAGGTACATTTTATTTATTTATTTATTTATTTATTTATTTATTTAAAAAGTATTTTATTTATTTATTCATGAGAGACACAGAGGGAGAGAGAGGCAGAGATATAGGCAGAGGGAGAAGCAGGCTCCACGGAGGGAGCCCGATGTGGGACTGGATCCCAGGATTCCGGGATCACGCCCTGAGCCGAAGGCAGACTCTTAACCACTGAGCCAGCCACCCAGGCATCCCCAGCAGGTACACTTTAAATGTTATTAAAATCTCCTATAATTAGATGAAACTGGGAAGAATCTCACTTCTCATCTCCAGTTGAACTGATTGGGCTGCATGCTGTCAGTCTTTTAAAAGAGAAAGGTAAGTGATTCAGCCAGCAAAATCTGGTTTATTTGGGATGAGCAGAGGAATTCCAATTCGGGACAGGCAAACTATGCAAACGACAGGCAAGTCTAGAAAACGAAGGAGGAAAGGGCATTTTATAGAGAAAAGGAGGAAGTTAGGAGGGGTTGTTTTGAACAAAAGTTCACTGGAGGAAGAGGAGTTTGAAGTGGTGGCAGCTTCTTATTGGTTGCAGGCATTTGAAGTCTTGGTGGTGTTTCATTGGCTGCAGGTAAGGGCATCTTGATATCGCCAGGTATTGAAATCTTCCTTCCTCTTGCTGGATTTACAAGCTGCAACAAGCGTCACAAGCATGAGAACTCCCCCTTCATGGTCTCCGACTCCAGTTTTGAGTTCGGTTTCCTTAACACATTTTCATATTTCCCCCTTTTGATAAGATCTTTCTTCAAAAGCATTGCTGATCAAGAGTTGGATCATCTATTCCTTATTGAAACATTTTTATTTCTTGGTGTCAGGAAGGACTTTTTCTGGGTGTCATGTCCCATGCTGGAGGGAAAGTGTACAGATTGGAAAACACTGAGGCCACATTTGGGTAACAAACAAGGGTGGGGACGGAGAGCTTCCAGGCATTTCCCACTAAAGTTTACATCTTATCAAGGTTGTAAGTGTTGGAGATCATCATGAAGCATTGAGTCAGCATCACCCTACTGGGTACGCTGTTTTTACAAAGGTTCAACTGGCAATAGGCACAAAGCTTTAAAAATGTTTACACAAAATAAGATGAGGAGCAGAATGATGGCCCCATCGTGTATTAGAGTCCTAAATCAGCAGCCCAAACCAGCTAAGGAGATCAAAGGACCATAGATCATCAGGTGGAATTTTTTGTGGCCAATGTGCATCTTCCCTAATATCATGTAATTGGGTTTCTATTTCTCTGGAGGGATTTGTCCACATGAATAGGTACAATTAGTTGCTTTGGGAGTTATGACGGGTAGAAGTCAAAGCAAGGTACAGGAGAACCTGGTTGTGGAGGTTTGACTCCATGAGAACGATCTGGAGGGGTGCAAGAGTTACTAGGGGTCACACTGGAGACGAAGGGAAAATTCCTTTTGGGAAGGCTAAAGGGTCACGTTTGTCACAGCTGGATCAGGGTTTCCAATGACAGATCCAATAATCGGAAAGGCTTCCTTTTGAGATGGATTGGGAAATGCAAGTAACAGCATCGTCTCTCCAGGACCAAGAAGGAGAAAACAAGGTGAGAAAAAGCAGAAAGGAGAGAATAAACAGGCCTGATCCTGTCATATTGGGAAAGCTGTCTGCTTCAGGTACCAGAAATTTTTATTTTGAGATCATTTCCTGATCATTTCCTTCAATTTGGTGTTTAAGGTCCAGTCAAGGTTTGAGGTTTTCTTTAGATGAGCCAGGAATCAACTCCTTGCACAGTGTGGTGACACAAGGACTGGTTACTAACACTTGATAGGAGCCTTTCCAGCATGGTTGAGGAGAGTCTTTCTGGGTATGTCCTTTCCAATAAGTGAAATTCCTAGTTTGATGTCTTTGTCTCCTGGGAGTGTGCTGTGAAAAGGTCGCTCTCCTAGAGTATGACTATTTTCAAGGGGTGTAATTAGACTTTTGCAACAGTAATGGATATCGCCTTTACTATATGCAGGTCAGAAGAGGGAGACGCTAGATGCTGAGACACCCAGTAATTTTCTCTAATGGTGAGAGTTTACAAGTTCTAAAGGGGATGGATCTGAGATTTAGAAGGGCCAATGGCAATGCTTTTGGTCAAGGTATTTGGAGGGTCTCCATAAATTTTTCCAATTGAGTTCAGTTCCTTTGACTAGCTTTGAAGACTAGGATGATAGTCTTCAAAGGATGAAGGATGAGGATGATAAACACAGTGAAAATGCTATCGAACTTGCTAAATGGCACAGATGTGCTAGAACATTTCACCAACAGAGTATGGGCTCTTCATTTGCTGTGGAGCTCAAGAGGAGTTCTCTGAGTAGGGATGGTTTTATTCCAGTAGGATTTTACCTACTGAAGAGAGATAGTAGCTTATCTACATGGAAAGGCTTTAGCCTAGTGGGAAAAACATACAAATCATTACCAAGACATATTTGATTCCATGAGGTAGGGGTCGCTGATAAAATCCATTTGCCAAAATTCAAATGGCCCATTAGGCAATTTAAAGTGCCAGGAACAGTGTGGACAGGTTTCCCTGGATAGTATTTTAGGCAGGCGGGGAAAGCAGTGTAGGTACTTTTTGCAGTCTTGTTGCTGCTTCTCCACCAGTATTGATTTATAAACATCATTTTATCTATAGACCAATGGTTTAATGCATGCACAGTGGTCAGTAGTGGGAGCTTTAGAATTTCTGGTAGGACCAGGTTTATATTTGGTCCAAACCTGAGATTTCTCTTCTTATCATACTAACAATCGTTTGATTGCCAGTATTGCTTTATTGTTGGATGTCCATAGTCAATTTCTCTAAATTATCATCTGGAAGTGAGTTCCTTTGGACCATGGCAAATCAGAGATTTGACTTCTAGACCCTGTGAGGGTAGCATTTTTAAATGGAAATTCAGTGAGATGATTTTCTTTAGCTTCCAGAGAGTCAAGGCTTATAATGCCCCAGGATTTTAATAATAACGAAAGCAGCAGGTAAGAGTATGGCATCCAATAATTCCTGACTGTAAGGGCTGCTTTTAATTTTATCTCCACTGGAAGTAAGGAAACCACATTGTTTCCATAACATTCCAAAACTGCGAGCCACTCCAAAGGTATATATACTGTCGGTGTAAATGTTGGCAGTTTCGCCTTTGGCTAGAATATGGGCCTGTATGTGCTTATAGCTCCTTGTTGAGCTGAAGTACCCAAGGGCAAGGGTGCCGCTTCAATTTATTTCATCGTTCACCTAAGAATTCTTATTGAACAATGAAAAGTCACTGTTATCCAAAAGAGTTTCCTTTAAGTTATTACGGAGGTCACAAGGGGATCTGTCAGTATTAAGCAGTTGTGGGCAGTTTCATCAGTAGAGGAGGGGAGGAGAGTAGCAGGGCTAAGGTTATCATAACGAAAAAAGTGATAGAAAGGACAGTTCCCAGTAGAATTTCACAGGAAGCGAGATGGCTTATTGAGAGATACTAAGTATGATGAGAGGTAAGAGGAGCTGCAACAGTACAGAAGTGGGTAAAGGGGAGCCCAAGTAAATTTCCTCAAAGTTTTACCCCAAAAAGACAGTAAGTAACAGGTGGAGCTCTGAAGCCTGGAAGGTATCCCCAGGCTGTGGCATCTAGTTGTTGCAGGATCCTACGGGTTGGTTGTAATCCTCATGATTTTGGTTGAGAATCCCAAGGGCATTCCCTTCTTTTTCATATGCAAAAAGGAAGAAAGGGAGCTGATAATTTGGATGTTCAAGGGCAAAGGGCTTTATTAAACTTTCTTTTAATATTGGAAAGTCATGTCATCTGGATCTTCCTAGATGACAGGGACAGGTTTAACAGTCTTTAACAACATGTATAAAGGTTGGGGCTATACAAAGAGGTTTGGGATACAGTCTGCCAGTTCAAGAAAACCTCACAGTTGACATTAGGTTTGGGACTTTGGGAAGCTCAGGATGCCATGAAAACTGTCTGGATCCAAATGCAGTCCTTGTTCTGAGATCAGATGTCCTAAATATTGAACTTGAGTTTGAACAAATTGTAATATTTCCTTAGAGGTGTTATATCCCTTTTTGGCTAGGAGTTTTAGCACATGGATGCTATCGTCTCGTGAGGAGGCTTGGAAAGGGGAGCGAAGTAGTAAGTCATCCACATGTTGTATTAAAGTGGAGCCTCCAGGGAATTTAGTATCATCTGGGTCAGCCTTTAATGTTTGTGAGCTTTCCATGAAACCGTGGCATTACTGTCTCTAGCATCGCTGTCCTTCCCAAGTAAAAGCAAGAAGATATTGACTCCTTTTATCTACTAGAATACTAAAGAAAATGCTACATAAATCAAGAAAAAAATTTGCTCTCAGTAGTGTTGAAAGTAAACAAAGTGTGAGGGTTGGGAACAATAGAATGGTGGGGGATGACGATATTGTTTATGGCTTGGAAGTTCTGGACAAGCCACTATCTGTGGCCACTTGTTTTTTTCTTCACAGGTAAAATAGGAGTGACACAAGGATTGGTACAGGGCATAATGGGGACCCTGGCCCTAAATATTTAATTTTGGCTTAATGCCTTGAACGGCTTCTTTACTTACAGGTGCTGATTAATTAAGGAGAGAGGTTCTGGGGGATCTTTTTGGGTCTTAATAGGAGGTGCATTGTGGATTCTGCTATTACTAGTTGAGGTTTTACCCATAAGGAGAGTAGTAGCTGATCCAAAGGGGACAAATGATTACTATCCTTGGAATTAGCTTTAGGGGTCATCAGAGACACAGCAAATGAAAGATGTTGAGGGTCATGCGATTTACCTAGTTGGCTATTTTGGTTGATGCTGTGAAATTCTAGAATTATTTCCCCTTTTCAGGAGAAAGAACTTCCAGCATGATGTTTTTCTAAGAAAATGGCCCAATATATTAATCAGAGTGGAGGAACTAAGGTGAAAAGGGTGGGTATATCTTTTTTTTTTTTTTTAAGATTTTATTTACTTATTCACGAGAGACACAGAGAGAGGGGCAGAGACACAGGCAGAGGGAGAAGCAGGCTCCATGCACGGAGCCCGATGTGGGACTCGATCCTGAGACCCTGGGATCATGACCTGAGTCAAAGGCAGACGCTCAACCGCTGAGCCACCCAGACGTCCCAGTGGGTATATCTTAAAGGGCCTAAGCAAAAGGGGATCATTAGACATAGGCACCTGGTGAGGTTTATTAAAGACCTTCACTCTTTGTTTTCGTGCTCTGAGGCAGGGGCTCTTCGATGGTAGAGGGGCTGAGCACTAGAGTGTAGTTCTGGTGTCAGGACAGAGATCTGCTTCCAGTCTGGAGAGGGGTTTCTCTGAGTTCATTCCAAGTACAGAGAACAGTGGAGGAGAGTGGGGGGAGATTGGAAGGAGTGGTTCGGAACAAAATTTGGCGGGAATGAGAATTCATAGTTGTGGTGGCTTCTCATTGGCTGTAGGTGATGGAAGCGGAGGGGACCTCTTCCTGGTTGCAGGTGAGGGCAGTTATGGGGTTGAGAGGAAATCTCCCTTTTTCCTGCTGGCCTAAGCCAGCTGCAGGGAGTAGCATGTGCGCGACCACCCTCCCGGCATCGCTTCCCGCCTCTAACTGTGAGTTAGGTTTCCTTCGCCCGTTTCACAACGCTCTTTAAGGTCTCTCCGAATTCAAAATGGATTTTGTGATTTAGTAAGTTTTCTATTTCTTTGTCTTATTTTGAACCCTTAGAATATTGTGGGTGTTTTGTTGTGAGTTCTGTGGTTGGGAATTCAAAAGTTGGGTATCTAACCCCCTGGATTGTGAGGCAAACTCTTTCCATTATCTTCATTTCTTTCTAAAACCTAATTTAAATTTGTGATGCTAAATCTAAGGTGATTTTTCAGATTCCTTCCTGTTCTGTCGTGAGCCGACATGGGAAATAAACAGCTGATTTCCACAACAACAAAGGGCTACCTTTTGCTTTGTTTTGCCCTTGTTTATTGAAGTAGGGGTCTCTTGCCTTTGAGAATAAGAATGTTGTTCCTATCTGAGTCAGCAAATGAAGCTCCCTGTTTGAGCAGGAGGCAGGTGCACTGGCATAGCTGCTTAAGACCGCGAATTTGAAAAGGAACCCAACTGGCATGTTTTACAAACCCATCCCCACATCAGGGTTGCTGCCTCTGAGCAGGGCTTGAGAAGACCGTAGAGGAGCTGGGAGACAACTCCCATCCCTCTCCCTTGTCCTGGTAGCAAGGGGCGAACAAGGAAACTCTGTTGATGGAAACCCCAGGAGAACTCCCTCAGAGGTGACAGGGCCTCATGTGGTTGAAGCAAAGCCCTCACCTGCGGAGAAACGGAGACAAATAAATAGCACAAACCAAACAAACGCTACTTTTTTTCTATGATCTGCCATAAAGATGTTTTTACTTAGGCTTTACTTAGGTAAATCATCACCACAAATAGGTGCCAACAGTGAAGACACTTGGAAAAGGACCCAAGCAGCAGTTTCTTGCCAGCATGGAAAGCTTCAGTGTGCTCTTAAACTGCGCCAAGCTTTAGTCTCGATTCTGTGGCATCACAGACCTCGAGAGCCGAAGAGACATTAGAGTAATTGATATGATGTGTTAATCACCATTAGAAACACTGTAAAGGGCTTCGGCAGTAAAATGCAAAGGCATTTATTTAGCACTTATTTTAATGTTGAGTTAGGCGCTAAACAAAGAAGTTCCATCAGACATGTCAGAGGAAATAGGTACAGCTTGCTCTTGTCTTCGGGCAAAACTAAGTTCCAAAATCATAACAAAATGAAATGTGGCAATAACAGTATCTGACCTCTTCTCATTTCTATCCTCAAAAGTATCTATTAAGCATCTCTTGGAGCACCTGGCCGGCTTGGTCACTGAAGCATGTGACTCTTAGTCTCAGAGTTGGGAGTTTGAGTCCCAGGTTGGGTGCAGAGATTACATAAAAATAATAAAATCTTTTTTTTTAAAGATTTATTTATTTATTTATTCATGAGAGAGAGAGAGAGAGAGAGAGAGAGGCAGAGACACAGGCAGAGGGAGAAGCAGGTTCCATGTTGGGAGCCTGGCGCGGGACTCAATCCCGGGACTCCAGGGATAGCGCCCTGGGCCAAAGGCAGGTGCCAAACCGCTGAGCCACCCAGGGATCCCCAAATAATAAAATCTTTTAAAATAATATTCATTAAATGTCTCTCTGTGCTGATGTGTTATGTGTTAAAAGAAGTTATGGTTGACGTAATAGATCTTAAATATATGCATCAATCAAATGAGTGTTTATAGCATATGTTCTGATTTTATTAGGGATAAGACATTTGTTGAGAAGGTGGTAAATGATAAATTGCCTCAATAACCCACACTGAGGGTGGAGTCTCAGATGTTAATTGTTGACACAAGCCTTAAAAATTCCTGCAAAGGTCTGAGAAGACCATGAGCTTTCTCCTCGAGGTTCAGGCCAACAAATTGCTCTACACAAAAGCGGGGATTTCTAGGTGCCAGAGGAGCCTGAGGGGGAGACAGCGAAGCCTGATACCAGGGAGGATATAATAAAGGGCACGCTACAGCACCCCTTCTGGAAATTTTATACAGCTGGTTGAGATGCTCAGTAAATATTGCCCGGCATCAGCCCCCACCCCTGCTTCCTAATCAATCGGTTTATCAATTAGTGTTTCTCTGCCATGTGCGGGGTGCGATGCTAGAGATATCAGGATATCTAGGTAAAGTCAAGCATGCCAACCCAATATGATACACTCATGATGGGTCATCAACAATAAGGATGGAGGAAAGACAGACTCTTCTTTGGTAGAAGGATGTGGGACTGGAGTGTTTCAAGGAAGAATTCACAAAGGGAAACTTCATGAGGTAGGGCCTTGAAAAATGAGTAAGAATTTCATACATTTTCTGAAAGTATGATCCTTGGAAACAGAACCACTTCCAAAGCTTGTGAAAAATGTTCTTGGGCTCCAGCCTAGACCTACTGATTAAGAATCTCTGGGGCAGGAGATTTATAAACTTCAGACCACTGTCTCAAGGTCTAAGGTGGGCAAAGATATTGCTGATAGGAACTTTCCTACCTCCTCTTTACTCATCAGTCACTGCTTTTCCTGAGGGTCAAGGCACACTTTCCAATTCCTCTCATAATTAACCTTAAGGAGCAGCACAGATAGTATTAAAAGCTTTTATTCCAATATTAAAAATTACCCAGCCATGAGCCTACTGTTGTGGCCAGGTGCACTCATATTATATTCACATTTGCTGCTGCAGAACTGAACTTCATGGCTGGGGGTCCGCAGTCACTCACCTTTCAGAACAGACTGCACTGGAATGAGGACCTGGAGGCTCCTGCCATAGCAGAAATTAGCCCTCAAGCTATTGGATTTTATGCGGGCCCTGAGGGTGGTTAGGTCAGGAGTTGAGAGCGGGACTCTTGGAGGTCTCAGGACATCCACTGTTTACCAACCAGAATGGAAGCATTTTCCCATTTCCTATTTTAATAACTGGCATAGTACTGGGACTGTACCAGCTGAATATTCTCCTGTATGTCCATAATAAAACAAAAGAATGAGATAAAAACATGAGGACTTCAGTAAGGTGTTGGAATGTTCTCCAAAAATTGAGGGTTTAAGAATATCTTAGGAGTGAAAGTACAGACAACTAGAAGGTATCAGGGGTTATGTACTATCTGTGTGCTTTGAAATTTTTATTTCATAAGAACTGGGCTAAATAAAATTACATGTTTCTCTTAAGGGGTCGACAGTCACCTTACAGCGACCAAGTTTCAGCACTTGTATTAACAATCCTAACTGTATTCTTCACATTTGGGGACGGATCAGAATATGTTCCTGATTCTCTAGAGTTTACTGCTGGCACAGTTTCACTGAATCTTAGTTCAGGTGTTTGTAACAAAACACCACAGACCAGGTGGCTTACAGAGCAATTTCTTTCTCACAGTTCTGGAGGCTGGAGGTCTGAGATCAGGTGCCAGCGTGCTCTGGTTCTGCTGGGAACCTTTCCCTGTCTGGCAGACAGTTGCATGATCGCTCTCTCCTCCCCTGGCAGGGAGGCTGGGGAAGGCCCTAGTCTCATCCTCTTCTAGTCAAGACACTAATTTCATCACAGGGGCTCTACCCTCATGACGTCACCTATACCTAATTACCACTTTCAAGGCCCCACCTTCTGATACTATCGTGCTGGAAGTTAGGATTTCACCATATGAATTTGGGCAGCACGTAAACATTCAGCCCGTAACAGAAACTTTACAACTTAATGTTGCTTTCCTCTGAGGCCTGAGTTTGGTAGAGACCCCAGAGATTAGCAGAAACCTCTAGGCACATGATATCAAGTCTCGCCTACCCTTCTGAGTCCCTGCCAGGACTCCTTGGGTCCGTGTCAACATTCTGGACATTCTTCAAAGCTCACTGATATTCTTCGCAGTTCTGGACTTCCCCTGGCCGCTGCCCTCAAGGCCAGCAGACACCCAGACCAGCTGAGCGTTTGTTGGCTCCTTCCTTCTTTCTCCACATCCTCCCTCTGAGCTTAACCAAGGGTGACAATGGCTCTTTGTGGATGGAAGCCAGGTTGAAATAAATACAAGTGGCTGTGACAAATATTTTGTGAAATATTTCTTTGCCCAAGTCACTGTGGATGTCATCTGGGTCAGGGCTTCCCATATTTTAATGTGCATGGGACTCACCTTGGGAATGGTTGACACGTAGATCCTGATTGGATGAGTGGAGGGAGGGGCTGAGAGTCTCTAGTAACAAGCTCCCTGTGGCTGTTGTTCGTGGACCGAACTGAGTAGAAGGGACTGGACAAGTAGTCATGACTGATTCGTTTCTATCTACTGAGCGTGAATTATGTACTCCAAATTCGGAGACTTTTAAGAACTTTGCAGCTTCTCATTGCTTTTCAGAGATAGCTTTTGAAAGCTACTCTGTAGTGTGCCTGCAAAATTTGCTGTGCAGGGCAAGATAAGGAAAGGCAAACCTTGAGGAGGTTAAATATTTTGCTCAGTGAACCCAAGTTCAGATCTCCGAACTTCCCTACCAACCCGTGGGATCACACATCACCCCACCTGAGGAAACACGGAGCTCCCCAGGAGCCCCTGCCAGCAGACGCCACTTCCAGGAGCCAGCCTGCGGGGAGGGCCTGCACCAAAATGCCGATTGCTTACTCGGAGGGGGAGACAGGAGATGGAGCGATAAAAGCGAAGCCTAAAATAAAAATTAAAAAGCACACTGAGAACACTATGTGAAATGAATGCTTGTAAAACTGTCTGCGGCAGGAAGAAATAGAAGAGTTTTATTAGGTGATGAAAAAACACTGTAAACTTCATGTGAAAACATTCCAAGGTTGGGTCTTGTGTAGTAGAAAAGAAGAATCTTACTAAGTAAGACTCATTTTAATCAAATGAACGTCAGGGAGCTGTAATCCCGTTTCTACATGCGTCTGAAGCTGGTTATTCCGTGCTATCTCCCAGACACACACACGCTGTGGCGCTTTCCCGGGGATCCTGCTGCATAGCCTTGGAAGGGCTCAGGTGCTTGCGTTTCTGGTGGCGGAGTCCTGAGAAGGCCGAGCACTATTTATGGCTTTCAGGGGTACCTCTGGGTAAAGGGCTGTAAGTAATTCTATGTCCTGTGAAGTGGTGTTTCTCCACTTAACCCACGTCCTCCCTTCTGCTCACCTCCGTTTTGGTGGAGGAAAGAAATCACTTTCATACTAAACTCTGACCAGGAAGCGAGGAAGAGGATGTCAGGTGCGGTTGGAAATGCTGGCTTTTTTGCATTGGCCTGCCCTCCTCGGATGCCCCTGAGATCACTCCTGGAGGCGAGGTTTCTGTGGTCTCCGGGCCTGTCTACCTGAGACTCATTTCCACACACGGGCCTCTGGGTGGCCGGCGCGGAAGAGGCAGTGGTTCGCTGGATAATCCATCGGGAGAGGATCAAAGACCCTTGCTGGTGGGTGGGAGGAACTCGGGATTAGGAGAAACACCGCATCTCCAGTGCTATGACCATCATTCAGAACTGTGGCACAGCAGCCTGGGTGGTAAGAAGGAGTAGGGGGTGGAAAAAACAACAACAGCCCAGAATGACAGCCCAGGGGGTTGGAGCAGACAGGGCCAGCGGCTGCCGGTCCTTGCGGTACAGTGGAGTCACTGGGGTGTGCATGTGTGTGGTGGTGGAGCTGGGGCCGGGGAGGGGATTAGAGAAAAAGAGTGTGCAGCCCCACCCCCTCATTAGGGGTGGGACCCATGTGTCATATATTTTCAAATGCGCCCCAGTTTTGACCTTGTTAGAGCAAAGGGGGGCTTGGGCCTAGAAGGTGAGAGATGGCATGTGTGGCCAACCAAAATCATGTGGGTAGTATGAGTGGGAAAAATGAGGAGTTATGAGTCAGAGGGCTCAGCATTTTCTGTGTTAAGATAGGAGCGGTGGGGGCATCTGGTGGCTCAGCGGTTGAGCGCCTGCCTTGGGACCAGGGCGTGACCCCGGGGTCCTGGGATCAAGTCCCGCATCGGGCTCCCCGCATGGAGCCTGCTCCTCCCTCTGCCTGTGTCTCTGTGTCTCTCTCTGTGTCTCTCATGAATAAATAAATAAATAGTCTTAAAAAAAAGGGAGAGGTGATGATGAGAAGAAAATTAAAAAATATGAATCCATTTCTAAGATGTTTTGGGTAAGTTTATCCATCGGGCATAAGATGAGGAAAAAACACAATCTATATATGATCAAAGTACCTGATGTGACTAAGTATTTAAGTGAAGATTCTTAACTTGTTCTAACTGGTTCTTCTAAAGTCGACAAAGGCAGCCTGGATAGAAGAATGGAGGCGAGCCAATGTTTTCTGACATCCGTAGCTTTCATCCGCAGCCCGGCCTGCGAGTCGGCAGGGCCGATACCAGGGTCCCCGTCCCTGGCCCGCTGGGCCTCGTACACCGCCTCAGGACTGAGCACATGGCCTGGGTGGTCTTGGCTGTAACAAGGAAGTTATTGGAACAAGAAAACCTGAAAGTACATTTAAATTAAGGCAAGTCTGTGGCCAATAAGGAATAACCGGATACAGTGCATCTGACAAGTGGGGTTCCCCATCCAGTCTTCTCCTGCTAGACGAGACGGTTAAGTGTGTGCACACTCTTTCTTTAGTTAGTCCTGCTCAATACGTCTTAAAATCGAATAAAAGTCAAATTACCCATGTATCTTCCTAGGACAGATGGTCCCGGTAGACTTTCTTAAACCAGCCTTTGATTTCAGGTCCTCTGCTGGACATCTCTGCTTGAGGAATTCTCTGTACTCGCTTTCTGAATGAAGCGCACTGTCCCTGTAATAGTAGACGCATCAAAAGACCTTAATTTTCCTGGCAGGATTATTTTCTCAGGTGACTGTTTGATTATCCTTGATGCTCTCAGCAGCACGGGGAGGGTCTGCTTACTGAGTTCTGAGGCCAAAGTTGACACTTTCCCTTCCTGGATTTGCTCAGTCGGATCCTGTCCTGCCTTGTTCCACACCAGTCCCCATGGACCATGAAACAGGTTACGCTTTGTGAACATTCTTTTTATCACCCAGGGACTTTAAGGAGTCTCCTCACTTAATGCAAGAATTTGCGTGTGCCCTGAAGATGAAAAGAAATAGATTTATTTTACAAATGATTTCTAAAATTAGCTTCTATAGTCAAGCAAGGAGATGTAGTTTTGATATTCTGAAAATTCCTCTTTTCGTATTTCTTTTAGGCTCTATTTTTTTTCCCTCTCCCTCATGACAGCCTAATCAAAGTTTAGCAGAGTCATTATAAATTGTTGCAGCTATGTTTTTGGGTTTCTAGGCATTAGGTTAAAATGACCAGAAAGTGTTCATCTTGGCATCTCCACAAACCGTGATCTGAAAAGCCTTCAGCTCAGGGCATGCGGTTAGTACAGTCGTGTTCCTTTGCGACGTTAAGAAAACAGATTTCTGTAGGAACCATCATCCCCAAATGCAGGTGCAGTTAAGTGAGCATCAGGAACAGGGATGCATTTCAGACGATGCTGGGGCAGTCGGGCTTTTATTAAAAATGTCAGCATGAGAGCGCCAGTTCTGCAGGCACTTCTCTTTCCTTTACTGCACGTGGGTGCACCAAGCATATTCAGAACCTGACCCACCACCATGTGGTCCTGGGAAAACAAAGTGGAAGAGGAGGGTCCCTATCCCAGTGGGGGAAAAGGCATGTCAAGGGACCATACACTGCACTGTGGGCGTCCAGAGGAGGCAGTAGCTGTTTTGCCTTTCTGTTCTTTTAAAGCTTAAATCTACTTTAAGATGGGTTTTTAAAGTTGATTTTTATTGAATGGAAATGAACCTGCTAATTAGAATGATTCTTCTCTAAAACAAGTAGTTCAAAAAAATCACAATGTAAGAAATGGTGTTATTTGGAAGAATAGTCTCCAAATTATTTTGATTTTGCATTGCTGTCAGTAAAATGTATTTAAGCAAATCCCAATGTTTATTCAGAAATTATGTACATTGGGGATCCCTGGGTGGCACAGCGGTTTGGTGCCTGCCTTTGGCCCAGGGCGCGATCCTGGAGACCCGGGATCGAATCCCACGTCGGGCTCCCGGTGCATGGAGCCTGCTTCTCCCTCTGCCTGTGTCTCTGCCTCTCTCTCTCTCTCTCTCTCTGACTATCATAAATAAAATAAAAATTAAAAAAAAAGAAATTATGTACATTGATAAGCAATACATGTATATTTCTTTTTATAAATAAATTTAGTATATTACAGATACTTATAAATTATATGTGTGTCCAATTTTATTCACAGGTGTTTTAAAACATATGTAAAATATAAACTTTAAAGGAATAGAAAACAAATAAAAATGAGTTCTAACATTTCCTTTATACAACCTGAAGACTACTTTGGACACACTCGGACACACTCCCCACTTGAGACACTGCTCTAGAAAACTGTACAGAGTGGAGACAGCAGAACTGTGTTTGAATACTTGGCCTTTTGGGACCCCTTTCTACTGTACGCCATTCCGAATGCATCAATAGATTATTATAAAAGCAATGAGTAAATGGTTACAATGGTTACATTTATATGAGCAAATATAGAAGTATTTATTAAGTCCAGGAGTAATGAGTGACTTTGAATGAAACGAAGCTCTCGGGCTCATCTGGGTCACCAGTATGAATTTAGCAAAGGAGCATAATCTGACATGATTTTTATCTGTTAACAGAGAGTGATAGTAATCCTTCCAGAAACATCTTGCTTAACAGTCCTGTCACGTCCACTCTCATCAATTGAAAACATGTTCATTTTTGGACAAGATATATCTATGGGTTTGCACTTCCTATTTTAGCAACTTCTACAGATAATTTGGAAACACACAGTAAAAACTCTTCACACTGAGGTTGCTGTCCAGAAACAGGAAAGGAGAAAGACAGCTTCTGTTTCTTGGAAACTCGGTTCAAAGTTCCTCTAGATGTCAGTATTACATAGAGAAATGAAAATACAATAGCCTGTGGCAATGAATAAAGACCTCCTGACATTATTTAAGTGGTAAAACATATGTGATGCATTATTGACGAAGAAAAAAAGTCTCATTTGGAAGCTGGTTTCTTATGTTCCTCAGAATTGACAGCTTCTCCTGTTGGTCAGCTCAGACTGCTCTACCTGAAGAATGTCAGCACAGCTTGGGGACATTTGCCACTGACACCTAGATGACCTTAGAGGCAAACGCTCATCAATTTGGCACTTCATGGAGTACCAGATTCTCAGTTTTACCTATTTTGATGAACTGAAATTGATTGATACGTACCAGTTTTCATTTTTAGGGCCACCAATGTTCATGCTATCCAGAATGAATCCAGAAGCACCATGTCTATCCACCAGGAGTTTTCACTTCAAAAGAGAAACACTGAAAGACAAAATTATGCAACATCTTAAACACAATTTGTTAAACTCTTGTATTTGACTAATTTGAACTTTTTTTCAAAATTGGATTTAATTATCTCTATCTCTTGCCTCTCTTCCATGTTAATGCTAATTGTTTGGTAAAATATTTATTGCTTCACTCTACTGATTTATTTCCATTTTATACTCTTCTTTCTTCATCTTCTTGTGGTACTGGCTGTGTGATAGATAATCAATAAATACTAACCTAATACTTTGCGTATTATCTATTTTTTTTTCCTGAGTGACAGTACAAGGTATTAGTTAAGAGCAC
This sequence comes from Vulpes lagopus, assembly GCF_018345385.1. Taxonomy (NCBI): domain Eukaryota; kingdom Metazoa; phylum Chordata; class Mammalia; order Carnivora; family Canidae; genus Vulpes; species Vulpes lagopus. The sequence continues at coordinate 23,218,322 of NC_054833.1, forward strand.
AGAATGAAGTAGATGACTGATTAATAATCCTGGCCAAACCATTTCTGAATTGTTTAACCCTTAGGAATTACCTGATTTCATTATAAAATGTGGCTAATAGTATGTATCCCAAAGAATTGCTGTGAGGATCAACTCAGTTAATAATATGTTTAGAAATGTTCCTGGTATGTAGACAGTGCTTCGTGTATATTAGCCATCATCATCATTGACATCATCACCACCACCACCATCATCATCATCATCACCACCATCATCACTATATCCTGGTCTCTGGGCCAAGTGCCAGGGATTCAAAGATGAATCAGTCTTTCTGCCTATTTAAGCAAGGCCTACAAGCTAGGGGAAAATTGACAGGAAAAACGTTTCAAGTGTTGCAAGTGATGCTGGGGTGGGCACACATGCTGAGTGCTGTGCACAGGGGAGCGAGCAACTGGCTTTGCCCGAGGAAGTTGAAGAACATTTGTCCTGCACTTTCACTTAAAAGAGGAAGTTGTAGGGGCACCTGGGTGGCTCGGTCAGTTGAGTGTCTGCCTTGGGTTCAGGTCACGATCCCAGGGTCCTGGGACAGAGTCTCACTTTGGCTCCCTGCTCGGTGGGGAGCCTGCTTCTGCCTCTCCTGCTCCTCCTGCTTGTGCTCTCTTTCTCTCTCTCTCTCTTTCAAATAAATAAATAAAATCTTGAAAAAAAAAAAAAAAGAGGAAGTGACAAACTCTGAGGCTGTAATCTCTAATTTTGGTTTTCCCCAGATTTACTAAACATACCTTTGTGTTTCAAAGTCTCTATCTGAAAAATGGAAATGCTCTGAACCTATGGGACTGCCTCTGGGATTATTTAAAAGTACATTAGCAGTTTGTCTTGATGCCCTGAGCCACACTGACGTGGCGTTTCATGCTTAAAAGTCACCCTAAGGCAAATTTTGCTCTCTTTCCAAAGAAAAGAAGACTGATTCTTTGGACATCCATACAATTTCGTGCATTTATAACGCGTAACTTCAGAATTTGTGATAACTTGGGTGGATTGGGCTAATGTTTATCTTTTATGTGGTATTTAAGAAAAGTTGGCTAAGCAAATTCAGAAAAGCCAGACTGTGAGAAGGATGTTTATCTGCCTAGGAAAAGGGCCATCTGTTCTAAGCCATGTGAAAACTCATTTATAAAAGCTTACTTTAGGCTCTTACTTTCTGGTTTACAAAACCTATTCACATATATCCTCTCATTTTCATCTGATTTATATGTGAACCATATCGAGACAATATAAACAAAGGTCAGAAGTGACATATACATTATCAATATCCTTTAATCATGAAGATGGGCTTTCTTTTATAAACAATGCTAGAGTTTAATAGAATTTCTTTTAGAGTCGTGAGTTCATTTGTTTTCAAATATTGTAGTCTATACAGTTTCATTAATTCAGACTGACCTGCCCTCTAACTTACTATTAATTTTAGTGGGTTTTTTTTTTCTGTTTTTGAATCATGAAATACAGTGGCTTTCAATCTGGGATGATTTTTACTCCCCAGGGGACATTTATCAATGTCTGAAGTCATTTTTGGATATTACAACTCTGAGGGAAGATACCATCATCATCTGGTAGGTAGAGGACAGAGACGCTGCTAAACATTCTATGGTGCTCGTGACATTTTCCACCACAAAGAATTATCCACCCCATGTATCAGTAGTACTGAGGTTGAGAAACCCTGATGTAATTACTAAGTGACTTCAATTATTCAATTGTGTATCCATAGGCTAAGGAGAAGACATGGTCACATCATGGCCCGAAGGAAACAGCACCTGTCAAAGGCAAAAGGACATCCACTCTCACAGGTAACATCTTTAGGAGACTAGATATTTATGCTTAGAAAAAGCTCTGGTGTAAAAGTCCCGTTATGATTGTTCTTATTCAGAGGGAGTTACGTGTTCATAAAGCCATGTGTCGGGAGAAGTGCTGTGTGGATATCTTTATTTGATCGACTTTGGGTCCTACTAGTTACAAACTAGGAAATCTTTGGGAACCCAAATGTCAGCCAGTTGGTCACATTCACTTCTACTTTGTTTTTCAAAATCTTATATCTTCTGATAAAGAGAAACCTGAATAGAAATGCCATGATATGAAGTGGAAATTATACTGATCACATGCGTCCTCCATTAAAATATTTTGTGGCTTTTAGAGAGATCTTCCCAGAAGAACCAGCCCTCCTCTGAGAAAGAAAAAGTTAATAAACTCAACGAGAAAAATTCTGAGAAGACCAATGCCTCTCTAATTCAGAGAAGTTTTGCCACATTTCATACAGAAAGACCACAAGACGAGATAGAAGATTTTGCTCTAAAAACTTCCATAGAGCCAAGAGGAAATGTAGACACAAGAGACATTTTGAGCACAGAGAGACTGAACAGACAAGAAGATAAGAGTCCTGGAGATGATACACAGGCCACTGTGGATAAAAATGAATGTCTAGTGTTCAAAGGAGAGAAATATGGGCTTCATTCTAAAGAAGATACTAGCGAAAGCAAAGTTGAAACGAAAGAAGGACCAGCGAATGAAACAGTGTTGGACAAGTGTTCAAATAAAAAGCAGTGTGTTGATAAAACTAACAGTGATCAATCCTGTGGAAGGTAGGGTTTGAAGCATCACACACCTACAATTGATTTTTTTGGTAGATCTATGCGCCATTGCAACTTAAGGCCATACCAAAAGGAGGGCTGAAGTGAATTTTTAAAGCAGCAGTTTAGAAACCAGTTTCCCAGCTGGTGTGGGCCTGCTCTCTTGCCATTACTTTTTCTTCTTGCCCATGACATTCTCGGGCATTTTTACTGTTTTCTTCTACCAACTGGTCGACAAAGATAATGATTATTATCAATCAATATTTTTAAAAGATTAAGTAAAAAGTTCTTATTTTTAGCAATATAGAGCACATCCTTCCTAAGACCAAGCATTGAATAATAGGACCAGATTTATCTGTAAGTTAAGAGACTAATTTTGAAAAAGTTTGCCCATCTGATTATACGTGATTAGTTGGCTATTTTCCTAGAATATTGTGAGGGTTGAGTAAGAAGTAGATTATTTAAGGACTCTTCCTCAACTGCAAAGTTTCACATATAAATTCAGGTAATTATGTAGCCAATCACAATCAATTAATTACTCTATGTCGTGATGGGCCACAGACTCCATTTGGAACAGAATATCCACATATCTGTGTGTTTCTTAGGGAATTAAGATATAATTTTTATTTCATTTATTTTAATAATGTATTTGAAACCTAATCATGGAGAAGTCTAATGTTTTAAGAATTAAACATAAAGACTAATTTTATTAAGAAAGTCCATCACTGCAAAGATGTGCTTAGTAAGGTAGGGGAGCTGTTAAAAAACTGAAATTAGTTCAATTCATATGGACTAAATTTAAGGTTTACTCTTCCCGCTGGTAATATTCAGAGAGATGACTGCTTCCTCTAGTATACTTTAATTTAGTAATCTCTCTCCTCTATAAGAAAAGGAAGTGAAACGAATGAAGACCGAATTAGCTAGGTATTCATAAAATGACTGCTTTTGTAAAGGGTCAGTGAAATAACTTGGAGTCGCAAAGGTCTACAGGAAGAGTCCTGGGAGTCCCACTTATCTGCACCTGTTCTTGTGCTGCGTTGTTTGACGGGGAAATCAGGCTTCTTTCTTTCTTTCTTTTTCTTTCTTTCTTTCTTTTTTTTTTTTTTTTAAATCCCAAATGCTGAAACAGCCCAACTCTGTCATAAAGCTTCACCAGAACACCATGTTAAGGAAGCTTTATTTAGGTCTAAGACTTCTGACCATCTGAAGGCCATCTCCTTGAAATGCTGAGACCTGCAGCTGGATTTTATTTTCCAGGTGTATCAGCAATGTAGAAGCCATTTCTGCATCACGAACCCCGGAAACCCCAGAAATAGCACCCATTTTCCAGAGTGCTGAGCAAGCGGAGCACACTGGCAGCAGCAAGAGGAGGGTGATGGACGAGTGCTTCGCCAAAGAGGACAACAAAAAAAGCAGAATAGATGTAGCGAGTCCAGGTGAAGGACACGCATTTAGGACACAGGAAACCAGACAAGCCCGAGGAGGCTTCCAAGGCAAACCCCTGGAGTCCGCTGGAAGTAAGACCTCCAGGCAGCAAGATCTGGTGACCCCACTGGGTAGGAAATGCTTTTGTTTCAGGCTTTTAAAGCTTTTTAACCTTTTCCAGTAAGCATTTCCAACTAAATCTCCCTTAGCCTAATAGCCTGAAGGAGACATAATGCCACACTGATGCCATTTGTGTATATAATTCAATCACCTTTATTTTTTTCTTTTTTGGTCTGAAGAAATGAATGCCACCAAGAGAATTCTTTCATGACTTCTTTAGTTTTCAGCATATTTATGGTGAGAGAGATGAATGTCTATATCAAATCAGATTTCTGGAGACTTCTATTATCTGAGTTCTTAAAAATATTAACACTTGGCAGAGTGCCTAGCACAAGATAAGTGCTCAAGAATTACACGTTGAATACATTTAAAGTTCCTAAAGCAAAGTTATTATCTACTCACCTCCCCTTGTACCCCTGTATGCATGTAAGAATCTGCATGCAGTAGATACTTAAATATGGAATAAATGAGGAAATGAATAGACCCACAGAGAACAAACCATGGAAAAGTGAAAAGAATGGTGGAAGAGCATTACTGAGTATGTGTTTTAGAGCCAATCGTGACGTGGACTAGAGTTTAAACACTTAGACCGAAGGGTGGGAAGTGGGAGAAATTTGAGAGCTGTAGAATATGTACTTAGCCAGTTTTACTGGTTTCACTTCCAGCCAGGAAAAATTTATCTTTTTTGTCTTAAATGTGTCTTAAATAAAAGCTAAAATATTTTGGAAATTAATATAGAATAATATCAAGCATTTCAATGACATGAAGAAACTCTATCTTTCTCTCTTCCCTTTAATTAAAATAATGGACCTTATCAGTGGTGCTTTTTTTAGAAAAAAAAGTGAACCAAGCAATTTCTCATCTTTGAACTTAAACGGTTTCAGGCTTGGGAGGATTATCTATATGGACTGTATTGGGTTTGGAAATTTTAAACTATTGTGACATTTCTAAAAGTTGTCCTAAAGATGGTGTAAACCATAGTTTCGTGGTCCTGACATTCTTTCTGAAAGATGGCAAGGTGTCACCTTCCTGAATTACAGACCATAATATGAAATAAAAACATATATTCCCTGGATTGTTAGGAATAAAATAGATGGCGCATTTTATTTTATCCTGAGACCTAGTGCTGGTGCCAAAAAAAGAGGTCTGACTGCTTAACAAATGGCCTTTCTCTTCCTCTCACCATCTAGATGATGTCCCAGCTCCTCCTGCCCCATTTAATCACCGTATCGTGACAGCCAAACAAGCAGCCGTCAACAGTTTTTATACCGTGAGCAGAACGGAAATATTAGGAGGGTAAGTCATGCTCAATTTTAATATGCTTTCAACAAAATAAGAGAGTTTTCAAAGAGACGGATTTTGAGGATTTCATAAATGTTTGCTGGTCTTGACCCGAGAACGAGAAACATCATAAACAAACATTTTAAGAGATTTTAACCATTTCTGAAAATCACCACTGATGTCAGAAAGGTTGATGTGGTGACAGTGACTAAAGTCCACATTTATTATCTGCTTTACTTCCCATGTTGTAATGTCTGAAATTGGGAGAAGCCCCAGTGAGTCACCAGTGAGAAGGTTTCGAAGCTGTCCAAAACTTGAAAACAGAGACACAAAATGTAGAAATGAGTGAACACTATGTATTTCTTGTGGCACGTATTAAATCTTTTATCTCATTGTTGTTGGTTTTACATTTATGTTGTTACTATATTAATTACTATTATCCATTTCGATTGTCTCCCTCGCTGAAGAATTTGAATTTTTTTGAAGGACGTCTAAATGCAGACTCTCTCCCTGAAGAAGGAAGAGCACAGTCCATCAGGGGCCAAGTGTATTACTGGGGGATATTCCTTCCTCTTTTACACCAGTCACGGTCCCCCTTTGCGATCTCCTAATGTAAAGGCTAAATTATAAAGTTTGCTACTGTCAGCATCTCTATGTGAAATAGGAAAAGGAAGCAGAACATTTATACTGATATACACAAAATTTACTTACCAACAGGTGGAAAATATGCGTAGCTGCTAGAAACAGTACGTGTTTCTGCATTTGATCGTTGGGGGTGTGGTTGGTATTTATGAAATCCCTCTTCCTCTCCCTGCTCCACGTTTCTTTTGCCACGAGGAGCCACCTGGATGCTTTGCTCCTCAGCCTGCTGGTTATAGGGACTGCGAGGAAGGGCAGAGGCACAACCAGGAGCTCCGACACGTGAAGAGGTGCCATGGGAGTCTTCCCACGAGCTGCACCCGGTAGCTCACTCGAGTCTTCAGGGACCTCAGGGGCAAGCCGGCCACAGTTTGTCTGTAGGAGAGTGTTATCTGCAGAAGGCACTTTGGGACAATTCCCAGGGCATGCTCTTCTTTCTTTCTTTCTTTCTTTCTTTCTTTCTTTCTTTCTTTCTTTCTCTCTCTCTCTCTCTCTCTTTCTTTCTTTTTTCTTTCTTTCTTTCTTTCTTCTTTCTTTTTTTTTTCTTCTTTCTTTCATTTTAGAAAAAGAGAGAGCAGAGGCAAGGGCAGAAGGAGAGAGAGAGAGAAGGGAAGCAGACTCCCCACTGAGCAGGGAGCCCGACGAGGGGCTCGATCTCAGGACTCTGAGATCATGACCTGAGCTGAAATGGAGAGTGAGACGCTTAACCCACTGAGCCACCCAGGTGCCCCCAGGGCATTTTCTTCATCCACAGCCACGTGTGAGGTGCCTGGGGCTGTGTTCAAGTGCTCCAGGAGAGACTACACCTGGAAGGGTAGTTGGAATTACAGTCATCCCGTGGCTTGTGTTTACAGTAACATTCTCCAATCCCCATCTGTCCTGCCTAGTGGAGTAGGCTGTGGTGGCAGTCACCACCCCGCCTCTGGCAGCTGCTACCACCATCCTCACGTCTGCAGTCCTCCAAGATTGTGGTGGGCCTTTGGGTCACAATGTCATTCAGGAAGCTTCCCCTCTGTCCCCCGCATGACAGCCACATTGCGCAAGCAGGCACCTGCATTCTATCTTACTAAATCAGGAATCAAAGCAATGAGTCAAATTTTAAGCTCGTTCATGAGTGTGCACTTCTATATGTGATTACATTTGTAAGAAGCTGTCCTATAAGGTGAATATAAATGTATATCCAATTTTAGGAGGGTAAAATCTCATGGGTGATTATGTAATATGTATTTTTATTATACGTATCTATATGTGATATTGTTATTACTTTATTTATATGCAGTTTCCAAAAATAATTTTACATGCCTGACCTATAGCCTGTACTGTTCATAGGCTTACAAAGCCCAGCCTATTACCTTCAAGTGGATTCAGAAAGATTTTGTTTTTTTTTTTTCTATAACAGAAGTTCCCACATTTTAGGGTGCATATGAATCACCAAGGAACGTCATGAAAATGCAGATTCTGGGACCTCACCTTGCATTTGTGCCTCAGCAGGTCTGGGGTAGGGCCAGGAAACCCCTCAGTGGATTCTGATGCCTGTCACTGATAGACCACACTTTGACATCATTTTAGAAATTTATTGGCTGCATTCACAGGTTAACCCAAAAAGAGAAATGCCCCGGGACAACCGTGTCTTCCACTTGGCTTCCCCTCACGCTGTGCCACATGCTCTTCTTTGGCAGGGGGCGCTTTGGCCAGGTTCACAAGTGTGAGGAGAAAGCAACAGGTCTGAAGCTGGCGGCCAAGATCATCAAGACCAGAGGCACAAAGGATAAGGTAAAAGCCGGGCAATGTGGATCTCTCCTTGCCATCATCTTCTCTTCACTAAAGCATCTTTCCATCTTCTTAGGATGAAGTGAAGAACGAGATCAACATCATGAACCAGCTGGATCACGTGAACCTCATTCAGCTTTACGATGCCTTTGAGTCTAAGAATGACATTGTCCTGGTCATGGAGTAGTACGTGTTTTCCTCTGCCCCCATCCCCTCCCCTGCACAGCTGCACGCACACATCTGGAGCGCCCCACGGCATCCGTGACTATGTGGCTGCCGCTCTATCCTGCTTCAGAAATTGCTGGATCCCTGTTTGGTGCACCCCTGACTCTGATCGGCGTGTGTCAGACAACTGCATCAGTTTCAGAAGGAAAAGCACACAGGAAAACACATCTCCATGTGTGATGTCACTGAGAAGAAGTAGAATGACAGCATAGGTGTAGCTTTGTATCTAAGCTACATGTCAAACAGCCAACCTCAATACTACTCGGGTTAACCTGAAGGGAAGTGGTTCTTGAACCACATTTTCTTTTCGACCTAATCACTGATACAAAGTTCACATCAAATTCTTAATAATTAGGGCTAAGAAACTTCCATTTAAATTCACTTTTATAAAAAATTAACAAGTATCTAATAAGAGAGTAGTTCTAACTAACACTGAATCAGTGTTGTGCTTCAGTTCATTCTTTCCTCCACTTGGGGTTTTGTTGATCATTGTGCAATAGGAATTTTGGGTAATAAAATGTCCAGCATCAGAAGCACATAGGAGCACGTTAACACCGAAAGTAGCCCGAGGAGACCCTGTTTGGCCTTTGCTTGGTATTTGGGATTCCTCTCTCTACCTCTGTAGGATCCTCTTTATCTTCCATATATGTCAGGAGATGGCAGATGTGGGTTCACTCCAGCCACTGGATGACAGGCACCTTGAGGCTGCCCAGTTGTGAAGTTGATGGTAATTAAAATAAGGGCCTTCAGCACAAGCATCATCTGGCGGAGATAGCGATGGGGCTGGAGAGGTCACTGTGTCCACACACCTGTTGGAAGAGTTAGGGGAGTTCGACCAGCCAGCTGCTTGCTCCAAGAAATAGCTGTGTTCCTGAAGGAGTCACACTCAGGGCTTCACGCCTCTTCTCTCTGCAGCGTGGATGGAGGGGAGCTGTTCGATCGCATCATCGATGACAACTACAATCTGACCGAGTTTGACACCATCCTGTTCATCAAGCAGATATGTGAGGGCATAAGACACATGCATCAGATGTACATTCTCCATTTGGATCTGAAGGTAGGGTGTGTTCTGTTTGGTATGAGACCCTTGCCACCTCCCCCTCCTATGGATCAGTGGGCCCTGTCCGGTACCCCATGCCAGCTTGGGAAATGTATGCTGTTATGAGGTACATATTTGGGAATTAATAAAAACCTGGATTCTGATCGTCCTCTCCCCATCCCCAGCAATGTCACCCCCTAATATTTGCACACCTCCATCTTCAGGGACTGCTGTTCAGATTCTTCTAACTTGCCTGTGTTAAAGGAATCCACATTTAGGGAGATGATTTCCCTAAAGGATTAGAAATAGAACTACCACCACCACCACTCCCATCATCACGGCATCCTTGTTGCATCCCTTTCATTTTTAGAATAAATAGGTGGGAGGATTTTAGCTAACTCAGAAGTCCCTAGTGGTAGCCAAATTTTCCAGCTCTCCAAGTATCCTTAGCAGTCTCAAAGTCTTTTAGGAGGTGCTGGACTTCAGGGATTTGTTTTTCTGTGGGCATGCTAGAGCACCAAGTAGAGACCTATAGCAGAATGGGATACAGGGCAGCCAGAAGGGTGGTGCTAACATGCTCAGGAGCCCAGAAGGGTGGTGCAGGTGGGGCGAGCACCACTTTGGACATGGTGGAGAGCCTCTGGAATAGTGGAGAGCCAAACCACCTGCCTTTCTTCTCTTATGTAATGACTCCTCCCGTTTGACCTCTCCCCCATTATGAAGTCCTAGAATTTGACTGTACATAGTTAGAACCAGTGAAAGACCCAGGCTCAATAACTCTGATCAGCTCTAACAGTGGGGCTAAGTATCATAAATTGCCCCTTCTTGTGTGGCACAATCATTTTCTCATTTCTCCGTTTGCACAGCATGACCGTGAGATAAAATATATATTCTACATAACATACCACCGACTGCAAGTCATCGGGGATTGTAGAGCTAAATAAATTTAACTTCCTTAAATGGGTTTCCACGGTTCTCTCTTCTTATAACTTAACTTGCCTCACTGTCCTGATTTATGGGCACTACCCCTCCCATTCACGGGGCAGGAGGAAGTGGTATATAAAAGACAGTCAGAGGTTGAAAATCATTAGCCAAGCCCTTGGCTTCGATCTGAGTTTGATACTGTGTATTGCCATGGAGCGTTTTCGCTGAGTGTATATATTCCACAGATAGCCCTACAGGGATTTGATTGGCAACTAAAACTAGGACCTGACCTACCGTAAGTCAAATAGCTCTGTATGTGGCTTCGTAGCATTGATTGAGGACTTGCAATGGGCAATTTTAGTTATGGCTTGTAGGCAAAGATAATAGTAAAGGCGACAGCTGGATGGGTCATTAAGGACCACTCATCCCTTGCAGAAAGCTCTGTGGAAGGAAAATGGCCAAAAATATTAAGAGTGCTTGTCACCATGGAGGGGAGATTATAGGTGACTTAAAAATGAAAAATGGCCTCCTTTACATTTTTCTGTGTTTTGCAAATCTTAGTCAATGAATATGCTTTCATTTCATGGTTAGAAAAAATTTTTTTGACTTTTTCAAGTGCCCTCAAAGCTGTGAACACATTTTTATGTCATAGTATCCTTTGACAATTGGACAGCTTTATACATGATTAATCAGTTATCTAAGCACAAAACCAAATGTTCTTACAGAGCATCCACTTGTTTATAAATAGCTTTTACTCATAGACATCAGTTTTAGAGATGTTTTAGAAAAGGGCTTCGAAAGACGTTATGCCAACCAAATGGACCCCTGAGTGTTGATAAGGAGACACTACATCATTTCTTTCAGGGCTTTTTAGTTTCTGATCTCATTTGAACCTCCTCTCTACCCGGACAGGCAGGGGAGGGGCAGCTGTGACCCCACCTAAATGGGACACGGGGTCCTGGGATTCAGCAATCAACAAATGCACCCCAGCTCTCAGGGATGAATTGGGACTAGAGCTTGAGAGTTCCAAGCAATTCTTCGAAAACTTGATTTCTCTTTTTTTATGGTTGACCTAGGCTTTCAATCAAATTCCCTATTTCTCTCGGACCTCATTTTTTCTGACCTAACAGACACAGGCACACCTGTAAGATGTTCTACAAACGCTGAGTTGCATTGCTCTACTACTGTCTACGCTTCTCCCTCTTCCACTTCCCCGAAGACTGTTGGCTTGACGGAGCTGAGCCTTACCTGAGTTAAACTCCAAGGGAACACTTAGTCAAGGGTTTGGGCACTGGAAACACACTCAGCGAAACTTTGGAATTGCTGAGCATGAAGAATGAACGAGGAGGATGTCTTCCCTTTACACAGGACTTTCCCATAGCCTAAGCGCAAAGGGAAAATCTGGAGGTCACGAGTATCCACATTATATTGTGTACTCAGTGTGGCTGTTCAAATGAATCAGGCCTTTCCTCCTGGAGCTCATAAATCCTCGGGAAAGATATTCCTCCAAGAAAGGAAAATTCATACTTAATAATTTTAGGGGGGGGGGGGCAGACGTCAAGTCCGAGACCGCCTCCACCGGTCCGTTTGGAAGGCCCTGAAGCAGCCTCCTTGTCTTTCTTCCCTCGGAGAGGCCTCTGCCTGAACTCATGCATTATGGTAAACTGGAGAACCAGAGAGAGGGACAGGCAGGGTAATGCAAGGTTGGCAGGGTACCCACAACCTCATCCACCACAAAATTAAAGGAGAAAATACCCACACAGACAAGCCAGACCCAAAGTGAAAGGCCTGATATGTTTTTCCTGAGCATCGTTGTATTTTTAGTTGTGGTTCGAGGACAATTTGAGTGAATGATGGTTGTTTTCATTGCTAATGTGTCTCTTTCTCCTGGCAGCCTGAGAATATCCTGTGTGTGAATCGGGATGCTAAGCAAATAAAAATTATTGATTTTGGATTGGCCAGAAGGTATGTGTGTTTGGGCATAGGTATATGAACGGAGGCAGGGAGCAGGATGGTGCCCTTTCTTTGCAAAGATAAATCTGATACACCTCTTTGGCTTCAGACTCTCATTTAGAACTAACTTGACAAAAATTATATCCCGGCCTTACCTTGCTGACTTCGGAATTGGAATGTTTAGAGGCTTCTACAAGTGTATCCAATAAAACATCAGAAAACTTAAAATCTAATACAGTGAGGTTATGAAATTTGGAGACATTAGCTTAGAATTTCTAAGTTTGTCTTAGTCTTGTATATTTGTTCTGTTTGTAAAGAGAAGATTTGCTTTAAAAAAATGAAGAGTGTCAACAAGGTTGCTAAGTGTTCCGTAAGCTTCTTACGTGAACAGAGTTTATATGTGGGCCTCAGCACATATAATATTAGTGGAGAATTTGAAAGGATGCAAATTATTGCATTTAATTTACTCATTAATATGGGTATATTCAAGCCATCGACATGGCAAGGGTTGTGTCAGTTTTCCTTTCATTGTGTTCTGCAATTCAGTGTTTCTAGTTACTCTCACTGGCTTCCTCCACCACTGTTCCAGATTATTAAGGTTTTATAGTATGAATTGTGACTCTTAAACTCCTGACTCCTTCACAAGTTTTTAACTTGTGACTAAATACGCGATTTCCTCTGAAGCCTGTGTATTTAAAATTTCCTGTGTGGCTGAAGTTATTTCTGTCTTATAGACTGCATCTTTGCAGTTTCTACGATTGTTGCTTTTTGACCGACCCTTTCCATCTCTCCACTTTGTTCCTTGAATTTCAGATACAAACCCAGAGAGAAGCTGAAGGTGAACTTTGGAACTCCAGAATTCCTTGCCCCTGAAGTCGTGAACTATGATTTTGTTTCCTTTCCCACTGACATGTGGAGTGTGGGCGTCATTGCCTATATGCTGTAAGCAGATCTCCAGTCTCTCTGACACTTGCAGATAGGAAAAATAGCCCAATGTAGGTCTTTTAAAAAATAAATAATGTCCTGCCATATTGAGTCACTTTCTAGGCTCTGTGAATCCTGTGGGTGAAAGACATAAATTCTTCCCCTTGCATCAGCAGAAAAAGTAAATGTATGTCTATTTGTAATCCCTCCAACTCTTAGGACTCCACTTAATACCCTAAAAGTAATTAGAAAGCAACTTGCGTCCTATCTCCTAAATGACTACTGCTAGCCTTACTCCTCAAGGGTGACACGTTGGTGTTTGCCATCTGAATGTGGGGCAGACTTTAGCAGCGGTAAACGCTTTAAAAAGGAAGTTGTGCTATCCTTAGAGATTCATATTTCAGTGTGGCTGCTCACCCCAGAGCTGCAGGTGTTTAATTAGGGGCCGGGGTGGGGGAGTGCAGCATTTTCTTGATTGCAAAAATACATTGGAAAATTATGTTTAATTATCAGGTTATTCGCCTTCTCTCAGTTTTAAACGACAAACCAAGAAAAAGCAACCTATTTGTAAAGGTTTTGAAGCTATTTAAACAAGACTCACTCTGGATCCTGTGTCTTACAGGCTTAGTGGTTTGTCCCCCTTCCTGGGTGATAATGATGCTGAGACCCTGAACAACATCCTGGCCTGCAGGTGGGACTTAGAGGATGAAGAGTTTCAGGACATCTCGGAGGAGGCCAGGGAGTTTATCTCTAAGCTTCTGATTAAGGAGAAGAGGTAACCCAAGTTTGTTCTGGGCTCTGGAATAAGGAGAGAAATGGGGGAGCATAGGCTACCGCTACCACAATTCATGTAAATCATTCCCGAATTCTGTTAGTGACATCTCCACTGTCCATGCAAAGTTGGAAGGCGTTTGATGCTCTTGACTTTGTTTACGGAGATCAGGGATTGGTTTGGTCATGAGACTTGAAAGGGGCTATAAAATCTTCCCTTCCTTCTGTCTTTTGCAATAAGGCTCCAGCAATTAGGGCCTCTTGCTGGGCTTCAAAATGAAGGGTGTGGGATAAGTTATTTCCATAACCCCTTTCACATCTCCGAAGAACATATCCGTCTCTGTGTAGCTGGACACTTAACTATCATGTCACTTGAGAACCAACAGTGGGCCAGACTATGCCACATGCTTCATAGGCCTGGCTTTTAGTCCCCATCCATCTCCAGAAGGTGGGGATTATCATTACTATTTTATGGATGAGATTCTAAATAGTATGCCCAAGGTCATACGGCTGGTCAATGCAGAACTGAGAGTCGAACATGTCAACCTTCCCCTCAGGCTGCACATTTAACTCTTCCATATTACATGGCCTTCTACTTTTTAATGTGTAAAACCACATTAATTCAAAATTCAGCAGACGGGGGCGCCTGGGTGGCTCAGTCTGTTCAGTGTCTGCCTTCAGCTCAGGGTTCTGGGATCAAGCCCTGCATCGGGCTCCCTGCTCAGTGCAGTCTGCTTCTCCCTCTCCCTCTCCCCTGCCTGTGCCGTCTCTCCCAAATAAATAAATAAAATCTTAAAATTTTTTTTTCAGCAGATGAAGAAGAATGACCTTGAAACATAGGGCGCTTACATTTTAGAATTACAGGCAGGGGCAAAAACACTGTTTCAGATGGTTTTATATCTAAAACATAAGAATGGTAAATACCATTTAGGATTTTCAATACTTGCTTCATTGTTTTATCATCTTTATGGTTTTTAAGTTATTAACAAACATGACCTTGAATAGATAGGAGGGTGTACTTGGAAGTTGGGGGTTAAAGAAGCAGCGTGAGGCTAGAGCAGTGCCTGACACAACGGAGGTGCTTTATCTACAATTGCCAAGAAATGTGTCTGGGGCATCGAGAACAGTTGTGTAAAGTCCAATCCCTGCCTTTAGGGAACCCATGATCTAGGAGAAGAGATAGATATTTATTAAAAAGATATAATGCAATGCAGTTAATGCAGATAGAATTTATTGAAAAGGGTCAGTCAGGACTGGGTCCTAGGAGGTAAGGAGGACTTAGCCAGGCTGGGGGTGTCAGCCTGAGGAGGGGGCACTGCACAGACATGGGTTTGATCTTTAATGGGAAGTCACAACAGCTGATGTTACTATTATGATTATTATTTGTATGTCACTGAACACCAGGCAGTGCACAGATGGAAAAATGTCAATTCTATCAAATCTTTGGTGGGTGAGCTCTACATTTACTGAGAATCTATCTGACAAATAAACTTTTATGTGTTATGTGATTGAATTAAATGAGGAAACAGGGGCTGAGAGCAGTGAAGCAGTTGCAGAGCACAAGGCAGAGTCAGAACCATGCCTGTTGGCCTCCAGTGCCAGGCCCTGCCCTTTCCTTTGGTCTGGGCGACACCTTCGGAGGGGTAGTTACACATTTGGGCAGAGTGACACCTGCCTGAGTATTCAGATCAATAGTTGGCTGAAACTAAGGTCAACACCTGACACCACTCTCATAGAATGTATTTCTGGGCACAAAATAAACATGAAATTGCATTAAAAATTTAATTATTAGTACTATGTTATTGCTAACTTTTTAATAGTCAACTTTCAGAAGTTTGCATTACTATAGGGCAGAAATAATAATTTTTTGGCACTGTCAGCTATTGAAATGCTACTAGGGGTCCAATACGGAACAAAATGGCACTTCCATCTGAGGTTGTTGAGGTCACGAGTTTTTAAAAAATTATACCTGCCTGTTTAAAGTCTCACTAATGGTGATGTTGTCACCAAGTTCTTAAACCTTCTTTCATGGATTAAAGAGTTATCGTCTCTTCGAGTCTCATACTTAAATATTTGGTATCTGATGAAGCAATTTTACTGAAGCAATCTGCAAACAGAAATTCCATGACTGTTGGAAACTACTTTCTTGATACTGTTTCAGAAATAGATTCCAGATTGTTGTGCTCACTTAGAGTTTTTATTTTGAAAGGTTATTTGGTTTAATGTGATAAACGTTAGCACTCAAGATAAGTTTACAAAACTTGAAATTAGAATATTATATAATCTTTATAATTCTCCTGTTATTTTTAAATTGTATAAACATTTGCTGGCTCAAAAGGATATAGTTGTTTTGTAAAGGTGTCTAATGTACTCTCTCTCCATACTTATATTAACTCTTCATCTATTTAAGTCTTCAAAAAATTTTTTTTAAAGATTTATTAATTTAATTTGAGAGAGAATGAGCGGGAGAAGCAGAGGGAGAGGGAAAGAGAATCCCAAACAGACTCTATGTTTGTGTGTTGCAGACCCTGATGTGGGGCTTGATCTCATGACCCTGAGATCATGACCTGCGCCAAAACTAGGAGTTGGGCGCTTAACCAACTGAGCCACCCAGACGCCCCCAGAATTTCTCAATTGAAAAGTTAGTGATACATATTATTCAAGCATTTTAATATATAAAGCACTTTTGTGATTATCAAGAATCATTGCAGCATTTTGCTCTTGCGAGAGTAAGTAAACATTTATTTTCCCACTGATGGACAGAGGTTCAATTCATGAAGCTCAAACATTGCATGAAAGAAATGGTTACTTGTATTGGAAAGTAGATGTTCAATTAGGAACAAGAATTTTGAATTACGGGATCCCTGGGTGGCGCAGCGGTTTGGCGCCTGCCTTTGGCCCAGGGCACGATCCCGGAGACCCGGGATCGAATCCCACATCGGGCTCCCGGTGCATAAAAAAAAAAAAAAGAATTTTGAATTACTTGCCTCACTTGTCTTACTGCTGTTGTTACCCCGACTTGATTTGGTGGTAACCTACAACCGTCCAGGATAGTTCTAGAAAAGATAGCATTGCCTGTGAACTTGACATTTGGCCATCTGGTCTCCTAAAGACAATGGGCAGAGCTGAGGTGAATGACAGATTCAGGCCTCCTTGGTATGTCTTTGCTAACAGCTTTCTGAATTTCCCTTTAGTTGGAGAATAAGTGCAAGCGAAGCTCTCAAGCATCCTTGGCTGTCAGACCACAAGCTCCACTCCAGACTCACCACACAGGTAACCAAGGCCTGTTGCTTTTCCTTTCCTTTCCTAGCTGACCTTAGTCTTTTGATGATAAGAGACTAGAAGCTTCTTAGCCTCATAGGGGGTCCTGTCTACTTCCATCTCTCACAGTCTTCAATCTTGTGCTAGTGCTAGTGTTGAATTGCTTAAAATGCTTTTTTGTGTGTGGGTTTTTAAAAAATAAATGCTTCGTATGTTGTTTAGGAGATATTATTTTCAGCATAACTATTTATTATATTATTCAATCATTGTACCCATTATAAAATAAATTACATCCCCGTACTATACACACACACACACACACACACACACACACATCGTAGTCTAGGATACATAAATATACAACATTTTGGTGAACATAGGTTACCTTACATTCAGGATAAATATGCCTTCTTAAAACAGAACTCAGAATTTTTTTAAAAAGATTTTATTTTGTTTATTCACGAGAGACACACACACAGAGAGGCAGAGACACAGGCAGAGGGAGAAGCAGGCTCCATGCGCGGAGCCCGACGTGGAACTTGATCCCAGGACTCCGGGGTCACAACCTGAGCCGAAGGCAGATGCTCAACCACTGAGCCACTCAGGCACCCCCAGAACTCAGAATTTTAACCGTTATGCTTACCTCCAGTCCAGTCTGGGCACCAAAAAACTGTAATACTCAGGTTGATCCAGATCATAATATAAATATATGTGAAGGACACTATTACCAAAGACTGAATGAAGATGCCCTGAGTACTTGTGGTTTTTTTTTTTTAATCGGTTTTTTTTTTTTTCAAGTTTCTATTTAAATTCAAGTTACTTAACATACAGCGTAGTCTTAGCTTCGGGTGCAGGACTTAGTAGTTCATCACTTTCATGCAATACCCAGTGCTCAGCACAAGCACCCCCCTTCCTGCCCCACCCCGCCCGCCTCCCTGGATCAGCCCTCAGTTTGTTGTCTATCACTAAGTCTGTTTCCTGGTTTGCCTCCCTCTCTCTCTCTTTCTCTCTCTTTGTTTTCCCTTTTTTCCTGAGTCCTTGTTGACAAAAATGAAGCCCACACTCTGTGTTAACTTTGTACAATAAAATCCCTAATCTACTTTTATTGTTTTAATTGTCACTTGTGCCTGGCAGCCCATCTGTCCCTTCGGCACAGATTCCTTTCCTAAGCTTCAGATCCGCACACCTCCTGTGTACCTGACTTCTCCATTTGGACCTCTGCAGTCCTAAACCGGACTGAACGCATCTTCCCCACCTCCCCTCGTCCCCCACCATCCTCCCAGAACAGCCCCCACTAAGCAGCCTAAACCAGGCACCCCCCCAACCCCCCCAGCTTTGTTGTTTCCTCCCTCCCTTCAATCCTCCCATCTCATGTGTAAAGTATCTCCAAGTTCTGTACATTATTTTCCCTAATTACTTCTAGAATCTCTCTAACCTTCTCCATCCCCTTCGTTGTCCTGGCACATGACACCTCTCCTCTGAATTACTACAACAGCCTCCTCCAGACTTTCTCTACCCACCTCCGTATGAATTATCCAAATAATTCAGAACCAAAGTGTAACATTTAAGTAACTCAACTAAACATTTAGGATGTTTAACTGGCCAAGAGGTATAGAGCGGCAGTGAGTAACCTCTGCCTTTGGGCCTCATTGGGAAAGGTCTGACTTGAGCATCAGGTAAGACGCCTGCCCTGGAGTCGTGTGCATTTGATACACTTTCATTTCCTCCGTCTCTACTCCGCATCCTCCCTACTCCCCGGGGTTTTGGAATGGAGCTTTTTCACTGACCAACAAACCTTGGAATGACTATGCTTCAGGTACTCATTTTTTCCACATCCAGTTTTTATTGAAATTAACTTTACTTCTAAATTCAGCATCAGTACTAAGTTTTATTTGTGTCTGAATATACCTTTCCTTGATAATTGGTACTGATGTCAAGTAAAAATAGACTTTTTACCTAGTTGGTACCTCACCCAGACTACATAAACTGCTTATTAGGGTTACCAACCTATTTTGGGCCAATTTTCCACCAATGTATTTTTATCCAAGCTTATTGGTATCCAAATACACTTTGACGTGGTAGGACAATATGGAAACCACGGCAGATAAATAATGACATTATACAGTTTAAAAGGGCTTAAAATATTTTTTAAACCACATAACAACAACAAAAATCACCTTTTTGTTATTCCATCCAACTGTTGGTACCTGGGAGAAAAGATATTTCAGGAATGATGAGGATTTGAAAAAAAATAAATTCCATTGTAGAAATCTAGTTAGTTATCGTTAAAGTTATAATTGTATGGGACTAGGCCAGGCACTGGTCTAACTGCTTTACGAAAATTAATTTTTTTAATCCCCATACCAGTTTTCTGAAACGGGTACTGTTATTTTCCTCCTGTAGATGAGGAAACAGAGGACAGGGCTAAGTATTTGTACAGGATCCCACCAGGTGAGGTGATGGAGCTAGCATCCCAGTGTAGACAGGCAGGCTCTGGAGTCTGAGCAAAGCTTCGCCGCTCCGCTATCCTGCTGGATAATGGGCTTCTGGGCCAAGGGGACCTGATGATGTTTCCAGAACTCTTTATGGACTGTACAGTTTTGGTGTTACTGAATGCCAGTATTCAGGCTTAATGTATTTTATTTTTAAAGCAAATATTAAGACTAGATTTTTCCTGAAGATTCATTTTTGGCATAATTTTGGTTCTGATATGTCCCATAAAATCAGAATTTAAATTTATGTTCAAAATTTTAGTCTTATCCCCAGCTATTTACTATTTAAATCTAACTTCTGTTTTAAAAGTCTTTCCTAGACTTTTACTTATCTCTTTTAATTATTTCATGCTTAAAAGCACTTAGCATTTCTTAACCACTAAGCCTGCCTATAATCAGTCAGTAAATTTAAGAAGGATTTTTTTCCCCCAGGAGTTAAAGCCCTGTAGCTCTCTGCCTTCTGTATTATGTTCTTACATTTCCAACCGTCCATACATAACCCATCTTCCATCAGAAACAGCTCTCAGCTGGAGTGGAACAAAGCATTCCCAAATTACCAATCTGTTAGAACTCATCAAGCACCTACTGCAGACTTAATAAATGCTTTGGGCCTGGAGGAAGGAAAACTGAACAACTCTGACATTGTTTCTTTTCTGCCAGAACTAATAAGCCTCTACCTTTCCTTCCCGTTTCCAGAATTATGACCTTAGCGCATGCCCTTTTTCCAACTTACTGAACTAATAAAATACCTTAGGATCTGATATTACACCTCTGCCCATCTCTTCTCTAATTCACCAAATCATTACTTCATTCGTAACGACTCTGATCGTAGTACTTCCTCACCAAAAATCCTTCCAGTGTTCCCCATCATGCACACTGAACAAACACAGCCAGTGTCCCAGGCGTGCCCCGACACGCCCTGATCCCAGTGTCTAGTCCTGTCTCCGCTACTGCTTCCAGACCAGCCCAAATCCTAGCAAGTGCGTGAGACCTACTTTAAATCTCACCTCCCTTAAGATGCTCCTTCCTAATCCCCAAAGTGGAGGGGCTTTCTCCATCTTCTTGAACCTCTCCTGCGGCACTTACATAACTCAAAAACTTTTGGAAGAAGCAAAAGTTGTATCTGATTCATCTTTGTCCTCACCTGATCTCAGTCTTGATTCTTGTGTTTTGTCAACATGAATGTTTGTGGAAGTGAGTTTTGGCAAAACACACGTATGTAAAAATGAGATGTCATCAGATGCCAAGCTCTCGAACTCTGAGAGGAAAGTTAGTGATGATATAAGAAAGTGGGGGAATGCTTGAGCTGGATCCTAAAGGTGGGTCAATGTATCTGTCAGGTGGTCATGTACAATGTAGGCTTCTAGAACATTCTCTAAGAGCATTTTCTATTCAGTAGCAAGTTATTAACTCTTCAGGTGTTCTCATGTCAGAAGTTAGGAATGAAATGATAAAAAAAAAAAGTTCTAATCCTTCTCCACATGTCTTCTGATTTCCCCAGAGGAAGAAGAATTGCTGCTCGAATGCAAAGGACCTTGTGACCAAATAGTCCATGGAAGGGACCCATTTGAAAGGTTTGTCTTGGGTCTTTTCCTAAGGAGATGTTTGTGCAAGCCTTTAAAGATCAAGAAATAAGTTAAATGTGTGTTGCACTGACTATATGGGATGCAGGGTGGTGTTTCCGGTGAGAGGGAGGGCCTTGATTTTAGACTGCTCTGTGTGCAACCTGGATCTGCCATTTTCTAGCAGAAAAACCTGTTTCCTGATGATTTGTGGGTTGGGGATAGTCTTACTTCCTACGCTCGTTGAGTGGCTCCACAAGATAATCCAAACTAAGCCTGGAGACCAGGGCCTGGCACATAGGAGGTACTCAATAATTAGCTCAGTTGGTGCCAATAATTGAACAGGACAGTTTATGGTAGTCCTCATAGTTGTGTGGGATCAGAGGAAGTATTCATTGTTTTTGTTTTTTTATTGATGGGAAACCAATCTCAGGGACTCACAGACTAAATAACTCCCTCAAAGCTATGCCGCTAATATCAGGTATCTCTGATTTTTAAAGCCCAAGCTTATTTTTCTTCCCTGAGCTGCCTCCTGGTATTGGCCCACTCTGGGACCTGGAGGAGCCACCACTTCATACAAAGCCTCTACCCTGCTTAGAATTTTGTCAGAATTCTTTTTTTTTTTTTTTGTCAGAATTCTTAAGACAATAGTTCTACACATGAATACTTTTGATTGTATCAATAAACTGGCTTAATTTATGCCCTAAAGGAGAAGCCTAAGGCAGTGTATTTATTACAGAGGACTTGTAGAAATCCCAACATCTATGTCCCAATTGGGGGCTCATTTAACCTCCAGCAAGTCAGTTCTCTAATTTGGGGAAGTAAGTCCACAGCCATTGTTGCAACTCAATTTTAACAGATGTGTAAGACGTATGAGTCTGTTGTTCTTGCTGCCCACTGGTCTTACTCTTTTATTGTGATTGGTATTTATTCTGGTCCCAAGGTTTTTGTTTGTCTGTTTGCCTATATATTCTTGTAAGAATCTTGCCTTGAATCTCTCGTAGAATAAGATCAACCAGAAATATATCAATAAATCATAGCAAAAGTCACAGACCAGAGTTAGGCAAGTATTCAGCCTTTGGTGTACAGGTCACTTCTCTGGAAATCTATGAAACAGAAAGCCTTGGGTTTCCTACTTACCAAGACCATTCTCATGTGTCAGTGATAGCAAGGACACTGAAGCTTTGGACAAAGTTGAGGAAGAAAGCTTTAGGTCTTGTGACAATGTGGAGAAGGAAAGGACTCTCCATGCTCCCTGGCCTGGGTCGTCGGGCTGGCTGAGGTGCAGCCTGGCCTTCACTGTGAGTGGTGGGCACCAGAGTCCACGGGCAGCTCTCCCTCCCAGTTTCATCCACAGTGACCACAAACCTCGAGGGTTCGCCACAAACTACATTCCCACCATGAGCACTGGAGTCACTTTGGAGGCCCAGTAGGAATGAATTCATTGGGTGACAGGAGGTCACATTGCAAGGCAGGCCTGTGGCCGGGGTCTGGCAGGAAAAGAGTGAGGAGGGAATGACAGTGGGAGGCGGTGGTGGAGTCCTTCCATGTCATGTTGGAGCCTTGAGCCCAACGCAATGGAGGACGGTGGCAGCCCAAGCAGTGACAGTTATGCAGAGGACAAAGATACGGGAGCTGGTCACACTGGCGCGGTTAGACACCATTTTTGTTGCAATTGCTTGATGAGACCTTTCTGTGAGCATGGTCGGGCCTGTCTCCTGATGGTCACTTGGGCTGGCTGCCTTCCTCTCCTGGGTCCCTCCAGCTCCAGTTAGCCACAGAAATTCACCTTGGTTGCCCTGCAGGCCGGGGAAGAGTTGTTTTAGGCATCCATGGGCTGTGGGTCTTTCCTAGTTTACTTTTTCACTTTTTTTTTTTTCCAAATTAAAATGTAAGTTTAAGATATTAACTCTGAGAGTAGCCTCATTTGGGAAGAATTTCTTTTAAATCATTTTTTATAGTATTTCCTGCCAGGATAAGATGGGGTTTTTGGCAAGCTCTGTTATGAGTAAAACCAACTTTGTGATAATATTGATTTTTAAAATCTGGTGGTTGAAGATTATTCCTGCGGAAAAAAAAATGACTTCCAGGCCCTATGAATAAGGCAGGATCCACAATGTAAATTGAGGCATATAAATCTCCTACAATTTGTTAGAGGTTTTTTGATGCGCTGAGGAAACACTCTAAAAACCGACCTGGTGGCATTTCATTTTGTGCTTCTGTTGCATCTTTTGCCAACCTGTGAAATATGAATTTAGGCTTCCTCCTCAGATCCATGGGAGTGACGTAGGGCAGCAAGCCGCATGCGGGCCCGTGCCACACGTGGTCCTAAAGCAAATAAAAACATTCCCATGCAAGATCTTCGGTGTCCGTGTCACTTTGATGCGGGGTCAGGCAGACAGGATGGACGGCGCGGTGGGGAGCTCTCGGAGCTGGCCGTGCTTCCCATGAAACAAAGCGGCCTTGTCCTTCGATGTTGCAAATAGTGCAAAAATATCTTGCATAAACTTAAAAAAACACACACACACAAAACCCAACTTTGGTAAGCAGTGGAATCCTGCAAGGGGTTTCTCTCTCTCTCTTTTTTTTTTCCCCTCCCTCTCTCACATGCACACATGCATTATAAAAAATCATGTGTGGTTTTCCTAAGGGGCACCACCAACTAATTACAATTTTAAAAGCCCTGCTGAATTAACAAGAGTCATATTTTGTTTGCTTTGCAGGAAAACTGCTGCGGTTGCTGCTGCTTTGGGAAGGTTTTTGGAAAAATCAGCAGTTCTGATGCCTTGACCCCAATGATGACGGGTGGCTATGGGGGTGGGGGAGCCGCTGCACTTGAACTCCGAGCGCCTGCTTAAGGCCGATGCCTAGTGTCGTGTCCCAGGGATGCAGACAAGCCCTGGAACCCTTTCCTCACATCCCTACACCCCGTGATAGTCCACATTTGGGAAGATGTTTCCCTGACATCTTGAGTTTCCAATGCTTTTGATTTTAGTCACTGGGATGAGGGATGCATTATTCTTGCCCATCCTCAGCTACTAGAGCAATCGGACTGAAGATGTCTTTGAGGCATTTAAACCTGGAGGAGGATACATTTAGAGGCAGAAAACTGCTTTCGGTCCTTAAACTATGCCTTTCAAAGGGGTGACCATTTGCCAGAAGAAAATTCTGTCTTTTGCACCCTTGAACACTTGGTTTCTCGGACTTCATTATTTTGATTGGGTCTGAAATCAGGTGAATCCAACTGATAAATAATTTGCTTTCTGCAACTCAAGCTGTTTTTGAATCCCGAGGCAAGAGGCATCAGGCATCCTACCTTCCACTTATTCTGAACTTTTCTCCCAGTTCATCGTTTCTTCAAGCAGCGAGTCTACTTTCAAATGAGTGACGTGCACTTCACAAGGCAGCCCCGCTCTCTTCTGATTGAACGTTCACGCGCAAGAAGTGCACTAGTTTTCACGAGTGGAGCAAGAGGTGTCTGCTGATGGTTAGTCCTAGAATTACGACCTTTGGGACGATGGTAACAGTCCCGAGGGCTTGGCCCGAGCCGCGATGTCAACGAGGGATGGGTCATGAGCATCCTAAGGCAGGGCGGCCCTTCGCCTCCGGTGTTGAAATGGCTTTGGAAATAGCGCTCAGGTTTCCGGGTCAACTCCAACATTTTTGAAGACCAACCATCTCACCTCTGCAGAGTCTCGCATGGCTCAGTGGTTGTGAAGAGAGAACATTCAGGACCCCGGAGGTGAGGAGGACACTCCTGCTTACCCCTTGGATATGAGGATGACATCCAGTTGGAAGCTTCTTCGTGTTCCTGAGCTCATGTGCCATTTAATTACAGATTTCTAATAATGGAGATGAGTCCTACCGTATGTAGCACAGAGAGGCACAGGGCGTCTTAAGAGTGAAACGTGTGTGTCCTTTCTTTATGAAGAAGGGGCCGTGCAAAGCCACACTAAACTCCTGTCACACCTCGAGCACCACACTCACCATTCAGCTTCTTTAGCTTTCCTCCTATTTCCCATTTCCAAATAACTCCTGTGTTGAGATTAACTGTAAGAATGTCTTTATTTTTGGCTGTAAATGACTCGAGGCTGGGACAGTCACAGTAGCAGTGACAGGTAAGGAGAATGCCTTCATGGCCGTATTAGTGAGGGCAGTTTTAATTGGCATGGCTTTTCTCCATTATTGCTCAGACCCGCCTAGTGGATCCTTCTGGCATGCCCGTGAAGAACTGTATGCGCAATGTTCTTATTCTCATGTGCAAGGTAAAGGGGAAGTAGAGACAGAAGAAAATGTGTAATTTAGTTCAGACCACATGCCAATTTAGTGGTCATGCTAGCTATAAAACTGACCCCTTTCTAGCTTTGCTCTTACATTATGATGCATTTCTTTTTTCCTTTGGCCTATGCATTTATCCAAGGTTGGTTTTCTCCTGTTCCTGTTATGTGACTATGCTTAAAATGTTTAATTTGGTTTCCTTAAAAAAAACACACACACATATAAACACACACACACACACACACACACACACACACACACAACAAAGCCCTGTGCCTGAAGGGTTCTGTTACTGTGCTATCTTTAGCTGATGGTATTCATCGAGTCTGGAAAAATACAAGCCAGTGCATGCATTAATACTCAGACCGCAGAGAGCTGGCATTCACTCAAATGCTAAATAAGACGCAAGGGTCTGATTTGAAACCCCTCATGGAAGGGCGTTTTCTATCCTGCGGTGTGGAATCTCTACCAGATAGAGCAGGAGGTCTTTTGCATCAGCTCCCATTCTGACTCACGTTGGCAGAGAAACGTTTACCAGACCCCAACACACATGGGAGAGGCAGCTTAGGCCGATGAAGGAATGATAGCTTTGTCAGATTAATCCACTAATCACCCTGCAGTCAGTGGGTGTGATTTCTTTTTAAAACAGGTTTAGAAAGGAGACTCTACTTTCAAAACGGATCTCCTTTGAATTTGGAGTTAAATTTCCACATTTGGATGGGGAGGCATCCCCATGCCAGCAGGGCGCCTTTTATGTGAGAGCTGAGGATAGTTTGCATTGCAGAGTTGATTATTACAGTCTAGAGTTACAGCGAAATGGGAGCATTTCGGTCTCCTGCTCATCCTGTTCCCTCCCTCCACACCCATGTGGGGCTGCTCCAGCGAGGACTGCTAACTTGGTCGATTGCCACTCTGATGGGAAAGAGGGCTTTGCACAGCGGAGGAATCCAGCCAGATGCAAGCATGGACCAGAGAAGCCGAGTCTGGCTAGACGAGGGCTATTGTGATCAACTTTTCCAGGAAGTCATCAGGACTGGAGAGCCTGCATTGCTCCTCCACCCTCCAAATGGGCCTTATGGCTTCACGTCGCTTGCATTCGGAGTAGCCCTTTCTTTAGAAAAAGGTGGAAATTCAGCACTGATGTGGCACGTCCCACTGCCTGCAGAGAGATAAACCCCACGAGGGAGTCAAGAAAAACCATGCCCCCATTTGTAATTTGTAAGATACCAACACTTCCCCAGAACCTGTTGCTATTTAGCAATCAAGGAGAAGAGAGCTCATGCCCCCGTCGGTGACATGGAAACGTCTGCAAAGGATTCTCACCTGAATTAACCTTGGGGAAAGATTTCTAGGTTGAAACTGGGTAATTCTCATGTTCGTTTTTAGTCTGCCTTGATATATTTTGCTTTCTTTCCTCGAAAATGTAAATAGGCATGCTGCTTTGCTGTGGCCTGCTTTGACATGAATGTGTTTTGGAAGATGAGTGAATTACTACATTTTCACCGTTTTTAAGGATATTAGCATAGCAAAACTTTTTCGTGTTTTAGAAATCAAAATACGTATTTGATATTAGGGAAATGAGGGTCTTATTCTTTATTTCATTCCTTTCTTCTTCCTTCTGCTCCCACTACCCATACTCTAGACATGAGGCAAATGGTGTTGGGATGCATACATGTGTTTGTTCAGTTTGGATGACAGGCCAGCCGAAGGAACCTCATTTGGGAAGTCCATCTGTGCGAGTGTGCCAAGAGGGTGAGGCAGGTGTCTGTTCCCTGGCCACTTCAGCGTGGGTGCAGGCTGTGCCTTCACTGTGGCTCACTTCTCAACAGCCATGATGCTGCCTATTTTGCTTTTTTATTTATCTTTTTTATTTTTTATTTTTATTTTTATTTATTTATTTTTGCGTCTTTCTCTTTTTCTTCTGTTAGAATTAAAGTCCATCTTCTTATCCATCACAGTGCTCCCCTAAAGCCTTTTTGGGATAAAAATGCTATTTCCAAAAGGCAAATTGCTTGCTGTCCTAAAGGAAGCTTGAAGCTGGACTATTAGACTATTAGGTGCTTGCGTCCTGGACGAAGGCGCCCTCCTTGCCTAGCATGAGGTCAACAGTTTCTCCCCGTAGAAGAAGTTCTACATACGTCTCGGAGCTCCATTTAGTCAGGTGTGCTTTGCATAAGTGATCTTTATGTGGGTAGTTTCACCTTCCATGAAGGCTTATAACTCAACAACCACTTATTCAAAAGAGCAGAAAACATCTAATACCTGAGTGTTCCTACCTTGAATTGTATGTATTTTGTAGTTGTCCCAGCTGATAGATGTCAGTGAGTCTTTTGATGAGGTTTAGGGGTGTAGATAAGAAATAAAAATGGATTCATAATATGGTGATTGCATATGTCATGTATATTTTTTATTTCTGAACATAGTTTCATTCAGCTGTATTTCTTTGCCTTATGGAGATGTATAACAGTCACATATGTGTATTATACTGAAGAATAAACACGGACCTTATTTATCCTTTGGTTAATGAGTTAAATTATTCAAAGAAGTGGACTTGGTAAATACAAACTTACAAACTCTGTCCTTTATGCTAAGCTCTGATGTGGTAAAGTCCTGTGACATTTAGAATCCAATACCTTAAAAGCATGATGCCACGCTACTTGTTTGGGACTCCGGAAGCAGTCGCGTACTGCGTGGCCTCAAGGTGGAAAAGCAACACTCCCACTTGAAGACAATGGTGGTTGCAACATAGCCCCACAGATTTAGGATTTATTTCCCTATTAATGGAAAATATTACTGAGATATATGTAAAGTATTTAAAATATTTAGTGCCAGAACAGTGCTTAGTAAATCATCAAGACAATTAGCAATTCAATCCCTTTACTGTGTCTTAATGAATATTATTCAGACAGGTGTCTGTAAGGTGTCGGCTTCAGAAAATCTGCTACTGAACTATTTCAGAATATGATGGCCCCTACATACAAAGCAATCCTGTCCCTTTCTTGGGAACTCCAGTTGTTCCCCACTTGGATCTCTAGGTGAGGCATTCTGACTTCTGCCCTAAAGTGAGGAAACCTCATGGGTCACCTGTGATACTGTGATATTTGAAGAACTATATATTTGGTCTCATCCCTGGTTCCTGGCACAGAGCTCCTAAAACCCTTGGAATTTCCTGAGCGACAGGGGTGAGGGGGGGGTATCTTTCGGTGTTCGAGATCAGCCCCTTCCAACCATACCTGAGCTTACGCCACTGGGGTGACCCTTGGAGGACAGGGTTGGTTGCCAGAAGAACCAACCACGTGATTAGAGGCTTGGAACTTTCAGCCTCACCCCTCCACCTCTAGGGAGGGGAAAGGAGCCGGGGATTGAGTTAATCACCCATGGCCAGCGATTATATCTATCATGCCTACGTAATGGAACCTCTATAAAAACCCAACACAAAGAGATTTGAAGAATTTCTGGGCTGGTGAACAAGAATACATCCATGTGCCAGGAGAGTGGCTTACCCCAAACTCCACAGAGAGAGAAGTTCCTGGGCTTAGGATGCTTCTAGACCTTGCCCTATGTACTTTCTCATCTGGCTGTTCATTTGTATCCTTTATGATGCCTTTTATAATGAAGTAGGAATAGTGAGCAAAGTTTTTCCCTGGATTCCATGAGCCTTGGTAGCAAATTATTGAGCCTTAGAAAGGAGTCATGGGAAGGCTCGATTTGCAGTTGCGCCAGAAGCGTGGGTGACCTCGGGCCCCACTACTCGTGACTGGTGTCTGAAGTAGGGGTGGTCTTGTAGGACTGAGCTGTTAACCTGTGAGGTCTGTGCGAACTCCAAGCGGTTCATGCCAGAATCGTTTAATTTGAGGGGAAAATCCACACATTCGGTATCAGAAATGTTATGAGAAACAGTTTTCCTTTACCCTCCGCTGTTGGCACAATATAGGTCCCAGTGGACAGCTCCACCCTTTTACAGAAATAAATCTTCAATGCCAGAGTTTCAGGGCCTGGGACTCAAGACACAGGAACCAACCATCTTCCCACCCTTCTCCTTGCTCTGTCCTGAAGTAAAGTGAATGGGGTGACAGAGGGAGGGCACCAAAACCCACTTCATCACTTGCTGTGACCACTCCTTGCTCTGAAAGGGGACACCAACCCCACCTCATGACCCACGCCCATCAGGAAGATGCTCGTCCTTCAGTAACGTATTTCTACTGCTCCTCATATGGGGCTTCTCCAAGAGCTTGTAGTTTATGTTCCCCAGACGTGGCTGTGGGTACAAATAGGGTCTTAGAAAAGGTACTAATGCGTATTTAGCTAGCTCAGGGCCACAACTGCAGAGCTGAGGGCCTCTGAGCCCCCTCCAATATCACCCAGTTATTTTTAGAGGTTTCCCCAGTATCCTTACAGGAGTCGAGGAGCCAGCGCATCAGGGAGAGTAGCTTCTCCTGGCAGGACACCACGTGCGGGCACCTCCCTCCTGCTGCTCCAGCCTACCCTGGCACAGGGCCGCCTCCCGGCTTCCCTCAAGAGGCCAGCACCCGAGGACGTATTTTCTGGAGGCCCCATCACACTAACACGGCGTGCACAACGTCATGGGAATGTGCACAGAGAACGCTCACTGCCCTGTCGGCCTCATTCTTTGTGCTGGGACAGACCTAAGTCACCGCAGCATTGGGGTCTTCTTGGGAGCAGTTACAAGCTTCCAAGAGGTGGAGAGAAGTGAAGGCAGGAGCCTCCTCCCCCCGTGAGCCAACTGCTAGGTGCTTCCTCAGCCTTGCTCCTACCCAGGGAAGTCTGAGAATTCAAAGGCCCCTTTCCTCTGGGCGCTCTCTTTGCCCATTTTAGTTCAAGCTGGTGGTGCACCTGGCGACATAAATCTTTTAAAGACTTTACAGGTTGCCTGTGAATTTTATTGGGATTGACTCTATTAGAAAAGACCACCCCAGAGATCTCTTTGAGATACACTCTTCTCTGCCTTGGACTTCAGCC
The DNA here is from genome assembly GCF_018345385.1 of Vulpes lagopus. Classification (NCBI taxonomy): domain Eukaryota; kingdom Metazoa; phylum Chordata; class Mammalia; order Carnivora; family Canidae; genus Vulpes; species Vulpes lagopus. Next base: position 23,248,566 of record NC_054833.1, read on the forward strand.
AAGGCCTACTGAGGGGCAATGCCCTCCAGCTTCTGAGAAGCCCTATTATTTGACCGGATGATTCTCTGATGTACTCTCTTGGATATTTCGGAGGTCTTCCCAAAGAATTTGAAACTCTTGGCTTCATGATTGGACCGTGTTTTCTTCAGAGTGTCCTGGGTTTGATCTTTACCTGGTAGTCATCTCCTCTCTTTTCTTTTTTCAGATTTTATTTCTTTAGGTGATCTCTCCACCCAACATGGGGCTTGAACTCACAAACCTGAGATCACGAGTCCCACAGTCCTCTGAGCCAGCCAGGCGCCCCAGCCATTTCTTAGTTGTATTAACATTCGCTGTCTGGAGAGGCTGCAATTCTCACTCCGTCTTTGTTCAGGAGTCCTTCCTTTAGTTTACCTCTTTTTTTCTCACACTCTATGAAAAGCAGCAAGAAGAAACCAAGAAGTGCTTTCAACAGTATCTTGAAATCTTGGCCAGGTCACACAGGTCACTCAGTGTTTTCTACTTCCCTCACTCTATCAAGTGACCGTGTAGTGAAATTTCTGCCACTATATAGCAAAGATCATTTCCCTCCAGTTTCAGATAACATTTTCTTCACTCTCCTCTTCAAACCATCACTCAAAACTGCCTCAGAGGTCATTAGGATTTCATGAAACACCTTCCGGGCTCTTCAAGCTTTCAAATGAACAATCTCCCCAGAGTCTTCCCGGCTTTTCCCCACAGCCTGTTTCCTCTCAGGTGTTTGTTATTCCTGCCCCATAGCATCTGAGGGCGCCCACACAATAGGCTTGCTTATAATTCTGCAGCTTCATACACCCTCTTCTCTCTGTCCCAAATGTCTGCCTCTAACGTTGATGACCTGATAAACACCCCCAATCCCACCACCCTTCCCCTTCCAGGGCAAAGTCCTTCTCACATCCTCTATGTTTCCCGTGGGGATTGTCACATTATTTTCCAACCTCTGCTTTTCTGGTCTGGCTTCCCTCCTCCTGAAAGCTCCTTGAGTGTAGGACTTGAGTCTTATTTTTGATATAGTCATTCTTTTCTCACCAAGTTTCAACAGAGATACCCTTTGAGTTCATGAATCCTTATTTTGCTGGATTTGGGAGGAGAACATTTCAACGATATTAGCAAGACTTCTTGAATAAACTCTTAAAAATATTTATAATATTTTTCTTTTGGCTTAGACCCCTTTTTGTTTTCCTTCCATGTGTCATCAAGTGATTCATGGCAAAAGTATAGAATATTATGAATAAGTAAGAGTTTATTTTCCATGTGTATTCATAATTTAAAAAATATTTCCTCCATACATATGCGTAAAAATATGCCAATTTGGGAGAAAACAATTCAACAAGGATATTCATAATTCTTGCTAATTAATGTCTGAACTTTATCCCCCTCAATTACTTCACACACCTGTTCACTGTAAATTTCCTGAGTGATTTTTATACCAAGTTAATGTTGCCCAGAACTTGGACACATACCTGAGGTTTTTCTGCATTTTAATTATTTTCTAATTAATTTTAATATTCTGAATAATTTCGAACTTACCCATATGTTTAATAAAATTGGACTTCACATTTTAAAAATTATGAAGATTTCCCAAGGTTTCAAAAGACAATGAATGGTCTGCTTTTCATAAATACTTTAAAATACTTAAAAAAATTCTTTCACCAAAAAGCTTCGTATTTGTTGTATCTCTTATCATTCAAAGTTGGCAGCTTTTGTTGCACAAAGTGCCTCACATCTTTCTAAAGTAAAACATGGTTTTGCTCCTCTGCCAAGCCTACCTTCTAAGTTGCCTGTAGTCAGAGCCCACGGTTCTGGTCAGTTTTTTCTACAATAGCTTTCATTTTCCTTATGTCCGTCTCAGCAGTCTTTTTGCTCCAGCTTACAAATTTGGTTAACAATCAGATGTTTCCTAAAACATCAAATATTTGGTTAAGGTCCTTTACAATATTAAGACATTACTAGTTGCGTAAAGAGGAACAAATCAGATAATAATTGTTTCTAATGTGGCAACCTACTGGGACTTGTAATTTTCTAAATAATAGCCTTTAAAGTATAAGATAAGAGGAGATCTTGTTCATATTGGCAAAATGAGGTTTCTATTTTCTCATTGTAAGCTGTAAACAGTATTTACTGTTTAGCCTTTGTATGGTAGTTTATACAGCATATAACTTCATAGTCATTTTTATTAGTTATTGGTAGTTATTATGTGGTATTGGTATCCCACAGAGACAGCCAGGGAAATAAATACTAGGCTTAGACGGGTCTACACAGCACATGGACTTTCCGACTTTAAAAATAGTCTATCGTGTTTTGTAGGAGCGTATATACACATATACACATATCCTCAGACTTATGAGCAGATGCTCAATTGTCAAAACAATGCAAAAATCAAATTAAGATCAAACAGAAACTCACGTAGTCAATATAAACATAACTTAGAAGACCAAACTCCTAGGCCGATATTTGCCTATTCACCATTTCCAGTTCCTCTTCGAAAAAACCAAAATGGGCAGATACGATGATAACCACCTGGAGACGGTGGGCTACATAAAGTAATGAGGCGCTGAGGATACTTACTTTTGAAACGTGCTAAACCGTACATTTAAGTGACTGTTGTACTCAAAACAGTCATCTTCTATAGCTATGCATTATTCCAATCTTTTTTTTTTTTTCCTTTTACTTCATGTGTGTTTGGAATTCCTTTTCAGGAATTGCTCATTGTCCTGTTTGGAAAATGCTTCCATCAGATCAGTATCTTTCTTTAGACCAATAGTGGGATTGTTGAGCCTCGCCACTCACTTTATTCACTGATGTGGCTCCAAATGACTTCTGTTTTCAAATATTTTGTAAAACCTTTAAATTTAAATAATTGCTGGGCTCCTGGGTGGTTCAGTTGGTTAAGTGTCTGCCTCCAGCTCAGGTCATGCTCCCAGGGTCCTGGGATCGAGCCCCACATTGGGCTCCCTGTTCAGAGGCTCCCTCCCCCTGCTCATGCTCTCTCGCTCTCACTCTCTTGCTCTCGAATAAATAAATAATTTAAAAAATGAATTGCTATCATTGAAATTTTTTTTTTAAAAACATAATGGATACCCTAAAAATTATTCCTTAAAAGTTCTAAAATGGTTTTGAGATATGTTTGGTACAATTAAATAGGTATAACTCTCAACTCCATGATGGTGATCACACTCATCTCTAACATAAATGTTAACAGGTATATCAATTGGGTATAAGCAACTGCTTTCCCTGCATCTCCTAAGTTTTGATATGTTGTGTCATGATTTCAATCATCTAAAAGTATTTTCTAATTTTATCTGTGATTTTTTTTCTCGACTAACTGGTTATTTACGAGTGTGTTTCTTAATTTTCACGTATTTGTGAGTTTCCCAAATTTCCTTCCATTACTGATTTCTATCTTAATACCATTGTGATCAGAGAACATAATTTGTATAATTTAATTTCTTACAAATTTTAAGGCCTTGTTTTATGATTGAATCCATCTATGGTCTATCCTGGAGAAGGTTCTGTGTGCACTTGAAAAGAAAGTCTATTCTATTGTGGTTGGGTGTGAGGCGGAACAGAGACTGGACTGGGTTCCCTCAATTCTAACTGCAAAATCTAGCATTCTTTGGCTGTCTCCGTAAAAAGAGAAGCTAAATGCCTCTTAAATAGTATATCTTGCAGGAATGCTGAAGCAGGAGGGGCTTACTGGAAGGAGTGATTTGACCATGAAGACTGGAGAAGACAGGACCAAACCAGTCTGCGCCAAGGTGGACCTCAGCACTGACTTTTCACCAGCCTGTCCCCTTATTATATTACTAAAAATCACACCCCAGGGGGGAGATTAGCATGCCAATTAGACATGTGATACATGAAGAAGCATGACCTTTAAGTGCACAGAAGCCAAGAAATATCCACCTCTACATGCTTACACGTCACCCTTTTCTCACCTGGGCCTCTTTAAAGCTCTCCCCCGCCTCTCCTCGTGGGCCAGCCTGAAGGACTTTTCCTCTGTGTTCTCTCCCTCATGCTGGAGCATAAGCCCCAGTGAAGCCTTGCCTGGAACTCCTGTTTGGCGTCTTGTCAGTTCCCATTGTTTAGAGAGCCCAAGGGCCCAGTTCAGCACAGGTGTTCTACACACGTTTGTTAGGTGTAGTTGGTTCACACATTCTCAATTCTTCTCTTTCCAAGTTGATCTCCTGCCTAGTTGTTCTATTCATTATTTAAAATGAGATATTGAGCTTTCCAACTGTTACAGTGAATTATCTATATTTAGTTCTTCTTTCAATTTTGTAAGTCTATGCTTCATGTCTTTTGGGGCTCTGTTGTTAGGCACATATGTCTATAATTTTTGACTTCCTGATGAATTGTCTCTTTTATCAAACAGTGTCCTTCTTTGTTGCTAGTACAATTTTTGTCTTAAAGTCTGTATTACCTGATATTAGTAGAACCACTGCAGTTATCTTTTGGTTATGGTTTACATGGTGTATCTTTTTCCATGCAAACTAACTTTGAGTCCAACACTTGTCACTTGTAGGTACCATGCAGTTAGACTGTGTCTTTTTTAAAAAAAATCAATTCTGCCAATATCTACCTTTTAATTAGAATATTTAACCCAGTTGCATTTAATGTAATTAATTGATCAAGTAGGATTTATGTGTGTCATTTAGCTATTTGTTTTCTACATTTCATATCTTTTTGCCCCTCTATTCTTCTATTGTTCTTCTATTTTGTGTTAAACAGTATTTTCTAGTGTATCTTTTTAAATCTCATGTTTCTTTTTCACTATATTTTCTGAATTGTTTTCTTAGAGATTTTCCTGGGGATTACAATTAGTGTATTAAGTTAAAACAATCTGTTGCATTAATACCAACTTGATTTAAACAGTATACAAAACTTTGCTACAAAAGAGCTCTATTCTTATCTCCTCCTTTGTGGTCTTCTCATCATTTAATTATATCTTCATATATTATCATACCATCAACATAGTTTTAGAATTATTGCTCTATGCAGTATCTTTTAGATCAGAGAAAAGATGCTATATTTACCTGTGTACCTCTACTGGTGCTCTTTCTCTCTTCATATGAATTTAAGTTACTATCTGTTGTCTTTTCATTTTAGTCTGAATGATTCATATTATTATTATTTAAGCTATTTACTTTATTGATATACAAATGGATTTCCTTTGTTTCTTGTAAGGAAGATTGACTATCAGTGCATTCTCTCAAATTTTGTTTATCTTAGAATTGCTTTTCCTTTATTTTTGAAGTATAGGTTACTATATAGAGAATTCTTCACTGATAGTCTCTTTCCTTCAGCACTTGAATACACCATTCCACTGCTTCCTGCCCTCTATGGTTTCTGACAAGAAATCAACTGTTAACCTTATTGAGGATGACTTGTACATGATAAGTTGGTTTATCTTGCTGTTGTCAAGGTTGTCTTTTGGCTGTTTAACTATGATGTTGCTAGATGTGGACCCCTTTTTAGTTTATTCTATCTAGAATCTGTTGAGCATCTTGATGTTTTGCATCAAAATTGGGAAGCATTTGGTCATTATTCTTTCAAATATATCTCTCTCCTCCTCCCCACTTTTTTTTTTTTGTCTTTCCTCTCCTTCTGGGTCTCCCATTGAGTATATGATAGCATTCTTGATGGTATCTCAGATTTCTGAGGCTCTGCTCAGAATGAAGAAACTTTTTTTCATTCTTTTTTCCCCCTGTATCAGATTGGATAATTAAATTAATCTATTTTCACATTTGCTAGTTCTTTCTTCTACAAATTAAATCTGCTATTGAGTCCTTCCAGTAAAATGTTCACTTCAGTTGTAACTTTTTAACCACAGAATTGCTAATTTTAAAAAATAATTTCTATCTCTATCAATATCTTGTATTTTGTTTAGAGAGATTATAAGGGAGTGTGCAAGTGGGGGAGGGGGGCAAAGGGAGAGAATCTTAATCTGTGCTGAGTGTGGAGCTCAATCTCACAACCCTGAGATAATGGCCTGAGCTAAAATCAAGAATGAATGCTTAACCTACTGAGCCATCCAGACGCCCCCTATCTATATCTCTTATTGATATTCTCTGTTTGGTGAGATATTGTTTTCATAGCTTCCTTTAACTCTTTAAACATGTTTTCCTTTAGTTCTTTGCATAAATTTGTAATAGCTATTTAAAAGTATTTTTAATAAGTCCCCAAATTTGGCTTTTTCATGGATGATTTCTGCTGATTACTTTTGTTCCTTTCTACTTGCCATAGTTCTCTTTTTCTTTCAGTGTCTCATATTTTTTGTTGTTGTTGTTAAAAATTGGCCTTTTTAAATAATGTAGTTACTCTAGAGGTCAAATTCTTTTTTCCCTGTGGTTTGCCATTGTTGCTTTTCTGTTGTTGTTGATGATGATGATCTTATTTAATCACATTCTTGGACAAGTTTTGTAAAGTCTGTATTCCCTGCCATGAAGTGGCCACTGAAGTCTCTACTCAGTGTAAATTTAGTAACGAATTCATAATTAGACAGTGATTTTTATAACTGCTTTAAACATAAGTATTACACTTTTTTTTTTTTTAAGTATTACACTTTTTGCTGAGGAACTGTCTCTAAGTATTGGGGCACTTCTTCAATGCAATAGCAGTTTAGAACTCTGCCTTAGCCTTCACCTTCTGCTTATGCAGGAACTCAAGGTCAGTCAGAAGTGATAGATTAGGGAGTTTTCAGTTCTTTCCTGGGCATGTACATAGCCCTGTACATGTGCATGGCTTTCTAAATCCCCTGAAATATGTCAGAGTTTTTCCAAACCCCCTATGAATATCTCATTCTCCAGATATTTTTTTTAAGTTTTTGGTCAGTCTTTAGTTTTTCCCAACTGATAATGCCAACTGAGGCAGCTAAGATGTTAAACAGTTGTCATTGGTCATTTTGACAATTGCCCTGGGGATAAAGATTCTCCCACTGAACAAGATCCAAGTCAGGTCACATAACAACAAGTCCTGAAAATGGAGATTTCTGAGGAAACTTCCAGACAGTTCTAATGCTGACAAAGCTCTCAGGATGAAACTTTTTGAGGAATTTCAAATGCAACATACACCCTTCATGACTGCTAAGCTGCTGTTTTTCAAGACTACTACAGAGCTGAGAAGGAGGGAATGAGAAGAGGGCAAGTTAAAATACTGCAAAACTAATTGTACTTATGATATTCAGCTACTCTTGAATAAACACTCCTCAGATTGTTGCAAGCCTTTGATTAGTTTCTAGAGTTCTAAAAAGTTGATTTGGACTTCTTTTGCCATTTTTAAAATTGTTTTGTCTTGTTTTTTAATGAAGCAGTGGATATTCAGAGGTCCTTACTCCACTGTTCTGGAACACACCCATTTTGATGTTGTATCTTCAGATGTGATAGATCTGGTTGCTCCTTTTTCTTTCTCAGACTCTCTTACAACCAGGGCATGACCCTGTGATCCAATCCTGATTAATAGAGAGGAATTATGCTTGAATAGTGTTTCCCAATCTACAGATCAAAAACTGCCAGGTGTTTTGGATTGTTTATTTTAATTTTCAATCCATTTCAAACTGATTTTTTTGTGAGGTATGATGAAAAATTACTAACAAAATGAAATAGAAAAACAAGATATTAAAAATACAGGCCCTGACTTTTTAGTAGACTCAAGAGAGTAAAATAGACTTTAATAAATATAAACTGAATAAAAAGAAGACCGTTACAAAAATCTATGCATATTCTTCATTGACAAGGTGCATATAGCAATTTATATAGAAAATAGTTAATATATTCATAATTTTAGTAGCTTCACTGAGATATAATTGACATACAATAAGTTGCATAAACTTAAAGTGTACACTTTGATAAATGTATATATCTGTGAAACTATCACCACAATCAAGACAATTAACATAGCCATCACTTCTCAAGATTTCCACATGCTTCTTTGTAAGACTGCTTTCCTTCCCCTTATTATCTCACTCTCATGTTCTAATATAAACATAAATCTGTTTTCTAACAGATCTAATGCTAATTCATTTGAATTTTTTAGAATTACGTATAAACATAGTATATATTATCTTGTCTGGATCTTCTCATGCAACATAATTAGTTTGAGATTCATCCATGTTATATGAATAGTTCACTTATTTTTATTGTTGAGTACTAATCCAGCTTACGTACTCATCTGTTGATCACTTGGGTATCCAAAGTTTTCCTATTACAAACCAAGCTGCTGTGAGCATTCATGTACTGTACAAGTCTTTGAACAGACATTGCTTTCTTTCTTTTTCTGGCTGTGTGTGTGTGTGTGTGTGTGTGTATCTGGGAGAAGAATGGTAGTATGGTAGATGACTGTTTAACTTACTAAGAGACTGCCAAACTGTTTTTCACATTAGTTGTGCTTTATGACATTCCCCCCAGGTCCTCTACATCATTGCTAAAGCTTGGTATGGCCATTCTAATTGATGTATAGTGGTATCTCACTATGCCTTGATTTGAATTTCCTAATGGGCATTTAATTTGAGTATCTTTTTGTGTAATTAAGTTCCATCGTACATCTTTTGGTGAAGTATCTGATCAGATTTTTTTGCCCCTTTTTATTAGGTTGTTTGTGTGTCTTATTATTGAGTTTTGTGAGTTCTTGATATATTTTGAATGCAGATCCTTTACCAGATACTCACTTTGCAAATATTTTTTTCTAGTCTATGACTTGATTTTCTATTCTCTTGACAGTGTCTTTCAAATGGCAGAAGTTTTCATTTTGTAATTGAATTCATCAATTTGTTCTTTTATAGATCATATTTCTGATTTCATAGCTAAACTATCTTTGTCTAACCCAAAGTAATAAAGATTTTCACTTTTTATATCCTGGACATTTTATTATTTTTTAAATCTGTCATTAGGTTCATAATGCTTTTGGGGTTAATTTTTGCATATGGTACAAGCATGGAAAAAAGTTTGTTTGTTTGCCTGTGGATGTCCAATTGATCTAGCACTATTTGTTGGAAAAAATCCTTTTGCTTTGAACTGACTTTATGCTTTTAAGGCAGTTGAATATATATATATATGTAGTTTGGACTCTCCATTTGTCTCATTGATCTATTTGTCTAACCTGAGGTCAAAACCACATTATTTTGATTACTGGAGTTTTATAATAAGTCCAGAAATTAGGTATTCTTTATCATCTTTTTCCTTTTTTCAAATTATTTTGGCTATTCTAGATTCTTTACTTTTCCACAAGAATTTTTGAATGAGTTTGTTAACTTCTACAAAGAATATCCACTTGGGGTTTAATTGAAATTTCACTGAATCTATAAATTAACTTGGGGAGAACTAACATTTAAAAAAAAAGATTTTACTTATTTATGCCTGAGAGACACAGAAAGAGAGGCGGAGACATAGGCAGAAGGAGAAGCAGGTTTCTGCAGGGAGCCCGATGTGGGACTCCATCCTGGACCCTGGGATCGCCCTGGGCCGAAGGCAGATGCTCAACCCCTAAGCCACCCAGGCATCCCAGAGAGAACTGACATCTTAAAAATACTGAGGCTTCTAAAACATGAACACAGAATATTTATGCATTTAGTTAGATCTTTAATTTGTCTTATCAGTGTTTTGTAGTTTTCCGTGTTCAAGTTTTACTCTTTCTGTCAGATTTAGTCACTAAGTGTTTCTTGAGGTTAAATGCATTTAAAATTTCAGTTTCTGATTGCTGTAAAAATAAAATTGATTTTGCATATTAATCTTATATCCCAATCTTACTGATTCAATATTTCTAATGGATTTTTGTGTTTTCCATTGAATTTTCTGCATAAACAATCAGGTTGTCTGTGAATAAAGACAATTTTACTTCTTTTCCAATCTGGATTTCTTTTATTTTTTTTCCCATATCTTATTGTACTGGCTAGAACCTCTAGTACAATATTGAATAGAAGTGGTGAGAGGCACCTGGGTGGCTCTGAGGAGCCACTGGGTGGCTCAGTGGTTGAGCATCTGCCTTTAGCTCAGGGGGGTCCTGGGATTGAGTCCCACATCAGGCTCTCCAGGGAACCTGTTTCTCTCTCTGCCTATGTTTCTGCCTCTCTCTCTGCATCTCTCATGAATAAATGAATAAAATCCTAAAAAAAAAAAGAAGTGGTAAGAGCAGACAACCTTGTATTTTTCCTGGTCTTAGGGAAAAAAAAAAAGCCTTCAACTTTTCAATGTTAAGTATAATGTTAGCTGTAAGTTCTTCATAGATACCCTTTATCAGGTTAAGAAAGTTTCCTTCTATTACTAGTTTTATGAGAGTTTTCATCAAGAATGGATATTGGAATTTGTCAAATACTTTCTTCTCGTGTATTTATATGATCATATGGCTTTTCATTTTTAGATTATTACTAGGTGAGTCACAATGATTCATTTTCAAATATTAAACCAAGAGTGGATTTCTAGAATAAACCCAACTTTGTCATAATTTATTATTTTTGCATATATTATTGGAATTAATTTGTTAAAATTTTGTTTAGAATTTTTGCATCTGTGTTTATGAGAGATATTATTCTTTAGTTTTGTTTTAATGTCTTTTGGTTTCAAAGAAATTCTGGCCTCATAGAATAAACTGGGTAGTATTTCCTCATTTCAATTTTTTGGAAGAATGTGTGGAATATTCCTTAAATATTTGGTAGAATTAACAAGTGAAGCTATTTGGAGTTTTTTGGAGTTTTCTTTGTGAGATTTTTAACTTTGAATTAAATTCAGTTCTTGTAACAGATATAGGACTATGCACAGTTTTTATCTCTTCTTGACCTAATGTTGGAACTTAATGTCTTTCAAAGAATTTGTCTATTTCAAATAGACAGTTTATTGATATACAGTTTATTGATTTACAGTTGTTCATAATATTCCCTATTGTTCTTTTAATATTGTTAGAATCTGTGATGATTCTACCTCTCTCATTTCTGATTTGTGTCTTGTTTCTTTTTTCCTGATCAATCTGACTTGAGGCTTACCAATTTTTTTGCTCTTTTCAAAGAATCAGCTTTTATTTCATTGATTTTCTCTATTAATTTTCTGTTTTCTATCTCATCATTTTCTCTTATTATCTTCATTTTTTTTTCTTTTCTTTATTTTGGATTCAATTTGTTTTCCTGTCCCCTCAATTTCTTGAGAAGGAAGCTTAAGTCATTGATTTGAAATATTCCCTCTTTTCCCATATAGGACTTAGTGCTAATAATTTCCCTAAATACTGTTTTTGCCATAAACCCAAAGAAGTTTGTGATACAAATTGGAAGCTTCTCATATTATGTCATAAAATAAAATATTCACTAGTCTCCTAATAACACTGTATATGGGATCCATTCTATGGGATATTCTTGTAGGCAAAACTTCACTAACTCCCTTATGGCTATACTCCCTCAGATATAACCCATGGAATATTAGTGTTACTAAATTTTATACTCTCACGTACCACCTTAAAATAAGGTTCCAGTGTGCTGCCCCAAGAAGCAGACTGGCCCCAAGACAGAGACAAATCAAGGAGATATTCAAGTACTGGTGCTTATTTGCATGAAAAGTTATTTGGCATACCAAGTTCATAGTTAATCATCATTAATTGAGTGGATATTTTATGCCTGGCACTGTGCTAAGAGATTTGCCCCTATTACCTAATTTATTTTTTTAAAGATTGTATTTATTTATTTGAGATAGAGATAGAGATAGAGATAGAGATAGAAAGAGAGAGAGAAGCATGAACAGAGGGGAGGGGCAGAAGGAGAGGAAGAAACAGGCTCTCCACTGAGCAGGGAGCCAGACTTGGGGCTTGATCCCAGGACCCTGGGATCATGATCTGAGCTGAAGGCAGCCACTTAACTGACTGAACCCCCCAGGTGCCCCTCATTATCTAATTTAGTCTCCATAGTAGTCTGTGTGAAATGTTATGTCCTTCTATAATACCAATTTTCTATATAAGGAAATGAAGTCTTCTACAGCTAGGTAACTTGTTGAAGGTCATTTAGTGGCCAAGTGGGGGTTTACCTCCATGAAACAGTCAATCACATTTCCTCCAATGCCTGTTCACAGGCATGTCCTGACTACATGGTTTTTAGTCTGGTGAGGATGACACTAAGTCATTGGATTAGGGGAGAAACAATGTAAAAGAGCCCATTTGAAAAAGTTTGAAATTCTCTCCCTTGTGGACAAATGCATCTCCTCTTTAGGGGTTATTAGGAGATGCTCCTTTGACACATATGATTGCAGCAATGGTAGCCATGGTCTTAAAGGCAGTCAGCACATATGTGGCACTTTCGGTATAATAAAGAAACCCTCTTTATGCCTATGTTCACTGGTATTTCCTATTCTCTATGAATTCACATATATTTACACACACACGCGCACACACACACACACACACACACACAGAGCTTCCTTCATGCTGCTTTGCAGCACCTGCCATGAAAGGACATAAATCTAAATGGAAGACATTTGGGATAACCTGATATCCCTAGCCTAAGAAGAAACCTGATAATTATTCATTATAAACATTTCTTTGAGCCTGACTTCTTATATGCTTTTATGTATCATCTCTCTTTTAAAGTCAATCTGGCCATTCAAAATGAAAATGCTCCATTACATTTTTACTCTTTAGTCTAAAACTTTGTTCATATTTGTCAGCCATTCTGGAACTGTTTAAATTAGTGCAGTTTTTTTTTATTGAGTGTCAAATACACTCTGGGGGTAGGCTGGCCTCTCAGTTACCCGAAGTGTTTAGCCAGGTCCTGGAAATTTGTGATACAGGGCAACACCATTGCTAATAAAAGGTTTTGTTATTAAGAGCTTATCTGAAATCCTGTCTCTTGCCTTCTGATTTCCCATCTGTGAACTGCTTGGGGATTGGTTCTCCTCTTTTGGGAGGACAAGAGTTTTGTTCCAGGATGTGAGCATTTTAGAGAATTAGAGACATTTCCTCAAAGCTTCAGAGTGAAGTGACCTCCACAGAGGAGGTTGGGCACATTGAGCTGATATTTCAAAAATGGCACAAACCCGCTGATCATGCCTTGTCTCCAAAGGAAAGTTCAAAAAACACAAATAATCCCCCAGGCCATTTGGCAGTTATCTGGTCTCCCGTAGAGCTCTTTTACACATGTGCTGTTCTGTCTACCTAACCCAGGAATCAGGCTAGGGTATCAGATTGTCCCCAATGCATCGTGTCTTCCATTCAGATCTGGAGCCTTCATTGCAAGTGCAAGGCACCAGGCAGGAAGTGAGCTCCCAGCTTGCCTTGGAGGAACTAGGTGCCATCAAAGTGAAACCATTAAACCTTGCCCACTTGTTTGTTTGTGCGATGGCTGAGTCTAAGTCTTAGGATGAGTGGTGCATGCTAACCATCTCCCCTCTCCAGTTCTTCCAGTCAGGGACACCCACACCATTTATTGGGTCACAGGATCAGAAGGCCAATGGCAGCTTGGGAACCTCTCCAAATTCACCTTCCCACTTCTGAGCAGCACTGAAGTGGAGCACAAAGCATCTCACAAGTGAACAGTCTGCCTCCCCCTTTTACTGTCTGACATATACCCCTCAACTCACCTAAGCCAGTGCAGCTGCAGTGGGTAGTTCCAAGTCAGTGCAAATGTGTGCTCCAGCGGGCCAGCTCCTTTTCAGCGGCAGGACTGTCCCTAAGCCACAGAAAGCTGCTTTGTCTAGGTACAGACCTGGAGCAAGACCCCCTTGGGGACCCTTAGCTTCTGGGAATTGGAAGTCAATGAGAAGTCCCCAACTTCCTGTCCTTGGGAGAGAGGATGCTGAGGCCCGTTCTTCACAGTCCCTCAGAATCCCCAGGGGACCTGAGCCCAGTTGCCCGCTGCGGCAGCCAGCCCAATAACCAGTCCTGACAGGCTTTTCTTCATTTCTGCTCTTCCTCTCTCCAGGGATTGCTTTCTCTACAAACTACGTGCCTCCAAACTCATGTCTCAGGGTCTGCTTTCAAAATAACTCAGACACCATCCCAAAGTCCTTAAGGTTGTGTCTACATGGGAACAGAGTGACCAACTGGTTAGGTCATAACCACTAATTCTCTGCTACTCGATAAAGTGGAAGGAAAGGTCAATTTATTTAAATAAACAATTGACTTGGTTATTTGAGTAAATTGATGGCCTGTGTTTGGTTTTCACACATTGGGAGCCCGAATGCTGCTTCCCATGAATGCTTTTCCCTACTACATGTCCCTGCACTGGATTTGAGACCCTCCAGGATTCTTTCTTTCTTACACAGGACCTGCCCCTTTGGCACAGCCTGTACCATTTCCCTCTGTGCTGCTCCATCACCCCACGTAGAGGTCAGGGCTTCCTGAGAACAGCAAGGGGCATCTGGAAGCCCCTCTGCCGTCAGCCTCTGTTCCCCGAGCTCAGTCCCAAAGGGCAGCACACTTTACTCCGGCACTTGTTTGGTTCTCCTACTGGAAACAGAAAGTTCTCACATTGGAATTGCCCTGTGGGCCAACAAAAGAAACAGTTGTCCCCTTAGAATTTGCAGCGGTGGTGGAGTTGAACGGAGGATGATCCTCAAACTTGGCCAACAGCCCCATAAGTGGGTGATGCTGGCCATGGCGGGAAGCAGCACACACTTGCCTGCCTTAAGGATAGTGCTGTAAGGATAGTATTAAAATGGATGTTGCGTGGGGAACTACATTTTTTTTTTAGCTTTAATGAGGCATTATTTACATACAATAAAATTCAGGCATTTTTAAAAAGATTTTATTTATTTATTCATGAGAGAGAGAGAGAGAGAGAGAGAGAGAGATTGGCAGAGACACAGGCAGAGGGAGAAGCAGGCTCTCTGCAGGGACCCCGACGCAGGACTCGATCCCAGGACTCCAGGATCGCACCCTGGGCCAAAGGCAGGTGCTAAACCACTGAGCCACCCAGGGATCCCCAAAATTCAAGCATTTTAAGTGTACACGCTGTATACATTGTACACACTGTATAGTGTGATGAACTTTGGTAATTTCATAACCACAATAAAGATACGGAACATTTCCATTACCCTAAAAATGTCCTTGTGTCTCCATACACTTAATCCCCTCTCCTGATCTCACCCCCTGTCAACTACTGATACCTTTATGTCACTACAGTTTTGCCTTTTGTGCACTTTTGGATACACGGAATCAAGCAACATGGAAGTTTTTGTGAAGGAAGTCAACTTCCTTCACTTAGCGGAATGTTTCGAGCTCCCCAGTGCTCATATTTTGTTCCCTTCTATTGCTCAGTATTGCTTAATCCTATGGGTATTCCGGACTTCCTTTATTCACTTAGCCACTGAAGGGCATTCAAGTTGTTTCCAGGTCTTTGTTATCTGAATAACGCTGCCATGAATGTTGGCATTGAGTCTTTGCGTGGCCATGTGATTCATCTCCTGGGGTAAATACTCAGGCATGGGATTGCGGGGTCATAAGTAAGTGCCACTCTGCCACACGGGATTCCAGACTGGTTGTACCATTTTGCATCCCCAGCCGTGGTATATAGAGTTCTAGCTGCTCCCCTCCTCACTGACACATGGTGTGCTCAACCTGGTTTACCTCCGCTGTTCCAGCAGGAGGGTAATGCACCTTGGAGTGGTTTCCATTTGAATCTCCCTGATGAATAATAGTGTTGAACACCTTTGTATGTGCTATCGTCCAGGTATTATTGTTGCTAAACACCATGCTCAGATAGTCCTAGGGGGTGCACCGAACCTAGGCAGGTGTCATTACCACTCATTTATATATGAAGATCTGAGGTCTCTAGTGGCGGCATGACTGATCTAAGTTCCTTCTGGCAGGGTTGGGAGCGAGGCTTCCTAGAACAGTGCATTCTCCAGGCCCCGGGCTCTCGAGCGCTTGGGACAGCTGTTATCAAAGGGCCTCACAGATACATTAGTAATCAGAAGTTTCAACAGGCTGGCGGCACATTTTGACGTTAATAAATTGTCATATGTTTTTGACATTAATAGCTGACAGCAACTCAACATTTGCCAAGTACTTTGTTCTTTTTAGCTGTTGCACCTCTAACCATTTCTACTAGATTTAATAAATGGCAATGTCACATGCTTAATTAGCAAGTGCTGAAAGTTACTTTGCTGTGAAGTAGGCCCCTCTACTAACTTGGCCCATTTGGGGTTTACAGGAGGGAACCCTTCCATTTATCTTCCCATGTTCTGGGGAACACGTAGTAAAGACCCCATGTCACTCAATTTTCCCTCCCCTGTTCCTGGATGCCACAAATACTTTCTACCCTGGTAGGGGTGGTCACTGAATTTAGGACATAGAGCCTGATGGGAGTAAATACCTAATATATGTCAGCTGGCAGAGATGCTAAAAAGGCGGTCTAGTGAAAGAAGAGTCCTTCGGGACTGAGCAAGGAGTGTTGGAGGAGGATGTTAACAGGGTGGGGTGTGTGTTTTACTCCCAGGAATACAAACCAAGACCTGAAGCTCTTGGGCTTCCCCAGCCAGCCACTGGGGGAAAACAGATAGAAGCCAGAGTTAGGAGAATGTTCCAGATCTCCTAGAAAAGGCAATAATTATGAGTGCTCTTGGAACCACGGTTCTAGAATTTTCTGTGTTTTTTTTATTCTGTTATCTCCCTTGCTTGTTACTTCTATGACCTTGTCTCTTTTGCTCTTTTTAAAAGTGAAATTCTCTAAAGTCCAAAGGACTTACAAATTTATTTTTAGGAGAAGGGTAGGAAAAGGGCCCGGGGAGTTAGTAAAACTGAGGGAGAGAGGTTTTTAAAAGGCAAAAGAACTCCCTAATTTTCTAAGATTTGAAGAAAGATGGAGATTGATAAAATAGTGCTTAGGCCTCACATGTGGGCAGGTGTGTGTGGGCATGTGTGCGTGCATGGTTGTGCGTGTGGTTGTGTGGGGCGGGTGTATGTATTTGCATATTTGTGTGGATGTGTGGAGGTGCATCCCCGCCTGTGTGTTAGGGTCCAGGGGAGGAGGGATCTATTGGAGTGCCCCAGCCAAGGGCATCGCTTTGGTTCTCTGTGATCATTTACTCTTTGGAGCAAATTAATTAAATCCCTACCTTGAGAGTATTTTTAATGAGGATGGAGGAAGGAAGAATTTGGGTGAAAGGGAGTACACAAGCCTCCACTCAGTATCGCTGTCGGGTCTTTGCTATGCTTTTCTTTCCTTGCCAACTACCTAAAAAGTCACAATTCCGTCAGAGGTCAGCTGCTCGCTGCCCCAAATCGAAGAATCTTTGATCCGTTATTTCCTTTTGAAATGTCTTGTTGCTGTACTTCCCTCCCGCATGATCAGATCTGCTCCGAAGTGCTCGATGCCACCCATTTGCCAGGCAATGGTCATGCACCTCATGTGCCCGTGCGGGTCGGCTAACTGCTGCCCCCCGCCCCGGGTTCCACCGTGATGACTCCCATCTCATCCAGTGTGTCTGGGGTGCAGCCCGGGCACTGGGCTCTTCAAAATCTCCCAGGAGATTCTCCTATGTACTGAGGGTGGGGACTATTCACTGCCGGAAGGAATGGGAATGGTATTTTTTTTTTTTTTAAACTTGAGCGACTTGGTTTTTTCTACTGAATAACATTACTCAGTTTATTACTCAGGCGGTTTTTACTGAGTCCACTCTTATGGTTTACAGATGGGGAAGCTCTAACCACATCTGGAATTCCACATTGTCCGTAAGAAGACAGTTCCCATGCCTACAGGATCCTTGGTCCTGGAGTTCCCATTTACAGCCCCTTGGAAGGGGCCCGTGACTGAGGTTTGTATTTGCAACTCTTTGCATGAGTCAGGAGTTAAGACGGACTTTTCAGTGGGAAACTGAGTAAGGAAGATGAATGTCGAGATGTGAAAAAAGAGGTGATCCCTTCAGATTATTTTTATCTTGTTTTAGATATTCGAACACCAAAATAGGCTCAACACCAAGTTAGGCTTTCAAGAGAAGCCGAGCATGTGTTCCAACCACAGCAAGAGTCTGGGGTTATAATTCTCTGCTACCTACAATAAAGTTATTTCGAGTACAAATAAAAAGCTAGTGATAAAAGGGACCAGTTTAGAACAATTGTGCTATAGTCACCAACCGTCGCACAAGCAGTGCCCGAGGAAGTCAGATCATTGGCCATAAACAGGCTATATTTAGATGACTTTCCATCCCAACTCATTTCCAGACCTGGTCAGGGCCACAGCGGCTTCCCACTTGGTCATTTTTGTCTATCAGGGGCTTGTTCCCTTATAATCTGGGGTCCCTCCCTTTTCCCAGGCTCCCTTGGAAACCACCGTGTGGTTGCACATCAGCATAGAGCCCCAGCCAACCAGGCGGCCACCGGACACCGGACCTCAAGACGAATGAGTTTAGTGTGTCTGGGCCGTGTGAGGTGGCCGTGAGGTCTAGTCTGGTGGCTGCTTGCCCTCCGGATGCCACCCAGGCGCTGGGTCACACGGGCTCCAAGACTCCTCAAGTCTTGGGTGTCCTCCCATTATCCCTCCACCAACTCTCAATGAACCATTACAGGGAGGGGGGGTACCGGGGGAGGGGGAGAAGGAGAAACAGAGATTCCCCACAAGGGTAAGTTCCATCGTAAGGCTGTGCCGAGTAGATCTTGACTAACTACGTCCCCTAAAGAACTTTCTTGTTTAAGAAATGAAAAGAAATCACCTTCCTTTAAGACTCCCAGAGACTGTAATGATCACATTAACCCAAAGAAGGCAGCTCCACCGCTCCATGCCCCTCAGGAGGGCTTCTGTCAAAAAACCAGAAGAGAGGTGTTAGAGAGGGAGTCGGGAACTCAGAACCCTTGTACATGGCTGGTGGGAAAGGAAGATGGTGCATCTGTTACGGAAAATAAGTACGGTATTTCCTCAAAACATTAAATCGAGTATTACTATATGATCCAGCAACTCCACTTCCAGGTATATACCCCAAAGGATGGAAAGCAAGGACTCGATGAGATGCCAAGCCACGGCATCTTGAGTAGGCCATGCTCAGAGCAGCATCATTCACAACAGCCCCAAAGTGGAAGCATCCCAGGCGTCCACTCGTGGATGAACGGATAAATAAAATGTGGTGTATACATATATTTGGAATCATAATTATATGATTATAACATATATAATCATATTACATACCAGGCCTAAAAGGTAATTCTGGCACATGCCAGACAACGGATGAATCTCGAGGACACGATGCTCAGTGAAATAAGCCAGTCACAAAAGGACAAATACTGGATGATCCCACTTGCATGAAGTCTCTAGTCAAATCCAGAGACAGGACGTAGAGCGGTGGTCAACAGGGACTGGGGGAGGTGGGAGTGAGGAGTTACTGTTTAACGGGCACTGAGTTTCAGTTTTGCAAGATGAAAAGGATCCTGTGGTTGGATGGTGGTTGCGCAACAGTGTGAATGCACTTGACGCCATTGGGCTGTACACTTAAGACTCGTTAAGATGATAAACCTTATGTTGGTGTATTTGCCACAATCTTTAAGAAAAGGAAGCAGTGGAAGACGAGGTGTCAGGGTGGAGATCATTGACCTCTTCATCCGGGGACCCCTGCCACTGTGCATACGCTTCACAGAGTCACTCCAACCTCCAGTCATGGTCGTCGATCTTTCTCTCCACACGGGTGGGGCCTCCGGTCAGCATCGTCTAGCACCCACGGTGGGACTAGCACCCAGTTCTCACAGCACAGCTTGGGCCTTTGCTTATTTCTCCTTATGTTTGTTTGGGTTTTAGTTTTTCTAACTGTGATACTTATTAGAAGTATCTAATTTCTAACTCTATTAGAAAACGGTTACTTTCTCCGGACCAACATTTCTATTCATCAGGCACCCAAGCACCATAAAATAAATATGCAAGACCGCTTTCATGTTTCCTTGAAGTTGACATCTTTTTGGGTGGGGTAGATTCGATTCACAATGTTCTGAGAGCTTCCAGCTTCGGAGCATCGTGTATAAATGTGAGACCTTTGTTCTCTACTTTACCGAAGGTAATGTCCCTTGGAAGAAGCTCAAAGTGCAAAAAAAAAAAAAAAATAGCTCAAAGTGCTTTATAAAAACTCCATCTTATTAATAATCTCTTTCCCACGTGATTACGGGGGTAGAATGAAAACACTAGGATCTTCCAGTTATGAAGAAATAGAGTCCAGGCTTCCAGATCACACAGCTAGAGGGTGAAATACCCAAAGGAGTAAGCCTCCCTGGACCACAGTACTCCAGGCCAGTTCCCAAGTGTGCTCCAACAGTTCCCTCTGTCTACACTGGAGATATTCACAGCAAGTGGCCGAAACTTCACTGAAATGCGCTGTTAAAGACAAACTCCATCAAACTTGGCTTACATGTTCAACTTCAAACACACCATCCTCAAGGGGTATGTGGATGGGTGAAGAAGTGAGCTTTCTGGCTGCGAGAGAACCTAAACTCTGAGCGTGTATGTGGCGTCCAGAATCTGCATAAATCAAACATGAAAACCAGCATTTTAACTTAAATACAAAAGAAACACAGGCTTTCATTCCTTTCAGACATTGTCACAAGCACTTTTGGTCACTTGTAACCCTCAGGGGCAGGGATGGCAATGGCTTCAATATTCTGTTTATGAAAAAGCAACATCATCAAACACCCTAGAAGTCTGGGCATCTTTGGGGAGCCCTGAACGACTCAGAAATTTGGCTCACTCTCTGGGGACAGGGGAAAAAAATCAAACCGTACAAAAATGAGATTATTATTTTTTTTCTTCTGTGCTTCCTTCTGCATTTGATGCTTCCTGGGGAATTCTTTTCATTGGCAGATCATGGATTGGTTTCTAGGGCTTTAGCAGGAGACCATCTCCATCCCCCCCATCCCCATCTCCATCCCTCCATCCCCATCCCCATCCTGTCCCTCCATCCCCATCCCCATCCCCATCCTCATCTCCCCATCGCCATCCCTATCCCTCCATCCCCATCCCCATTCCCCAATCCCCCATCCCCATCCCCCATCCCCATCTCCCCATTCCCGTCCCCATCCCTTCCCCATCCCCACCCCACCCCACCCCCATTCCCCCATCCCCATCCCCATCCCTACCCCATCCCCCATCCCCATCCCCCGTCCCTTCCCCCATCCTCATCCCCCCATCCCCATCCCCACCCCACCCCCATCCCCATCCCCAGCGCGGCCCGTGCGGGCGGTGGCGCGGCCCGGCCACCAGGGGGCAGTGGCGTCATTCGCCAGCCCGCGCCCCCGCCCGCGCCCTGGGGCGGCCGGTCCCGAGCCCGCGGCCTGGCTGCGCTCCGTCATTGTTTTCTGATTTATAAAGCGCCATCCCCGCGCCGCCCCCGCCCCCCGCTCCAGGGGGAGCTCTCGGGAGCGCTAACGAGCAGCCCGAGCAAGGTGGGCCGCTGGCCGGCAGGTGGACACCTGCAGGGAGAGCTGTGGCCGCGGGGCTGGTGGCGCAGCACCGCGGGGTCGGGCTTGTCCCCGCCAGCAGCGGAGGCGGCTCAGTCCCGGGGGTGGGGGGATGGGGGATGGGGCGACGGGGGCAGCTCTGGACCCTGAGCCAGGCCTGGCCGCCCCACCTCCTGGTCTGCAGGGCCTGGGGACGCTGGGGACGCCAGGCCTGAGTCGGGGCGGGCGCGGGGCCTTCTTGTAAGGTCGGCAGGAGGAGGAGATGAGGCTTGGGGGCCCCGACAGGGCAGGGGCTGGAGCACCCCTGGGGCACCTCAGGCGGGCCTGTGGGTAAGACACCAACCAAAAGCAATGATAGAAATGACAGCTCCTGGAGTCCAGGGGAGAGGACGAGCCCCCGGGAGCTGGCAGGGCCTGTGACACCAGGCGGAGGGGCTCGGGCACTTCCTTCCAAGGCTCCTGGTTCACCTTAGAAGCCGGGTGGGCACCGCCTTCACCTCTGCTCAGGGTGGCGGGGACCTGGGTCAGGCTGCAGGCTCCCTGGCCAAGGAGGCAATGCAGGGCTGGAAGGAAGCCCCAGGCCCTCCACACCAGCTCCGCCGCTCCTGTGCTTTGCTGGCCTCCGAAGGAACCCCGGATGCACATGCACCCACACACCGGCAGTGCGTGTCCCGCAGAACCTCCCAAGGAGGTGGCCTCCGTCCCACAGGTGTTCCCGCCAGGTGAGAGGAGAGGACAGGCAGCTGGAGCCGCCAGGCCAGGCCCGTGTACCTTTCTCCCGCCACCGGAGGGGAGCAGGTGCAGCCGCAGGGCAGTCAGGCGCTGGGCCCAGAGGCTGCGGGGGACCTGGACCACTGCGGCCCGGGGGACAGGGAGGGGACCCTTCCCGAGCAGCCCTCAGCCCTAGAGGAAGGCCATGAGCTGTGCACGTTTGATTAAGGGAAAGGTCAAGGACAGAGGAAACAGGCCTCCCTGCACCGAGGGTACCTGAGCCTTTCGGTTCACTGGTATTTTTAACACCAGCACCATCATTCTGCCTCGGTTAGAAGAATCCCTCCTGCTAGAAAATCGCAAGCCCTGGGAAAAGTCTCCGGGCATGGCGGATGTCACCATAAGACAATGGCATGTGCGTTGCAGTGGTAAACGGGGAGCAGAGGATTGAAACAAGGAGAGAAAGGCTGGGGCCCCCGGAGGCGGGAGCCGGGGAGCCGGGCAGCCGGGCAGCCGGGCAGCCGGGGCGGCCAGGTCTATCCGGGCTCGGCTGAGTCGAGAGGGAGGCGAGGACGACCTGGAAGGATTTGCGGGTGCAGTTAGGGATGAGCAGAGAGGGGTCGCCGGCCCTCCTGGGATGTCCAACCCAGAGGCGGAAAAGGCAGACAAACTGGCCAAGGGGGCTTGTCTCCAGCCAACCTGCCAACTCTGGGAAAAAAACGGGTTGCCACGAAGAGACAGCGGGTGGAGGCTGGAGGTGGAGGTCCCGGGCCCAGCCGAGCTCCTGGTCTCGGCTCTCCCTAGTCATCCCTCAACCGCGAGCCCCTGGCAGAGCCGGGCGTGCCCGCCTATTTTTTGTCGCACGCATCCGTGTAATCTGTTCAAGAGCCCGGGGACGCCAAGCTCAAGTGGATGCGGGCTTGAGTCACGCTGCCTCTGGCTTGGGGCCGCTGTGGGCGGGGTGGCCGGGCCGGGCGGGGTCGCCCCGGTGGGGTCTGCAGCCCGGCTGTGGCTCCAGATATCTGCCCCGGGGCTGACTCTCAGCTTGGCCGGGACAGCTGAAATCTGAGTGGGTGGACACCGACATCATCCTCTGATTTCCACAGCTGTGCTTTCCACGGTCCCCTCTCCTTCCTCCCCCGGCCAGTGTCTTGGAGGCGTTAGGAGGTGAGGGAGAAAGTTCCCTATTTCCAATTTTCCTGGAATGGAAAGAATGGCTGGTCTCCAAGAAAGTCAACATCTTCCATGACAAAGGACTTGCCTCAACAAGTTGTTGTAGAGTGTTAACATTTTTTAAAAAGTGTGCCACTTCCTGAGCCCTAGTCTAGATGTTTTGCGTATCATAAATGATCCACTTTAAGCTTCGGACAGTCCTAGGAGGGAGCTACTATTATCCCCACCCTGCAGATGTAGAAACTGAGGCCCGCGGTAGTTTTATGGGACTCACTCAAGGTCCCAGCAGGCAGTGGTAGATTTGGGATTTGAAGTCAGGTCTCAGACTTGGAACCCTGGGTATCTCCTCTTTATTTCCACTATTTTTGTTGTTGTTGATGTTCTTATTGAAAATGGCTTTATAGATTTTGTAAAATAAAGCATGGAACGTCACCTCGAGGACTACCACGCAGGGATAACCAGAAACAGGTTAATGAGTATTCTTCAAGACATCTGTCTTCTGCTTTCATTTTAAGACAAGCTGGTCAATACCCAGGTTATTCCTACTTTGAAATTGGTCACAACACATTGAATTGAGTTGAAGTGGGTGGCTTTTGGTCTTCAGACTTTGTCTAACCGGGTGGGCCTCTGTTCTATGCGGGAGGAAGTGCCTTTCTGCAGCTCATGCTGCAGAAATGACCCCAAAGTCAGCTTTGTGCTTATCAAAATTCTGATCAGGCAACTTTTGGATCTGCTGTCTTCCTAAAGGTGTGCAGGGACCCAGGCTTCCATCCTGTAGCTATGCCCTCTGGAGCACGTGGCTTCCAGGATTACCAAGGCAAGGAAGAGAGGACCAGGGGGCAGGTGGGAAGCTTTTAAGGCCATATTCTACTGTCAAAATTAGAGTCTCGTGCCACCCCAAGAAGGACAAGAATTGATTAGGTGCCACTGTGCAAATCAGATCTAACCTTCATACTTTTCATGATATCTCTGTTGTCTCTCGGATATATTAACATATTTTTGGATGATAGTTCCAGGATTTGGAAGCAGAATGATCTGTGATGGTGAGAACTTGTCATTGGATTTAGGGCCCACCCTAATCCATTTCAAATCTATAACTCAATTATAGCTGCAAAGACTCTCTTTCCAAATAATGTCACATTGACAGGTTCTGGGTGGATGTCTGTTTTTCTGTGTGTGTGGGGGTGGTGGTGGTGGTGGTGCATGATTCAACCCCCTACAAGCACTATCTAGAAAGAATAAATGTTAACATATTTTCATATGCCCCTGGTATTTTTTTTATTAAAAAACTAAATGTTACTAACAAAATGGAAGTCTTCTTTAGGACCAAGAAGGTCCCATTTCTCCTCATGCTCTACCTTCCCTCATCCTCTCCCTCCACAGACCCAGAACCCTGAGCAATTTACTGTATATCATTCTAGATCACATTTTTATATTTTCATTACACTCATTTTTTCCGTAATAAAAGGATAGTATAACTTTATTTTTTTTAAGTTTATGTAGGTGGCATCTTGTTGTATACATTGTTTAAGACTATTTTGTATATTAAACATTTTGTTTTCAAGAGCTGTTCCAGTGGAAAAGCATAAACATAATTATTCATTTTAATGAATATTTTAAATTCCATTATACGAATATGGTGCTTTTAATTTGTGCCTCCAATAATGTTGGGAATTTAAATTGTCTTCGAATTTTTTTCTTACAAACCAGTTAGTGGTAGGGTTCTTCAGAGAAACAGAACCAATAGGATGTGTGTGTGTGTGTGTGTGTGTGTGTGTGTGTATGTGGTCTGTGTGTGCACATGTAAAGTAATTATCTATACCTATATGGATCTATACATCTAGGAATATATCTCAATATGTATATTGAGAAAGAGAGAGGGAATTATTTTAGGGAATCAACTCACATGATTATGGAGGCTGGCAAGTCCAAAGTTTGCAGAGTAGACCAGTAGGCTGAAGACCCAAGGAGGAACTGCAGCTCAAGTCCAAAACTGGCAGGATTCCTTCTTCTTTGGGAGAGGTCAGTCTTTTCTTTAAAACTTCATCTGATTGGTTGAGGCCCACTCACATTAGGGGCACAATCCTTATTATGGAGAGCAATCTGTTTTACTCAAAGTCTATTGGTTTAAATGGTGGTCCCACCCCAAAAAAATGTCTTCACAATGGATCACAAGATAAATGGGGGTCCTGGCTGGCATTTTATATTTGTGAAATGGATTTGATTCTTTAAATAAAAATTATGATTGTTTTGGTACACAAACAATATGTGAGTGCACACTCTGTGAAATATGCAAGATGATATGGAAGTACAAAGAGCGAAAGTCTATATGGCCATCCTTTAGAATGCAGCTATTGGAAGGATGAAACTGGGCACTCCACTTTCTTCACTGGCTTTTTCCTCATTATGAGGAGCTTGAACATTTCTTCAATTATTAGTGAGTAATTGAGGGTTTTTTTGTTTTGTTTTGTTTTGTTTTTTTGAAAATCACATAGATTAAGCCGGAGTCAGGTTCTTTCTCCAGACCCGAGGCAGCTTCTGTCCCCTTGCCTTAGAAGCAGATACGATTATAACAATTCTCTAAGGCCTCAGGTCCACGCATCCTTACAGCTGCTACTTCTTAACAGGATCGTTCACTTTCGGTAGCATCAAACGCAAATAAGCAGTAGTCCTCTAGCTTTAAAAATCCATTTTCAGGAACCCACAAACATTTCATGAAACCTGTGGCATGTACGTGACCTACTTATAGGTACTGTTTTCCTCTCTGTCCTCTCTCTATGACCTCCATCTCCTCTATTATGCCCTGGTTTGCTTAATTCAGGATTTCTCAACCTCAGCACTATTGATACTGGGGCTGGATAATTTTGTGCTATGGGAACTGTCCTGTGCATTGCCAGATGGTTAGCAGCCCCCCTGGATGCCAGTGGCATCCCCTCCCCAATTGTGACGACCCAAAATGTCTCCAGACCTTGCCAAATGTCCCCTGGGGGCAAAATCACCTACAGTTGAGAACCACTGATTTAACTGAAAAAAAATAAAATAAAATACCTATAGCAGAGTCTTTCAGAGAAAGTACTCACTCACCCACATTCACCTAGCAAATACTGAAGCAGAAAGGAAACAAGAGTTTGAAAACATCACCTCCCCACCCAATTTATCCTTTCTGGCATTGCCTGATTTCTGGTTGCTCTAAATTTTTAGGCTCTGGCCAAAGTTTATTTCTCTGTTTGCTATCTTTAGGAAGAAAAATTTCATAAGTAAAAAGGTATGGTCAAGACAAATTGAGAGCAACTATAGGAAGAATCTGTCTTTTATTTCTATGGCAGGAAATGATAATAACCTAAAAGGGAGGTTTGCTTAAATTTTTCTGTCTCCTTAATTGAATTTTCTCTTTTGCTTTCACAGTGGGGACCAGGCTTCCAGATGTTATTATTGTATTTTGCCTTTTGATGTGAGGGGGAGCTTCAGGCAACCAAGATTCACAAGAATGAGTCTTCCCTTATTTACAGGGCAGATCTATGCCAATCATACAATCCAAGGCAAAGTTAGGAATGTGAAAGAAACAAAAATGTTTTCCAAAGCACAGAAATGCGCGTGAGGTCCATTCACAGGATGTGTACATAGAAGTTACCAAGTGTGATTATTGGCTTTCCCTGCCATACGTTAGGAAAGAAGGGAGATCACAGAGCGAGTGGCTGCTTGCACCCCGATGGAAGAAGACAGAACAAAAACAAACGTAATTAAAAATGCTATCTCAAGTCTTCACTATCTTAGCAGCTGGAGGTTGTCTAATATACAGGATAAACAGCCATCAACACTTCATCTGTCCCCATGAGTAATATCACAACCCAACGTAATGCTGGATTTTTATTTATAATGACGTCAGAATCATCAAAGCAAGGTTTGTTTGTGTTAAAAATAATCGTTTCTTAT
The DNA here is from genome assembly GCF_018345385.1 of Vulpes lagopus. Classification (NCBI taxonomy): domain Eukaryota; kingdom Metazoa; phylum Chordata; class Mammalia; order Carnivora; family Canidae; genus Vulpes; species Vulpes lagopus. The sequence goes on from NC_054833.1 coordinate 23,275,734, forward strand.
GGATGGTGGTGATGGTCCCACCGTCACCATTTAAATCCTATACGCTTAAAAGTGAACTGCACTTAAAATAACTAGAATGATAAATTACATGTTGTGTATATTTTACCGCCATTTAAAAAAATCAGTTATTAAGAGGACTGGGAAGTTTGTGATATGCTTTGGAAAAAGAAATGTAGCCCAAAATGGTTATGATTAAAAATGAAAATGTGCTGCTTAAAAGGATAAGCAAGAGCTAGCTTGATGATTCACTCATGAATACTCTCTTTTATCAAAGAAGCTTGATATATATGATGTCACTGGAATTAGTTTAAAAATAGCAAGCAGTCACACATTCTAATAGAAAGAATTGAATGTTGTGATTTTGGGGAACTGGCTTTTATTTTTAACTCTGACAATGAAATATGATTACAAATCTTGTGGTGTGATAATGGAGCTTAAAAAAATAAAAAATAAAAAATAATAATAATAAAAAAAAACAACCTCCCATTCTATGGTTGGGCTCCTTCTACAGCCTGAGCCCAGCGCCCAGCGTGGCTCCTCTGATGAGTGTTGGTTTAGGGCTTTCCACATGAGCATCTGGGGTTGATGGATGAATACATTTACTGTCTGCATTGATAACAACGAACAGATTCCTGGTGGCCAGCGCTGAACACACAGAACCCTCCCGGGCCTCGGGGAGTAACTGCTTTTATTCAGAGACACCACCATTTAAAGTTAATCGTGGCCCTAATAGCCAGGGCATTAAGAGCTCACTCACACAAACTCTCACTGTCATGTTCCCAGGACCCCGCCAGGTACATTATAAGGAGCTTTGTCATGTCAGATGACAAGGGTGGACATCGCCTGCTTCCTGCGGCAATATATTTCACTTGACATTCCTGCTTTTTCACATTAGGATGGGAGTCATTTGATCCCACGTTTAAATAGGAGGGCTCCAGATGACTGGCCAAGAGGTGGTGCTGTGTTGTTCTGTACTGACCGCTGACCCTCCCTGAAACTGTTTTTTTGGGACAGGCAACTTCAAATCTTTTTTTTTTTTTGGGAAAATGAGATGCAATATTTGGATTGGAATTCATAACCTTTTTGTTTTGTTTTGTTTGTTTGTTTGGGTGTGTCTTGTATAGTGAAAACTCCAATGTTCTGCAATCGAGTCTTAAATAGATAACACTCGACAGGGGCCAGAGGATTCATTAAAAACTCTTCATTTCCATCACATGCAAACCTCAAGGCCTGTTTCTCCGTCAGGATAAGTGGTGTAACGAGCATAGCTAGAGGCATCCTCCACTCAATGGCTAAGTAGAGTTAGGACAAGAGTTTGAAAATATCAGCCATCAGTCCACCGGAGAGGTTTGGGCAGCCAACTGGAATGGAATTCTCTGAGGAAAGAAAGGATTTTTTCTGAATCATTTCCTTAGGAGAGAAATAACCACACCAATTTTAGTCTCAAACTTTCTAAGTTATTTCTCAAAATCTTTGGAGACTTTTCAAACCAGTTCTGAAAGTTTTCATAAAGTCAAAATGGCTCTGAAATATCCTGTCCAAGTGCAGAGACTCTTGCTGAATGGATAGGGTGTGATGTGGTTTTCTGAGAGCTTGTTTGGATTTCAGGAAGTGAACAAGATAAGCTGAATGGCCTTTTCCTGCTCTGACGCTTAAAAAAAAAAAAGTCTTGCCCAAAGATGCTTGAAAGAAACCACTGACATTTCCTAACTTCAAAAGAGCAGAAAATCTAACTGGGAAGAAAGAGAGTCACAATTAGAGGCTCAGGATGTAGCAAAGACATATCAAACAGTAATGCAAATCGTGACGAATTTAGAATAAACACACAGCTCTTAAGGTTGCATTTTTATTTGCATTTTGTTTTGTTGGTTTTTGTATGAACTTCCCTGTTAAAAAGGCTGAACTAGGAACACACCTGTACAGTCTGAAACGCTTCCCTTTTCCTCCTATTTGCTTCTGTTCTTCGCAATTCACAATCGGGAACAGAAATAATCTTGGCAGCCAGGGGTATGCTGTTTGGAGACTGTTTCAGAGAAGTTCTATGTTGATGGAATAGCCTGGAGCTGAAATTTGTTTTTTGCTATTTGTTTCGATCGAACAAAAAGGCATCATGGTGTATCTTCACTGCATTTCTTACTTCAGGATGAGTAGAATTTCCCGGGGAGGAGACCAGCACAGCTGCCTCCTGGGCGTGAGTTTTCACCCGGAGAAAATGTGACTACATCGTATTTAGCTCGTCACAGGGGTCTAACTCTACCGCTGCCTTCGGACCCGCACCCCGGCCCTAAGCCACCTGGCAGAACCAGGGGAGCGGTGCTCAGCCTTTCTCTGGGGAGCAGGAAAGAGGAATCTGCCTTGGTCGGGCCTTGGACAGCCACCCGGGGGTCCCAGATCCTCATTCGACAAGCCTCCTCGTGGCCCCCTGAGACGACAGGTGACCTGCTCCGATTGCACCACTGCCTGCCCTGGAGACCTGCCATCGGGCCCCTGGGGCCGAAGTCCAACTACGGGGGGGGGGACAGCTCCTAAGCCCTCGGAATCTCATTTTACATGTGCATTTAGGGGGGTGTGGTGCCCCCGTCTCACGGCCTGTGGCTGGGAGCACTGAGGTGAGCCGGGGAAGCGTTGCACCTGCTGGCCTGGGTACCACGGGGCCCCCTGGTGCTTCACAAGGTGGGGAGGTTGCATCGGTAGCCACCGGGCCTTGAGGCTCTCACTGTCTTTCAAGGAAGGGCCAGCTGGATCCCAGAATGATCCTTTCTGGGAAAGTAACAACAAAGCCTAACTTTCACTTGTAACTTTATCCCACACAGGCCAGCAAAATGCGCAGCGTCACATATTCCATCTCTCAGAAGGAACTCTCAGACTCCTGGGGACGAGTGCACAGCGTGACTTGACTTCATTCGTGAAGCTCTCATGTCCCTCCAAGTCCCCACGGCCCAGGTTTCCTTCGATTCTGCGAAGTCCGTCTCTCCAGGGGCACAGCCAGAAGAGCAGGAGCCCTTTGACTTGCAGGTGCCTGGCAGTCAGTGACATCACAGCGTGAAGCCTCTCCCCAGCAGGTGAGGCCAGTGTAAAGGACCCAGTGAGCCCAGGCTCAGACATGCCGCCCGCCTTTGCCTTTCCCACGAAAACGTTGCCCCTGAGGACCGGCCTCAAAGAGCTTCCGACTCTAGGGAAGGGGGTGGCTTCTGCTCCCCCAGAGCCAGATCCACGGGAGTGTGGGGAGAGGCAAGGTGTCCAGCCGCTACTCTGATAGGTCTTTAAAAATTAAAGTAGCCTCAGCTCTAGAAGCTAAGAGCGATTTCCAGGAGATTAACAAGGAAAACTATTTATCTTCCTTTTTAAACTAGCATGTTCCTAATGGCAGGGGAGAATAAACATAAGATAGCGGTGAGTGCTTCTGTCCCGCGAGCCCGTGAGTTTCCCTTTATCCATTCAGGAACGTTCTCTTCTCTTCTGGGAGCCTTTTGATCTTTTAGGGAGAAAAGAGCATTTGGTGGCATTGAACTGCTTGGCCGGGCAGCCCTCGGAAGGGGACTGTGTCCCAGGGCCTTTGAGTAGCTTTGGGGCTGTTCTCCTGTCCCAGATCCTTGCCTGCCCGATACCCAAGTTTCCCCTCCACCTCCACCGCAATTGCTGTTAGATCAATTCAGGAACATTCTATTCAGAAACCAGCCATGGCCAAGTCACTTCCTGGCCCCCAAGAAGCTTCGAGGCCACCTTCCATCAGAGGAATATCAGAAGCGGCACATCCTGAGGGCCTCCGCACCAGGCTCAGGAGCAGTTGGGTCTTCCCTTCCCGCCCACGCCGGTGAGCTCGGGCACCCCTCGGAGGTCAGGCTCCGCGGCCTCCTCCCAGGAGGGCGCACCCCCAGCCCTCCTTCAAGGAGGGACGAGCACCTGCTGGCGCCTGCGGCTGCTCTACCCCAACCTCACGGCACCCTATGGGTGGGGAGAGGGCTTGGGACGGGGCACGCTTTGCCTGGCCCCAATCACAAAGTAATTCTCTCGTTGCTGAAAACACTTTTCTGCTGAAATTCAGAAAGAGGTTATTTTGAAGTCACGCCAGTAAAAGCGCTGGAAACAGTGATGGGAGCTTGAGCTGGAAGCCGGGGACATATGCCCCATGCTGATTCTTCATCCCTCTTATTTATTTGCAGGATCTGAACTAATTTCTCAGCTGTAATCTACACCACCCACCACCTAGGAGCTTCCCAGAAACGTCCAGCAGGGGAGGGGGCGGGCGAGTAGCAACGCTCTGACTCTTGGCAGGGCCTGCCCAGCGGCCGACTCCACTTCCAGGCTGTTCTGGCTTCATAATTCACTTAGACGATCTCCTCGAAATAAGCAAAAAATATTGGCAGCAAACGGTTGGATGAAAAGGTCCCAGTTTTACGAGAGGACAGAATGAATGTGCTGCGGGATCGGCCCGCAGAGGGAGGGCGTGGGTGAGGGTGCTTGTGGCGGCCACGAGCACTGGCGTGGTCTTCACGTTTCCATATCTTCTTCATCCTGCATGGTTTTTCCATTAGTTTGTTCTTTAAAAAAAATCATATTAGGAAATTTAAATGCATGTTACCAAGTGACAGAAGCTGGTTGCACCTGTACGACCTCCTGGAAAAGGCACGACCGTGGAGGCAGTAAAAAGAGGAGTTTTTGCTTGGGACTAGAGGGGAGTGAGGGACGAGTACGCAGAACAGAGGGCAGCTTTAGGGCAGTGACACTACTCCGTATGACACTGCACTGGTAGATGTCATCGTGCATTTGTCTAAACTCAAAGAAGGTACAACAGCAAGAGTGAGCCCTAAGGTAAGCCATGGATTTGGGGTGATGATGATGTGTCCGTAGAATCATCCATTATGACGAATGTACCGCTGGTGGGGATCTTGATCACGGGGACGTCTGTGCATGTGTAGGACAGGGGCGTTTGGGAAATCTCTGTACCTGCCTCTCGGTTTTGCCACGAAAGTAAACTGGCTCTGAAAAGTGAAGCCTAGCAAAAATATATCACACTAAAATGTAATTTTTTTTTTTACTAAAATGTTATTTATCTGGGAAGTTACTAGAATATGGGTGTAGAGTATTAGTTTTGCAAAATGACAAGTGTTCTGGGGATGGATAGTGGTGATGGTTGCGCAGGTGCTTGCCACTGAACCATGTTCTTAAAAACGATTAAAAGGAAAATTTTATGTCACGTGTGTTGCACTACAATTAAAAATGTTACCTGTCTCAATGACTGACGTTTCTGGTACCTGAGATCCTCCCCTTCGTCCTGGCTCCGCTTTCTTGACTCTGAGAGACTGAGGGCTGCTGGGTGCTGTGGGGGGGAACTAGCTATGTCCCTGGGATGACCTGCCCGCATTTTATGCAGTTGACAAACTGTTTTGTTTTCTTAAGAAAAAAAACGTTTCTTAAATACCAAAATCTTGGTATAGAGATATTCCATCCATGTTAAATGTACAAGGGACCTGCTGTTTTAGCCCGAGGCCGATGGAGTCATTCTCACTGGTCGGGCTCACCTTTTATTTTGTGTGGGTCAGAGATGGAGAATGAGAGTAAGTAAGACAGAAGGACGCAGACAAAACAGAAAGGTACAAAGGTGGCCGCGTGGGGCTTCTGTTGGGGAGCAATAGCGCAAACTGAGTGACGTGAGGCTACGCACATTTACCATCTCACGGTGTCGGTGGATCAGAAGGCCAGCACCACCCGGCTGGCTTCTCTCCTCAGGTGACAGCTTAAGTCTCTTGTTAAGCTTAAGCTCAACAAGCTTGTCTTGTTTCTCGTCCGGACTTTCTGTAGAAAAACCTGTTTCCAAGCTCATTCCTGCTGTTGGTAGAATTCAGTTCCTCTAGTTGTAGGGCCAAGGTCCTGTTTCCCTCTAGCTGTCAGTGGGGGCCACTCTCAGCTCTAAGAAGTCACTGCCCTCCTTGCTATGAGGCCCCTTCATCTTCAAGTCAGTGATGGTGCTTCAAATCCTTCTCATGCTTCAAATCTCGGATCCCTCCACCCAGACTCATGTGGTCTACCCACTGGATGAATCTCTCTATTAAGGCCAACTGAGTTGGGAGCTTAATTACATCTGTAAAACCCCTTCATAGCAGTATCCAGATTAGTCTTTAACTGAATGACTAGGAGAGAGTGTCTGCACACCAGAAGACGGGGCATTTGGGGCCAACTTGGAATTCTGCTCCGAGTGTGGCAGAAAGGTATTGGGTTTTTAAGGTGAATGTCTTTTCAAGTCTCTGCTCACCTCACACACAGTTAGCATGCCTCTTATAATTTGCTAACTGTCGGGATCCCTGGAGCTACAATAACCATGCCCCCAAGAACAAGGAGAAGGGGAGCCCTTCTCTGTCCCTGGTCAGTTTGAACCTGGGCCAAGACCACCAGCTTAAGTGATAATTGTGACAATTTTTTGGAGATCAGGTTGCAATGGACCCCATCCCCTCCTGTCATATTAGGCCCCCAACCCTTCCTCAGATGGAAATATTTTTTAGAACTTGAATAACTGCTCTAGTGGCAAAACCTTTACTAGCTAGTGACGCCTACCATTTGACACCAATTTGGTCATATCCTCAAAGCATATAGTACATCTAAGTGACATTTGTGATTATTACTCTGTGACATAGGTCATCGGTGCATATCTTTCTAACAGCAATATTACAAAGAGAAAGAAAAGCATGGAGATTCCCAAATTCATGATTTGGATTGGAAGCATTAAGTAAAGTTTATTTTTGTTACCCCCAAGGGTAAAAGCGATGCTAATAAGTGCACCTATGGTGGAATATCTTGCCCGTTTTATATAAGCAATAAAATGCTCTAAACGATTGAAGACCATTTGTAGGCAGTTCATGTACTAAATATAAACTTTTTACTTATCAAATAAAGTTTTTGCAGCTGCCTGACTGCTTATGTACCAGGAACTGGGGCTCATCCATGTTGAATGAGTAGTTCGCATGGATAAAATTGGCTGCTACCATTCAGAAAAAGGATAAGAAGAGGTTCCCTCTCCAAAAACAGGGCTTAGGGTATGATTTCTAGCGACTCTCACTGCATTGAGTCAATTGTGACAAAGGCAGGGAGCCACTGTTGGTGCAGAGCTCACTATTTGATGTGCATGACCTGGGCTTGGCTGAGCTGCGCTTGGTCTCATGTCAATCAATCAGTCTGGCTGAGTCGCCCCAGCGACTAACTTGTCCTGTAGCCCCAACCACTGAAATCCCAGCCCGTTGGTGGTGGTTCTCTGTTTATTTCCGGCCCCTACAACCTAGGGAAAGAAGGCTCCTTTTGGGCTGGGTCTTACTTCATACTATCTCGTGTCAAAATATTTGCCGGAATTCCTCCAACTGCTACGCAGAGCATCTGGCTATCTTGCCACCCTCTTCTGGCTACCCTTCTTTTCCTCCTTCTTCTCCACCTTCTCTCTCTTTCTTCCTCTGTCCCCACCCCCTTCCTCTTTCCCTCTCCCCATTCTCCTCTTGAGAGTCCCTCAGCACATCTGTCATTTTTGAAATGAGCTCCATCTTGATCAGCACGTTCACTCTGCTTCCCACCAACCCTGTAATTTCATTATTTCTTCTAGTCAATAGTATTTTCTCAGCCCCAGTTTGTCCTCACTTGTCTTTTCTTCATGATGCTGAATTTTACTGGATGTTCCAAACTACTGCAAGGCTTTGCCATTCTACTGGGTTTGTATATGGTTCAGAAAAGGAGCATAGCTGTCCTTTATGGTCTTTTCATTCCACCAAGCCTCTCTAACAGAATATTCCAAGAGTTTGGAAATAATGGGCTTCTCATATGGCCATGATAGAGTCCTGACTGGTTGTGGTTTTCTTGCTCCAGAACTATGCATGGAGGTCTAACATTCTTGACATATTAACGTTATAGGTTTCTCCTCTCTGGCATTTGTATTTTTCTCTTGTCCTCAGCTCTAGCTGAGGTGTCTATCTGTCTGGGTGTCTTCACTGCTTTGGAGGAGGCAATGCCAGATGAGAAGGAAAAATGGTCTAGGAATACATCTGGATTTCGTGCTCCAAGAAACATAAGTCATTAGAGAACAAAGGATTGGGAAGACACGCAAATGTGCTCTGGCCAAAGCAAGAAGGTAAGACTAGAAAAAAGACTCTGTGAGGCTGGGGGCACAGAAGGGAGGACAATGAGCAGGCTTCCCAAGGGAGCCACCAGGGAAGTGGCACATGATCTACTAGAGTACATTGGCATCTCACCAAGACTCCTGGGCCCTTGTTGTGACTGGAAGGACTAGAACTACTTACCAGTCCTGAAGGCCACAGGAAGATTTTACAGACTTCCCAGCGTTTCTCTGTGGGCGGGGGGTGGGGGGGTGGGGGGGTACGGGACTGACATTTGCTGTAGTATTTAAGGACTCATTAAGAAATACTGTAATCCTACGTCTAATGACAACTTTTGCTCAAAAATAATAATATTGCATTTTTATGAGACCGTAATTCAGAAGTTTCATTAATTTAAACCATCCTCCCTGTTAATATTTAGAAGCAATGCAATTTTCCTCTAGTTTTCTAGCAACTGAGTTTTCTGAACACATTGATGAATCTTTGTCTTGTACATTGTGTCTGGGTTATGGCAGGGGTCCATAAATGTTATTTTAGACTTTTTACAAAGCATTCTGGGGAATCCACCTTGCTCAGATTTGTGAATGGAAGCCATCTTTTTGCCATCTTCTAGAGTTATCATACTTGCTTAAGACATGAACCAATTTGCTATAGTCAATTAAAGATGGCCACAAACTCTTTGCCACCCCTGGTATTGAGCAGGAGAAACTATTTGGAAAATCAGCTTCCACTAAGTTTTGGGGAAGTTTTTGTTATTATTATTATTAATAGATTTCACTTTTTTATTAAAAAAAATTTTTTTAATTAATTAATTTATTTATGATAGTCACACACACACACACAGAGAGAGAGAGAGAGAGAGAGAGAGAGGCAGAGACATAGGCAGAGGGAGAAGCAGGCTCCATGCACGGGGAGCCCGACGTGGGATTCGATCCTGGGTCTCCAGGATGGTGCCCTGGGCCAAAGGCAGGCGCTAAACCTGCTGCGCCACCCAGGGATCCCTAGATTTCACTTTTTAAGAGAAATTTTAGCTTTACTGAAAAATTGATCTGAGAAGACTCCTCACATACCTGCTACCTCCTGCACATAGTTTCTTTTATTATTTACATCTTATTTTCGTGTGCTACATTTGTTACATATCAATGGATCTGTACTGGTGGATCAATTTCAGTACATTATTATTATTAACAAAAGTCCCTAGTTTACATTAGGATTCACCCTTGGAGTTGCGTATTTTATGGGTTTTCATAAATGCATGATGTCATGTGTCCATTGTTACATTATCATACAGAATAATTTTACTTTCTAAAAATCCTCTGTGCTCCACCTATTTATCCTTCCCACCCCCCATCCTTCCACCCTGGGCAAATATCTCTACAGTTTTCCCTTTTCCAGAGCAGCATATAGGTGGGATCATACATAGGTGGGTGTGGGGGCAGTATTTTTATGCAGCAGCAGCTAATCAAAACACTTGATATATCAGGAAAATTAGCATGTCAATCACTTAGGTGACTAAATGGATTCTACTCACACCATTCTGTTAACTGAGGCAAATTAACTGCAACCCATAAGAGAGGATTATTTCCTTGGTATTGGTTTTAACGTGACACTTGAGGCATGGCGCATTTATCTGGAGACAGATTTCAAAACAGCAAATTGTTCCAAAGTAGAAAAATTCAACTTAATGTCCATCACTGCTTTTAACATTCTGATCATGTCTAGTATGTCAGGCCCGTGCTGAAGGTCTTACCTGCACTTTCTCAAAATTCACAAAAACCATGTTTCTAGGAAGAAAAATATGGAGGCCTGGAGAAGTTGCATATCAAGAGTCACATGTTCAACAGGTGGCAAAAGCAGGACTTGAACACAGCTTGGTCTGTTTCCAGAATCTATGTGCTTGACCCCTTAGCCTCTTATTGAATATGTATAGAAAATATTATCTTGCATACCCATGAGTAGAGCTGAGGAATTCACCAAGCCTGCAAAGATCTTCTGTATGTAAAGTTACTCTGGAAATTCTGTCTTATGTCTTGTCTTGGATTTCTAACATATGTTTCCACCCATTGATTGGTCCATCTGCTCTCAGCTTTCCCTATCTGGTGCATTTCTGCTGCATGAATACACAATGATGTGTAAGAACTGGAAAGAACAAAACATGAGAAAGTCCCCAAAGGGACCCATTTCCTCAGGATGTTGTTTCCATTCAGAAATGCTGGGGCCCTGATACAGGCTCCCTAAATGCTAACACTCCAGAGTTAAGCACAGGAAGATGCTCTTAAAAGTTGTACCGCCCTCAGAATTAGTCATGTCCTTCAGAAGGACTTGTTCAACTGAGATTTTTTTTTTTTTACCACTTCCTGCCTTAAGCTAAACTCAGAGGATTTAATGTCTTCATTTATCCATAAACATGCCATGAGACCCTCTACATGCCAGACCCTGAAGGTTGTAGAAGTAAACAAATAACCACAATACAGAGGCACGAGAGCTGCAGAGGAGGTCAATATGGGTCTGATGGTGGCTCAAAGAAGAGACCAATTAATTCTGTCTACAGGTCAGGGAAGGCAGTGGCCAGGAGGCATTGTTTGAGCTGAAATTCAACAAGCGTTGTAGAGATGCCTTAACACAGGGATGGAGCATATGCAAGAGCATGGAGACTCAGCAAGGTGGCTAACAGTGCACCGTCAGGAGAGTCTGGCACCTACGATTTGAGGAAAAGAACAAAGGTATGGGATTGGACAGGTAGTGGCTTGGGAGTAGGGTCTTGGGTATGATGGCCCATGTGCTGAAGACTATCATAGCATTTCAGAGACATGGAGACTTTAAGGAGGGGAGGGGTGACATATTTGCATTTTGAGAAAAATTGTTTTGTGGAGGAATGCTAGCAGAGGGACCAGACCAGAGATGTAAGCAATTAGGTTATGGGAGGATGGGAATGACTAGGGCCTGGGTCCAGGGGGTGACAGTGAGATAGAGAGGGGAAGATAGAATTCATATAAATTAAGACAGAAGCTTGAGGAAGCAAAGTATTTGCATATTTAAAGCATTTACTTACATCCAGAATTTTTTCAAAATGAAATAAAAAATATATTTTTCTTGACTCCAATTCTTGTCCTTGATATCACCATTAAACCCTTAAATGGTATATTGTTCATTTTACACCATTTTTAAATGGTATATTGTTATTTTTCTTGGCTACACACGCACACAAGTGTTATTTCCCCTACAGATGCGGGAAGCTCAGAAGTCTTGAAACACAAAAATTTAGCTTTTATTTTATTTTACATTCATATAATTTATTTCAAAAACAAAACAAAACAGTTCAATCATTTCTCCTATCCCCAAACCTCTGCCTCTAGAAACCATCAATTTGTTGTCTGTTTCTGCAAGCTCAATTAAAAAAAAATTTTTTTTTAGATTCTATGTATGAGTGAAATCATGCTATCTATCTTTCTGTTTGACTTATTTCACTTAGCATAACACCCTAGATATCCACCCATGTTGTCTCAAATGACAAAATTTCATTCATTTTTATAACTGAGTAATATACCACAAATTCTTTATCCTTTCATCTATCAGTGAATATATAGGTTGTTTCTATGTCTTGGTTATTGCAAATAGTGTTGCAATGAACATGGGAATGCATATATGTTTTTGAATTAGTGTTCTTGTTTTCTTCAGATAAGTACTCAGAAATGGGATACTGGATTTTATGGTAGTTCTATTTTTGATTTTTTGAGGAAAGACAATACTGTTTCCCATAGTGGCTGCACCAATTTACATTCCCACTAATAGTGCACAAGGGTTCCCTTTCTTCCACATCCTCACTAACACTTTATTATTCTAGTTTTTTTGATAGTAGCCATTCAAACAGGTATAAAGTAATATCTCATTGTGGTTTTGGTTTGTATTTCCCTGGTAATTAATGATGCCAAGCATTTTTTTCATGTGCTTTTTGGCCTTTTGTATACCTTCTTCAGAAAAATGTCCATTCAAATCTTCTTCCCATTTTTAATTGGATTCTATTATTGTTATTGAGTAGTATGAGTTCTTTATATATTTTGGATATTAGCCCCTGATCAGATATATGGTTTGCAAATATTTTCTCCCATTCAGTAAGTTGCCTTTTCATTTTGTTGACAGTTTCCTTTGCTGGGCAGAAACTAAAAAGCTTAATGTAGTCCCACTTGTTTGTTTTTGCTTTTGTTTTTGGTGTCAGATTCAAAAAATCATCATCACCACCTATGTCAAAAAGCTTACCACCTACATTTCCTTCTAGGAGTTTTATGGTTTCATGTCTTACATTCAAATGCTCAATCTATTTTTAATTAATTTTGGTGTATGTAGGATAGCAGTCCAGTTTCATCCTATTGCTTGTGGGTGTTCAATTTCCCCAACATCATTGGAGAGATTGTTTTTTCCTATTGTCTATTCTTGCCCCCTTTGTTGCAGATTCATTAGCCATATATGTATGGGTTTAATTATATGGGCTCTGTATTCTGTTACATTGATCTATATGTCTGTTTTTATGCCAATATCATACTGCTTTAATTACTATGTCTTTGCAAAATAGTTTGAAATCAGGAAGTGTGATGCCTCCAGCTTTGGCCATGCAGGATTCTTTATGATTCCATACATATTTTAGGATTTATTGTTCAATCTTTGTGAAAAATGCTGTTGGAATTTTGACAGGGATTGCATTTAATCTGTGTATTCCTTTGGATGGTATAGATATTTTACAATAATAATTCTCCCAATGCATGATCACAGACTATCTTTCTATTTGTTTGTGTTTTCTTCAACTTCTTTCATTAATTTCTTGTAGTTTCCAATATACAAGTGTTTCAACTCTTTTATTCATAGGTATTTTATCCATTTTGATGCAACTGTATATGGGATTTATATCTTAATTTCTCTTTCTGATAGCTTGTTATTAATGTATAGAAACCAAACAGATTTCTGAATACTAATTTTGTATCCAGAAACTTTGCTGAACTCAATTTGTAGATCTAACAGGTTTTTTTTTTTGATGGAGTCTTTAGTATTTTCTGTATTTAGTATCCCATCATCAACCAATAGTGACAGCTTTACTTTCTTCTTTACAATTTGGATGGCTTTCATTTCTTTTTCTGACTAATTGCTCTGGGTAGAACTTCCATCACTATGTTGAATAAAGTGGCAAAAATGGGCATCCTTGTTTTGTTTCTAACCTTAGAAAAAAACTAAGATTTTCACCATTGAGTACAATGTTAGCTATGAGATTGTCATATATGGCCTTTATTATGTGGAGGTACATTACCTCCATACTCACTTTGTTAAAAAATTTTTTTATCATAAATGGATGTTGCAAATGCTTTTCTGCATCTGTTGAGATGATCATTTGCTTTTATCGTATATTATATTAATGTGGTATTGACTGCCTGCAGATGTTGAACCATCCTTGCATGCCTGGGATAAATCTCACTTGTTCATTGTGTATGGTCCTTTGGATGTGTTGTTGAATTCATTTTGCTTAAATTTTGTCAAGGATTTTTTTTATCTATGCTCATTTTGGCTATTGACCTGTAATTTTCTTCTCTTGGGGCATCCTTGTCTGGTTTTGATATCAGGGTAATGCTGGCCTTGCAAAATGAATTTGGAATAGTTCCTTCCTCTTATAGAAAGAACTTATCAAAACTTGTAGAATAGTTTTTAGAAGAGCTTGAGAATGATTGGGATTAATTATTCTTTGAATATTTGGTAGAGTTTATCAGTGAGGCCGTCTAGTCCTGGACTTTTTTGTTGGGAGGTTTGCAATTAAGGATTCAATTTCCTTACTAGTAATTGGTCTGTTCAGATTTTCTGTTTCATCTTGATTAAATCTTAATAAGCTGCATATTCCTAGGTGTTTATCCATTTCTTCTAGGTTGTCCAATTTGTTAATGCATAATTATTGATAGTGGTCTCTTATAATCCTTTGTATTTCTATGGTCTCAGTTAACACTGACTCTCATTTATGATTTCATTTATTTAAGTTCTCTCTTTTTTTGTCATGATGAGTCTAGCTAAAGACTCGTCAATTTTATTTATTTTTTCAAAGAATCAGCTCATTTTCATTGATCTTTTTATTTTTTTATTTTTTATTTTTATTTTTTAGTTTCTGTGTCATTTATTTCTGTTCTAAGCTTTGTTATTTTCTTCTTTTTATTAACTTTGGGTTTTGTTTGTTCTTTTTCTAGTACTTTGAGGTGTTAATTTGAGACTTTATTGTTTTTTGAGATCAGCATTTATTGCTATGAACTACCCTTTAGAACTGCTTTTTCTGTATCCCATAATTTTTGGTATGTTACATTTCCATTTTTATCTGTCTTAAGGTATTTTTAAATTTCTTCTTTGACTTATTCATTATTCAGTAGTATGTTGTTTAATCTCCACATATTTGTGAATTTTCTAATTTTCTCACATAACTAATTTTTAGTTTTATACTACTGTGATCAGAAAAGATGCTTGATATGATTACAATCCTTTTACATTTATTAAGGCTTGCTCTGTGGCTTAATATATGGTCTATCTTGGAGAATATTCCATGTGCACTAGAGATGAATGTGTGTTCTGTTGCTTTTGGATGGAATGTTCTGCATGCATCTGTTCTGTACATATCACATTTTTCAGTTCAGTTATTGTATTCTTCACCTCTGTGAATCCTATTTGGTGCTTTCTTATATTTCCATCTCTTTGTTGAAATTCTCACTGTGTCTATTCATTTTTCTCCCCAGTTTGGTGAACATCTTTATGACCATTACTTTGAACTCTATCAGGTGAATGACTTCCCTCTTTCATTAAAGTTTTTTTTTCTGAAAAAAAAATAAAGTTTTTTTCTGAGGCTTTCTCTCATCCTTTCATTTAGAACATATTCCTTTGTTTCTTCATTTTGTTTGACTCTGTATATTGGTTTCTGTACAGTTGATAAACAACCACCTCTCCCAGTCTTGAAGGAGTGGCCTTGTGTTGGAGTTGAAACTTGGTGTTCAACCCTGCCTCAACTGCTGGCTATCTCTCAAATCTCTGTGCTTGTTAAGCAGACTATTATATTTTCAATAGCTCCCAGTAGTTGAGGATGTGCCAAGATCTATCATTGTCCCTAAGGGAAGATTCTCAGTGCCTAGATTCAAGCTGACTGGATGACAGATTCTCAGGCATTGGCTTTAAAAGATGCAAATATATACAGTCTTTTGGGACTACAAGCATAAGCCCTGTTGACCACCAAAGTCAGGTAATCAAGAAGTTCCCCTCAGTGGCACTTGTAGAAATTGGGATTCCTGGAAAGTGAATAAGCTTTTATCTGAATGATACCAGTGAGCTGAAACAGGGTAGAGGGATAGCAGCAAGATGGCAACCATAGCCTATGTTTTTTGAGAGCAGCATCACAGGGCAAAAGTGTGTGCCAAACCTGAAGCCTGCTCTTCAAGTCAAAGGTCCAGGACAAACAAAGAGGCCTCTTTCACTGAAATATTGGAACTGTGCCCCACTACACTATGTGTGCAGTGTCCTGGGGGTGGTAACCTGCCAAGAACCATCTCTCTGATTGCCACAGTCCTGTGGTACCCAGAAATGCAAGACCCCCTTGCCCCCAGAGTTAGGCAATCAAGGGACATTCCCTGGGTAGTGGGCACATATGAAGCTTCAGACACAAAAACCAAAATGCCAGGCACATAAACCAAGGCACAGACACAGGCCCCAGACACAAAAACCAAGGCACCAGGCACATATGAAGCTTCCCTTAAGGAGACATTGGCATTCAAGAGTCCAACAGAGGGTGGTTACAAAGATAGTACCTGCCCTCTGAGGTCTCTGGAAAAAATTACAGTCAGCCCCAAGATGTGTGCCTAATCAGAAGCCTAGTCTTTGACTCATAGTCAAGATGATCAACTAATGGGCATCCTTCACAGAAAGATTGAGCTTTTGGACCTATTGACTTTTGCTGGGAGTGGTAGCTATTTAAGAACTCTTTTTCTGTTCATTTACTGTCTTATGAGATCCATAAGCATAAACTCCACTGGCCCCTATGGCCAGGCAATGTAGAGGTGTACCCTGGCAGCGGATGGAAAAATTGGTGCCAGACAGGGGTATGAACTCTTTCTGGGTGACACCAATTATTATAGTCCTATGGGATCAAGAGTACGTGCTCACCTGTCCTCCAAGGCCAGGAGATCAAAAGGATCCCATAGATGGCAGTCCCCCACATCAGGGCACCACACATGTGTGAAATCTCTCCTCTAGGAGTGCTCTGAAGCACAGGAAGGGCAGAATGCAAAGATGGCAACCACCATCTTCTGTCCCTGGAGAGTATTCCAGCAGACCCCTAGATGTGTGTGTTGAATTAGATGCCTGTCCCTCAGGCAAACACTTGAATATAAACAGGTAAGCTTTCTTCACTTAAGTCTGGGTAGCATTGGCTACCTCTATGCTGGGCCCTGGGGCAGGCAAGTTGGACTGTGCAAACCCTTTAAAAGCAGCTTCTCAGACCTCTAGAGACACAAGCCAGATGTTTTGGAAGCTTGTCTCCTAAGTGTACGTTCCCAAAGTTGGGGTGCCTGGTGTAGAGAGTCTGAACCCCTCAATTCTCAGAGAGAAGTTGTATTCCAAGTTTCCTCCTCATTATGAGATACGGTGCCAATGGTGGGACTTCTGGCAAATTAATGAGATTTTTGTCCCAGCCTCTCTTATCCACTTCAAGGTGATTTTCTCCTCATTTATTTAGTCCTACTTAACCAGCCTTTTAACTGTTTGTTTTTTAAAGAAGATTTTTTTTAACATATAGTTGTGATTCAGTGTGTCCTTAGGAGAAGGTGAGTAGAAGATAATCATACATCTTAAATTTACCTTTTAAAATGAAGAATTTCCTCCCACTGAGCTCAGCGCCGAGGATGGATTGATGTGAGTTACTGGTTCCAGGCATGCTCAGGCTTTGCCACTAATTTGAGGATGATCCCAGTCAGTCACCTGAGTTCTCTGGGCCCCACTTTCTCCATTCAGCAAAATGATAAAGTTAGGATGGATGACCATTAAATATCTTCCAGTTCTTGAACTGAATGCTAATTTCATCAAATTTACTGACCTACACACTAACTACCCTTGAGAATAAGTTGTTTTCCTAATTTGTGGAGAGAATTTTCTGTGTGATACAAGCCTTTACCTAACTCAGCTGGGCTCTATCAGAGTAAAGCCAAATTCCATGTCCCAGGAATCCCAACTAACAAATGGGAAACACTGGTATCATTAAATTTCTGAAAAGCTCAAGGGCATGTTTGATCCATGAAAAATCTGTCCTCTATCGCTTAGTGTATGGAGAGCAGTAGCTAATGTGTTTCCATTTTTTTCTTTAGTAAGAATGCTATTTTAACATTAATTGACAAACAGGGAGCTATATGAAATATATGCAAGCAGCTCTGAATGATTCTGGCTTTTCAGAGAATATTTTAAACAACAACAGAAGGGGTTTAATGTAATTATTAGTACAACAGGGTGGATAGAGTCTTACTTTAAAAATTTTATTTATTGTTTTAAGTCCCATTGGACTTTAGGTATTATTAACCATCATCCCACGAAAGAATATTTTTTGTAGGCACCTTGAAACCTCAAAGTTCTGATGTCCATGCTCAATCACCTCATTAATGGAAAGAGAAGAACTTCTATTATAATAAAGAGCTTTCTATGAGCACCATGTAATATGAAAAATACTGGTTTATTATGGGGCTTGAGGAGGTTGAGTCTGCATTTAATTGGAAAATGTCTTTAACAATGGTACAACCATGGTCTTGCAGTTAGCTTTGACTATTTTCAAGTAGAAATTTTGTATTGTCAGAGTAATTTGATTAATTATAGAAACAAACTAAAATAGCTGCAAAATTCTCTCTTCAGACTAAGAATTTTAGTTATATTTTCAAAATATTTTGGAAATAGTATTTCCAGCATTAATGTATTAATAATATGTTAATAGTACTTTTTAAGTATTAATGAGACCAAAAAAAAAAAAAGAATGAGGAACTAGAATATTGCAATAGATATCTTGGCAACACTGATTTCTTTCTTTCTTTTTAATTTGATGTATTATTGTGTTTTTAGAGAGTAATCTTAAGTGTTTTGTGAAAAGCTCAGGTTCCCAAAACCTTAAAATAGTCTGATAAGGCTCAGCATCACTAGCCTTTCCAATGGTCTTTGTAAACCATTTCATCTCTTAATTCTACCTTTATTTGCTGGAAATGGGATCATAAGTAAATCTCATCTAGTCAGGGGCTGTCTGGTTTACCATTTGTTGCTGGCAAAAGAATGGCCCCCAAAGATGTCCATGTCTGAATTCCTGAAACCTGTGCAGATTTTACTTTACACAGTAAAAGGGATTTTATGGGCATACTTTAGTTAAGGCTCTTGAGATGGAGAGATTATCCTGGATTATCTGTGTGAACCCAGTGTAATCCCAAAGGTCCCTATAAGGGAGATGGGGCAGTAGAGTCAGAGAGGAGAGGTAATGGTGAAAGCAGAGGTTGGGATAACAGATGTGAGTGAGAAAGACTCAACCTGCACTGTTGGCATTGAAGAGGGGGGAGAGAATCATGAGCCAAAGAATGCAGGTGAAAAATAGACGCTGGAAAAACAGTGAAACAGATTCTCTCAAAGCCTCCAGAAGGAACACCATCTTCTTGACACTTTGATTTTAGCTCAGTGAAACCCATTTTAGACTTCTGTAACGTAACAACCTTGAGCTGTTTTAAGTCACCAAACTTGTGGTAATTTATTATGACGCAACAGGAAATGGATTCACCATTGCACTGTTGGCACAAGCCTAGCGTTTAGAATAAAATGTATGCTCAGTGTTTATCAAAAGAATATGTGATCCGGAACAAAAATATCTAACATCTATTTAGCACATAGCATGAATTTTACATAAATTATGTCATTCAAGTCCCTATGTGATAGGTGTTACTCTCATTTAAAGGTAATGGGATTAAGATAAAAACAGGGAAATAACTCACCCAGGTTCACACAGCACAAAGTTACCCAAGCAGGGTAAACAGAGCAGGAATGAGCGCAGGTTCTAGAACCAGATGACCTAGGATCTGTTTGGCTGTGGACAAGGTGTTATGCCTGTGGACAAGGTGTTATGCCTTTTCCTCATCTGTAAAATGGATTAATAATAATCTTGCCTGTCAGAGGTTATTGTAAGAGCTAAATGAACTAGTACAAATAAAAGTCATAGAACTGAACTTGGGATGCAATCAATACTGTATAAATGTTAGCTGTGATCGTTCTAGCCAGTCTGACACCAAAGATGAAGTCTGTAAAGAAAGAGTTGCAAATGCAAGATGAGAAGACAAGTGAAATTTGTATGTTCTAAAGTATAGCAGAAATGCAATTTGTAACTATCCTTCTCCTTAATCAGTCACTACTACCATTGCACACTAGTAAGTGGCCTAGGAACGAGACCCTCACGATCAGGAAAACGCAAATTTGTATTTACTGAATTTATAAAATTCAGTTCAAAAACTGAGGATGTACTTATGCGACTTGGGGAAGAGGAGAGAGCAGATCTCAAGCTCACTGATAAGCTTGTTTGTGGGAGGGTTCGTTTTTTGAATAGACTCCTATTTACCAGCAACACCTCAGAAACAAAGCGAAATCAGAGTTGGAGCCTGGCATCCCCTCGTCCCCATGGCCACCTGTGGTCCATGTGAGGTCAGTGGACTGAGAACAGGGATAGCCTGGGGCCACTTACGAATTTCAGCAGATTGGAGACTCTCCCCAGGAGGAAGTATGAAAGCACTGACAGTGATCATTCTGTTTGTGGCCAGAGGCTGCAACAAAGCCTTTGGGATTTGTTGGGATCAGACCTGTTTCCACATAAAACTTCCCAAGAGAAAATTGCTAGTATTTTTCATTCGGAAGACTTGTTATGATAATTCACAAATATTTGCAAAACTCTAGGTGAGAAGCCTATACCTTTGTAGTCTTATGTCTGGCATCTGTTTGGTGGAATCTGTGGGAAGGAAAGCACAAGGGTGGATGTCTCACAGATGATGGAAAGAACCCAAGGAAAGATGGATGCCATAGTTAAAAAATAACAATAAAACAGTCAAGTACTAAATTTATTTTTCAATCTCAGACTTAAAACTAAAACATCCATCTCTTTAAGCTTGTTTTTTTAGAAAACATATTTTAGGCAATGTATTTGCTCTGCACAAAGTGTTGTAAAAGTTTTGGCAAGCAAGAAACCATTGTTAGGAGCTACGGTACACAAAGAACATTTAAACCATGCTACCATTTTTCCGATATTTTCATGTCAGTGTTTTTCTTTCAATCCTCCAACATGTTGTAATCATATTAGGAGTTGAACATACAAGATCTCTTGGGGGCCAAGACAGGAGGGGGGGGTAGTGAAATGTGGTGAACAGAAGGGATGAAAAACATCTTTTGCATTGAGAACCATCACAGCAGCTCTAGCTTGGACTTATGGAATTATCCTACCTACTCTTCTCAAAAATGTAATGAAACTTTTCATCAATCTTTCTGATACACATTATAAGACAATAAAGTGTGAGGATCTAATAGTGTATGACGCAGTGATTACAGCTGAAACACTGGAATATATGATTGAATTTTGCTAACAGAGTAGAATGTAAATGTTGTCACCAAAAAAAAAAAAAAAAGGTAAATATGTGAAGTGATGAAAATGTTAATTCAATGGAGGGGTCCTTTCAAAATGTATACGTATATCAAATCATCACATTGTAATTTTAAAAGTCCCACAATTTTGTCAATTATACTTCAATAAAGGGATATTTTAAAAAAGGAATTCACGGACTATTTTGCTCTACTAAGGCACACCTTCTTCCCTTAGCGTCATTGCCTCATGGTACCTGGTGATACAGATTCCCTTTTAGATGGAATGCGGGTGTTTTTTTTTCTCCCCAACATCCTCAGCAGATAACATCTTCCTCACGTCCATCATCCCTCCAAGAGGAATTCCTGTAGCCTTTCTGTTCCTTGAAGTGTTTTCTCTGGCAGATGACCCCTCCTCATCTATAGTCTTGATTCTCATCACATTCTCTTCCGCAGTTTTGTGGAGAAGTCTATCTATCCCATCATTAAAAGTACTAAAAATCTACATTTAACCCCATTGTCCCTTCCAACAACTGTCTCATATCCCCAAAACCTTCTTTTTAACAAAAAGTTTGTTTTTTACAAAACTTTTTTCTAACTTTTCTAGCCTGTGCTACCTCAAGAAAATGGTCCTTGATTAACTTTGCACATCAGATATGTATTTGGTCTATGATTATTCCTTACTTACTTTTCTCTCTGGTCTAACGTGATTTGGGGCATGCATCCTGCCTGTTCAACTGACTGTTGGAGCTTTTTTGAGGACAGAATTATATTGTCTCTGTTGCCCAGATTTTCTGATGCTGTGCTATGTAAAATAAATAAACCAAACATTATATTGACAACTCACAGGATGCAATCTACTCCACTCACTACCGATGCCCAGCATGCAGGGCTGTGGATGCACATGGTACACACTTGCTGAATAAATGAATTACTAGAAATATGGCTACCATGGGAGCACATGAAAAGAGAGCACATAAAAATTATACAGTTGCGTGGTAGGCTTTGGGTTCTAAATTGATCCATACATAATGCCAAAATAATAATCTTATTTAATCAAAAATTTAGTTAAGTAAATAAAATAGCGTTGAATTATAATCCAAAGTATAAAATAAATATCCATGAACCCATACTGATATAAACAAAAGACTGAGTACATAAATAAATGGGAGAAAAAACCCCAATCTTCAGGCATAAAATTCCAAATAATTTATGTGGATGTTATGTCCTCAAGGAAGTAGAGCAGAACCTCTCACCATTCCAGTGCGTATGTGCATAGAGGCTTCCCTCCAAAGAGGACGGTGTGGATGTGGGGGAGGAAGGTGGATATAGAGCAATCTTGAGGTGGAGAAACCTGACAAACACTACCTTAGCCAGGTGATCAAAGTCAGTATCGGTAGTGGTGAGTCAGGCTGATAGTACGTACGCTTGGTACAATGGAATGAGAATGGCCCTTTACCTCTGTGGTCCTCTTCCTCCAAACCATAATTCCAGTCTAATCATGAGAAAGGAAAAAAAAGTCAGACAAATCCCAATGGAGGGGTAGTTTACAAAATACTTGACCAGTACTCCTCAAGTCTGTCAAGGCCATCAAAAACAAGGAAAGTCTGAGAAACTATCACAGCCAAGAGAAGCCTAAGGAGACATGAGGACAAAATGTAATGTGGTATCCTGGATAGCAACCTGGAAAAGAAAAAGGACCCTCGGTAAAAACTAAGAAAATCTGAAAAAAAGCATGGAGTTCAGTTAATAATGTATCAGCAGTGATTCACTAATTATAACAAGTGTACCAGATTAATATAAGGTTAATAATATGAGAAACTGGATGTGGGGTATATAGGAATACTCTGTACCATCTTTATAATTTTTTTGTAAATCTAAAACTTTCCTATTAAAAAGTGATTTCTTTCAGGGTGCCTGGATGGTTTAGTTGGTTCAGTGACTGACTCTTGATTTCAGCTCAGATCATGATCTTGGGGTTATGGGATTGAGCCCAGCTATGGGCTCTATGCTCAGTGGGGAGTCAGCTTGGGATTATCTCTTTCCCTATATACCCCGCCCCCGCCCCCCGTGCCACACTCACTCTCTAAATAAATAAATACATACATACATAAATACATAGATTTTTTAAAAGTGATTTCTGTTTTAAGAAAAATCAGCTAAGCATCCAATGTCAAAATCTGATTTTCTTTGAGTTTATTGAGTCGATCAGACATTTTGGTGTCTTGGCTATTCGTGATCATAGAAACGTTTCTAATATCAGAGATAATATCATATATATATATATATATTCACACACTCAATGAAGGTTTGTGAGAAGTCCCAGTTTCCCTCTAAAAGCAGAGAAAGAGCCCCAGGAGTTGGTAATACCAACATCGAGGCAGCATTGGCCAGGCGAACCTGCTGTTAGCACACTCAGCAGTGGCTGCAGACAGAGACAGTGGCCAGGAGCCCTCAAAACCAGAGTTTTCCAGTAGCTCTGATCATTTGATTGTGCCCAGGCAGATTTTCTTGCTTATCAAATGAGTTCATCTTTTCTCAAAAAAAAAAAAAAAAAAAAAAGGAAAAGAAGAGAAAAAGACATGTGGTAAGAAGGCACAATAAGTGGGCAGGGGGGATGGGGTGCCTGGGTGACGGGCACTGAGGGGGGCACTTGATGGGATGAGCACTGGGTATTATACTATATGTTGGCAAATTGAACTTCAAATTAAAAAAAAAAAGAAAAAAGAAGGCTCAACGAGAAAGGAACAGTTCCACCCAGAGCCGGCTGTCAGCTGCAGGCTGCCAGGGTGGGTGTTCAGGAATAGAGGTGGAGAGCGCTAATGCCCAGCATCCCCTGGGGTTTTGTGTGTTCATTTTTCTCATTTTCAAAAGATTAGCCTGAGTACGGTGGACTTTATTGAAATGAATTTCCTATATATCTCATGAAATTCTAGGTGGATGAAATTCTGTATGGTTTTAGAAAGTCAATCAAAAGTAAAGTCTAATAAAACCCAGTTAATTTATTTCTTCTTACTTTTGGCCAAAAAATTTTCAATACATTTATTTATTTTTTTGAATAGATATTACGTTCACACGATTGAACATTTGAAAATCACAAAAGGGTAGGCACTGGTTTCCTGGGGCTACAGTAATAATGTACCCGCAGCCAGTTGGCTTAAAACAACAGATTCCATTTCCAAGTCAGGTCACGTTCACAGGTACCACGGGTGCAGACGTCAGCACGCTCTGTGGGGAGCACAGGCCAACCTATAACAGAGCGTATGGGGAGGGTTCCCTAATCCTTGCAAGGCACCTACATTTCTTACATATATTTCTGGAGACATTATATATATTATTAAGAACAAACAAAAACCCAGTAGTTGCCAGACACGGGCTATCTCTGCTTTCTGTCCTTGCCAACATCCTCATCACTATCTCGGACTACACGTATCCCTGGCTTCCATATCCACAGGAGATGATGTACGGTAGTCCCTGGAGTTTTCCCCACATCATAATATGTTGTGGAGATTGCTTAATACTGAGATACAGTGTCCTCATTTTTTAAAAAAGATTTTATTTATTTGACAGAGAGAGAGACCACAGCAGGGTGAGCTGCAGGCAGAGGCAGAGGGAGAAGCGGGCTCCCTGTTCCCAATACAGGACTCGATCCCAGGACCCTAAGATCATGACCTGAGCTGAAGGCAGATGCTTAACCCACTGAGCCATCCAGGCACCCCAATTCCTCATTTTTATAGCTATATAATATTCCACTGCAGGGTTATAATGTAAATTATTTAATTAGTCCCCTATTGATTGAAAGATTATTTCTAATCTTTTGCTATTGTAGTCAATGCTGCAGTGAGTAACTGTGTACGTATTTCATTTCTCCCTTAAGTGAATACATTTATAGAATAAATTCTTAGAAAAGTAACTTAGGATCAAAGAGCATATGCATTTATACTTTTAATAAATATTGCGAAATTCTCCCGTAGAAGTTGAAAACAATCTAAATCCCCATCAGCTTTTCAGAAGTGACTTTTCCCCCTATTCCCTGGCAACCATAGTGTTAGCCTTTTCTTTTCTTTTTTCTTTCTTTCTTTCTTTCTTTCTTTCTTTCTTTCTTTCTTTCTTTTTCTTTCTTTCTTTCTCTTTTTCTTTCTTTCTTCTTTCTTTCTTTCTTTCTTTTCTTTCTTCTTTCTTTCTTTCTTTCTTTCTTTCTTTCTTTTCTTTTTCTTTCTTTCCTCTTTCCTCTTTCTTTTCTTTCTTTCTTTCTTTCTTTCTTTCTTTCTTTCTTTCTTTCTTTCCTTTCTTTCTTTTCTTTTCTTTCTTTCTTTCTTTCTTTCTTTCTTTCTTTCTTTCTTTCTTTCTTCTTTCTTTCTTTTCTTTCTTTTTTAATGATCTGGGAGTTGGAGAATGGAATCCCAATGTAGTTTATGTGTAATTTTTCTGATTACAGATACGGTTGAGCATCTTCTCATATATTTACACGTCTGTGATCTTTTCTGTCAAGTGTCCTCTTCCCTATTTTCTACTGGGCAGTTGGCCTTGTTCGTGAAACTGTGGGAGCTATTTAGGCGTTCAGCATATTTGTGGATGAATCGCAGATATTTTTCCCATTTCTTATCTCATGAAGGCTACTTCAACCTGGAATTTGGATGTATTGTCTGTTGCCTTTGTCCTGGATCCATTTAAGTCCTTTGCTTTTTAAACTAGAAGTAGTTAGTAATTTAACACCTTTTTGTCTCCCAGAGTGAATTTGGAGGACAACAGTGAGACGTACACGTGCTCTCAGCCAAAAGGCCAAGAAGTGATCCCAGTACACGGAGACATAAATGCAGATACGATTTTGATTTTTTAAAAGTGAATGACTAAGTAGGCTTATTTTTCTATTTTGTAGAAGTTTTAGGGAATGCCTACAGTCTCATCTATCAACTCTAAAAAAATAAATTGTTTGGCCCTCCAAAAATCTATTTTTATCATGCTGGCAGGATCTAAAATTTGTTGACCTCGCAGTCTTGGTAAAAACAAATCCTATATCCTTCGTGGATATAATTTTCACAGAATCTTTTGTATCTTGTTTTCGGATTTAATAAAGTTTTGCTAAAAGATATAGGTAAGTGCCCTTTGGGGGGCTTACATTAGCACCTGGCAGCTGGCTTTCTGTCTCATTACAGTTGGTGGTGCAGGACCATCAGCTGTGCCAGCTGCTGTCAGTGGGTGCCTGGCTGGGGCGCAGGGAAGGGTGGCACTGCTGGGGACTGACCCCCAGAAGGAGGGCTGGGAAGGGGCAGCTTGGTCAGTCTGCACCCCAAGCTGGGCCTGGCTGGGTGTAGGCCCTGCAGAGCAGCCCAGGAGTGGGTGCCTAGAGCTGGGGCCTAGGAGCTGGGGTTCAGGAGCAAGGGCCTAGAGCTGGAGCCCAGGAGCAGGGGTTCAGGAGCCAGGGCCCAGAGCTGGGGCCCAGGAGCTAGGGTTCAGGAGCCAGGGCTTAGAGCTGGGGCCCTGAGCTGGGGCTCAGGAGCCAGGGCCCAGGAGCCAGGGCCCTGAGCTGGAGCCCAGGAGCTGGGGTTCAGGAGCTGGGGCCTAGAGCTGGGGCCCTGAGCTGGGGCCCAGGAGCCGGGGCCTAGAGCTGGGGCCCTGAGGTAGAGCCCAGGAGCCAGGGTTCAGGAGCTGGGGCCTAGAGCTGGGGGCCAGGAGCCGGGGCCTAGAGCTGGGGCCCAGGAGCAGGGGTTCAGGAGCTGGGGCCCAGAGCTGGGGCCCAGGAGCTGGGGTTCAGGACCTGGGGCCCAGGAGCCAGGGCCCTGAGCTGGGACCTAGAGCTGGGGCCCAAGAGCAGGGGTTCAGGAGCCAGGGCCCAGAGCTGGGGCCCAGGAGCTGGGGTTCAGGAGCCAGAGCTTAGAGCTGGGGCCCTGAGCTGGGGCTCAGGAGCTGGGGTTCAGGACCCGGGGCCCAGGAGCTGGGGCCCTGAGCTAGGGCCTAGAGCTGGGGCCCAGGATCCAGGGCCTAGAGCTGGGGCCCAGGAGCCGGGGTTCAGGAGTCGGGGTTCAGGAGTCGGGGCCCAGGAGCTGGGGCCTAGAGCTGGGGCCCAGAGCTGGGGCCCAGAGCTGGGGCCCAGGAGCCGGGGCAGCGCACCCAGTCCTGGCACCTGGGCCTGTGGCTGCTCAGAGCCCTCAGAGATGTCAGCAGATGGGGATTAGCCCTCCTCTCGGTCCTGCGTGCCTTCAATTAGCCGAATGAAAGCAAACCCACGGCTTTGGAACCAGAAAGGGCTGGAGACAAGTGACGCAGGTTTCACCGAGATGAAAGCGTGGAGCCCAGAAGCCTAATTAAAAGCAACTGAGAAACCAGCATTCGATACAGAGTTTACTCACCTGAAAAAATAAACGGAGAGCTGCAGCGAGCTCTGGGTGGGGGGGGCTGTGGGAAAGGGGCCGCGGGCCCTGGGGTCACCGGGAGGCCTGGCGGCCGTGGCCTCGCTGCGCCGGGAGGCCGGGAGGTCGGCCAGAGGCCGGGCGGGCCGCGGGCTCCCTGGGGATGTGCGACAGGCACCCCAGACACGGCTTGGGCCCCCAGATGCTCCAGCCTCCCCCTTCCCTCCCCTGCGGCCTCCGCACAGCTGCCCCACGGCCTCCCTTCTGGGCCTCGGCCCGCCGTGCTGGGCGCAGGAGCTTGATGGGACAGCCAGCCCTCCCGCAGCCAGGGGAGGATTCTCTTGGTCTGGAGAGAAATCAAGGCCCAAGGTCAGCCAAGAAACAAGTGACCCCTCTTTGGCACACGGCACGTCTCTAGCCTACAAATCGGCTCCCTGAGGACAGTGCCCGCAGCATTAAGCAGCTTCGCTGAGCCCCCGAAGTGCAAGTGCCAGGGGCCCAGGATTTTATTTGAAGGCGAGAGGAAGACTTGACCTCATTTTCTTGGCTCCTAAGTGCTGGGGGAGATGTTCTTCACTCTTCTCCTTCCCAAGTGTGGTACCCCCCACCCTGGGTAGGGGCGGGGGGGGGGGGCGGGATACGGAAAGATGTACGTGGTGTCTCCCAACAAATGCAGTGGTTTGCTCACTGCAAAGAACTGGGAGTGACAACGCTGCTTTGGGGACGGTCCGTCCAGGAGCAGGGCCCCCGCTTTCTCCTCCGTGGGGCCACAGCCAGCTCCTCTTTACTTCACCCTTTGTCAGCTGCCACCCGACTCAGCCAGACAGCACCGACACCGGCTGCTGCTTCCCAGAGCCCAGCGGATCCCGAAGGACCTTCCAGCAAGAGAGTGTCACCGCTGTCATCCCTGAAACACTTGGAAACCCCAAACGCCTCGCACGCTGCTGGCTGTTGCAGGGACGATTTGCAACAAGTACTGAAGATGTGACCTTGTCTGTAAGGGACCATGTTTATGTAAATACAGGAACATTCACCACTGTTCCCAGAGAACTGTTCTTTTTTCTTTTTTTCTCCCCCCCCCCCCCCCCCCCGCATAGAGAGACTCCCCCTCTCTCCTCTCTTCCCTGCCCCTTTTCCCATCTTGAAAGCCTGAAGTGAAGGGCCAGCATTTAAAGGTTGTCACCTTCTGTTCAGTACAACACTGAGGCTACTTGTGCCGTCAAAGGAGTTTTTGTTTTGTTTTTTTTGTTTGTTTGTTTTTTGCTTTCGTGGTTTATTCAGGGGACCTCACGGGCAAAGATTTAATCAACCATATTTTTTGGTGCAGTCTGTACAAGCCTCGTCTCTTGCTTTATTTTTCCCCTTTATCTCTGATTTCTTGGCTTTTGTCCCACTCCTCCTTTATATAGTTGTGTTCGTTTTATAAAATATATTGGGCTGTTTTGTTGGTATATGTACTTTAACTTACATAAACAACATTGTGGTGTAAATTGCATTAAAAAAAGATTTTATTTTTTATTTATGAGAGACACAGAGAGAGGCAGAGACCCAGGCAGAGCGAGAAGCAGACTCCCTGTGGGGAGCCCATGCGGACTCATAGGAGACCCTGGGATCAAGACCTGAGCCAAAGGCAGATGCTCAACCGCTGGGCCACCCAGGGGTCCCTAAAGTGTATTATTTTACTACTATCCCTACACAACACTTTTAAGGGCTCTCCACATTGCTGTAAGTTCGTCTCCTTACTTCTAGTGGCTTCACATATTGTCACAGAGGCAGGCCATATAAGTTTCTGACACTGCTTATCTGGGCAAACTGAGATAGAGAAGATGAAAAAAAAAAATCAGAACTATTTGTCCTGATAGGGCAGTTACATAAAGTAGCAGATAAGAGAAGGGCAATTGCTGTCCTTGAATAAATTACCTTACCTCTCAATGGGAGGTAAGATAATGTGCGTAGGTCCCTCTGCCACATACCTCTGTGGTTCCCTGGGACTTCCTTTTGTAGGTCATGCTACAGTCGTGATGTTGTTATGGGAGATGATGGGTCAGTATCTGAGAGGTCCTGGTGCACAGGACTATGTCTGCTTGTTTGCAGCTATATCCCCAGTGCCTGGCCCAGCGTCTGCGAAATAGGAAAAGTTCAATAAATATTTAGTGGATGAATGCAGGAATAAATGGGTAAATTAATAATAATGACTATATAACAATAAAAAGCATGGGCCTGGGAGTTAGCGTACCACAGTGGAGCAAACCTCTCTGAGTCTATTACCTTTTCTGGCAAGTGGATTCCAGAGTTGTCAGGCTGATGATGATAAGGACGGATGAACTTGAACAATACGGGGCACTTAGTAGGATCTGGATAAATGGAGCTATTGTTCCATGCAATTCTGTAAGGGTTAAGTATTAGGCATGGTTGTGGCAGCATTTGGGAGCAGCAAGGGTTATAGGCATTCAGGGGATCCCAGGGATTAGGATGGTTTCTTTTTTGCACTTGCATTTGCATGCAAATGTATTTAATGCAAATAGTAGCTAAAAGCAATGAATGTAAAAGCTCTCAGTAAATGGCCAGAAAGAGAATTCACCTCAAGACACCAGGGCTTGCACATGTGGTACCATGCGTTAGGCCCCATCTCAGCAGCACCGGTTACTCATACCAGGGTGACAAATGCAAAATCGATGTTTAGAGAAACAACCATAAGTACCCATCTTGGGGGCAGGAACCCAGAAGAAGAGGCATATTCAGATTCACTAAGTACTCTATTGCTCAAAAGCCAACTTTCTCCTTTTGACTTGTCAATGGACTGGTCATATCCCAGATGTTACACAAAACTTGGAAGAAGCACGAGTAAGAGATGGAATAAATGGAAAACGACCTGAGGTTCGGGAGTTTTGACTAGAACGGGGTTCAGCAGGCTATGGCTTGGGGGCCAAAATCCAGCCCACAACTTGTTTTTGTGAATAAAGTTTTATTGGAATACAGCCCCGCCCATTCGTTTGAGGACCGGCCTCTTCAAATGGCAGAGTGGAATCGTGACAGAGACCATCTGGCCCCACTGAGCTTAAGATATTTGCTATCTGTATACTCAAATGAGAAAAATAAAATAAATATTTGCTATCTGGCCCTTTACGGAAAAGCTTTGCCTATTGCTGGCCTAGAAGAGGGAGCACAGAAGAGCCGTGTTTACGGTGATTTTGCAGTGGTTCACATACCCCGTAGGTCAGGTAAAGCAGAGAGGAAATAAAGGGCTGTGGAAGCGAAAGCTAACTTCCAATTTTGTGATCTTTACAAGTGTGTATGAGAAGAAGTTTTTTTTAATCGTTCAACGAGCCAGTGCACGGGCTCAGATCAGGTAATGCAATCCTGACCCGGGCCGGCTCGCAAATCTCTGGGAGGCCCTCAAGGTGCCGCAAGGCCTAACTTTCTCCCTCCGGGTAAAAACAAACAAACAAAAAGAAACTGAATTTTAAAGAATCTGGGAGACCTCCGTGCACCCCTAAATCACCTATTACTGGTCTCCATTCACAACTTAGTGGCAGGACCTGTAATTTATTAAGGGAAATCCAGACTGTGCACGAAGCTGCAAAACTGTGACATGAAACCCGACCTTGAACACACAGAGCTCCCCTTTCAGACTCTCCAGACCTCTCGGGTATGTTTCTGGAAACAGTTAGCGGACACAGTCCAGAGGCCCATGAAACTGGGAAAAGCCTCCATAGGAAAGTCTGCCCTTACCAAGCTGGGTTTGCAGGTTTCCCACAAAGAGACCTTCTTTTACCATGTCCTATGAGGGAAAAAAAAGAAGCAGGAACATTTGTTAAAGCACCGAGAAAGAACACAGACTAAAAAAGCAAAGAACTTCAACAAAGGATCTGGGCTCCATCAGTTTCCTTCTTTTGAGACTGAAGGCTTGGGTAACTACAGCTTTCTCAGCTCTATTCCCCTGAACTTTAAAGGGAGTGGTGCTACTAACACTAGTCAGGTCATAGGGTTATTTAGAGGATTATTTTCAGTCTTTTCTGCCTCTTTCACTGAGTCTTACAATTGTTTTATTGGGGCCTCAGAATGGCGGTCTTTGTTTTTAGAGTCAGACACCCCTTCTGGTATGGTACCTTCTTTTATTTGATGCCTTCTTTTAGTTCTCTAGAGCCCCCTTTCTCTAAGAACCAATAATTCACACAGGGTGGCTCCCATCAGCATCCCTCCCCATTGACCATGTGCCAGGTCCCTAGACTTATGTAAATCTCCTTCACTCTCTTCTAAGATAGATTCCCTGACCAAATGACTCCATGGGGACTTTAAGGGTAAGTACTATACTTATATTCAGGCCTGTTTCTTTAGGATGAATTTCAGAAGTGGAATTGGTAACTAAAGAATTTGTCATTTTCATGCTGACTTGCAAGAACTCTTTATATATAAAGGATACCGGTCCTTTGTCTGGAATATATATGACAAATTATTTCTGCTTTGTTTAGTGACATTTAATTTTGCTTATGGGATTTATGGGATTTATTATATATAGTCAGACCTATTGATGATTTATTTTGCAATCTCTATCTTTGGTGTTATTTTTAGAAAGGGCTTTTCAAACACTAAAATTATGTAATCATCTCAATTTCTTCTACCTTTTGTAAGATTTCATTTTTAAACATTTTATCTCTTTAATCTATCTGGAATTTGTTTTGATATTTGGAGTAAGGTAAAAAGCTTGCTTGATTTTTTCCAGAAAGATAAGTAGTTTTCCTAGTGCAGTTAATAATCACCCTTTCCTTACTTACGTGACACACTACAGTTGTCATATACTAAGGAGTTGTATGCACTTTTCGAAATGTAAAAACTTATGTTTAAATCTGTATTCATAGCAGATATGGTGGACTTGATAGGAGCAAGGACAAGGGAAGAAGGTATGACAATCCCTACACACCGGCCAAAATAAGGGTACAGATACTTATGAAGGTCTGGTGTCCCTACACACAATCTTTTTCTATATTACAGTGAGGGTTGGGTACAGTTTGAATTCACCACAGTTGCGAGTGGCTGGGTGGTGTACATTAACCTTAGATTGCTTTGTTTTGGAGTAAGCGTGGTGTTCATGTTTCTAGAAGACGTAGCTCAAAGCATCCTAAAAGAATCATCCTAATAATACTCATGAAATCTAAAATGACAGACCAAATTTTTTTCTCATTATTCAGACAAAGAACAGAAAACTGAAGTGACTTTCTCAGAATTAGAGAGTGCTGGGAATAGAGCTGAGAGCTCCTTACCGTTAGCATAAAATTAAATCAGTTTCTGAACCTGACACATAACTGGCCCTATTGTGGACTTCTGATCCCCTCTAATTCCCTAATGTGTTTCTCAGAATATTTTGGATTTTGGTTTATTTTCTTAAGGCAGTGAAGGACCTCCTTATATTTCCATTCACTTTATTTTAACAACATTTTTTTCTTTTAATGATTTTTTTCCCCTGGAGCCATTTCTATGTGAAGGAAGTGTGGTATGGCATTTGGAGGAAGCCATATGTATGTGGCCCATTTTCTCTGACTACAAGAATGGTCTCGAATAAGAAACTGCTGCTGGCCAATCGTCAGGCAAGCAGTTCCTGATGCAATGAGGAATCAGGGTGAGGGCTCTGGCTTCTCATAGGTCCCAAATCTCTCTGTCTCCTGCAAAGCGGCCATTCAGATGGGTCTGATTCCCTCCTCAGAAAGTTGCATAGGAGCTTGCACTTCTCCAACACAACATTTCCCACAATTGCAATGAAACTATTAAGTAATTAATGGCTTAATACTCATCTCCCTGGTGAGAAGGTAGTCTCATGAGAACATGACCTATATAGGACTGGCTTCATGGGTGAATGATCCATGCAGCCACACAGGATCCAGTGCGTAGAAGAGACTCATGCTTGTTTAATGCTCTGCATCACTGTTTTGAAACTCTTAACAATATTTGAACAAGGGACCCTGCAAATTATGCAGTTATCCCTGGACCTAAGTCTTATCCTTCAATGAATCCCAAGCCCAGCAACTTATAGATGGCAACCGCAGTGTAATTGTTGAATGTCATTGAATCAACTCACAAAGATGACCTAGGAAGTGTTGATATTGTCATCAAGAAAGTAGTACAGCAAGGACAAATTGCACAATTCATTTTAATAAAGGAAGCTTCCAAAGAAGTCGAAGATGATTACAGCTTCAGGCCCACACCTGAAGATTTGTGTGTAAAATATTTGGAAAGTCCTCTTGGGATCAGCACCTATCAGGCAAGAGAGGGAAGCAAGCTTGGGCAGAGGGAGAGGTTGGGCTGTGCAGAAGTCAATAGAAAAGTACCTTGGGCAACCCACAGGGGCTCTGAGGTTGGAACAATCCTTCAGAGTTGTCCCAGGTTAGTTTCAGACTGTGGGATCCATATTTAGATCCAGGTTGTCCCAGGAAGGAGGCGTGATTCCAGCAAGATGGCTCTCTTCAGCCTGGTACAGTGGTTCTCAACTGGGGTGATTTTCTTTCCAGGGGACATTTGGTGATGTTTGAAAAAATTTGTGGCAGCCACA
Source organism: Vulpes lagopus (assembly GCF_018345385.1). Classification (NCBI taxonomy): domain Eukaryota; kingdom Metazoa; phylum Chordata; class Mammalia; order Carnivora; family Canidae; genus Vulpes; species Vulpes lagopus. The sequence goes on from NC_054833.1 coordinate 23,309,354, forward strand.
ATATTGGGGGGGCATGAGGGATACTGCTAAACATTCTTTGATGCATAGAATGGCCCCACAAGAAAGAATGGTTCAGTCCCAAATGGCAATAGTACAAGGTCCAAAATCTTGGCCTAACATAAGTCCTAGAAAAGGCTGCCAGCTGGAGCTGTCTGCATGCGGCAACCTAAGCAGCTGAGGAAATGCACCTGTTGAATCCAAGGGGCCTCTGGGGGAGAACCTCGCATGGCTGGGCCTCACTTTGTCACAGAGGCTCTGAGAGCAGCTCTTCCATGAACCTGCTGGGCCTCAAGTCCCAGGGAAACTTTTAACAGGAAAGTAGTAGAAAAAACTATAGCCTTGGAGGCAACAACAGATTCTTTCTTTTTTCCCCCTATTCCAGATTCCCTCAAACTCTGTAGGTGCCTCTGCTGGGCTTAGAAGTTTACCTGGGGCACTAGTCCCTCAGTGCCACCCCTGGGTGGGGCTGTAGTGCGGTACTATTTTTGGTTTATACCCACATACTGAGCTGACCCTCTGTGAACAAATCTCAGTATTGCCTTCCTTCATCAGCTGGTCATGAGGGACTCCCTCCCCTAGAAGGGGAGGTATGGTTGAGGGAGAGGCATTGCTGTAACACAGTGGGTGACACGGGACGTAGGCCACCTGCTCATGCAGCTCAGCTGTGCCCTCTGGCCTTGCTCATGCCTCATACTTGAAACGTCACTTTTATATTATGATGTCTTGGCTGAGCCCACCCAACTGTATGACTTGATGGATCTGATGGCTCGTGATGGGTAGTGCTGGCTTTATGGTCACTTGGTGACCCAATTCTGGCTCTCTGGCTCTACCAGGATCTGGTAACTTACCAGGACCTGTTTTCCACAAAGTGTGGAATTCCGCACATCAGCTGGCATGGCCCTCATCGGAAGCCCTCAGGACCATGCTGTAATTCTCCTACTGGGACTTGTCATACACTCAATACAGCACCTGTTCCCACACAGATACTTCCTATACCATAGTGTCAGCCAGGTTATATGGCCAAGTGGCAGGGCCACTCCTTGCACCAGAGCCCCCTCTGGACTCCTTCAAAGCTGAAAGTTTTTTGTGTTACCTGGTGAGTGAACTAAATTGAATCTTCCCCAAGAGCCGTGTCCAGGTCTTACCTCCCGGTAACTAAATGTGAACTTACTTAGGAAAAAAGTCTTTGTAGTTGTAATTAAACTAAGGATCTCCAGATGAAATCATTCTGGATTTTGGATGGGTTCTAAATCCGCTGGATGGTGTCCTGAGGAGAAAAAGGAAAGATTTGAGACACACAGAGATATAAAGGGATATGGCCATGTGAAAACAGACGCCAAGATGAGAGTGATGTGACCATGGACAAGGAGCACCAAAGCCACCAGATGTTGGAAGGAGGGACTCCCCCCTAGAGCATCTGGCGGGAGCATAGCCTGGCCAACACCTTGAATTTAGATGTCTGGCCACTGAGACTGGGAAAGAATACACATCTATTGTTTTAAGCCACCTAGTTTGTAGTAACTTGTTACAGCAGTTCTAGGAAACTGCTACCCCTGGCATACGGCCCAGGTATTGAATAGGTTGACTTCCAAACCTCTCAGGCATTGTGCTGCCTTCTTTGTGGTGGGAGGTGTGAGAAGCAGTAATGTGCACTTAACTTTGGATAGATGTCCTGGCATGCCCAGACCCCTGGATCTCTAAAACTATTATTTATGTGGTAGGCCCCTAAATCATCATAGAATTTATCTCCCAACTTGAAGAGTGCTGTGTTTGACCACAGCATCCAATATACTCACCGTATTTGCTTATCTACCTTCATTAGCAAAAAGTCCTTGGTATAATAGACTAGGGATTTTCTGCAGGTTTCCAGATGGGCCGTGTCTCCTCAGACTGGGTTATGACAGAAGGGAGAAGGGTTATCATAGACTGGTGGTAGAACTGTAAATTCAAACTGTTGTCCATGTGGATTGTTTCTGATTCCTTTTAGGGATAGAAAAAGACTACACTGTTAAACTCCTTTTTTAAAAGATACTATATCTGGCACAGCAGCTGCAAGTGAGGAGACTCCTTGGCTGAGTTTGCAGTAGCCCAGGATCTGCCCCGCTCTTGAGGAGAACAACTGGTAAACTATTTGGAAATTTGGTTGGGGACGACCGACACTGTGTCTTTTAGATTTTTAAGAGCAATACTCCTCTCTGCCATTCCTCCAGGATGGAATATTGTTTCTGATTTACTCTCTTCACTGGGGAAAGGTCGGTTTCAGAGTCTTCAACTTGGCTTCCCCCACTCTGATGGTTCTTCCTCCACAGGCCAACAAACCAAAGGGAGAGTTGTGCCAATTATCAAATATGTCCATTCTGATTATATACCCAGGAATGGGGAAAATGACTACCGGGTGTATCTGTGAAGCCGATAGGCTCATGTGAACTAGACCTGAGCCAGGTCCGTTTCTTACTTGTCCTCTGTTCTCCCCATTCTAATGGGGAGGGAGGGCAGTGAAATGACATTTCAGATCATGAGTATTAATACAACTTGGATCTTGTGTTCAACTATCCTCAAGATATTTGGACATTCCCATTTCCCCAGTGTTCAGTTAACTGATTAAATGGCCATAGGTCCTTTTGGAGTAGGGTGGGGAATTCTCACCATATATACTTGACATGGTGTCATAGGTCTTCATCCTGATAACCTTGTCCTTCTCCGGCCAATGGGCTATGTACTAGTAGGCTTAAGTCTGGAAACTGGGCAAGAGGACCTTGACTGTTTATTACAACAGCTGTTCTTAGCCTCCTGCTCATCCATCTTTGATGTCTTTTGGTTACACAGATTGAGCAATCCTCTTGATGGTTGCCCATCGTTCTTGCCTCAGAGACATCATACTCTATTATCACCTTGTGTGTGTCTTTCCAATCCTGCCATTCATATGACAATCACCATAACTGATGGTGAAGCACTGTCCTTTGGCCTCTGTTGTTCCAGTAGCTTCATCCTCATTGTCATCAGGGAGCTCAGTCTGTAGCCAGCTGTCCTGGGGTCAGTGTGGCCTGCAGAGGAGAGCTGCCACCAAGCTTTTCAGGGATGATGTGCATTCTTTGGTGCTGTCGTAAACAGAGATTCATTAAGTCTCTTATGCAGAACATGATCATCTGGTGTTTCTGGCCTTGCCTAACAAAGCCACTCTAGCAGGCTCATTTCCTGAGTCTTTTAATTCTTTCTTCTGCTACGTGCTATGGCAGTTCAGGCCTTTATACCTTACTTGCTGTGGACCATCACTTTTTCCAGCTCCTACTAGCATGTTAGCAACATATCCCAGGATCCTGGACAGGGTGTCAAATCTTGTATCTGGGAAAGTTCCCCTGTATCCATTGTCTTCCTTACTAAATTTATATCCAGCCCCATATGTCCTCTCTCAGTTTCTGCCAGCACCTGTTGGCTGGGTCTTGCAGCTGTCTTCGGGAATATATAGTCCCTTACCTCCTCTCACAGGCCAAGGGCACCTCCAACCAGATTATGTTGTGACTCAACTTCTGGGTGGCCAGAGGAGAAGTGCAGGCAGATCCAGAGAGGGACATATGTGGTCTTGTGAGAGACCTCCATGGTGTTTTTAAGGAGAAGGTGCACTGACCTCTCACAGGGAGAAGTGGGTCATTTCTGGCAGCCCAGAGGGCTCAAAGGAATATGGGGATTCAAGATTTCCAAGTGCGTCCCCTCAAATGTCCTCAAGCCATGACTTAGAGTGCCATTTTTTTCCCAGACATTTCTTTGATCCTGTCTTAGCAGACCTGCCAAAGTTGAGAATTCAACTTTCTCTGGTCATTCTTTTTTTTTTTTCTTTTTTTAAGATTTTATTTATTTATTCATGAGAGATGGGGGAGAGAGAGAGAGAGTATGTGTGTGTGTGTGTGTGTGTGTGAGAGAGAGAGAGAGAGAGAGAGAGAGAGAGAAGTAGAGACAGAGAGAGAGAGGCAGAGACACAGGCAGAGGGAGGAGAAGGCTCCATGCAGGGAGCCCGACGTGGGACTCGATCCCGGGTCTCCAGGATCACGCCCTGGGCTGAAGGTGGCGCTAAACCCCTGGGCCACCTGGGCTGCCCTCTCTGGTCATTCTTAAGGTTAATCCTGAACCTGGTACTCATCTCCTCTGCTCTTTAGCTGCAGGACATGAGAGTGTCTTTATATTTTTCCAAGGAGTCCTTCTGACTTTCACACCCAGCCTTTAATTGCTGAGTAATCCCTTCCGGTGTTTCCAAAAAATCTACCGTGTCTGTTTTCTAGAGATTCCACTGCCTCTAGCAATAAGCTTCTGATTGCATTGTCATTATAATTTCTCTTTCCTCTGTTTTACCAAACACTTGGTACACTGAACCCTCTAGTGCCCGTTCTTTCTATTACTAAGACACCTCAGTCTCTGCCACGTGAGTTTCACCTTTGCGACCCCGTTCCAGAGACCATCAATCCTGGACCTGTGACCAGTGACAGGACTCTTACTGCCAGGAGCGAGGGGGATGCAGCACTAGAAGCCCATTGAGTGCTGGCTTACTTGGACAGCTTCTGGGCCCAATGGCTGCAGATTAGATTCTTCAGGAAGCAGAATCTCAGATGAAGATGAGCATGCAGCAAGTTTCTTACCAAGTGCTCTCAGGAACACCGGCTGTGAAGGGAGAGAAGGAAGCAGGATTGGGCAGAGGAGAGAAGTCTCAGTCTATCCCACAGGAGATATTGTCCTACGGAGTTGCCCCAAGTTGAGGTAAGGAAACCAAGCTTTAATACCACCACATCAACCAGTCATTTGGATGCAGGTTGTCTCTAAGAGGAAGGCAGGAAACTTGGGTGAAGTGGTGGGCTATGGCCAAGAGCAGTTTCTGGAGACGGCTGACAGCTTAGCTTTGTTAGCCAGCAGCAGCAACAGACAGCATCGGGAGGGCTCGACACAGCATCTACTAATGTTGCTTCAGTCAACTTTCACAAATGCAATGGGATAGAATATTTGCAAATTTTTATATTTGTGCATTTTTTATTAATATATAATTAACATAAATATAACATTAAGTAATAATATAGCACCGATCTATAATTAATATCAATACAATGTTATTTGATGATCGTGATGATATATCATGATATAGTACGTCACATTGGCTTTTATTAATATATGTTTAATTATTAAGAACCAGACCTCTCCAAGATCTTAGGATCAAGGACGTATTTGAACTGCAGGTGGAATGACCACAACTACATTTAGCCTTGGCAGAGTCAAAAGGAGCATCAGAAATTATTCCCTCAGTTTCCATTAACTTGGGGACTGGTTTCTGGCAGGAAAACTTCTAGTTCCCCCGTCCTAGGCAAAGTCTGTGCCAGGCAGTCAACGAGAACACACTTTTGCACATTTTCAGACACCCTTGTTGGCTCTAACATTGGCAGCACATGGCTGGATTGTGGCAATAAATGTCTGGCAAGCTACCAAGCACATGTTTTCCTCAAACCCAGAGAAAGGCAGAACTTTATGGTCACTGGCAATGACCTGGAGACTGTAATTTTGACACAGCGTATAGTGAATTCTCAACGTGCGTAGGAGTGAAGCAGATCATCCAGAAGGCACTGCTACTCGACTCTACAAGGCATTGCATGTGTGTGGAGGGTAAATTCTTGTTCTGAGTTCTTTTAATTTTTGTTTTTTTGCAGATTGGCCATATCAGTTATATCTTGCTTAGATGAATTGGAAAGCTGGGCTTCGTTCCCTGGCGCTCTCGGGCTGAATGATGGAGAGCGTGGCCCCAAGCTAGCCAAAGCTAATGCTAGATAACCTGCAGGTAATAGTCCTTCCGATAACCAACACTTGGCTATTTAATTTCTGGGCTTAGTTCTCCGGGACAAGCGAAACACTGTTTTATTTTAAGCCCACAGATGTGCCCAGGTCTCAAGGCTATCTAATATAAATTTTGTAGGTTTGCCAAATAGTAAAACTTTTGAAACTTTTAACATTAGGGTATAGGCTAGGATTATTTAAAGAGTTAGAAATGGCACCATTCCCCCGCCCAGTATAGGCTATAGCACATTTCTCCCTCTGATTCTTATTTTGCACAGTGGCCCTTGCCCGTGACTGAGCACTCACTCTGGCGGCAAACGGGATTTTTGAAAACCAACATCATTAAAGGCAGGTGTGACCCAGAGGCCCAGCTTGGGACAATTATTTATATTTTTTTTCTTATTTCTTTTGTTGAGCAGCTCGGTCTGACTGGGAATTTGCACAAATAGCACAAGCCAGGATGCAAACGCCCCCCACCCCACTACTCCCATCACCTACCAACCCGCATCTATTTAGTACTGAAAACAGAACATTGAGTTTAGCTGAAAACAATCATCTACAACTTTGAGTAACTAATTCTTCTACTATTCCTGATTTTGTTGGTTTTGTTTGTTCTTGTTCGTGTTTTAGTGGAGGGACCTCTCCCTTGAAGGATCCTTTTCTTCTATTTTTCTGCTGAAGGCCAGGGTCATTGGTCTTTACACCCAAAATATGCCTTTCTAATTGTATTTTTTCTTCACTGAAGTGCTCATGTAGTGGCTGTGGTGGAAGGGGCTATAGATTCTGACTGATGATGAGGTCTTGGGTTTGTTGATTATCCTCGGGTAGAAGAGGAGGGGAGAGGGAGTCAGGAGTAGTGATTAGTGTAGACATTGTTGAGAATTGTGGGGCAATCTTTGTAGCCATGCCCAGATTCTACACAATGGGGCATTTTAGAGATAGGAAAACAAATAAGAAATGAATAAATCTGAAGAGATAATATCAGTGCTCTGGGGCTTGATTAAAACAGCAGTGGGACAAGCAGGAACTCTCACTCTCCAGTTAAGCCCCAGCCTGGGAAACCAGTGAGGGATCCGAGGGCTGTTGTTGCTTGTCTTTTCATTTTGTGTTAAGACATGACATGATAAAAGAATCTTTCAATATTCCAGTTCGTTTTTCCTGTCCTTAATTTCCTTCTACTGTCTTCTCCTTCAACATGACCTTTGGCTCAGTTCTGTTTGATGAGAAATGGTTTTGGAATTGTGACTCTGAAATGGAGGAGTTCACTATGTATTTCATTCCTCGATCAAATAGTCATTAAATGGCAGTCACCAAATGGCAGCAGTTTGGTACCTTTCCCGAAATTCTCTTTTCTTCTCCTTCCCTCCCACATGTTGTCTGAAATCCTGAACCAGAAGCTGCCATTTTGCTATCAGTTGTTCCTTCACCTATTTTACAAATTTCCCAAAGTAAAATCACATCATCTTATCCCTCCTTAAGGTAATATTTGATTGAATAACTGTTCCTCCTAGGAAAGCTTCCTCACCACCTCTCCTACTTGGTGACCCTTCCCTTTTTACTCAGCGTCCATACTTCATCTTTATAGATACTGAGGACCCCATCCTCCTACCTTCCAGACAGAGCAAAAGTTTGTCAGGCCAGTATTTACTCAGCTCTCAGGATTTTCCCAGCAATGTCCAGTGTGTGTGTGGTTGTGGGGAGGTGCCAGCCAGGGAAGAACATAATAGAAAGATATTATTGTCTTTGCCCCTCAAGAATTTACAGCTTAGTGGAGGTAGATATGGTCCCATGAAAACAAATAAGGAAAAGCTGAAATGGGAGAATAAGAAAAAGTCCAGCAATGGCAATAAGAATTTGTTGAGTGATTATTAATCAATTGCCAGACATTGCACTGAGTACATTGTATGCCATATCCTATTTAATTCTCTCCACAAACTTGTAAGTTAGGTATTATTATTATTAGTCCCATTTTATGGATAAGATAACTAAGGCTTTGAAGCGTGAAGTAACTTGGCACAGCTACCACTTATAGGTGTCATGTGGCTCTGGGGCCTAAGCCTATGCCCTTGCTGTGAGTACAATAGAGTCTCAGGGCAGGTCTAAGTCAGGAAACCCACACAAGGCAGAGGTTGCACACCTGAGATGGGCTTTGAAAGATATTCAGACTTCAGGAGGCAGGGAAGAGGGTGGGTGAATGGGTTAACAACAGGAATGGCAGGCAAATGCTAAGAAAGGTCAAGTCAGGGACCTGGGCACAGAAGGCAGACACAAGGTGTGGGCCCATGTAGCAAGGGCAGGCCCCACGCCAGAGAGACATCAGCTCAGGAGGCCCCAGGAGTCATGTGGGTGTCATCCTGGGCTGGGTTGGTGCCCACGGGATGAAGAAATGGGAAATTCCCTGGTGTATTCCAATTTTTGGTTAATTCTCCTTTTTGGCATTGCTTTTTTTATATGATAACTTTAATTTTGTTCACTTTTGTGAGCAATGACTTCAAAACCATGACTCAGAAAGGTCAGAGAAAGAGACATCCAGACACAGATGATCACCAGCAGGGCCAGGGACAGATCTGATGTGAAGAAAGGAAAAATCAAAGTTTTCCCCAAAGACCTTTGTCTGGATGTCTGGAAGTGTGGTTTTACTGACAGAATTAGGAAAAGGAGCCAGTTTGGGGGAGGATGACCTCAGTTTTGGATCATTTGAATCTGAGGTGACATCAGAAAAAGCCAAGTAGAGTTGTGCAGTCGGCAGCCAGGGTAGAGGGAGAGGTCAAGACTGAGGATACAGACTTGTTATTTTTTCTCTTCATTTCTAAGAATTTCCATTTTACTACCCCTACACCTTGTTTTGTTTTGGTTTTCTGTTAAATATGGCTACCAGATTTTTCCAGAACTGTCTAGGCACCTACACAGTCTCAACACTCTTCTAGCTCAGCCTATACAGCTCTGTCTCCACCTCAAGTTTGGGAAAACTTGCTGTCCTGGGAAGATAATGCTAATCATTTGCCAGAATGTCTCTCCTTGGCGGCTGCAGCCTGCTTTCATGCTTTGGAAGCTTGGCTCCTTATAGATGGTCTGTTTGAACGCTGCTATCTGCACAGAGGGAACCTGACTTCAGTTAGGTCTGTAATGACGCACTGTTCCCTCAAGGGGTGGCTGCCAAAATCTGAGCAGAAATAGACAGTGACAGTTTCCACTCACAGATAATCTGGTGTGTAGCTGACTGCTAACTGGAAATGTGGGTCATGTCAGGCCCACTGAACTCACATTGAAAACATGGCCACAATGTATTGCCGCCCAGGCCTGGTGCTGGCCAAAGGCCGGGGACCCAGTCCCTGAGGCAGTGGAAGCTGTAAACACACTGGCTGAAACATGGACCATGTCACAAACACTTCATCCACTCAACAACCCCGGCCAAGGCCTGGAGGACTCTGTGAAAGGCTATGGCCTTGCTCTGCACTTTACTCCTTGCTCAGAACCTGAGATCCCCTAAATAAGTGTATCCTATGCTCTGGGACTGTCTGCTATCCTGTCCAATTGGACCAAGACTAGGATTCCTTTTCTGAGAATGCGTTAGAGAAGCAGGGCATGTTTTATGGGGTGGCCTGGAGTCAGAGGTGACGGTAGGCATAGACTATGTCGATGAAACCCTGAAGACCAGGGCAGGGTGGGGTGGCTTGGAGAACCCTGGCTGCTGGGTTCTTTTCACCAATGGAACAAGCAAACACTGAAGCTGGCAGTGGCCTCCAGGGTGTCTCACCCAAACTTCTTATTTTAAAGGTAGAACTCTGAAGCCTCAGAAAGGTTTTGTAACTTGGCCAAGTAAGAGCAGAAGTGCGAACTTTGACTCAAATCTTTGCAATCCCTTCACTATACCCAAGCACCTTTTTAAACTCCTTTCAAAAGAATCCGGAAGTGAGGTTGATAGTTTGACAGATCTGATAGTTGCTTTATGAAAACAGAACTTCAAATTTCTTGGTGGCTCAGAGACAATTCACATTCCCCTTCTCACAGTGCCATGACTCCTCCTTGCCAGGTTATTTACAAACACAAAACAGATACTGGGTTTCTAAACTGGTGTGAAGCAAGATTTTAGGCAATTCTCCAAGGCTTGCTGGCATCTGCCTCTGTTCAAGGCGGCAGCTGTGGCTTCAGGTTGAAAGAAATGCTTCCTTCACATGCACATCTCTGAATATTTTCTTCTCATCTCTATATATGGATGACCTCAACTGTTGTCTACAACTCTCACATTGCCTTATGCCATAAAACCAAAGTGGGTTCCAGTCTCCTTGGGAAGTGGTTATCCCTGGTAGGTTTTACAAGTGACATACTCAAAGATGGCAATGGTGGCAGAGGCTTTCCATGCTCTGGTGAATTGTACATGCATTTGACCTTTCTAAAAATTGGCTTGGTTGTGTGTGAAAAATTTTAAATGGCACGTATCTTCTTACTGTCTAAGAATCCAGGTAAATAAAATGCAAACAAGATATAAATATAAAAGGAGAAATAATATAAAGTGCAAACAAGACATAAGTATATTTATTTTACTATTATTCAGTTATAAACTTTAATAAACAACATGTATTAATAATATTTGTTATGTTTATTATAACATTATTTAGGAAGCAGAGAATTAAATGTCTAAAACAGAGTAGTGGTTAAATTGAGCCATACTGAAATACTATGCAGTTATTAAAAAGTAATGTTTTCAGAGAATATTTGTAAGAAAAATACTCATAGTATGTTAAATATTAAATATAAGATATAAAAATGAATTTATAGTAGTCTTTAGTTTTATAAAAAGGATCTGTAATTTATATGTGAGCTTTAAAAACTGGAAATAAAAGAAAGTACTAATGGTACTAATATCAGGACTCATAGATGATTTTTTAAAATATTTTAATTATTCATTCATGAGAGACACAGAGACAGAGACACAGGCAGAGGCAGAGACACAGGCAGAGGGAGAAGCAGGCTCCATGTGGGGAGCCTGAAGTGGGACTCGATCCCGGGTCTCCAGGATCACGCCCCAGGCCAAAGGTGGTGCTAAACTGCTGGGCCACTGGGGCTGCCCCGTAGATAATTTTTTAAAAAATTATTCACAATATCTGAATTTCCTCCAATGAAGACTCATTTTTTGAGTAAAAAATTACTCAAAAGGACTTCTGTTTCTGGAAAGATGGAGTAGCATTTTTCCCTATTCTGCCTTCTAAGTACAACCAAAAACTCTGGACATTATATGTAAAACAAAGATAAGAAGATTCTGAAAGATGGAGAGAAGAAGTCACACCATTTGAGGACATTAAGACCCAAGGAATAACATGGCAGTGAATTCCTTGGGTTTTCTTTTTGCCTCATATAACCCAGACCTGAACCTGAAAAAAGGCAACAGCCCGGAAACATCAACAGGCACAGAAAAAAATCCCCAACAAAAAAAGCCTGTTTTATCTAGCCAAAGGACAAGGAAAAGGGTGCCTATCAAGATGGAAGCTGTTTAGACAATAACCATTCTATGCCAGCCAAACATCACAGAAAAAAATTTGGCCTTACTTACAATAGCAAAGGCCACATTGAGAGCCCAGTCTTTCACCCTTGTTATAACTTCCCATGAGGGTAATGTCAGAGAAGACCACAGATGGAACAAGGACTTTCATCCATGCTGCAGAGTAATGAGTCTCCTCTTCCTTCTCCTGACCTCACAATGTCTGTGAGTCTCATGTAGAGAAACTGGACTTTTACCTCCACCAATCAACAAGGTAATGATTTCTTCCCTGTCAGGGAAGTGTCATAGAAAGCCAGATGAAATTGAGGGTTTAAGTAAGTACCAGAATTTCATAATACACAAAATGTTCAGGCTTCAGTCAAAAATTACTTATCATACCATGCACCGGAAAAAAATCACAATTTGAATTAAAAAATCAATAGATGCTATTTTTGAGATGACAGAAATATGAGAATAATCTGACAAAGATTTTAAAATGGCCATGATAAAAACACACTTGAAACAAATGAAAAAATAAAGTTCCAGAAAAGAAATAAAGACTAAGCACACACACACACACACACACACACACAGCCACAAGAAATCCCCAAACTAAAAAAGAACCAAAAGGAAATTTTAGAATTGAAATATACAATACTGAAAGTTAAAAACTTAATGAAAGGGCTCAACAACAGAATGGAAGGGACAAAAGAAAAAAATTCAGTGAAGTTGAAGATAGAAATTTCCCAAACTGAACCACAGAAAAAAAATAGACTGAAAAAAAATTAGCAGAGGCTTACAGACCTTGGAACTATAATAAAAAAAAATTAACATCTGTGTCATCAGAGTTCCAGAAAGATAAAACAAAGATGGCAGAGATAAAAAGCACCTGAAGAAACAACGGCTAAAAATACCCCAAGTTTGGCAAAAGATATACACCTACAGATTAAAGATACTGAGAAAGTCCTTACCTGGATAAACCCAAAGAAATCCATACCAAGACATATCATGTCAAACTTCTGAAAACTAAGGCAAAAGGAAAGAAATCCTGAAAGCAGAAAGAGAGAAATGACACATTATCTCTGGCGGGAAATTCAAATGTCAGCATATTTCTCATTAGAAACTATAGAGGCCAGAAGAAAGTGGCACATTTTTTGAGTGCTGAAAAAAAAATCAGGCCAGAATATATATCAAATGAAATATATCAAGTGAAAATATCCTCCACGTAAGAAAGGGAAACTAAGATATTCTTGGATGAAGGAAAATAAAAATAATTTGCTACTCACAGACCTATCCTAAAATAAAGACTAAATGAAGTTCTCTTAAAAAAAGAAAAAAGAAGGAATAGGAAAGGAATCTTGGAACATCATGGAAAAAGAATTACAGAAGGACTAAAATATGAATAAATACAGTACATTCTCCTTCTCTTGAGTTTTCTAAATTATGTTTGATAATTGATGTGATTCTAAATGTACTTAGATGAAATGTTTAAGACTATTACATTATAAATGAGGGAAGGCAAGGGGACCTAAAAGGAAGGTCTCTAAACTTCACCTAAACTGACAAAATGTTAATACCATAGATTGTTATGTTAACCACCAAAAAAAGCTGTATAAAGAGGTATCCTCAAAAATATAGATAAATCAGAATGGAAAACTAAAGAATGTTCATCTAACTCTATAGGAAAGCAAGAAAAATATAAAAAAGAGAATAAACAGAAAAAAACAAATACAACAGTAGATTTAAGCCCTAACATATCACCAATTACACTAAATGTAAATGATCTAAACACTCCAATTAAAAGATAAAGAATGACAGATTGAATTTTAAAAGTTACTATATATACTGTCTAAAGGAAACCCACTTCAAATATACCAATAGAGGCAGACTGAAAGTAAAATTATGGGAAAATAGATCCTGCAAACATTAATGAAGGAAATCAGGAGTGGCTATATTACTATAAGATAAAGTAGATTTATTTCTAAGAAAAGAAATTACTAGAGACAGAGAGGTACATTACAAAATGATAACAGGGTCAATCTTTCAAGAAGACATATAAATCCTAATGTATGCACCAAGAAATAAAGCTGTCAAATATGTGCATACAGTGGGGGCAGAGGGGGGAGTAACTAATAGAATAGGAAGTATAACTAGAAAAATATACAATTACAGTTAGAGACTTCAACAATGGTTATTTCTACCATTGATATAATAGCTAGACAAAAAATCATCAAGGACACAAAATCCTCAATTACACCACCAACTAACCAATTCTAATTGACATTTATGGAATATTCTTCTCAAATATCCACAGAAATATACGAAGATATCTTGGGTCATAAAGCAAAACTCAAGAAATTTTAAGTACAGAGGACAAACCAGTGATTTCTAGAGGGTAGGTGGGTCAAGGAGGGGTAAAATAGATAAAAGGGATATAGAGTACATTACGAAGTAGAAGAGTACACTGAGTCATATATAGAACTGTTGAATCATTATATTTTACACCTAAAACTAATATAACACTGAGTGCCAATTACACTTCAATAAAAAAGAAACAATTTATAGAAAACTTTTTTTTAAAAGTTTAAATCATTCAGAATATATTGCTGATCACAATAAAATGAAATTAGAGATCAATAACAAAGATCAAGAGAAATCTCTAAGTACTTGGAAACTAAGCAAGGTGGTTCTAAATAGTCCACACTCAAAAGAGGAAGTCTCAAGGGAAATTAAAAAGTATATTTCAATTTAATTAAAATCGAAACATAGCAAAATAGCTAAAACAGTTGGCAGGGGAATTTATAACACTAACATATTTAAATTAGAAGGAAAAGGGGAACATACGGAGGAGAGGAATATGGCACCACATTGGGAGGACCAAAAACAGATAACTATCAAATCATCCTAAATATCCTAGGAATCAACCTGAATTCTGACAGAACAAACTCCACAACTAGAGGGAGATACGAGGCTACATCAAACAAGTGCAGTTTAGGGGAAAAATGGATCACAGAGGCTGTGGAGGAGAAGGAGCTGTGTTCATGGAGATGGCAGGAGAGAGAGAGAGAGGGAACACACAGGGGAATGCATGAGGAGAACTTTTCCCCAAAGCCAATGGCTTGGAAAATGAGAGGGGCTGAATTTTGTGAGTTCTTGCAATCAGAAGGGCTTAAAACCTGGAGTTTTAAATGTCAGCAGAGCCTGGAAGAACATGCTGTTCCTGGAGGGAAAGTAGGCAAACAACCTAGAGGCAGACAGCATGGATACAGTGATTCAAAGAATGCCTGGGACACACAGTGAGGAGATTATTTGCTTTTCTCAGAGCGTGTCCCTATGGAGATGCCTCTTCAGAACAAAAGAGCTAGCCAGCACACCCCACCCCACCCCATGAACACAGAGTCATCTGTGGGAAGAGCCCAGTGCCTACATTGACTGCCTAACTTGCTTTAACTAAGACCCAACCTGGGAACACCCCTTCTCAATCACATTTGCCCCAGTTCAAGGATGGTGGGCCTTGCCACTCAGAACATTAGCACAAAACCCTGCCCACAACACAACACCAAACCAGAGGGTTCTAGGGCCTCAATTCCAGTGGAGGTAGAAACAAGTCTCATTTCTCAAGCATATCAGAGTGCACCTACTTAAAACTAGCCACACTCAGGCCAAGGACCAAACACCGTACACAGTAGGCAAGGAGAGCCTCTACATGTGACTGGCTTGAAGGATAGAGTAGCCAAAACACAACAGCAGAGTGCATGCAGCACACACCAGAGACACTCCCTGGAGGACCCAGCCCTGGGCATTACATGACCTCTTCTTCATAAGACCATTACTTTTAGGAGCAGGAGACATCAGTGACTTTTCTAACACAGAGAAGAAGGTTGAGACTTAGGCAAAATGCAAAGACAGAGGAATTTTTCCAGTATCAAAAATGACTTGGATTATCACTAGAGATCCTAAAGACATCAAAAGGATAATGAGGTGACATTAAAATACATAAACTTGACAACTTTGATGAAATGGCCCTGTTGCTAAAAAGTACAAAGTATCACAACTCACCCAAAATAAAATAGGTAATTTGAATAGTCCTGTAACTATAAAATATTAAATTCATAAACTCTCCAAAATAAAATTTTAGGCCCAGATGGTTTCATGGAGAATCTGACCAAGTGTTTAAAGAATTAACACTAATTCTATGTGAATTCTTCTAGAAAATAGAAAAGGAGGATACACATCCCAGTTCATTTTTTGAAGTTAGTATTACTTTGATGTCAAAATTAGAAAAAGACAATACATAAAAGAAAAATACCAATCAATATCTTTTGTGAATATACATGCAAAAACCTTTAACAAAATATTAGGAAATAGAATTTATCAATATATAAAAACAATTATATATCTTTACAAAAAGATTTTATTTACTTAATTGACAGAGAGAGAGAGAGTAGAAGGCAGAGGGAGAAGGAGAAGAGGGAGAGGGAGAAGTAGACTCCTCACTGAGTGGGCAGTCAGATGTAGGGCTTGATCCCAGGACCCTGGGATCATGACCTGAGCTGAAGTCAGATGCTTAACCAACTGAGCCACCCAGGCGCCCCATAGAAAACAACCATATATCTTAATCAAGTAGGACTTATCATAGTGATAGAAAATTGCTTAAATATTCTAAAAAAATCAATGTAATCCATTCTGTTAACATGCTAAAAATTTACATATTTAAGTAAATCAGTGGAGAAAAAGCATTTACAAAATTCTAAACTCATTCATGACAAAAACGCTCAGAAAAGTAGGAACAGAAGAGAACTTCCTCAACTTGGTAAGAACATGTACAAAAATCCTACAGTTGACATTATACTTAATGGCAAAAGACTAAATACTTTCCACCTAAGATCAAGAAGAAGAAAGAATGTTCTGTCTCTCAACTCTCATGTAACACAGTACTGGAAGTTCTAGCCAGTGCAGTGAAGCAAAGAAATGAAATAATGGGTATACAGAACAAAGAAGAAAAAAATATGTGTTTGTGTGTGGAGGATATGATGTTTTGTGTAGAAAATCCTAAGCAACCTACAAAACTTCCCAAAGTTTTAGCTTATTAATTTTACTAATTTATTAGTAAATTACTTATTTAATTTGATTAATTACTTATTAATAATACTAATAAGCTAATAACCTAATAATAAAGTCCTGCCAGGTCACAGCATATATGACTGACATAGAAAAATCAACTATTTTTCTATATGCTAGCAAGGAAAATGTTAAAGATACAATTCTATTCATAATTGTTAAAAATAAGAAGTATTTCAGTGTAAATAGAATAAATCATATAAGATATGTATGCTGAAAACTACAAAATGATAACTAAAGACATCAAAGAAGATCTAAATAAACAGAGACATACCATGTTCATGGATCAGTACCAATGCAAGGATGTCCTCCCTCACCACCGCTCTCCAACATGATACTGGAAATCCTAGCTGATGCAATAAACAAGAAAAAGAAGTGAAATATATAGGAAACAAAATAAAATTGTCTTTACTCACAAATCACTTAATTCCCTATATAAAACACCAACAAAATCTACAAAAATTCTCCTGAAACTAATAAACAGGTATTGAATAAGGTTGCTGGATAAAAAGGTCAATGTACGAAAGTCAATTGCTTCTCTTCAACAAGCAACTAGAAATTGAAATTAAGAAAACTTAAGCATCAAAAATGAAATACTTACGTGTAAGTCTTACAAAATATGTACAGTATGTATATGCAGAAAACTATAAATTATAATGGTAATGAAAGAAATAATAAATGGAGAGATTTTCCATATTCATGGAATAGAAATCTCTATTAAGAGTTTTAAATATTAAGACATCACTTTTTTACAACTTGATGTATAGACTTAATGTAATACCAATTAAAATCTTGATAAGCTACTTTGAAGATATTGGCAGACTGCTTCTAAAATTTATATGTAAAGGCAAAAGACCTAGAACAATGCAATACAAAAGAAGAAGAGCAAAGTTGGAAGAGTCAACTATCCAATTTCAAGACTTACTATAAATTTACAATACTCAAGATATCATGGCATTGGCCAAAAATTAGACAGGTATCAATGAGACAGAATAGAGAACCCGGGAAGAAACCTGCACAGATGTAGTCAACTGATTTTTTTTTAATAAAAGACCAAAGGCAATTCAGTGAAGAAAGCATAATTTCTTCAACAAATGATTCTGAACAGTTCAATGTCCATATGTTCGCCTCACCTCCCCACCCCTGCCCAGACCCTAAATGTAAAATGCAAAATTATGACATTATATAATTAGTTCTAGGGAAAAAAAGTGACAGAAAAGCCTATATGACCTTGCATTGGTGAGTTTTCAGATACAACATCAAAGTGTGATCCATAAGTAAAGAGGAAAATTCATAAGCTAGTGTTTATTAAAGTTTAAATCTCTTTATCCTCAAAAGATACTCTTAAGAGAATGAAATAACAAGCCACTGCCTGGGAGAAAATTTATGCAAAACATACATCTGATAAAGGACTTGTATCCAAAATATATACAAAGAACTGATAAAACCCAACAATACAAAACAAGGAAGTCAATTTAAAAATGAGCAAAAGATCCTGAACAGATATTTTACCAAAAATAATACATAGATGGCAAATAAGCATATGAAAATATATTCAACGCCATTTGTCAATGGGAAAATGCACTTTAAAACAGCAAGATACCGCTTTGCACCTATTAGAATGGCTGAACCCAAAACCCGAAACCCCCTGCATAATAATTGCTGGTGAAGATGCAGGGTAAAAGAAACTATCATTCCCCACTATTAGGAATGGAAGGGCTACTTTGGAAGAGAGTTTGGTAGTTTCTTACAAAGTTGAATATGTGTAGTTGAACCCCTAAGTATTTAGGGGTTGATTTGAAAATGTATGCCTACACTAGGACCTTCATGTAAGTGATTATAGGGGCTTTATTCACAATTGCTTCAAACTGGAAGGAATTGAAATATCTTTCAGTAAGTGAATGGATAAACCAATTGTAGTGCATCCATACAGTGGAATACTATTTCATGATAAAAAGGAATGAACTATGAAGCCAAGAAAAGACATAGAAGAACATTAAATGCATATTTCTAGCCAGTCTCAAAAGGCTGTATACTGTGTGATTCCATTTATATAACACTCTAGAAAA
The DNA here is from genome assembly GCF_018345385.1 of Vulpes lagopus. Lineage (NCBI taxonomy): Eukaryota > Metazoa > Chordata > Mammalia > Carnivora > Canidae > Vulpes > Vulpes lagopus. Next base: position 23,327,828 of record NC_054833.1, read on the forward strand.
GACAAAATTACAGAGATCATAAGCCCGAAGTGTTGTGGGGTTTTGTTTTGTTTTGTCTTGTTTTGCTTTTTACATATTGGTTGGAATTCCAAAAATTTTCAACCTCCAAGGCAAGATGGCAGCAACCTTGGTAATGTCAGGGCGTACTGATCTGGTGTTCAGCTTTCTGATGGCCACCCTGCATCACAGAAGGCTGCAGAAATGTTTCCGTGGTTTCTAGAGAGGCTTTTATTAGCCTAATGTGTTTTTTACATTTCTATCAGTGTTCTGTTATTTTTCCATGTCTTTGGGACTCTCTAGATTCGGCACAGCAAGCCTGGCCATGCCTACTGAATCTTCACATCATGTAGTAGAAGGGTTTTTAAACCCCCTCCTGTGTCTGTCAGAACTCTTCAAGGGCCAGAGGAAAGGCTTAAATTTTTTGGACATTTGAATAGCATTCTGTTTGAACAGGAAGGGAAGCAAGTAGCATGGCTCTTGGGGTCCATCACGGCATCTTCCCAACTCATCACGGCGACTCTGCATTCAGGACATCATGTTGACAGCTTGAAATGAACCAGGGTAGGAACACCAGGGAAACTGACAAATGTTATCAATGAGGGTTTTGCTACCATCTCCCCCTCCAAACCCAACACCCCCACCAAAAACCAGTTGTTAAACACTTACCAGCACACACCACTGCAAATAACAACAGCTAGCTTTAATTGAGGAAAAGATTTCTGAACTTTGCATATTCTAGCTAGAGTGAACTTTTTGAAAGGTAAATCTGACCCCGTCATTTACTTGCTTAAAACATGTTCATTGACCTTAGAATAGAGACCTTAACGTGCCTGCTGGGGTGCTACATGGCTGGGCCCTGTCTGTCTCTCTCATTGGATCTCATCTAGAGTTAGCTACGGCCAACTTTTTCCAATCCTTAGTCTTCCTCCCAATCCTTAAATGCCCCATGCTTCTATCTGCAGTGGGGTCTTTGCACCCTCTATGCCCTTAGTGTAGGTTTCCAGGGACTGCCCCAGCTTTAGCACTGAAAATACCGCATCCTGAGGACTCCCTAAGCCCTAGGCAAACACTACTTATGTGATGTTCCTCCTCAATTCACTGAGTTACTCTTTGTCCAACCTTTGCTCAAGTGTCATCAAAGCAGAGAAATTTTCCCTGACTTCCTCACCTTTACCTGTTTCCCTCACACAGACAAGATCAACCCCTGCGTTGATGCTTTGATAACTTTGATAACACCTCTACTTCATGGCATGATACTTATTGTGATTTTAGTCATAAACTCATTCTTGTGATTATTTGATTAATGTCTGTCTTTCCTACTACACAGCATGGGAATAGGGATCATGTCTGGTTTGCTTAGCATTGCATCATTTGTGCCTAGCCTAGAGCCCAGCATATTTAAATGTTTATTCAAATATTTGTTGAATAAATCAATGAATAAAAGAACTCCCCATCCCCATTGGTCTTCCCAACGCATAATTACATCCCCTGTGGACTGGAGCACAGAACTGCTTAAAGGTGGGGAAGAGAAGAATGGAAAAGATGGCACTCATTAGATGGAAAAGCAGAGGACCAGAGCTTTAAAAAAAAATCTTTTTAAAAGGCATGCAAGAGAGCTGGGAATGTGTCAAAACTGAATTTCTGCCTTCTTTCTGGTTTGGGCCTATAGTGAGCCTCAAACATGGCAGGGACAGCCTGAGTATTTCAAGGTGTCAACATATGACCATTGTATTTGGACACTCAAACATATGCTTTCATTTTTGGTAAGGCTATACTCCTATTTGAGGCTTATTTTGTAATGTTTGATCCACCGCAATATAATTGAAATAGAAAAGCATCTCATTTTAGAACCGCAAGCCAATACCGAAACACATCATCCTTTATACAGAAGGAGTGTGTGAGCAAGAGTTCCCGCTGGTTGTAACTGTGCTCCCACCACCATCTGAAGCCTGGAGCAACATGCCCCACACCCCCTGTAGGCCCAGGCAAAGACTCTGGAAAATGTAATCCATGTACACTTTCAGTTTACTGACAACAATAATTAATTAGTGTTAAAATGAGAGCAGCAAACACTCTTTGTTTGAGGCTTGTTTCTTCATTCATTTTCCATGTCCCCCAATTAGGCAACACTTGTGGGTGGGAAGTGTTTTTGCTTTAAGGAATTAGTTAAAAATAAAAAGGATCATTTTGCATAGTGCAACGAAAAGCTGTCCCCCCAACCCCCCGAAAATCACCTCATACATTCCCATTGCTGTCTGCTGGAATCACAAGAGACTACGCCAACTGGCAACCACGGGTGTGCATTTTTAACTCGCTGGGGAGTGAAGCAAGGAAAACATTTTTGTAAGGCTGTTTAAAAATTATTTGCAAGGGAAACAATTAAAAAAATGTGTGGCCATTTTCTTGATGTCGAAGAAATGCTATATCCAACATCCAGTTCCATGGGCCAATTTTTTCCCTACAAGATTTATGAAATAAATGCCGCCAAGCAGACAGAAATCTAAATAGTAACATGTTTCACTTTAATAGAACTTTAATTTAATAAGAATAATACCCAAAATATCCAGACAGTTTTATAGCACTCTAGTCATGGCATCCCACTTTCTCTCTGGAACCCCCGGGATGATAAATACGCTCTTGTCCATCACCACCAGAAGCTGCCTGGTAACCAGCTGTCAGGATGACCCTGGCTGGGCCTTCGATCTTCCAAAATTAGTTGGGAATTCCATTTCTCAGCAAGCACACATATGCCACATCTCTAGGCGGATACTATGGCTTCTACTCAGAAACCCTCACTTCTTGTTTGGTAAATCTGAAGCTCATGAATAACCCCCCTGTCTATACACACTGACAGGCCACAGCTCATTTTCAAAGTCAAATAACAACGCTGTGGAAAGGTTCTATTTTTATTGTTCTTTGGGATAGAGTATCTAAACACGGCGGTGACCTTTTATAAAATCACAAAGTGGGGGGTCCAGATGGATATCAACCCTGGCTTCTCCCGCTGTCACACAGCAGAGCGTTCTTTCGAAAACTTTCCTAAGACAAAATGGTGCAAAGAAGCAATTGCCGTTCCACGCAAGTGAAAATCCTCTTTGCGTTTCTTCCTGTTAGTGCAGACGGGTACTAACGTAGGTCCTTCATAACAGCTAAGAGGCATAAAGCAAGATTTCAGACGGCAGAGAAACCTGTATGTGTTCTGGGGGGATGCCGTCTGGGTTTTCCTCTGTGCATCCGTGTGTATGTGTGTGTGTTGAGCTGTTTTAACTCTGCATTGATTCATACCCGGGTCTCGCCTACTTCAGGACTGGCAGGCCTGTGGCTCACGAGCTGTTTCTCCCTCCGTGCAAGGCACCAGCGACAACCAGTCAGTCAACACCGTTTTTGGCGGAGACCAAAGAACAACCTCAAGAATCTTTCTCGAAATAGTGCTCCAGAGAGCAAGCCCCAGTCCGTTAAATGAGCTCAGCATTAAAAACTACCTGCCGATCTCCAGTTTATACGTTTTGACTGTTTGAACAATACAAGCAACTCCCTTAAACAATTGGCATTTGGGGGAAAGAACTTGGTGTGATCTGTTATTTAGAGGGCAAACCACTCTTCGCTTCGGACGTATCTCCACCGTGGCCAATGGAATGGCCACCATCCCCGCCGTCCCTAATTTGAGCTGTCAGTGTTACTTATCCCAGCCCTGAAAGTGTGTCTGCCTTTGTTTTGTGTGTCTGCCTTGTTTTTTGTGTGGCCATCCCTTGAATTCATGGGTATCCGGCTCCATCCCTAATTCCACTCCCCATGGTGGGAATATTGTTGATGCTAAATAGATGCTCATTGGCTCGAATTGAAAGCATTTAGATGACTTATTCGACTGTAATTCAGCATTTCTGGAAGGGAAGCTAACTGCTTTCGGGAGTCCAGGAAGCGTTTGATGTCACGAGACAAAACCAGGGCCAGCAAAATGCGAGAGTGAGGAGTAGGCTTCCAAGCATTTTAATTGCAATTAGAACCAAGAACCAGTGTTTCAAAGTGCAGCTGCTAATTCAAGGTTCATCCGAACCGGGGGGGACGCTTTGGTCAGCAAAACTGGACAAGAAAACCTCCTGAGAACAAGCTGTCTCATAAGATTTCCGTTACCTGCTGCTTCGGTCGTCCTGAAAATACCTCCGGGGCAGCCTGTCCAGTGGTGGTTTTGGCACTTCTCACCCCAGATGGAGCCCGCAAGGGCAGGAGTGCACAGAAATCAAATGTCCTGGGAGGAGAGTTGATTAAATGTTTTCAAACCTCAAAAAAAAAAAAAAAAGAAAAAAAGAAAAAAATCAGTTCAGGTAGAGTTCAAGTTTTGGGGTCAAGCTTCAGGGACCCCTGGGACTCTTTTGTAGTGAGGCCATTAACTCACTCCTTGAAATCGTACCCCAGAGAGCTTATCGAGAGCCACAGTCTTAGTTCACAGCCCTGCCCCTTCTTTGTTTTGTGTGGTCCGTTTGTCACTGAGTGAACCCAGAATCCTGCGGCCTCCCGTCTGCTAAGGAAAATGGGAGCCAAGTCACAGAAGAATTCCGCATTCATCCAGAGTCAGATGCCTTCCTCATTTTCCACACTTCCTTCTCCTTTTCTCTTGAAATCAGAACTTCAAATGGCTGACCCTTGCGCAGATCTGTTTTCCTGCCGAGATAGTATCGTTTCAAGCTGCTTTTGCACATGGAAACCCTTCAAGGACCTTGCTGACACCCCCTCTGCGGACCCGCTGACAGATGAAGCTGGCAAAAACAAGCCAGCGTGTGTTTGAGAAACGAAGAAATTCCAAGATTTCTACCTAGTTTTGAGCACTTTCCAGATGTTATCCAGCGTGGCTGACTTGAGGGACGGGATCCTATTTTTCTGAGTAGGAAGTCAGGCTTCCCTTTCACGGGGGTGCAAGAATAACTCGTGGCATCCCTGCTGGGGCTTCTCCCCGCGTGTCCCTGCTGGCTTGTCCCTTGGGCCCCGCAGCCCTGACCCTCCGGGAAGGGGAGATGGATCTCGAGGACTCCTTAGGGAAGGCCAACCACGTCACCGCCGAAGATGATGAACGTGATGACACCCGGGACCCCGGGTTGCCCAGGGGGAAGCTGCGGGGCCTGTGGCTCGGCGCTGATGGGAAGAGCCACACCTCCAGGGCTGGGGGAGAGCAGCCTGCGCGATGAGGGCCAGGGGACCCCGATAAACACCCGTCGGGCTTCCCCCCTGGTGCCCTGCTACCTGCTAACCCATTCATCAAACGCGTCCGGGGAGCTGATGAAATGCGTGATGAGGACAGTGGGGCTTCCTCTGCCGGGTCCCCACAGCCCCCTGTGATGCCTAAGGGGAAATCGTCAAAGTGTAGAGGTCGGCTCAGTGTCCAAAAGCGTGTCTTCATGTTGCCTTATAGGGACTAACTTAGCTCAACTAGTAAGCAGACATCAATTCTTTTTTAAAATTAATTAAACATTTTATTTATTTCTTTATTCCTGAGAGACACACAGAGAGAGCGAGCGAGAGAGAGAGAGGCAGAGACCCAGGCAGAGGGAGAAGCAGGCTCCCCGCAGGACCCCGACGTGGGACTCAATCCCAGGACCCCGGGGTCACGCCCTGAGCCAAAGAATATAAAAATATTCATTTTTATAATTTTGAATATATAGGTACAGATGTCAAAGCCTCAGTATAGATAACAGGCACACGCAGGCAGCTGTGCTGTGTGAATGTGCGTCATTTTAAGACCTAAAGGTCGACTCCAGCAGAAGGGGCAGGGCCGTGTGGCAGGACAGCTTTAGGACTGTCCTGCCGGAGCGAAGCCACCGCCTGCAGCCCTGCGTGCAGCAGCCCAGCGGAGGGCACCCCGGTGTGGTCCCCAGCTCCCCACCCACCCCTGACCATGGCGGAGCTTGGCTCTCTGTGTGGACGCCTTCCACGGTGGGCCGCGCCCTGCAGCTCCCAGGAGGAAACAAGGGACTGGGTGGAGAGGTCCTGTTCTAACACGTTGGGGGGGCACCCAGACTCTGCGGAGGAAGGGGCCGGGCAAGGAGCTTGTCCAGGTGAGACCCCCTGGGCCTCCGCGGTCCTCAGGTGCACGGGACTCTCTGGGACCGAAGAGGAGGGCCCTTTTTGCACCCAGAGGAAGCAGATGGAAACCCGACTCTCCACGGAGCACGTTGAGGGGCGCCTTCCTGGGTGCTTCTGACCTGGGGCCTCCCCCCTCCCCGGGTCAGTGCGGAGAGCATCGCCCCTTCCCTTCCTTGGTGCCCCTTCTCCGTGGAGCCAGAGGTGACACATGGATCAGTGCTGTAGTCTCTGTCGCCCGTTCTCCTGCCCTCCACAAGGCAGCTGCACGCGGGACCTAAACCCACGGGCGTGTGTGTGTGTGTGTGTGTGTGTGTGTGAGTCGCCATAAAACTTTATAGGTAAAAACAGGTGTGGCCTGGATTTGGCCACCGGCCACAGTCTGCTAACCCCTGTTTGGGGAGATTCAATTCTGTTTGTTCATGTGGTTTGTGGTTTCAAAGGCGGAGAAGTCAGGGCGGTGGCAGATCCAGGCCCCAGAGATGCCGCGTGGCCCCCGCATATCCCCCTGGAGAGGGACATTCCAAGCAGACATGCCAGCCTGACCGTGCATCCTGCCAAGAGCCTCCAGCTTATGGTCTCCTTGCTCAGCTTGGGCCGTGACTGTCCCCGTCCAGACCCGAGCTCGCACACGTCTAGACAGTGTTTCGGTGGCAGACTGCCTCCCCCATCTGCTGGCCTCAAGGGAGATTGTCATCGTAAGGGCTCAGGCCCCATGTGCCCTGTTAGAGAGCCTTCTTCCCCCTCAACATTAACCAGCGGGGACAGTGAACTTGCGACGTGCTTAGCTCCCCGATGTGAGCCTGCCCCAAGGCCCGCTTGGGCCCTGCCAGGACCAGAGCCATTGTCCCCACCGTGCGGGGAAGCGACAGGGTGGGGCAGCGGGAGTTCCTGCTCCCCTTCTGCCTACGGGATGCACTTGGGGACACTCGGCCACACCGGTCCCCGTGCCTCAGTTGACATGTGATCCTTCAGCCAAACAGGTGAGCATCTGAGCCAGTCTGGCGGCCCAGGGCTGCCCCCGCACCGCGGGCTTTGGGTGAGAAGGCGGGGATTCTTCTGGCCTGGCGTTGAGAAATGAGAAGTGCCATTGGAGCGCACACCCTTTTCACCTGGGAGGCGAGCCCAGGCCACCTGAATCCAAACCAGGTGGTTCCTCAGGCCTAAGGACAAGCGCAGTGGGGCCAGGCCTGGGGCCCGAGGACCACCAGAGCAAGGGCGCGTTTTGAGAATGTGCCCCAGTGCCATGGGGGCCCCCAACCTGCCGCAGGCCTGGCCCCTCTGCACCCCAGCGCCGAGAGCATCCCTGGCAGGCGGCTTTGGAGCTGGTTCAGCGGAACCCGGAGCTCTCCCCCCGCGGCCCCCCCTTCCTCTGCATCGTGCCCCGGGGCGGGAGGGGGCGGTTTGTCTTGGCAGAGGAAGCAGGTGCCCTCCCAGTGCTGAGATCTGAGCCCCGTCAGGAGTGTCAGCGGTGACCTGGAGTCTTGGGTGGCCGCCTTCACGCTCTCACTTCCCCTTGTCAGCTGATACATCTACCACCCACACACTGGAAGGTTCCAGCGAGCCCGGAGATCCCTGCCGGCGGGAGCGCTGACCTCCCCTGCTCCCACCCCGACGGCCGGGCCTCTGCAGGAGCCGGGGCCGCTTGGAAGTCCCGGGCTCTGCTTTTTCATAAACAACGAGGGGGGTGGGGAGAGGTGAGCATTTAGACATGTGGCCTGTGAAACATTAGCCTCCGACTGATAATTGAAATAGGGCCTTGCAAACAGATGATGCCTTAGACGTCCAGAAGCCTCTCCTAAGTTGCCTTTGAAAAGACCAGCGGGATCAACAGGCTATTTTTCCGAGACTGGGCCTGTCTGGGGCCTCTGATCACACGGCATCACCCCGACGGGCTCTTCGCTCCATACTTTATCATTAAGTTCCCACGCAGCGTCCTGGAGGCCAGGCCACCCCCAACCGCCACGGAAGTCGTCAAGCTGTCCTGTCCACAGCCATGAAGACCAAGCCGGAGGAGGCCCGCGGCAGGGGCCTGGCCTCGGTTCCCGCTTCTGTCCTCAGACACAAGACATCCATTCAGACCGTGGAACCAAATCCCCCTAATTGATTTACACCGATTCCCGTCGCGTTGCCCTAGCTCTGACCTTCTCCCCCCTCTGGAAGTCATCACGGAGTTCCTGCAGACGGGCACGGCCAGCACGGGCCCTGCGTCCTCCCGGGGGTGCGGGTGCCGATCCCCTTGCAGCCCACACAGCGCCCCGCGGGAGGGAGGACACAGGTTGAAGTGGGGTCGCATGTTCCCTTCGTCCCACTCACCGCACTGCAGGAGGTGAGCGAGGGAGACAACCGGAGGGCACGGTGCTGGCTGGGGGGCTTCCAGAACACGACAGGGGAGGCGTGCACGTGAGCCCCCTGCCCAGGCAAGGTTTCAGGTGGGCGAGCCCAGTGCCAGGGGCCTTGGAGGCTTGGGGTTGGTATTCCAATGACAACGGCCTTTTTCCTCAGAGTCTTGCTGGATCCACTGCACAGAGCATTTAAAGTAGTTCCAGGAATTGAGGGCAGAGCATTATGTGCAGAATGACCAGTCGGGGGGGGGGGGGGGGGCGGGCAGCAGGCGACAAGGGCAAAAGGACGCACGTGGGGCAGATTCGGCGAGCAGGGGACGGCCACCCTGATTAAAGTGTTTATGGGCGGCTCCGGCCTCCAACATTTAGTGGCAACTGCATGCTACGCATCCTGTGTTCAACATGTACCATATACATGATTTTATTCGATTTTCACTCGAAAATCGAATAAAATAAATAAAATGAATGAAATTTTTCAACTTTCATTCTATCCACTGACACGGGAATCACTGAAGCTGAAAGAAAGTGCCTTGCCTCAGCCGGGGACGCTGACGTGTGGAGGGTGGATTGGCCCCATAGGCCTAGAGACGCTAGCACTGAGAGCACGACTGTCACACACACTCACGCCACCCCCCCGCCCAAGGCCACTTTAACACCCCGAGGAATCAGTAATGGGGAAAGAGCAATGCCTGCCAGAACAATGGCCTTTTCACTGTTCACTCCTCCCTCGCGTCCGTCACACCCACGCGTGAACTAGCGCCTGGGATGAAGGGAGGGTGTGGGTAACGTGTGGGTGGAGCAGGTGCCTGCAGCGGCAGGTTCTCGCCCCACGGTGGCTTCAACACCCAGCGGGGGATGTGGCCCTGCCGCGGGACGGCTGGAGGTGGCCGGGAGGGAGCATGTGTCACGTCTGCTGCTCCCCGTGGCCCTCAGACTATGTCGCACAGGCCTGTGGGTTTCCTGTGGCCTCTGCGTGAGAGTGCGGCCCAGGGACAGGTGAGTGGGGGTGGCCCAGCAGCCCCCAAGGTTGGCAGGTGAGTGGGGGTGGCCCAGCAGCCCCCAAGGTTGGCAGGTGAGTGGGGGTGGCCCAGCAGCCCCGAGGAGGACAGGTGAGTGGGGGTGGCCCAGCAGCCCCAAGGGTGGCAGGTGAGTGGGGGCGGCCCAGCAGCCCCCAGGGGGACAGGTGAGTGGGTGCAGCCCAGCAGCCCCCAAGGGTGGCAGGTGAGTGGGGGCGGCCCAGCAGCCCCCAGGGGGACAGGTGAGTGGGTGCGGCCCAGCAGCCCCCAAGGGTGGCAGGTGAGTGGGGGCGGCCCAGCAGCCCCCAGGGGGACAGGTGAGTGGGTGCGGCCCAGCAGCCCCGACAGGGCCCCAGGAGTCACGAGGACCCTCTCATCACTGGGAGGCCACGTCCGGGAACCCTGCTGTGCCTCCTGAGAAGGTGGGTCACGGGGAGCTCAGCCCAAGCGGTAAGGGACCCCGGGACCCCAGCTCGAAGGTCGGAGCCCGCCTGCAGCCCACCCGAAGGCTTCCTAAGTCTGGGGGCACCTGAGGCACTAGACCACAAGGCGGCTGGGAAGCGACGGGAAGCAGTCGCCAGGGCTCCTGACCCCCGCTGCCCCCGCAGATGGCTGGGCAAACGCGAGGGGCCTGAAGCCCAGGCTGCCCCCCATCAGGACCCGTGGCCGCAGCCCCGGCCCGGGGTTGTTCCAGCCTCCCCCACAGCGGCCTGGTCGCGCCTGGTGGAGGCCCCGGGACAGCTGGGGACGCCTTCCTCCTGCATCCCACCTGCGAGGGAAGAGCCAGGCCAAAAAAAAAAATATATATATATATATATAATATATATATACACACACACGTTTATTTTGAGGGGGATATTTAGTTCTTTTTATTGCGCGTCTGTATCTGCACATTATAGTGCACAGTACATTTTGTTGTGTACGTGTGCACTGTGGTATATACATTTTTGTTTGGAGGATATTTTGCAACAAAGTGCCCTTTGTTGACCCAGATGGAAATGTACTTCCCTGGTTGTAGGGGGAAGGCGTTGGCAGAGGGGGGCACCACCTCGAGCTGCAGAGGCCACTGGGGAGCCTGGACACAGCGGGCAGTGGGCACAGACCATCGTTCAGGAGATCTGATATGTTTTACTTTGGAAAAAAAAAAAAAAAGAAGAAAGAGAGGGATGGATGGAGAAAGAATCCCCCTTCTAGAAATTTATTTATTTATTTATTTATTTATTTATTTATTTATTTATTTTCCCTTCTAGAACTTTAAACGAGACATATCTGGGAAGCTACGGACTTCGTGAAAAAGCCAGTCCCGACGTCGGTGGCCCGGCCTTCCTCCCTGAAGAAACTTTGAAGTCGTCACGTCACCATCTAGAAAGGTCATAAGAAACCTGCTGGACGTCCTGGGTTCAGCGCAGCAGGATTTGGGCCGGTCAGGAGCGAGCAAGGATCCAGCCCGGGTCCGTCCCTGGGGGCTGAAGGGGTCGGCAGGGAGGCAGGTCTGTCCCTAACCTGATGCCTGAGATGTTGAATTTGCCTTGACACTGTTTGAGACTTAGGGATCAGGTGTTGCTTGGAGAGGTAACATCTGTCGGAAAGGGTTCTATGTTCACTTAAAAAAAAAAAAAAATCTGTGCTTTGCAAGATTACAGTTGCCAAACTCACTCTGTGGTGGTTGAGTCAGAGGTAGAACTGGCGATTTGTAGACCCCAGATGTGCTTTCATCACCCCATCATGAAGCATTTACATTGCTCTGTATACATGTAGCATATTGCACATTGTATTAATTTTCTCTAAGGTTCACTATTTAAAGAATTTTACTGGGTGAAATTACAGAAGTGATTTAACAAAGCAGTCTCATATAAACTATCCACATGTTAAACAACAACCCACAAAACAGATTGGCTTCTTTGGGCAGATAATGGAATTGAAGCCCAGGAAAGTGGAAGCTGTTTCCGGGTGTCTGCACATACGGTTTTCTGCTGTGGATTTCGGAAGCGGTGCTCCCTGAGATTGCACTATATATAGTATATATATATTTAAAGATTTTATTTTATTTATTTGTTCATGATATATATATATATATATATATATATATATATATATAAATCATGAGAGAGAGAGAGAGAGAGAGGCAGAGACACAGGCAGAGGGAGAAGCAGGCTCCATGCTGGAGCATGACGGGACTCGATCCCGGGTCTCCAGGATCAGGCCCTGGGCCAAAGGCAGGCGCTAAACTGCTGAGCCACCCAGGTGTCCCCATGTACTTTATATTTCGTACTTTCACCTGCGGCGCCATGCCCTTCAACTCCCCAGACATGGCGAGCCAGTGTCTTCTTTTTCCTTTTGTATCTACTTAGGTCACATGCTTATCAATGCATAGCACCTTTGTGTTTTCTCACGCTCCTTTGATCTTCAAATGTCATTGATGAGAAGGAAAATTCTCACTTTGCTGTCATCCCAGAGTTAGACCATGTGGTCATAATAAAGAAGTAGTAGAGATGCCATAATTTTATTATCTTCTTTTGCTCTTGACTTTTTCGGTGAAACTATGATTGTCCCCAATGTGGGGTCAACCACGTCAAATCCTTTTTGTAAACAAGAGGTGCACGCATGTGTGTGTGTGTGTGTGTGTGTGTGTGTATACACATACTCAGTTTTCACACTAATTTAGCTGTCTTTGTAATATCTCTGTGAGATGTGGAGAGAATCATCTTTGTGTTCTGCAAGATGAAACTGAAACCGAGATCAAATAATCCTTCACTTTTTAGAAAACATTCCGTTTTCTTTTGTGAAAAAATATTATTTTATAAGAATTCTACTGGCTTGGGCCAATATTTATCCAGGTTAAAATATTTACCAATATACTAACCAAGCATTAATCAGAGGGCTGCTAAAACATATTGTTTCTTTTTTGAGACTACAAAGTAGTCACCAAGTTCATTGAGGCTTTTAGGGCAGCTGTGTGGTGGCGGGAAGGTTTGGGAAGGTGGCAGGGGCAGGGCGTCCACCTAGTAACGAGTGAACCTTCCAATGACCCCGGACAACTGACTTCACCTTAAGCTTGCTCATTTTCACCAGCAAAATTGAAATCATGTCCACTACACCTGAGGTTCTGTTATTATGACTATCAGAAAAGGTCGTATTTGTCAAGGTTTTCTGAACTACAAGTTACTTTACACTTGTGTATATGATTATACATTATTATATGTGTATCCTTTGCATATGTATTATATCCTATACCTCCATGTATGGCAATGCATTATTACAATCAGGATGGAAGTCATTTCATTTCAGAAAGGGTAGATGCATTTTCTTTCTTTCTTTCTTTTTTTTTTTTTTTGCATTTTCTAAATTCAGTAAAAGCAAGCCTTTGCTCTAGACCCCTTGATACAATACAACTGATTTTTAAAATGATTTTAAAATGAGATTCTCCTTTAAGCAAAACGATTTATAAAAACAAACCTCGAATACCTCCAACAAAAGGTCATTGTAAAGAAAAAGCACGTTTTATGGATTCAAATAGACTTCAGATTAACACTAGTCCTTCAAAGATGTGTGAGATTAGATGACATTGCTGGAAAATATATTACCATCTCTTTCAAGGAGTAATATACTTTCTTCTCCTTTTCTCCTTAGCTTATGGAGTCAATATTGGAGAGGTTCTCTCTTCTTTAGAAGCCAAGAAATTTAAGAAACTCTTACAAAGAAGTTCAAAAGATTTGATGGGCCCAAGCCAAGCCATTTGGAGGCTGAGGCAGGGGAGGATGTGTCCTTGAGGTACAGGCTGAAATGGTAAGCCGCTACCTTCTCTAGCTCCACCTGAGGTTATAAGTATACTGCTGGTCTTTTGCAAGCCTTTCTATTTTCTAGGAAACTACCCCAAGAAAATAATCAGAAATGCGTACAAGGTATAGAGAAAAGGAGAGTTGTCCAAATGTTGTTTAGAATAACAACACTAGAAGAATGATTAAATATATTTCGTGTCTGTGTACGTACAGTTGTCAGTTCGGCACTTTCAAAGAATGTTTATTAATATAGGAAAATATTTCATACTACAATGTTAGATGAAAAGGGTAAAATCAGAAATGCAATGAGCCTGATTTTATAAATGTACAAGTACATAGAGAAAGAAGAGTAAAAAAACACATATCTAAATAATAACTATGGCTATCACCCAACAACGGGTCTAAGGAAATTGAATTCCCTCAATACTTTGCTGTATTTTATTCATTTTTTACAGTAATAATATATTATAATTTGAGAGTTAATTTTTATCAAGAAAGTCCCAAGGGTGTGAGTTCTATTCTGACTCAGCAGTAAATTTGTGTAGAGTAAGAACTTATTTTTTTCTACTTCTGGTTGCCTTTATACAGCCTTTGTTTTGAGAAATGATCCAGTGACTGGTTGTAGCTTCTAGCAGACTGAGTCCTTGTGTCTGTAACTAGCCCAACAGGGTGTAACTAGCCCAACAGGTGACATCATGCCACATCAACAGGACTCAACACAGGAGGCCAATAAAGGGGTTTAAAAGGATAAATTCACTTGTTTGCTAGTTCAGCAAATACGTATGGATCTTCCAGGAACATTTTTAGGCAATTTATATTCAGGAAGTTGATACGATTGGCCTGGAGAGATAGATCTAGGGCCACAGTTTGAGACTACTTCCCTTTTGGAAACTGTGTCCAATAAACATTTCTGAAATGTGTCAGTTCTTCTCTGGACAGATTAGCAAAACTCCCTGAAAGATAACTTTGAGTTGTTAAATTTTAAAAACATTTAAATTTTTTTTAAAATTAAGAAAATGAAAAATATGTAATGAGCCTGTTTGGTGCGTCAAGTACTATGCTAGGAATCTTGGATATGGAAAAGAAGTGTATCGAATGACCTCCAGCTTTGAGCGAGGCAGCAATAGTCTCTGGTGCTTGGACTGCCCAATATGACCTTCATAAATCACCACTGTCCATTTTGCAGATGGGCTGAGGCAACATGATTTGGGTCCCCCATTACATGTTTCAAACTTTGCCATTATGAATTTTCTCTCCATCAGTAATACTTGATATTCAAGTCCTGCCCCCTTCCTAATTCTTTCAGTAAAATTTAAATGCACACTGACAAATAAAAAGGTCTTTTCCCCTCTTTTTTTCATAAGTGCTATGAAGTGCTATGTGGACAGCAGACCATCACAGGATGGTCTTCTAGCTATTGTAAATAAAGTTGCATTTATTTATCACATATTATTATCTCAAACATATTAACATTCGATTAATCAAGATCACTCGGGAAGTAAAATATTTGTCTGAACAAGATGAAAAAACCGTTTTCCCTAATATTCCCACTTCTTGACACTCCCTGAAACCCAATCACTGATTCTGACCTTCAGAACCAATGTCCATTATAGTATTAGAGATGGGTGACAGTCTGTGATAAACTCCTCCCAACTTACTACAAGTCTAGAAGCATCTAGAACCATAGTTAGTATTCAGTAAGCTAGCAAAGCTAACAGACAAAATCTATAGGATGAGTACTTATGACTAATACTGCATTTACCAACAAAATAGAATTTCTGTGTATACTAAACATTTTTCATGTATGTAGAAGTATTATAATAGAGATTCTCAAGCTTTAATGAGCATGTAAATCTGCTGGGACCTTGTTAAAATGCAGATCTTGAATCTGTAGGTCAGTGGGAGGGGGGCCCAAGAGTCTGCATTTTATCAAGACCCCAAGTCATCTTGATGCTGCTAGTCAATGGCTCACACTTTGAGTAGCAAGGATCTTTAGGTTTGTCTTATAGACAGAGATATAAGCATTGGAGGAAAAGTCTGAGCTACATAAATAAAGAAATTTTTTAGAGCAAGATAATACACTTCAGGAAATTCTTTGAGATGTGGATCTTTGGGACATTGTCTTTGGAAGGCCGTGCAAGGTAGCCACTGTAATGGCTAGGGGCCTCAGGGGTGGGAGTTGCAGGGAAGAAAGGTTGGCAGCCCACCCCCTTTCAGTGGGGGCTAGAAGCAGCTTGTCTTTGAACACATAGGTCAAGTGAGATTTAAAGTGTGGAAATGTATTGCAAAGTACAGGATAAACGTTGGATGATATTATCACCATCATTATTTTGCACAATGAACTAGGTGCTGAGGCACCATCTTCGGGAGTGTGAAAAATAAAAGAAACACAATTTCTGTTCTTGAAAGCATTGGGTGGCATTGAAAATAGATGAAGCACAAATATAGGGAAGATTTGTTTATCTCATCATCAGCCTCAAAAAAATAAAACAGGCTGTCTTCCCTCAACATGTTTTATTTTCCATTTATCCATCTATATACCCATCTGTCTTTCCATCCATCTATCTATATACACGTGTATGTGTGTGTGTGTGTGTGTGTGTGTGTGTATATACACACACATTAACATCTTTTCCATTTACATCTTTCATAAGGTTGAAATTTCTCAGTCCTTAATGCTGCATGTGATTCACCACACACACACACGCACACGCACACGCACATGCACACACACACACGCACATACTGCTTTATCTGTATTGTGGATTGATATTGGACAGTTAGCAGTAATATGGAACTTCACTTGTTGGTACTGCTGACCTACCCATGCTCTTGTGGACTTACTATCAATACAGACGATGTTTTCTCAAGAGTAAAAATTGCTTGATTTTTATGCATTTGAGTCTCTGGTGGGAATTACACAGAGGTTGGAATTATGTTGCTCCTGATAGCTATCTGATCGTACGCCTTCCAACTTGATCTGTCCTGGGGAGAAGTCACTGGGCTTCAGAGTTTGATTCGTAATCAGTGGACACTCAACTAGAATCAAAATGGATGCACAAATGTTCAATAAGAGTTGACTATAAGAGGTGTATACTTCTAGTGTCTCATTCCTCATTTAGCATTTATTCAATGGTAAATTGATCCAGTGGTGGAGAGTTTCCTGACCCAGTCATGGAGGTTAAAGAAAGGCTTCCCGCTGGAGTGACGCCTAAGCTGAGACTTGAAAGATGAGTAGGAATAGCCAGGCAAAGTGTAGGAGAAGTGATGGTGTTTTAATCAGAGGAAAGGTGGTTGAAGGCCTAAGGTGAGACTTTCTTGGCATGAATGTAGCTTTCGATGTGGGGCAGGAGGATCAGTGAGAGCCAAGACAGGGGAGGTAAGCAGAAAGCAGGTGAAACTTCCCATGTCCAAGTATGAGATAGAAGCTCCACACCACATTTTTGCCATTCATTGTCTACCAGAATAATAATTTCTGGAATATTCTTACATGGTTTGTTCACTGATAAAATCTGAAAATCTTTGAACTTTGTTCCCCCCCATTTCTTCTTGTTCCATGCAATTATTTTGCAAAGCACAAAAATATCTAATTGTGGTAGGTGTAGGAGAGAAGGGGGAAACTTCTCTCCTTCCACTCATCACTGAAGCCATAGCTCTTTATGAACATTTAAGGAACGTTTCTACCTCCCACTTATAAAACATTCACGAGTCGTGAGGCATATCAACAAGCATTTTAATAAACACCACACTCCAGGCCTATCTCCTGCAGCCAATGGCTTAGATTCCAGATTTAGGTGAGTTAATTTGAAAGGTCTAATGGGCCTGCCTAGATGGATAGCCAAAAAGCAATTTCTTATGAACGTGGAACACAGTGATGGGGAGACCCACAACATGATAAAAAAAAGTCCAAGATAACATCAGAAATGACCTAATAGAGGAGGAACTAGGGCAGAGGTGATCAGCATCCCAGTTTTTGCTAAATTTAATATGACAAGCCAAGTAAGAGAAGTCATTATTGAGAAAATGTAAAAGTCCAGCCAAGAGTTTGGGTGATGGAAAATTAACTATAGTTGAGACATAAAAGTTTATAATGTAGGGATTGTAGAATGATTGGATGTCTTTCATATTCTAAGAATGCAGTTCAATGGACCATCTCTTAGCATTATTCTGAAAGCTTATACTTTTGATTAAAACCATAAAATCTATCTGAGAGATCCAGGAAAAAGTGTGCATACCTTAAACTCAAACATTTTACCACCTGGTAAAATGACTAGTATTCTCATTTGCTTTCTATCTTTGATTTAATTAAAAGGTTGTGGCCAAGCTAGAATTCTTATATGTGAACTTCATGCAGAAAATTCAAAGAAATTAGAGATTTTAAAAACTATTTAAGAGTTTGCACATTTCATAATTTTGGGAGGGATGTAAGATCAGACCCAGACAGCCACGGTGCTTGAGAAAATGGCTGATGAGTATGCCTGGGTGTGGCCTACCTGGAGGGACTGGAGGTTGACTGGGGACAGACTCTTGCCAGCCTGTGTGAAGAGTCCCACGGTCCATCATGTGCTGATCAATGAGGGTGGAGGTCAGCTGGAGACAGGCACGATTTGAGTCCTGGCTATGGTCCTCTCCAGATGTCGCTCTGTTCATTTCTACCTTGTCTGCTTCACTTATATCCACTTTCCTTACTCAGCCAGAATCTGAAGTACTCATGTCATTACACTGGGCTAGATGATGAGAGAGAGCTGGGATTTGGAATTGCTAATGCCAAGATCTGTCACACTAGAGAGCATTGTGTACCGTGAACAAGAAACCCAAAGGAATAAAAAAGTAATAAAATAATAATTGTGGTTATGAGGTGTTTAGCAAAGCCAAATTTCCATGATATGCTAAATAATAAAAAGTGGTTCTCGAGAAACACTTACCCTAATAGGAAGGAATCACACAGCCTTAAATAGTTGAGTTCAGTTCAATGAGCATTTATGGAGATCCTCTTATATTTGGGGCACTGTGACATACAATGGGAATAAAAAGATGAATCAGACATGGTCGTGTTGGTGACAATTCAGTTCTTCTCTACATGCAACGTAAATGGAATGGTAACGTGTCTAAAGAAAGAAAAAAAAAACATCAACTGATTGCCAACTCTGAGGCAGGCACTGTGCTAGACTCTGAGGCCATAAAGTTTATTAAAACAGGGCTTTTATCCTTAGGAGCTCATAGGCTTTATGGCTATCACCTTTCTTTCTTGATGCTTCTTAAAGAACAGAAACTCTCAGATCAAAGAGTTATAATTCAGTACAAAACAAAAATAAAATTCTGAAAGATGCTAAAACTATTTGGGGAGGTAATCAAGAGAAAAATATGGAGTTTCTATCAAAGGGAAACGGTATCAAGGAAGAGGAAAGACTCAGTTATTTCCTAATTCTAAGGTATGACATATATATTCTGATTTGGCACGCTTTCATCTTCTGTGGCTGTCTGTTTTATTCTTAAATATTTGAAACAGAGCTGTAAGATTTAGCAACCAAAAATATAAGAAATGCAGTTAATTTCCAGTTAAGGTTGAATTTCAGAAAAGCTATTCATTCTTTACCTGAAATTCAAATTTAACTGAGTGTCCTTAATTTTATTTGGTAAGCTAATTAGAAGCTAGCTCTTTATTTATAGAGATTATGTACCCAGTTCTGTTGGGGAGTACCTAGCTTTAAGCCTGAGCAAGTTGTCAGTTTGAAGTTGTCTCTGGATCACGTGAATTAACTTGGTCGTCCTGCTATTTCAAACTTGTTATTTTTTTTTTTATCAGTCTTTGATTTAAGCCCAATATCTTTGCCTGTTTCTTTGAAGAATTTTATTGGCTGTTTTGAGTTTTCACCTAGCTAGCTTGTTTTTGATTTTCATTTGGTCTCTAACAGATTAATAATTCCATTCTTGGTCTTATTTTCTAAAAACTGTTGGTACACGTGATCCACACCAAGGGGCCACATGGGAAATTAGTGAATTTTAATAAGATGATGGATTACATAGTACACCCTGGAAAGTTACTCACCATTGACCCAAATCTCTCTGCTAGACAGGGAAAAAGTGACAGAGGAATGAGAACAGAGTTTGTCTTGCTGAGTATGCAAAGCCAGTCAGAGCAATATTCTTTATGCAGGAAAATTTAGTTTGAAATATGTAAGTTCCTTGATCAAAGTCAGGTTAGTTAAATTCATTTGCTGATTCACAGATAATTGAATGGGAAGGCACAATGCCAGACATGGCAGTGGAAGGAAGATTGGCATCCACCACTGGGAAGTTAGCAGCCCACAACTGTGCTTCCAACATAGTGGTGGCCAGCCATATGTGGCTACTTGAATTTAAATTTAAATTAATGAAAATCACATATGAACTAGCCACATTTCAATTACTCAGTAGCCACATGTGGCTAGTGGTGACTGTGTTAGCACAGATGATAGAAATTTCCAGTAGTGGTAAAAGTTCTACACAGTGCAGGTCTGTGGGAGAAAGAGATATGGGATGATTAATTCCACAATCTATCATTTAGAGTAATTACAATTATGTTACGTGACATGAAATAGATGTTCAAGGAGTTATGTGATCATAAAGTGGGGGAAAGCCTCTCTGAGGAAGGGATATTTTGAGTTGGGTTGAAAGGAGGAGTGGAACCCAAAACACTGGTAGCTAAGGGATAAAGAGAGACTATACAGATAGAGAGACTAGCATGTGCAAAGGTCCTGAGGGGAAAGGAGCAAGCAGCATTTAAAGACTAAAAAGAGGAAACAAAGGAGGAAGTGGAAAGAGACCCAAGAGGCAACTGGAGAAGTAGGCAGGAACCCGAGAGACAATGATGAGAGTTCGGCTCTTCATCTGAAAAACGACTAAAAGATCATAGGCTGAAGAGTGATATGCTGAGATTCGTATTTAAGATCATTGCTCTGGCTGCTGGGTAGCAAATGGACTGCTGAGAAACGAGGAATATGCTATTGCAACGATCCAGGGAAGACGAAGCATGGGGGCCGGGCCAGGGCTGCAAAACAAATACTACAGCCGAGGGGGTTTAAACAACAGAATGTATCATCTCGCTGTTATGGAACTAGAAGTCCAAGAGCAAGGTGCTGGAAGTGTGGATTCCTTCTGAGGGCTGTGAGGGAGGGATCTGTTAGGGCTCTCCCCTTGGTGTGTGGATGGCTGTGTTCTCCCTGTGTCCTCACACGGTCTTCTCCGTGTACTTGTCTGTGGTCTAATCTCCTCTCTTATGAAGACACCAGTCAGATTGGATTGGAACCCACCCATATGACCTCTTTTTACCTAATGACATCCTTAAAGATTCTATGTCCAAACACAGTCACATTCTGAGGTCCTGGGGGTTAGGACGTCAACATGTGAACTTGGGGGTAGGGGACGTAGCTCAGCCTATAACAGGAAGTTGAATCTTTCAATTAGTGTCAGGGTTGCCTTTAGTATGAAGGACAAGAGAGTTCATCATATGTCATTGGCCCAAACCCCTACCCACCCAGAAACACAGGAGACATCCAGTTGGAGAAACACGGTCAATAGGAAAAGCGCTCCCCACCTTGGGGACTCTCTGGTCATGATACATTTAAGAGAATTTCAGTGAAGAGAAAGGAAGTTCAATGAAGAGAAAGAAGTTCAACAGAAATGAATGCTTGACCAGGGGCACATGATTTCAGTGATCCTCCTAGTCTCTGTGGCCCCTGGGTAGGAAGTAATTTTGGTTTGGGATCCAAAGGATCTTGGCCCCAACCTTCCCCTGTGTCCCTCCGCTTTGCTCTCCCTCTCTGGGAATGGTCTTCTCTGCAGCATTCTCCACCTTGCATTGCTCAGAGAACTATGTGTTAGTCTATCCTTACTGGAAAAATGTTTGTCAAAAAGAGACCCCCAAAACACAATTCCCTTTCTAGGAATTGGTCCTAAAAAGTAATCAGAAACCCAGAAAAATCATTGCTGAAAACACAGAAACAGTTTTTTACAGTGTAACAGTGATGTTATTATATAATGTTACATCCTGCAGCCATCTAAATGGTATTATTGAAAAACATTAATGATATTGGAAAACGCTCATATGATGAAGGAGGAAATTCACCACTAAAAATTTTATATTATATATAACATTATCCAGGTTTTGTGGGGTTTTTTAAAAGTACACACACACACACACACACACACACACACTGAGAAAAAATGATTGGAAAAGTCCATAAAACATTACTAATGGCTACTTTGAGTCCTACATCTACTTGTGATTTGTAAATTTTCTTCAAACTTTTCTGTTTTCCAAATCCTGTATAATAATAAGTACATGTGACTTTTATATTATAAAACATTAGTGATAGTCTTTTTTAAGGCCAAATAGTTTATGCTATAATGTTAGAGAAATCATTCTTTCACTTCTTAATCAGTTAAAGAAATAATCAAGAAAAAGAGAAAATAATATGGAAAACAATGAAATAGGAAAAAAATGTTAAGTAAATGTAACAGACAAAAGTTTATTAATTATGAACCATAGAATTTGTAATAGTGAAAAGCTGGAAATAGTTCATATGTTCAATTATGGAGTAATCATATTAATCATAATATCTGAATCTATACATGTTTTTTTTCTATACATATACATGTTTTAAAATAGCTCACAAGCAGGGGTGCCTTGGGACTCACTCAGCTAAGCAACTGCCTTAGGCTCTGGTCATGATCCCAGGGTCCTGGGATCGAGTCCCGCATCGGGCTCCCTGCCCATGGAGGAGTCGGCTTCTCTCTCTGCCGCTCTCCTTTCTTGTGCTCTCTCTCTCTCTCTCAGATAAATAAGCAAAATCTTTAAAAAGAAATAGCTCACAAGCTAAGACACAGAATGTGACCTCCAAGGCCTACAATATTTGCTATCTGGCCCTTCACAGAAAAAGTTGATTGACTCCTGATATAAAATATTATGCGCACATTAACTTGATAAAGACTTATACTGTTATAGCAATATAAAAACACAAATATCTACGTAAATTATATGAAATACCACAAAATGAGGGGATACATAAAGATTAGCAGAAACCAAAAACTGTTACAATAGTTCTGTGTTTATCCATTCATTCACTGTCCCATGTTTTTGGAGCACCCACTGTGTGCCAGACCCTGCTCCTGTGCAGAAGAAGCATGATGAACAAACCTGACAGGGATCTCTGCCCCCGCGGAGCTTACACTCTAGTGGGAGGAAGGCAGACTGCAAACAATGACTAGTATGCCTGAGGGTAAGCCAGGGTCATCTAAAGATTGTGTGTAGAGTAGACAAAGCACACTTCCCTAAGAAGGTAACATTTGATCAAGACTTGGAAGGAGGTAGAGGCATTAGTGACATCGACTGTGGGTGGAAGAGCATTCCAGGCAGAGGCCCTGAGGATGGAGTATGTCTGGGAAGTTGAGGAGACGCAGAAAGCCAACATGCTGGACCTGGTAAGTTAGGCAGAAGCAGGAGGAGGTAGGTGGGAGAGGTAGTTGAGTACTCTAAACATTGGGGTACATATTTCCTTTTAAATTAGTATTTTTGTTTCTTTGGGTAAATATCTGGTAGTACAGTTGCTGGATCATAAAGTAGTTCTATTTTTAACTTTTTGAGGACCCTCCACACTGTTTTCCAGAGCAGCTGCACCAGTTTGCATTCCCACCAACACTCTTAGAAGGTTTCCCTTTCTCCACGTCCCTGCCAGGACCTATTGTTCCTTGTGTTGTTGATGTTAGCCATCCTGACTGATGTGAGGGAGTATCTCGTTGTGGTTTTGATCTGTATTTCCCCAGAGATCAGTGATGTTGAGCATCTTTTCATATAGCTGTTGGCCATCTGGATGCCTTCTTTGGAGAAGTGTCTGTTCATACCTTGTGCCCATTTTTTAATCAGATTGTTTTTTTTTTGGGGGGGGTGTTGAGTTGTCTAAGTTCTTTATGTATTTTGGACACCAACCCTTTATCAGATATGTCATTGCTAATATGTTCTCCCATTATGTATGTTGCCTTTGAGTTTTGTTGATTGTTTCTTTTGCTGTGCCTTTTATTTTGATGAAGTTCCAATATTTCATTTTTGCATTGGTTTCTCTTGCCTCTGGAGACATGTCTAGAAAGAAGTTGCTACAGCTGATGTCATAGAGGTTACTGCCTGTGTTGTCATCTAGGACTTCGATGGTTTCCTGTCTCACATTTAGATCTTTCATCCATTTTGAATTTATTTTTGTGTATGGCATAAGAAAGTAGTCCAGTTTCATTCTTTTGCATGTTGCTACTCTGTTTTTGCGGAGACTTTTTCCCATGGCATTTTCTTCTTTGCTTTGTGGAAGATGAATTGACTATACCGTTGTGGGCTCATTTCTGGACTTTCTGTTCTGTTCTATTGACCTATGTGTCTATCCAAAGTGTAAGTAATTTAGTAAATGGATAAATCCTTTGTGTCTGGGTCGACTCAGTGCCTTTATTTATTCTTTTAAAAAATATTGCAAAACACACATAACATAAAATCCATTATTTTAGCCATTTTTAAGTGTACAGTCCAATGGTATTGAGTATATTCACATTATTGTTCAACCAACACCACCATCCATCTCCAGAACTTTTTTATCTTCCTAAACTGGAATTCTGTACCCATTAAACAATTCCCCAGTTTAATTCTTTTAAATACCCAAGGAGAGTGTTTTTATAAAAATTAAATAAACTCCCTGTACTAAATCTAAATATCAGATTAAAGAGAAGAGAGGTATTTCAGACAGTATTATTAAAATAAAGGTATTTATTTTAAAAATTTTAACAATAAACCATACACAAAGAGAACTGTCCTTAAGTCTCCACTGCTGAGATACAATAAAGGAAATGGTTACTGGGGAAACCAGTCGTGTTTCCTCCCACGCTTCTAAGGCTGCCATGTTTCTTCCTGGGTGCCCTGGGAGTCCACACAACAATCTGCACTTGTGGGACAAGTGTGAGTCAAGCTGTACCTAATGCACACTGAGCCATCATAATAGTGTGGGGCTTGGGAGCTCAGTGTCCCCTCTCCAGCCACAGCTCATCTGTCAAGAGCTTAAGAAGGATGCTGGCTTCAGAATGGCCTTGGCCTTGCTTGCCTCAGCCATGAGCTCATCTCGGTCCCACTTGAAGAAAGTTAGTCACCATCCCCAAGACCCCACAGCTAGTATCTCTGCCTTAAGTGTTCAACTTGACTGAGCCTTCAGGGAGCCCTTATAGGGGGCTGGGAATTCTTTTATGGGTAATAAGGAATCCTCCCAGGGGGCCCTAAGTTAGCAGTAGAGCATCAGGAATATGAAAAACAGTGAGATTTAGACGAAGTCTAGCCTAAGTACCTTCTCCATGAAAGTACCTTGAACAGCACCTTCCACTCTCTAATATGAGTATTACAAAGACTTGGACAGACAGTAAGTTCATTTGGTGAGAAAAGAACCATAAAACACATTTATAATGCATATTTTTTTACACATTTTAGTTCTGATATATAAAACACATTTCGAGGAACCTGAGTTTTGAAGTGAAATATAAGACTACAACAACCTGGAAAAAAAATACAATAACTCAAAGTGTTTTCCTACATTTCAGAAAAACATTGTGAGTATAATAGCTGCCTGTTGACCTTATGCTGTGGCTGAACTAGACAGTACATAATGAAACTTGGGATCCATCCAGAAGAAACAAAGGAAAAATCTCAATTCACCCCAGCTATATTGGTGATCACTACTTTCTCTTCTGAAAATGCTCACATTTTAAACATTTTTTGATGGTTTTTCAGTAAGGCCAGCATATCATGTTGTTTATCTCCATGAATATTTCTGCATCAAATGAAGCAACCAATAATGGGTTTAATTTATTAAGTGCTACCTCTGTCTAGCACCGTTCTAAGGATTTTTGTGTAATCTTTGTAACTCTGTGGAATAAGTATTACTATTACCCATTGTGTCAGTTATTAAGCAATTATAAATATCAACTATGGAAAAAATCAAGAACCTTAAAACATGCTAAGTGAAAAAAAGCTAGCTACAAAAGACCGCGTATTATATTATTTCATTTACATGAAACATAAAATTTCAGAATAGGTAAATCTATAAAGAAAGAAGTAGGTCCACGGTTGCCCAGAGCCTGGAGGAAGGGTGAATGGGAAGTAACTGCTCATGGGTACAGGGGGTTTTTTGAGGGAGTGATTAACATATTTGAGGTGATGGTTACACAGCTCTGTGAAAATACTAAAAGCCATCAAATTGTACATTTCAATGAATAAACTTTATGATATGTGAATCACATATCAACGTAGATGCCTTAAATAGATCAACTATGGTTTCATGATTAGGCGCAGAAACAGAGGTGGTAATAGCTATGCACATTTTTTGTAGATTTATACAAAATGTGTGCGTGTGTACTAACTTTTTCTTCTTCTTGCCTCTGTAGTCACTTGTTCTTTATACAGCTTTTGATGTAAAAAAAAGTTTAGACTAGTCTTAAAGTGACAGAACACTTATATGGTATTGTTGCTGAATTTGAGGAATAGTTAACACAGCCTAGAGATGGACAGCATGTCTGCCCCCCTAAGATAGGTGCAATGACTGTTGCTTTTCCTCATTTTAGGGAGACGGTAAGTATATCTTTGTTCCAAGGATAGTTGATCTTAGGTGGAAACACGGAGTTGTTTTGATGTAGTGTGGAAGTTCAAGTGGTAGCAGGGGGTGTCTGGATGGCGAGTGAATAGTGGGGTGGGTTGCACTGTTGGATCTCACCACTGAGCTCTCCTCCTTCTATCCTCTGTCCTGTGATGCTGGGGCAGGGGCTCTGAAACCATATGTCTGCTTTTCCAGCTCACTCCATGTTGGGTTCTGCCCACTGGAGCAACTAGCAAGAGACTAGAAGGATAGGACAGGAAGGGCAATTTATTCCTTCCTGGTGGCTTCCTGTCTACTTGCAGCTCCTTTGGGTGTCACTCCAATAGCATTTCTTCAATCCAGGAGCTACCCTTCCTTCTTGAAGTTGTAGATGAATCAAATGTGAAGTTTTCCTGACACTTACAGATCAGCATCATTGCATCCCCTCTGAGCCACTAACACCAGCCCGATAGAAGTCCTCTCCTGGACACATCCAGGCCAATGGACCCCTCCTCTGAACTCAGACATTCTAGCACTGGCCAAGTAGTGTATCCTCCTCAGAGGTCTGTTTTTACTCTACAGGACCTGTTATGGGTTGAATTGTGTCTCCTCACAAAAATTCTGTTAAAGTCTGATCTCCTCCCAGTCCTTCAGAATGTGACTTTATTTAAGGATAGGGTCATAGTGGAGGTATTTAGTTAAGATGAGGTCATTAAGATGGAGCTTAATCCAATATAACTCATGTTTTTATAAAAAGGAGAAATTTGGACACAAACATGTACACAGACAGAACACCATGTGAGGATAGAGGCATACATTGGAGTGATGCTTCTACAAGCCAAGGAATACCAAAGATTGTCAGCAAATCACCAGAAGCTAGGGCAAAGGTCTGGAACAGAGTCTACTTTGTAGCCCTCAGAAGGAACAAACCCTGCTGACACCTTGATCTTGGACTTCCAGACTCCAGAACTGAGATAAAGTATATTTCTGTTGTTGAAGTCACCCAGTCCATGGTGCTTTGTTATGGCGGTCCTTGCAGCCTACTACAGGACTCTTCCCCCCAACTTCTAAAGTTAACAATTTCAAACTTTGCCTTTTATTATCCTAATCCTGGGCTTGGTAGATGCCTTTTGAAATTACTCTCTCCACTATATCTTATTGTTCTCTTTTTTTATCTTGAGAGTTACATAGTTACCTTTATACCAAGAGAAAGAGTAGTTTAAATTCTAAGGTTCCAGTACTTGGTATACTTTCTACCTTCCGACTACAACTTGACTGGTATACCTAGTTTTCGTATGAAAGAACCAAGCATAGAGCAGTTAAAGACTCACCTAAAGGCAAAGAGCTACTGAGTAGCAAAGTTGGGTTGGAATGGCTTTAGAAGCTATTTCATTAAGTGGCCTTGTTAGGTGAGAATTTAAGCCCTTGAGCCCCCTGGGGCCATTGTACCAACTTTAAAGAAGCCAATGATGAAGACCACTTGATCTGAGTTGATTGAGTCATTTGTCTGCCTCTGAGTGTCTGATTTATGATGGACATCAATGTGTGATACAAGATCTTAATTCTTTGTGCCCACTAACCAGCTGCATGTCTTGGCTCCAGACCTGCTTGTCTTTGAAATCTTATCTTTCTTTTCCTTCCATGCCCCTTACCAGTCATGAAACCATTTTTCATTTCTCATAAAACTACATATTCCCACTCTGGGCCACTTCTTTCATCCACAAAGTGGATGACCAGACGCAGCACTTACAACTCTGCCCACTGAGAAATTTTTTCCTCTCTACTGTCTGGGGCCATCCCTGATGTGACTGCAGTGAAGCCATTATCCATTTTCAGCTCGCTACCACATACCAAGTTGGACATATATAATAGAGCTCAGACGTTAGCTCAGACTTTTTCTTCTTCCTTCTGCTGGTCATAGAGGGTCCCCATAAGCCCTATGTAGGATCTGAGGGAAGGATGTAGACAACGGTAGTTGATGACATACAGGTCTGGGCTACTTGCTCATGCAGCTTATTATGCCCTCTGGTCCCTGCTTAGGCTCCATCCTAGATATACCGTCTCCATCTAGGGATGGACTGCTGCTGGGTCCATCCAATATCATGACTTGGGGGGGTCTGATAAACCAAGCTAATAATGGGAAATTGTCTCATGGTCAAGTGTTCCATCTTTAACAGAACCTAGTAACACTCCAGGAGGTTTTTTCTCAAAAGTGTGCAACTCTGCACTGTGATGGAACTGGCATGGCCCTGCTCCAGGACTCCAGAGATGACACTGTGACTCCTCCACTGGGATTTAACACAAATTCACACAGAATTCAGCCCTGACATCATAGGGTCTGCCATACTGCATGGTCCCAATGGCAGAACTGATTACAACATGACCCACTGTAGAGTCCTTTCCTGCTCCAGGCTTCACCTAAAGTTGGCAGCCTTCTGTGTCAGCCGATACATGGGCCAGAGCACGTAGTCAGTGTGATATGTGGCCAGAAGAACCCAAAGAAGCTGACTACACATTGTGCCTCCTTGTTTGTGGTATGGTTGCAAGATATAGCACTTTATCTGCTACTTTGGAGAGGATATCTGAGCACCATCTTGACCACTGGACCCCTAATAGTTTTACACAAATGGAAGCCCTCTGAATTTGGGTATGATTTATTCCTCACCTTTGGAAGTACATGCATCTTACCAATGCCTCCAAAATACCAGCCACTGCTTGCTTGTCCTGTTCAATCAGTTTGATGCCATCAATTTAATTAATGTATTGCTTGGTAGCATGTCCAGTGATCCAAGGTCTTAACACCGTTCGACCTTTCCATCCTTGGTTTGGGGCTTTCTTTTATATTCTACTGAAAGAATTTCTCCATTAAGACTTCCTATTGGACTGGTTACTGACCAGTTTTCTCGTTGCCTTTTTAATGGGAACACCTGTTGTATGTGACATGAACACATGTCACAAAATTGCCTTGATAAAAACTATGTGAAAATACTATGAAATAAAAAAGCAATATGTTTACATAGAACATATTTTGTTAAAAACTATGTTTTTAACATTAAAATAAATGCCTATTCCTAAAACTTACTCTCTCAACATGGTCTATTTAATCAAACCCCATTCTTTGTGATAGCTTTAATCCAATAAAGTCAGGATACTGAATTGTCATATGATATCAATCATAACTTTAAAAAAGGAGGAAGGAGACAAACTTCGATCAGGTGACTTCTGGTGTTAGGTTAGAGCCAACCCTGAAGCAATCTGGAGGCTCTTCATTTGCCAAAAGGGTCCATAGCCTTTATCTCCTGGCAGCCTTGGTTAAATAGAGGCTATGAGAGATGTTAGAGCCGTCTTAAACTCTCATCCCCCCTTTTTTCTATCATGTTTCACAGACTACTTCCTGTCACCCAATTGCCTACTTCTTTCCTTCTGCCAAGGGGAAAATTATTAGGTGCCGGTACATTCAATAGATTGTTATTCAGTTGCACTTGAAAATGTTCATTTACTGTAATAGGCTCATTATTCTAGGAATGTAATTGGAACCCAGACTGTTATGACCTCAGGAAATAGAACATAACAAAGCTATGCAGAAATATTAACTTTGCCCCAAAGCAGGGCAGCCCTTTCCTTGGGGAAAATGGAGGAATCCATCATCCCACCTTCCTCTTCTCTCACAAAATCACAGATGGTTGGGTCTTTGGAAACTGTAAAGGACTTCTAATCAAAACTCCTTAATTGACCCATGGGAAAACTGAATCCTATCAACTTAAAAAAAATAGAACTTGTACTGTCTTGGAGAATTTTTCTCTAATGATGATTAAAATTTAGAGTAAGCAAAAACTAGGCAAGAAAGATCGTGTATTCTTAGGTTTGTATAGTAACATGCAACACAAAACTGGATGGACTTATCTTATAACCAGATATGAAGATAAATACTGAAAGCATTTAAAAAGTGAAGAAAAACAGAGGGAGAGGTAAAAATTAAAGCCCATTTTAATGGCCCATGTAGGATTGAGGGGATTAGACAAGATGACAGCTCTCACATTCTATTTCATGATGTCCATTATGCATTTAAAAATTATTAATAAAATGGAGTTTAATATAGATATAATGCACTGTACACCATCCAAATAGCTGATGCAGGAATTTGGTTTGATATTAATGATTTAGACTGGAAACTGTTCAACATATGGGCTTAACATAATTAGAAATGTTATCCCCTTCAGTTTGAGCAATGCTTAGACTAATCTGAGACCTTATTTTTAAGCCTCAGAATAGCTGTATTCCAGAGACCTCATTTGAGTTTGGTTTCCCTTTTTGGAGTAAGGTTTTATGGCCTCATGTGACTTTATAAGAAGGGCATCATTATATGCACACACACATACGTATGAGCCATGTTTGAAATTTCTAATTTCAACCTCTGAACAAAGAAACTATTTTTTAGTGTAATAAGACATATTTACTAGTATTTAAATGGCAGGCTTATTGTAAGTTTTACAACATTAAAAATTCAATGGTATTTTTTAGACCCAAAATAATTTATAGTGCTTAGCATTTCTCAGTTGGGTTAAAAACACAGAGCCAAGAGCAAAAAATCCAGTAGAAAAATGGGACCATCCACAGAAAAGGAAAAATAATTGTCTCTTATAAGTATGAAAAGATGTTCACTGTGCTAGGTATAAGAAAAATGCAAATTAAAGCACATCGAGACATATTTTAATCAATCGCATTGGCAAACATCCAAAAATTGTTAAGACTTCCCATTGGTGAAGCTGCGCAGAAAAAGACCCTGTCACACATTGCTGATGGGAGTGTAAATTGCTTTCGGGAATAGTTATCAAAATTATAAATGCATATTACCCTTTCACCTATTAATCCCCTCTGTAACGTTATCCTACACTGGCACACATGTGAAATGACATATTTACAAACTTTACCACTGCAGCATGTTTATAATAACAAAAGA
Organism: Vulpes lagopus; assembly: GCF_018345385.1. Classification (NCBI taxonomy): domain Eukaryota; kingdom Metazoa; phylum Chordata; class Mammalia; order Carnivora; family Canidae; genus Vulpes; species Vulpes lagopus. The sequence goes on from NC_054833.1 coordinate 23,358,632, forward strand.
TTGGAAACACCCCAAATTTCCATTAGTAGGGACTATTTAAATAAAATATGGAGCATGTAGTTATTTGAAAAAAAATGAGGAGGTTCTTTATATACTGATATGGAAAAACCTCCAGATATATAATTTTGTGAAAGAACAAGGTGAAAAAGCTTAATATATAGTATGTCCTTTTTGTGTAGCAACAGAAAGAGAAGAATGTATATTTGTGTTTGCTTGTATTTATAATTAAAAACTCTAGAAAGTTGCACAAGAAACAAAAAAAAATTTATGGGAATGGGATGGGTAGCAGAAAAACATAGAAGGAATATCTTTCTTTCCTTTTCATTTATTTTCATTTCCCTTTATTTTCCTCCAGCTTTTTGGAGATTTAGTTAGACATACAATATTGTAGAAGTCTGAGGTATACAATGTATGGGTTTGAAACAAGTACATATTGTGAAATGATTACCACAATAAGGTTACTTAACACATCCATCCCCTCACATAGTTATAATTTTTTGTGGTGTATGTGGTGAGAACTCTTAAAATCTACTCTTGGCAACATTCAAGAGTATATTTTAAAAGTTCAACAAGTATACGAGTATACAACACAGTATTGTTCATTATGGTCACCACACTGCACATGACACCCCCAGAACTTATGCATCTTACAACTGGAAGTTTGTACCCTTTGAGCTCTCTCACCCGTTTCTTCCATATCCCACCCCCTCCCCCGACTCTGGCAGCCACCAATATGTTTTTAGTTTCTAAGAGTATGATTTTTTTTAGATTCCACTTATGAGTGAGGTCATACAGTATTTGTCTTTCTCTGTCTGAACGGGAATAATACATAATGCCCTCAAGGGTTATCCATACGGTCACAAATGGCAGGATTTCCTTTTTTATGACTGAATAATATACCATTGTGTGTATGTGTGTGTATTTCCTACCACATTTTTTACTTTTTTCTTTTTTTACCATTTCTTACCACTCATTCATCAATGGACACTTAGGTTGTTTCCAAGTTGTGACTATTACTAATAATGCTGCAGTGAACATGTGCATGCAGATATCTCTTCAAGGTGATGATTTCATTTCCTTCAGATATATGCCCAGAGTGAGATTGTTGGATCATCTGAGAATTATATTTTCAATTTTTTGAGGAAACTCTGCACTGTTTTTCACAGTGACTCTGCCAATGTACATTTCCACCAACAGAACACAGGGTCCCTTTTCTTGACATCCCTGCTAGCATTTGTCATGTCTTGTCTTTTTGATCATATCTATTCTAACATGTGGGAGATGCTATTTCATTGCAGATTTGAGTTGTATCTCCCTGATGATTAGTGTTGTTGAACACCTTTTCATGTACCAGTTGGTCATTTGAATCTTTGGAAAATTGTCTATCCATGCTCTTTGTCCAGGTTTTAATTGAATGACTTGTGTTTTTTTGCTATTCATTTACTTGAGTCCCTTATATTTTTTGGTTATTAACCCCTTATCAGATACGTGGTTTGCAAATATTTTCTCCCATTCCATAAGTTGCCTTTTCTTTTTGTTGACTGCTTCTTTTTTTGTGCAGATTTTTTTTGGTTTGATGTCACCTCACCATATTTAATTTTCTTTTATTGCTAAATATTTTATTTGATTTGAAAACCGTGTGAATTTATTATTAATCAAAATGATTAAATAATTTAAGAAGTAGAGATATTAAGAAGTCACTTAGCCAAAAAACAAAACAAAACAAAAAATCAAACTCTGAATATATGTTTCATTTGGTTCCATTTTTTTCATTTTAGTAAACATGTTTTTGAGTCTTAATTTTAATTCCAGTTAGTTAACATGCAATGTGATATTAATTCCAAGTATACAACATAATGATTCAACGATTCCGTACATCACCTGGTGCTCATCACAACTGCCCTTCTTAATCCTCATCACCTATTTCACCCATCGCTGCCCCCCCCACTTCCCCTCTGGTAAGTGGGAACAGTTCATTCTCTAGTTAAGAGTCTGTTTTTTTTTATCTCTCTCTCTCTCTTTCCCCCCCTTTGTTGGTTTTCCTTGTTTTCTTAATTCCACATGTGAGTAAAATCATATAGTATTTGTCTTTCTCTGACTTACTTTGCTTAGCATAATACTCTCTAGCTCCACCCATGTTATTACAAATGGCAAGATTTCATTCTTTTTTATGATTGAATAATCCATTGTGTATATATATGCCACCTCTTCCTCATCCATTCATTAATTGATGGACACTTGGGCTGCTTCCATAATTTGACTATTGTAAATAACACTGCTATAGACATAGGAGTGCATGTATCCCTTTAAATTCTTGTTTTTATATTCTTTGGGTAACTAAGCAGTCGTGCAATTGTTGGATCATCAGGTAGCTCTATTTTTAACTTTGTGAGTAACCTCCATGCTGTTTCCCAGAGTGGCTACACCAGTTTGCATTCCCATCAACAGTGCATGGGGATCCCCTTTTTTCCAAATCCTTGCCATTATCTTTTGTTTCTTGTGTTGTTGATTTTAGCCACCCTGACAGGTGTGAGGTGATATCTCACTGTAGTTTTGAGTTGCATTTCCCTGATAAGTGACATTGAGCATCTTTTTACGTGTCTTGGTGGCCATCTGCATGTCTTCTTTGCAGAAATGTCTATTCATGTCTTCTGCCCATCTTTTAATTTGATTATTTGCTTTAGGGGTGTTGAATTTTGTAAATTCTTTATGTGTTTTGGATATGAACTCTTTAATGGATATGTCATTTCCAAATATCTTCTCCCATTTTCTCTTATTTTATTTTTGTTGACTTTGCTGTGCAGAAACTTTTTATTTTGAAGACGTCCTGATAGTTTATTTCTGCTTTTGTTTCCCTTGCTTCAGGAGACATATCTACAAAGAAGTTGCTACCGCCAATGCAAAAGAAGCTACTGCCTATGTTCTCTAGAATTTTTATGGTTTCCAGTCTCAGATTTAGGTCTTTAATCCATTTTGAATTTTTTGTGTATGGTGTAAGGAAGTGGTCCAGTTTCATTCTTCTGCATGTTGCTGTTCAGTTTTCTCAACACCATTTGTTGAAGAGATTGTCTTTTTCCCATTGGATATATATTTTTTTGCTTTGTTGAAGATTAATTGACCATATAGTTGTGGGTTTATTTTTGGGCTCTCTATATACTTTTCCATTGATCTGTGTGTCTATTTTATACTGGTTTTAACTCTTCTTTAAATATTTGGTAGAACTGGCCTCTGAAGCCAGCTGGTCCTGGACTTCTGTTTGTTAGGAGTTGATTACTGATTCAATTTCTTTGCTGGTTATCATCTGTTTGAATTTCCTATTTTTCTTGTTTCAATTTTGGTAGTTTATATTTCTAGGAATTTATCCATTTCATCTAGGTTGTCCAATTTGTTGGCATATAGGTTTTCATAATATTCTCCTATAATTGTTTATATTTTTGTGGTGTTGGCTGTGATTTCTCCTCTCTCATTTGTGATTTTATTTGAGCACTTCCTCTTTTTTTTTCTTGATAAGTTGGGCTAAAGATTTATCAATTTTATTGATTTTTTCCCCCAAAGAACAAGCTCCTGGTTTCATTGATCTGTTCTTTTTCTACTTTCTATATAATTTATTTCTGCTCTAGTCTTTATTATTTCCTCTGTCTGCTGATTTTAGGCTTTATTTGTTGTTCTTTTTCTAGCTCCTTTCAGTGGAAGGTTAGGTTGTTTCTCTGAGATGTTTTCTTGTCTCTTGAGTGAGGCCTATATTGCTATTAGCCTCCCTCTTAGAACCATTTTCGCTTCTTCCCAAAGGTTTTGGACCATTATGTTCTCATTTTCATTTGTTTCCAAGTACTTTTTGTTCTTCTTTGATTTCCTTGTTGACCCATTCCTTGCTTAGTAGCATGTTATTTAACCTCCATGTATTTGTGGTCTTTCCAATTTTTCTTTGTGGTTGACTTCTGGTTTCATAGCATTGTGGTCAGAAAAGACAGATGGTACAATTTTGATCTTTTTTAATTTGTTGAGGCTTATTTTGTGACCTAATATGTGATCTATACTGGAGAATTTCCAATGTGCACTCAAAAAGAATGTATATTCTGCTGTTTTATGACAGAATGTTTTGAATATATCAGCTAAATCCATTGGTCCAGTGTGTTATTCAAAACCATTGTTTCTCTGTTGATTTTCAGTTTAGATAATCTATCCATTGATGTAAGTGGGGCGGTAAAGTCCCTACTATCATTGTATTATTATTTATTAGTTCCTTTATGTTTGTTATAAATTGTTTTATATATTTGGTTGCTTCTATGTTGGGTGCATAAATATTTACAGTTGTTACATCTTCTTGTTGGATTGTCCCCTTTATTGTCCTTCTGTGTCTCTTGTTACAGTCTTTGTTTTAAAGTCTATTTTGTCCAATATAAGTATTGTTACTCTGGCTTTTTTTTGACATCCATTTGTGTGATAGAGGTTTCTACATTCCCTCACTTTCAACCTGCAGAGGTCTTAGATCTAAAATGTATCTCTTTAGGCAGCATACAGATGGGCCTTTTAAAAAAAAAAATCCATTCTGTTGGGATGTATGAGTGGCTCAGTGGTTGAGCATCTGCCTTCAGCCCAAGGCATGATCCTGAAGTCCTGAGATCGAGTTTCACATCAGGCTCCCTGCATGAAGCTTGCGTTTCCCTCTGCCTGTGTCTCTGCCTCTCTTTGTGTCTCTTGTGAATAAATAAATAAATAAATCTTTAAGAAAAATTTAAAAAATGAAAAAAAATCCATTCTATCACCCTATGTCTTTTGATTGAATTTTTCATTCCATTTATTAAAGTAATTATTGATAGAAATGCACTGTCATTTTATTATTTGTTTTGTGTTGTTTATGAAGATTTCCTCTGATCTTTTCTTATCTTTCTTTCATAGTTTGCTGATTTTCTTTAGTGACACATATGGATTTCTTTCTCTTTATTCTTTTCATACTTATTAGGAGTTTTTGGTTTGTGATTACTATCAGGTTTGTATATAACATCTTGTCCATATAGCAGTTTATATTAAACTGGTGGTTGTTTAAGTTTGAACTCACTCTTTTTTTTTTTTTAAAGATTTTATTTGTTCATGAGAGACTCAGAGAGAGAGGCAGAGACATAGGCAGAGGCAGAAGCAGGCTCCGTGAGGGGAGCCTGATGTAGGACTCGATCCCGGTACTCCAAGACCACACCCTGAGCCAAAGGCAGATGCTCAACTGCTCACCCAGCACCCCTGAACCCATTCTTTACTCCTCTCCTCCTCCATGTTTCAGGTATATGGTGTCATATGTCACATCCTTTTATTTTGTGAGTTCCTTGACTGATTTTTATAGGAATACTCATTTTTACTGCTTTTGTGTTTCCTAATTCCAGACTGTCACTTTTGATCTTTCTTTTCCACTTAAAGTATCTCCTTAACTATTTCTTGCAGGGCTAGTTTAGAGTTCATGAACTCTTTTAGTTTTTGTTTGTTTGGGAAAGTCTTTAACTCTCCTTGTATTCTGAGTGACAGCCTTGCTGGGTAGAGTGTTGTCAGCTGCACATTTTTCCCATTCAGCACTTTGAATATATCATGCCACTCTCTTATATGACATGGAAAATTTCTGCTGAAAAATCCCCTGATAGCCTTATGGATTTTCTCTTGTATGTCACTGTCTTCTTTTGTCTTTCTGCTTTAAAATTTTTTCTTTATCACTATACCTTGCTAATGTAATTACAATATGTCTTGGTGTTGGCTTTCTTTTGTTGATTTTGTTGTTCTGTGCACCTCCTCGATCTGGATGTCTATTTCCTTCCCCAGATTAGGGAAATTTTTAGCTATTATTTCTTCAAATAAATTTTCTTCCCCTTTTCTCTTCTTCTTGGACTCCTATATAAATGTTACTCCATTTACTGGAGTCACTGAGTTCCCTAAGTCTATTCTCATTTTGCATAATTCTTTTTTCTCTTTTCTGTTCAGCTTAATTACTTTCCATTACTCTGTCTTCTAGGTCATTAATTCATCCCTCTTCTTCTTCAGCCTGATATTCATTCTATCAAGTATTTTCCTCATTTTGTTTATTGAGGCCTTTATCTCTGCCACATATTCCTTATCTCTGTGATAAGGGTCTTGCTCCTGTCTTCCCCTCTTTTCTCAAGTCCAGTGAGTATCGTTATGATCATTGTTTTGTTCTTTTTTTAAGATTTATTTATTTATTTTAGAGAGAGAGAGAGAAAGAGAGAGAGAGAGAGTGTGTGGGGGGGTCACAAGCAGGAGGAGGAGCAGAGAGAGAGATTCTCAAGCAGACTCCCTGATGAGCTTGGAGTTCAATGCAAGGCTCAATCTCATGACTCTGAGATAAAAAACAAGAGTCAGATGCTTAGCCAACTGAGCCACCCAGACACCCCTGTGATCATTACTTTAAATACTACAACAGGCATATTATTTATATCTGTTTGGCTTAGATCTCTGGCCATGACCTTTTTTTTTTTTTTTCTTTCCATTTGGGATATATTTCTCTGTCTTCTCATTTCATCTAAGTCTCTGTGCCTCTTTCTCTGTGTTAGGAAAGTCAGCTATGTCCCCTGTTCTTTTTTAAAAGATTTTATTTATTAATTATTTGAGAGAGAAAGAGAGAGCACACAAGCTGTGGAAAAGGCAAAGGAAGAGGGAGAAGCAGACTCCCAGGACCCAGCCTGAGCCAAAGGCAGACACTTAACCAATTGAGCCATCCTGGGGCCCCTATGTCTCCTGTTCTTGAGAGTAATGGCCTTACAAAGAAGAGATCCTGTGGTGCCCTGCTGTGTAGTGTCCTGTGTTCCCCAGAGTCTGGAACTTCTGAGGGTGTCTCCAATGTTGCTGCATGTGCTCTGTTGTTCTCTTGTGGATGCTTTATCTTCAGTCCCCTTGTCTGCAGAGGCTCTCCATGTCTGTTGTGGGCAGTGTTTGGCCTACTAGCCTAAATATGGAGAGTTTTAATTAGGTGTGCTCTGATTTGCTTGTAAAATGAGATCTGCCACCATCACCAAAACCAAGGTGCTGCAAAACTCCCAAATTGGGAGATGTCATTGAGTAAGGGTTTGGGCTGGTCTTCCAGGGGGAAGGGGCCTGCCAAGCTGGGTCAAGGCAACCAGGATGGGGAAGGACAGTTCTGCTGCAGCGTGGGGGGGGAGGGGGGGGTGGTGAGGCCTGGTGTAAGCAAGCTAGGTAGTGGATGTTGGTGCTGCTCTAGTTCTTGTAGGTTGCCCTCTCCATGGCCCTGGCTCTCTCATGGAGATCATGATCTATTTCTCTACTAAACTGCATCTCCACTTTCTCTTAAGTGTGGCCTCTTTTATACATTTCATTGTGGCATTTATTCTACTAGTCTTTAGGTCTGGTATGGGGGTATTTAACATGATTTGGTAGTTATCTAGTCATGTCCATGGGATGAGGCAAACCTAGTGTCCTTCTACTCCACTGCCATCTTCCAAACCTCTCCTTTGGATCAGTTTGAGTTTATATTACAGTATAATTACAGTCACCTATTAGAAAAATTGCCATGTATTTCATGCTATTGATTCTTTTAATATTCTTTAAAATATAATTTTCCTTATTTAGACTTAGAGTTAGCAGTGATAGAATTAGGCAGGATATCATAATTGTCCCAATAAGAATAACTTCATTACATAAATGTTTAAATAACATGCTAAATTTTTATTGTAATATTATTACACTAGTTTCCTAATGTGCTTCCACCTTTCCTTCCTTCAGTTTGTTCATTTTTAGGCTAGTAAAACAGAATCATCCTACTAAAAGCATAAATAAGACCACGTCAGTTTTCTTCTCAAAACTCTTTAGAGGCTCCCTATCTGCTCCTAGTAAATAAAAGCCCTTATAGTGGTCTATGAGGTCTGATGAAAGCAGGCCTCCAGCACTTCCTATGCCAGGAATCACTGTGGCCTCCCCAACTACAGATGCATTCTTCTTTGCCTGCCTTGCAATCCTGGAGCAGGTCTTTGTAGATTTTCTCCTGGCACAATGCCCTGCATTGTTAGCAGAGGGCATTGTAGGACAATGGGGTTTCTCCTCCTGGTTGTGGTGTTTGATCTTGCTCTCACAGCTCAGCTGCCAGTGTTGTGCAGAAGACCCAGAGATGCCCGTCCTCCACAGTGTATTGCTGGCACCCCTGTGTATCTCTTCTAACCCATCTGAAATTTATCAGTGAATTTTTCTGTTATCTAGGGAACTATGTCATACCTTCTCATTGACATCTGAATCTGTGCCTTTGTTGGAAGTGGGGGAGTATTACCCGAGTTCATCCCTTCTTTGGGTACTGTGACTCAGCCATATAGATGGTGGCTCTCCTTACATCTGCTATTCACATATTCTTTAGTGTTCTCTCTACATCTTAGCAGGTAATCACTCTTTCACTAGGTAATGATTTTTAAATTTCCCTGTTCAAAAAAACTGTATGACAAAAATCAGTAGCATTTTTGCACACTAACAATGAACATTCTGAGGAGGAAATCAAGAAAAAAAGCTCATTTATAATAACGTCAAAGCAATAAAATACTTAATAATAAATTTAACATTAGAGATGAGAGACTGGTACACTGAAAGCTGCAAACATCACTGAGAGAAATTAAAGAAGAGAAAAATAAGTGAAAAGACATATGTTCATGAACTGGAAGACTTAATATGTTGAAATAGACTTAAGACTTAAATTGTTAAAATGTCCATTAAATAAAAGCAATCTTTAGGTCTGATGCAATTCCTATAAAATGCCAATGGTGAGGATTTTTTTGCAGGAATAGAAAAAAAATCCTAAAATTGATATGGAAGCTCAAGGACCCCAAATTGCCAAAACAATATTGAAAAAGAACAAAGTTGGAGGCATTGTATTCTTAATTTCAACACATATTACAAAGCCACAAATCAAAGCAACGTGATAATGGCGTGAAGACAGACATACAGACCAATGGAACAGAATAGAGAAAAAAATCATAAATAAACTCTTCCATATCTGACCAAATGGCCTTCAACAAAAGTGTCAAGACAGCATCATGGAACAAATACAGTCCCTTTAACAAATGGTGTCAGGAAAATTGTATATCCACATTCAGAAGAATGAAGAAATGAGTGCTGCCTCCTAGCAGCAACAGGCTCTTGGGTAGCAGGATAGGCTATCTCTTCCAGTCGACAAGAGCCATCATCAGTATTATTTAGGCAAAAATATTGAAAAATTTTTCGAATCATCTATCTTCTTATTCAGGTTGGGCTTTAACAGCTATCAAAAGAGAATGTCAATGTTTGGTGACAATTCTGATGTGAGATGCTCATTCTTTATCCCCATCTCTAAGTTCTTCATTGCAACTCAAACAGAAAAAGAAATGATGGGATCTACTCTTTCCATGGGTGATCTCTATTCACAATTATTAACTTAGTGATCAGTTCTAGAATGTTGCTGGGGATTGATTTCAAGCTTACAGGTTCATAATTCCAAAATGCAGCCAATGTCCTTAAGTAAACACACAGGATCTTTGCCCTCTCCCTTCCCTTGGTAACACTGCTATGATTTTCCATGAGTTAACATAATAAAATGGCTCTGAAATTATATTTCCAAGTTTTTAAAGTAAATAACCTAGATTTTCTTCTATCCTTAATTTAATAGTTTGCTAAAATTTCTGAAATAAAATTCCAATATGTAATATCCCATATAAAATACTAAAACATCTATAATCCTCAATTACTTATGATTTAGAAAACATTAGGTTATTTTCCTTTTAGGTGCCAAGTAATCATAAACTCCAATAGTCAACTCCAAGATACTAATTTTGCTTAAAATCCATGGTGAGCTGACCTGATCTGGGGCAATCCATAACTATTTTGTGCTCTTGCTCTAAGATTTGAGTGCCTTGGTGAGTCCTCACATTTTCTAGGAAACAGAAAGGTGAAAATAAGACTAAAATAAGCCAGTGGTACCTGGCCCTACCTGACCACTGTCTGCCCTGTGCAGGTAAGTGTTCTGAGATCCTATGTCGATACATGCCTGCCATATAAGAAAATTCAACCACAGGTCCCAAGCCAAAGACGTATTAATCTAAGTTATATTCGCGGTTATGACACATCATCCTTTCTTTTCCAAATTTCCCCCATTTGTGCTTTCAAAAGTTGGCTTTGTGCCTTTGCATAACATGTCAGGGCCAAGAAGTTGCTCTGAGCTCATCTGATCTGGAAAGATAAGATAACCTGTCAGATTTGGATTTTACTGCCTTTACAAAATGTATGTATAGGAATGAGTGGCACTGGTGAGAGTTAAAAAAATTTTTTTTTAATAAGTGAAAGACTCTGAAAGGTGAAAAGTTCAATGTGTCAAGTGGCAAGGTTTAAAGAGCTCATCCCGGCATTTGGCTCTTACCCAGTTTCGGGAGCTCACACTGAATAATCAGTGGATTCAGTGGTGGTAGTACAACATCCCCCTCATGTCAAATGGGTCTTGGTTGTGAGAGAGCAGGAGCCAAGGGTAGCGTCCTCAGAAAGAGCATACTTTTTCAAATGATATGTCAGAAGACAGCAGAAGGGGTGAGGATTGAGAGGGAAAGGCAGGGTAGTGGAAGGAAGAAAATTAAATTCCAGCTGTGGTTTCATCAGCATCAGTAAGTGATGTACTCTTTAAGCCCTCTCATTTTGTTTTGTTGTGTTGAGGGAAGTTCAAATATGTGCAAATGCAAGAATTTTTTTACTGTTATGTAAACTAAAGTCATTTTTGGAGACCTGGTGAAGCACACTATTTTATAGCAGGAATTTTAGTTCTACTATCATAAATCCAAAAGAATCAAAGTCTTATATTTACTTGGCCTTGGTTGGTCTGTGATTGCAGAACAGCTGTGATAGAAAACTATGGCCTCAAACACATATGCTCTAAGGTGGTAATTTCATCATATCCACAAAGAAACATACTCTTTGGGGCACCTGGGTGGCTTAGTCTTTGATGGTCTGCCTTTGGCTCAAGTTGTGATCCCGGAGTTCCCCGCAGGGAGCCTGCTTCTCCCTCTGCCTATGTCTCTGCCTCTCTCTCTCTCTCTCTGTGTCTCTCATGAATAAATAAACAAAATGTTTTTAAAAAGAAAGAAATATGCTTTATAATTATTGAGTTTGTAATCCCCAATAGTTATGAATACACACTGTACAGCAAAGCACTAACATTCAGAGAGTAAAACCTATAGGAAATGCTAGAAGAAATATGTAGAAATTCACCGATAGTAGAAGACACCATTCATTTTAGATCAAAAAGACAAACGTGCATGCACACACACACACACACACACACAGAAGATTTAAACAACAAATAATACGGTAATTATTATGTATCAAATTCTGTACCCTAAAATCAGAGAATAACTTTTTTTTCCAAATGACTTAGTAATAGTCACAAAAATTGACTCTAGTCAGCCAGAAAGAAGATGTCAATACATATTTTTAAATTAAAAAGTGAAAATAACACTTTCTAATCATAATGCAATAAAATGAGAATTTAATAATAAAAGTAGAAACTAGGCAACAAATAAACCTACTGTTTATAAGTATTTTTAAAACTCTTAATTCTTCAGTCACTGAAAAATAAAACTAGCAGAATATTTGTAAAGCAACCTATATCAGTCCTATGGGGCACAATTAAAGCAGTGCCCAGAGAAAAATAGTAGCTTTAGATACCTATGTTAATAAACAGAGAATATGGAAGATAAGTAAACTCAAGATACAGAGTAGGAACTTGTAAAAAAACAACAGTGAATTTAAGGAAAGTAGAAAGAAGGAATTTGTACAAATAAAAACAAAGGATATATTAAAAAAAACAGAAAGCAGTAATTCCAGTAAATGATCCACATGTTAGTTTGGTAAAACTCAAGTCAAAATACATTTGAGGGGTGGCTCCCGGGTGGCTCATTCAGTTAAGCGTCTGCCTTCAGCTCAGGTCATGATTTCAGGGTCCTGGGACAGAGCCCCACCTCCAGCTCCCTGCTCGGTGGAGAGTCTGCTTCCTCCTCTCCCTCTGCCCCCATCCAGCTCATACTTGCTCTCTTTCACTATCTCTCTATCTCAAATAAATAAAATATTTTTAAAAATACATTGAGGAGAGAAATACAAAAATGAAGAATTGGAAATGGAAATGCAAATACCTTTAAAACCTTTTTAAGTGATCTCTATACCCGATGTGGGGCTCACACACATGACCCCAAGATCAAGAGTTGGATGCCCTACTGACTGACACAGCCAGGTGTCCCAAATTTTTTAAAGTATAAGAAGCTAATTTTAAAACTTCATACAAATAAATGTGTATTAATGGTCAGAATTCACCCCAAAACTGAAAAATCCACTCAAATCAGTTAACATAGAAGACATAAAATTACTGTTCCCTAAAATGCACCAAGTCTGGACAGTGTCACAAAATTCTATCAAACATATTTAATCTGGTTTCAGAGCATTCGTATTCTTTTGATACAAGTAGCATAACATTGATAAGGAAAGTTCCCAAACATTATCACGAAATAGAAAACTAGAGGCTTGTTTCACTTATGAATACCAATGGAGAAATATCCACAAAGTTGTGCAAACAAGGCAAATGGCCTCGCGGAACCAGTGTGCTCTGGGGACCCTGAGATAGCATCTGTGGTGAAGATGTGGTCCTTTGTTGTGCATCACACTCTGAAGCACTGTCTGGTGCGCTGGCAGAGCCAGAGGTGACACCCCTGGGCAGGCATCCTGACTCCAGGGCTGAAGAACTTTTATGCCACATTATAAATTATAAGTTATAAGTAAGCACCAGCCTCTTGCCTGGTGTGATCAGGAACAAGATGCAATATCAGGATGGGGCAGTGAAACCTTGGCTTCAGTTCTAACCTGTCAAGGTGCGTGACCTGGAAAGGGAAGCATCAGACCCTCCACTGGTGAGAAAGGAACTGGAGTTCAAACCTTGCAGCTAGAGCTATATGAAGGAACAAGGGAGCAGCAGGATATGCCATCTTAGTATTCAGTTTGGGGAAATGTCAGCCCCTATGAACAGGAACCAGGATCTGGGCCTTGCAGTTGACCGGAATTTATGGCTTACACACTGTCCTGTGGCTATTTTCCAGGTACCTTGAAAGAAAAACTCTTTTTATTAGAGACCTGGTTTCCAGAGATCAGTCTTGGACAAATTAATCTTTAATTCTCAAATAGTAAATAAAATCCAGAAAAATTTTGAAAGAATAATGTGCCACAAGTAGGCTTATCCTAAGAATTTAAGGATGGTTCAATAATAAGAAATCTTTTGATATTATTGACCACATGAAAACATCAAAAGAAAAATTATATAGTCTCCATAGAAAATTTAAAAATCGGTAAAATTCTAAATCCATTCTTGATTGAAAAAATAATAATTTAGGGGATGCCTGAGTGGCTCAGTCAATTGAGCATCTGACTCTTGGTTTTGGCTCAGGTAATGGTCTCAGGATAGTGAGATTAAGCCCTGCCTCAGGAATCCACACTCAGCAGGGAGTCTGCTTGAGATCCTCTCTCTCCCTCTGCCCCTCTCTCCATTCATTCTCTCTCTTTCTCTCTCTCTCTCAAATAAATAAATAAAACTTAAAAAATAATAATTTAGGAGGCAATGAATTCTTTGATAAGGAGATTCCTTTGTAAGAAAATGAAGAAACAATAGATGTCCTTTATCATCATTATTATTTAGAATTGTTCTACAGACATTAGAAATTCAATTAGATAAGAAAAAGAAATAAAGACATAAAAATTGGAAAATGGAAAGTATAATTATCACTTGCAGATGGTATTGTTATTTTAGTAGGAAACCTAACAGAGTCATTCTAAAATTATTACAAACGATAATAAAATTCAACAAAATGGCTGAGTAGAAATTTTCTATAATAAGCAAGTTTTAAAAATATGATGAAAGAAAAGACCTCATTTGTGAAAGTAATAAAAAATACCAAGAATATAATGAATAAGAAATTTGTAAGACCTAAATGCTACTGAAGGAAAAAAAAAAAACAAGGACTTGAGCAAACAAAAAAGCATATTCCCTAAATTAATCTATAAATTTAACATGATCCCAATAAAAATACCAACGGGATACTTTGTACTAAATAAATTAATTTTTTAAATGAATGTGAAAAACAAGCATAGCCAAGAATTTATAAGCAATAATTAGCACGATTTGACATTGAAACATATTAATTATAATATGGTACATAAATATATAGATCAATGAAACAGAATAGAATATCCAAAAATAAAGCAAAATAAATACAGAAATACAGTAGTTGGAAAATGTAGCACTTAGAATCAGTGGAGAAAAGATGGATTATTCATTAACAGACCAACTAGACAATTATTTGTTAAAACTATAAAGTTAAACAACTATTTATACATTATAGAAAAAATTCTTTTAGGTGAATTATAGATTTAAACACGAAAAATCAAGCCAAAAATAATAGAAAATGCACAGAATAATTTTTTTTTAGATCTCAGAATAAGAAAGCCTTATTTAATTATCCCATAAACTCATTTTATTATATACAAAATGTTTCATTATACCCAGGAAAAAAAAACTTTTCACAAACAAAATAAAAATGCTGAACAACAATCTAGGGAAAACATCTGCAACTCATAACACAAAGGATTAATTTCCCTAATACATAAAGAGCTTCCACAAAGCAATTAGAACAGATCAACAGACCAATGGAAAAAAACAGGCAAAGATGATTAATAATAGAATCCACCAAAAAAGGGTATATAAGTGGCTCTCAAACATACAAAAAGATGCCCATCTCACCCAAAGCGAGACAAATAAAAATAAAATTACACCAAGATTCAATGTTTTGCTTAAGAACAAAGATTAAATAAACAACAACATAGATAACACCCCGCTTGGTGAGAATGTCGGTGAACAGCAGTTCTCATATATCGCTGCTCTTAGTATCAACTCATACAGACCGGCTTCAGGGGGAATGTCTGGCTATATCTGGAAAAGTTAAAAATACATCTTTTTGACTCAGTAATTCTGCATCAGCTATTTATTATACATATAGAGGCAAGCACATGTAAAGTTATGTATATGCAAAGATACTGGCAGATTGTTTGTAATAGCAAAATAATGTAGCCAGCTCCATAGCAGAGCGGTTAGATTGATTTGATTCATGGTTGTACCACTAAAACAAGGCATCTATGTACTGATATAAACAATGTTAGAAACATAATCTTAGTTTAAAAAAAAAAAGGGAGGGGATCCCTGGGTGGCGCAGCGGTTTGGCGCCTGCCTTTGGCCCAGGGCGCGATCCTGGAGACCCGGGATCGAATCCCACGTCAGGCTCCCGGTGCATGGAGCCTGCTTCACCCTCTGCCTGTGTCTCTGCCTCTCTCTCTCTCTCTGTGACTATCATAAATAAATAAAAAATTTAAAAAAAATTAAAAAAAAAAAGGAAAGTGCAGAGCAATATGTCTAATGTGCTAACAACTTAGCCCAAGAAAAGGGAAGATGCACCCCCATCGGCTCCTCCACGTGTGGCCCATCTGTAGAGTACTTAGGTGACAAGCTAGTAGCGGAGCATCTGGGAGGGGGGGAAGCTGGGTAGCTGGGAGGACAGAAGCTGGAGAGACTGACTTACTCTTCGTTGTAAATGTTTTTGTAGAGTTAGAGTATTTTAACAGATAGATACACTTCCTAAAAGAGAAAAGACCCAAGAATTTACCTCTTTTGTTCTTTGTTTTGTGCTGTCAGTGAGGAAAAAGGCTTTAGCAGGAATGTTGGGAGAGAGGGTGTGGGGAGAGATAACACAGGTGATGGAAAATGTGGGGGGTGGGGGAAAACTCATCCATTAATTTAGCCAAATATTCTTCTACTCTTCATGTATGATTTAGCACTTTGAGTTTGCCAGTATTTCATCTCCATCATCTCCATCATCACAACCCTGTGTGTTCATCGCTCACAGCATTTTCACTTGGAGCAGAGAGGACCCAGGTGCACTGTGGCAGGCATCTGTGGCTGGCTCTCCCCGCCTCTCCCTCCTCCAACACAGCACTTTGCGCAAGGTTTTGCACCTGGAAGGAGCCCAGGAGGAGAGACACGTATGAGAGATGTGCACAGTGAGGCTAATGGCCTGGTGCCCACCCCTGTCTGCTGGTTCACCCTCCAGGAGATGGACATCGGGAGGCCAAGTGTGCAGGGAGCACTGCCTGAGAGGCCTGGATGACAAGCAAAGACCAGTGGGGTGTGGACCCTTTCCACAGCCAGAAACCCTGCTCAACCTTGGTACCCCAAGGGCTCAGAGAAGCCAGGCAGGAGCACACCCTCTGAGACTCTGCTATGACCTGCAAGTTTGCATCCCTCCCCCCAAATTCCTAGGCTGAAGCCCTAACTCCTGATGTAGCTGTAGAAGCATACATTGTTCTCTCGTTCTTTGCTTTATTACCCTTCACAGATATTACTTTCTTTCTTTTTCTTTTTTTTTTTAATTAAAGGTTTGTGTCCACCCTGAGACAAGCAAGTGTATCGGGGTCATTTTTCCAACAATTCAGCATTTGCTCACTTCATGTCTCTTGGTCATGTTTTGGTAATTCCCACAATATTTCAAACTTTTTCATTATTAGGATATTTGTCATGGTGATTGGTGATCAGTGATCTTTGATGTCACCATTTTGAACATTTTGGGACATCATGAACTGCACCCTCAGAAGAGTGGACTTAAGTGATAACAAGGTTGCATGTGCTCTGACTGCTCCACCGACCGGCGGTTCCCCCATCTGTCTCCCCCTCCTTGGGCCTCGTAGTCACTGAGACACAGCAATATTGAAATTAGGTCAATTAATAGTCCTACAGTGGCCTCAAAATGTTCAAGTGAAAGGAAGAGCCACACATCTCTCACTTTAAGTAAAAAACTAGACTTGATTAAGCTTGGCGACAAAGGCGTAAGCTGACATACGCCCAAATCTAGGCCTCTTACACCAAATAGTTACCAAGTTTTGATTACAAAAGAAAAATTCCTGAGGGAAATTAAAGTGCTACTCAAGTGAATCTATGATGCTAAGAAAGTGAAACAGTGCCCAGAAATAAACCTATGTTTATTTGGTCAATTAATCTATGACAAAGGAGGCAAGAATATACAGTAGGGAAGCTTGTCTTCAACAAATGGTGCTGGATAGACTGGGCAGCTACATGCAGAAGAGAAACTGGGCCACTTTCTTACGCCATACACAAAAATAAGCTCAAAATGGATGAAAGACCCAAATGTGAGACTTGAAACCACAGAATTCCAAGAAGAAAACATAGGCAGTGATTGCTTTGACATCAGCCATAGAAACATTTTTCTAGATGTGTCTCTGAAACAAAAGCACAAATCAACTTTTGGGATGATACCAAAATTTTAAAAAATCTTTTGTGTGATGAGGAAAATCATCACTAAAACAAAAAGGCAACCTACTGAATGGAAGGAGATATTTGCAAAGGATATATCTGATAAGAGTTAACATCCAAAATATATTTAAAGCATATAAAACTCAGCACCAAAGAAACAAATAATCCAATTAAAAATGGGCAGAGAACCCGAATAGATAATTCTCCAGGGAAGATATACAGATGGCCAACAGACACATGATGCTCAACATCACTCATCATCAGGGAAATGCCAATCAAAACCATAATAAGTTGTCATCATATACCTATCAGAATGACTAGAATTAAAAAAGAAAATAAGAAATAACAAGTGTTGCCAAAGATGTGGGGAAAAAGGACCCCTCAGGCCTATTTCCCCCTATTGGTGAGAATGCAAATTGGTGTAGCCACTCTGGAAAATAGTGTGAAGGTTCCTAAAAAAATTAAAAATAGGATTACCGTATGATCTAGTAATTCTACTACTGGATATTTACCCACCCCCCCCAAAAATGGAAACATTAATTCAAAAAGATATATGCGGGCAGCCCCGGTGGCACAGCAGTTTAGCGCCACCTGCAGCCCGGGGTGTGATCCTGGAGACCCAGGGTCGAGTCCCACATAGGGCTCCCTGCATGGAGCCTGCTTCTCCCTCTGCCTGTGTCTCTGCCTCTTTCTCTCTGTGTCTCTCATGAATAAATAAATAAATAAAATCTTAAAAAAAAAAAGATATATGCATCCCCATGTTTGTTGGAGAATTATTTATAATAGCTAAGATATGGAGGCAACAGAAATGTCCATTATTAGATGGATAAAGAATATGTCATATATATATATATGCACACACACACACACACACACACTAGAATATTACTACCCACAAAAAAAAAATGAAAGTTTGCCGTTTGCAACAACATGGATAGACCTGGAAGGTATAATGTTAAGTGAAATAAGTCACAGGAAGACAAATACCATATGATTTCATTCATATGTGGAATTTAAGAAACAAAACAAATGAACAGAGAAAAAAAGATTAAATAAGGAAATACAGAAAACTGGTGGTTGGCAGAAGGGAGGCGGAATGGTGGTGGGTGACAGGGATAAAGGGGATTAAGAATACACTGTATCGTGATGAGTAATGCATAGAGTTATTGAATCATTATATTGATCACCTGAAACGAATATAACACTGTACATTAATTATACCTCAATTTAAAAAGAAAAAAAAAAAAGCAAAACAGCCTCACTGCTGCTATGGAGAAAGTATTAGTGGTCTGGACAGAAGATAAAACCTGCACGACATTCCCTGAAGCCAAAGCCTCATCCACACCAAGGCCCTGACTCTCTTCAGTTCTGTGAAGGCTAAGAGGTGAGGAGGCTGCAGAAGGAAAGTCTGAAAGGCAGATTTAAGGCAAGACGCCATCTCCGTGACCTCAAAGTGCAGGGGGAGCGGCGAGTGCTGATGTAGAGGCTGCAGCGAACTATCCAGGAGATCCAGCTAAGGCCGTTACGGAAGGTGGCTGCACAGATTTCGTTGTAGATGAAAACAGTCTTATGTTGGAAGAAGATGCCATCTAGGACTTGCCTGTAGAATTCCAAAGGGCAGGCTGGCTTTCCCATTAGGGGCTGATGCAGCTGCTGACTTGAAGTTGAAGCCGATGCTCATTTGCCATTCCTGGAACCCCGGGGCCCTTAAGGGCCTGAGGAATCATGCTAAGTCTACTCTGTCTGCCCTCTATAAGCGGAGCAACAAAGCCTGGATGACAGCACATCCGTTGACAACATGATTTCCTGACTATTTTGAGCCCACTGTGGGGACCTACTGCTCATAAAAAAAGATTTCGTTCAAAATATTGCTAATGGCTTATGTATATGTTGTTTACGTATATGTTGTTTTGTTTTGTGCTGAACCATTGGAAAATACATCATTGACGTCATGCTACTCTACCCTCAAATACTTATATGCATTTTCCATGTAACTACAACTCCAATTTTACACCCAAGAAGATTAATAATACCATTTACTAAATAGTCCATTCACAAATTTCTCAAATTGTTCCAAAACATGTTTCTATATCTACTTTTGTTTTTCTTTACACCTTCAATTAAGGTTCCAATCAAGTTTCATACATTTCATTCAGCTGATGATCTCTTTTGTCTCTTTCCATCTGGAATAGTTCGATATCATCTTTCCATGTTTGTTATTTGTTTGTTGTTTGTTTGTTTGTTTTTGAGGGCTTTTTGGTTGTTGTTGTTTTTCAAGTAGGCTCCACCCTCAGCGTGGAGTCCAGTGTCAGGCTTGAACTCATGACCCTGAGATCAAGACCTGAGATGAGATTAAGAGTTGGATGTTTAAAAAAAAAAAAGAGTTGGATGTTTAGTAGAGTGTGCCACCTAGGAGACTCATCCACATTTTTGAAGTTGTCCTTAAAATATCTAGATTTTTGTTATTGTTTACTTATGAGTAGAGGAAATATAATATTTTCTGAAATACATTAATGAGGTTTTCCCCCTCTGGCTTTTTTAGAATTTCTCTGTCACAACAAGAATTGGAACTCTTACTGAAGGAACTAAAAAAGGAGGAGTTAAAATTCCACTTGTGACATCCAATACATGTATTTGTCAAGAGAAAAGAAAACCCCTTACCTATCCTTTTAATACATCACTGAATAAATCTAAAAGACTCAGATCATAGCATTTCTCCATGGGGTTGGAAAGAAACTCTTTCTAAATGTGGGGAAGGGGCCATAAGGCTAGCAACCCAAAAGAAGAAGCAGGCACCCAGAAAGAGTGGAAGGCCAGTCCTAGAGACTAAGAAGGAAAAGAAGGAGATTGGCATGATGTGATAGTTTTGGTAACCAAAGTCCTTTTCCTCCACTCTAAGGGGGCTGCATGTTGGGGAGGGGGTGCATGGAAACATCCAATAGATGAAGAGGATGTTGAGAATAGAGAGAATCTGTCCTTGCTCCATCTTTGGAGCTCTGAGAGGAGTCCCCAGTGCCAACTCTAGGTCTCTTGATTCAAGTAAAAGTGGTACCAAGTCCTGCCAGGTATGATGAACAGACTAAGCTAGATCCCTAATTCTCTTTGGCTCCCAGTGATGGACATGGCCTCCAAGAGTTCCCATGAGCCCCACTGAGTGAGAAAGTAGGGGGCTAAGGGACTGGCAAGAGAACTGGCTAGGAGGGGTTGCAATATGGACTGCCTAGAGCTGACTGTGAGGGGATCTGAAGCCAGAAGGACCACTGCAAACAAAGGGAAGAGGCCAATGCTCCCAGAACCAGTGAGAGTCCTGCCTGAACCAAGGCAACGCCGCAGGTTCCACAGGTTTGCAGCCTTGCACTTCAGCCTCGGAGGCCAGCAGTTCACCTGTGAGCAGGCTGCTGAAAACCACCCTGCAGAAGGGCGAGATGGCAGCACAAGCCCCCCACATGTGGGTGCAAGCCTTCTCTGTCACTCTGGGGCCATGTAACACCTTTCCCAAATACCCAGACAACCAAGGGTAGGAATTTGAAAACCTGAGCACTGACCCCGAAGATACCTGATTACAAAAGAATCAATAAATAAAAATACTGTTTAACTTATTGGATTGAAATAAATTTAAATGGGACAAAAGTTCACTTTTTTTCTCTGCCATCTATAAGTCTCATAAGGAAGATCAATGCAGTCATAAAAAAAATGAAGAAAATTTTCTTTGCTACCTGAACACAGTCTTTTCTTTATCATGCTGACATGTAAGTTCACACAAGTTAAGGGACATATAAAAACAACCAAAAAAAAAAAAAGACAAAGGTTATCTTCAGTTTTCTCGACGTTCAGTTTCTAAGCTCCTCATCCAGCCCCTGTATTTCTATCTGTGTGTCCCCACACCCTCCTCCTGTCCCTGCAAGACCCTGGGGTCTGCCTGGAGTAAGCACTATCCCAGCTTTCTGCTCCGAGAAGCTGAAATCCCTGTGGTGGCCTGAGGCAGCTGAATCCAGAAGAGAGGGATGTGACGGACTTGGTCCTAACGCCACGGCGTAGGATACATGATGGCCAGCTCCTTCCTGGGTAATGTGGGCAGATTCTCTGCGAAATAAAGGAAAGTGCCTAGAGCTGTAGCCTAGAGAGGAAGTTTTCAGCAGGAGAATTCCAGAAGTCCCGGCTACTAGGTTGAGTCCTCCAGCCAACTAGTGCCCAGGGTCCCCCAGTCATAATGGCAGATGGCCAGGTTAGCGGGTCCCCACAGGAAGCAGATGGCAAGTCAAAGGGTTTAACTGGAGAGCTTTCAATGAAGAGATTATTGGACAGAGGTTTGGACAGGTTAGAGCGTAGGCAGGTTCTCCAGAAGCAACGGTGGGAAACCACCCCCCACCTAAAAGGTGAAGGAGAGGGTGCTCTTCGCGGAGGACAGGCTACTGCGGCCTGGGGATCGGGGGTGGGCTCTCTCCATGGAGACACAGCCACTGCCCACCAACGGCACAGGGCACCGCAGAGCCAGAGGAGGTGGGCCTCTCCCAGCCCCTTGCTGCCCACCCTCCGACCCCCCCAGCGTGGTCCACCAGGCAGACCCACCTGGACGCCGGCCTCCCTGTGCGCAGAGCCCGCCACGAGGTGTGCAGAGTGGGCCTGGGCTCTGCGACCAGTGGAGAAGAGCCAGCATTGCCACCGTCTGCACCTCTGTCCCATCTGACCCTCCAGACAGCGTCCTTTCCTCCAGAGGTCGTACTGCTTAGGTCAGGATGGCCAGAGGTCACGCTTACTTCGTGTTCATGAGGAGTCATAGAATTTACTTTCTTGGCGAACTGTGAATCAAAGTCACTCAGAAGCTGCATTATACGGATACGTTATTAAGTTAATGAAATCACCTAAAACATCTCCGGAAGTAAATTAAAATTTTTTAAAAGACAAAAAAAAAAAAACAGGAGGGCATTTTTTAAGGGGTAATTATTTGGACACTACAGGACAATCAGTGTTCATACGGTATGTTCTCAAAAGACAAAATGCACCCTAAGATAAATTCCACCATCCAGAAAGCAGGATTGTTGTATTTCCTGCAGATATTGCAGGCATAAAGACAAAAAAAAAAAAAAAAAAGAATTATGTTTGTGAAAGTGCTTGTAAAGAACTAGGCAAAAATAAGTTTATATTATTATATTTGTATACTATAATAGATTATTATATAATATGATATATAAACATGTATTGTATCATAGATTCAGAAGAAAGTTTTTAGTCTACTCCTATTTAAAAAGTACTTATTAAAAAATATAAAAAAATAAAAAATAAATAAAAAGTACTTATTAAGTACCTGCCATGGGTCAGCCTCTAGAATACATAAGCTTGAAAAGTCTCAGCCCTCAAAGAATTTATACTTTAGTAAGTATAGGCGTCGGCAAACTGTAGTCCAAGGGCCCAATCCAGCCCACTGCCTGTTTATTTACAGCCTGTGAGCTAAGAGTCATTTTTATTTTTATTTTTTAATTTTTAAAAATATTTAATTTATTTATTCATGAGAGAGACAGACACACAGAGAAAGAGAGGCAGAGACACAGGCAGAGGGAGAAGCAGGCTCCATGCAAGGAGCCCGATGTGGGACTCGATCCGGGTCTCCAGGACCACGCCATGGGAGGAAGGCAGGTGCTAAACCGCTGAGCCACCCAGGGATCCCACTAAGAGTAATTTTTAAAAATCAAAAGAAGAATAGTATTTCATGTAAAAACTATATGAAATGCAAATTTTAATGTCCATAAATAAAGTTTTATTGGAACTTGGCCACACCATTTGTTTACATATTGACCATGGCAGCTTCGCACTATAACCACACAGTCGGGGTGTTGAGACAGAGACTGTGTAGCCCGCAAAATCTAAAGTAGTCATTATCTGGCCCTTTGCAGAAAAATGTTGCTGATCCCTGGTCTAGCAGAAGACAGATCTATAAACAAATAACTGCAACAAGTTCAAGTCAAGTATGTAAGGGTGAAGTCAGGGCAAAAGGTAGGAACAGATTTTATCTGCCTGGAGGAGCGGAGGGGCAGAGTGAGGGGAGCCAGGAAGGCTTTATGAAGGATGCTAGGTTGACCATTTAAGAACAAATTGGTACCATCCATACGATGATGAAGGTACCCATCACCGTCAGCAAGACTTCCTCCAGAAATTATTCTTCCGATGCTGGTGGTAGGTTTCTACAGATCCCAATAAATGTTTGTCCTGTTCCGTGGGTGCCCAATGCCACACACTTGCTAGACTGCTGCAGTAACGGACGCCTGGGCATTCTGGAGACACCACAGCTGGCCTCGGTGGAACGGACTCACTGAGACATCGAGCCCTGGCAACCTTATTTGAATAATTGGCCAAATAATAACTGAAGCCTTTTGCCACTGAATGTCCGTCGACTACACTAACACAGAGAGAAATGGGGATCTCATGGTTGCAAATGATTCAGAGATGAGGAACAGGGACAAGACGGGGCCGGAGGCCAGGCTCGGTAAGTGAAAGGGGAGCACACCGACCGGGGGGCAGGGAGCGCGAGGAGCTGAAGGGAACTGTTGCTCCCCGACACGAGCAAGGGGCCACGCCACGACGTCGTCGGAAGCAGTTATTTTATGAGAGCGGTTGACACTGGCTGAGTGTCCCTCTTCCTTTGGCCTCCGGCCTCTGTTGGCCAAGGTCTTGGGCTCAGCCACGATGGTCATTGATGCTAGGGATGAACAGTGGCCCCTGCTGGACTCCGACGGATTCCCGGGGAGAACGGCAGGAAGGCAAGGACTTGCAGAGACGCCGTGGAGTCACCCACAGGGGGGTGAGTGGTGCCCCTGCATCACTGGCACGGTCGACCATAAAAGACCCCAAGTGTTTGGGAAACTCGCATCTTCTTCTTGAGCTCGGCCAGCCTTTCCACTGTCTGGTTACCGGGGGAGGACTGAGCTCTGGCATCAAAGCCGGCCAGGACTAAAGTGGCCTGCCCACTGCCCCTGCCCCCGCACCAGTGACCATCTTTCCAAGTCAGATGATGGCACAGGGCTAGAGGAGTCTTGGCACGGAGCTCCACTTCACTGCTGTTTTCTGCAAGATATGTTCATGTCCGTCCTCCCCAGCGTGCGTTTGGCTCTCCAGGGCCCACGGCACTCTGCTGGGGATTGTAAAGAAGCTTTCCTCAGACGCGTCCTTGCCTAGAAGGACTGACTACCTGGCAGCATGGAGCACGCCTCTAGGCCTTCTCCATGAATAAATAAAATCTTAAAAAAAAAAAAAAAAAAGGAAAACAAGAAAACTGAAGCCTGGGAAGGCGGAGCAACTTGTCTAAGATGCTTTAGTTAAAAAATGCCAGAGCCAGGGCAGGGCCCAGATCGTTACAGGCCAAGTCCTCCTTATTACATTAGCTGAAGCTGCAATGAGATACACAATGTTCAAAACCATTGATTGAACCCAATACCTTCCAAAAGAGTTAATGTCAGAAATATTTTTTTTTAAAGATTTTATTTATTTATTCATGAGAGACACAGAGAGAGAGAGAGGCAGGGACCCAGGCAGAGGGAGAAGCAGGCTTCCTGCGGGGAGCCCAATGCAGGACTCGATCCCAGGACCCCGGGATCACGCCCTGGGCCGAAGGGAGATGCTCACCCGCTGAGCCCCCCAGGCAGCCCGATATTAGAAGTATTTGCAAAGCTTATCCCAAGAGAGCAAGATCCTTCCTTAAGGACTAAGGACTAGAGAGTGAATAAATGGAATATGACTTTTGAGTGTGCGTGTGTCTGCACGTAGGAGTCGGATGCGGGTGAATGTGGTGGCACGCAGGTGTGTTTTGAGCACCTGTAAGTACACAAGCGCACAAAGCAACCTGCCAAGAAAAAGGGGGGAGCAGGAAGGAAAACATGTTGCCCTAAGCGTAGAATCCAGTGCCCCAGGAATTCAAAGCAGACAGATCCGAGGGGACTTTTCAGGAAAGGAGAATCTGAGCCCTGAAGAGCGACGCGGCCTCCGCATCCCTGACAGGAGGCCCAGCCCCTCATCTCCTCGTCAGTTTTTCATATGTGTTCAGTTCAGTCATGAGGAGGTTTTTTTTAGAAGAAGCTGAAGAACTGGGTGTTTATAAATGTAGATCTCCAACGAGGGCACTGTAGGTTATGGCATGAGTTCTATTTACAGTTTCCCTGTGACAGTTGTAATCCTATTGGCATTCCTTACATTAGTCTTCGGAGAATTTTTATTCGTGAAAAACAGCAAATTGTTCATCTCTGAAACACTAGATAGTTTTGTGACTCTGAGACTATTATGAAAATTATAAATGATAAGGAAACGCTGGGCCAAATTTTTTACACGACTCTCCAAGAATTATATAGGATGGGAATCTGACCCTTTGAGAGTTAAAAATGTTTCTGAAGACAGAGAAGACTTGATGCTCTAAGCCAAAGTGCATTAAATCACATTGGTCGTGCAATTATCTCTCAGCAAAGATCCTCGGAGTTGAAGTTCAGGCTGGGGGTCAGGAAGATCGTTGGGGGAAACAGGGTCCCCCTTGTTAAAATAAAGCAATTAGTTTAATATATACTGTAGGGAAAGGAGAGAAGGGAAGGGAAATTCCCCTTGTCAAATGTTGAACATTTAGAGTACCGCTTAGAGCAAAAGTAATAAGGCGCTCTTCATGAAAAAATTGGCCATCTACCATGTCTAAATGCAAACATGTGTGTTCTTTATTTCTTTAATTCATTTAAACTTCTGTTAACTGGGAATATTTTTATGTGCATTCTCAGTTGTTCCCTTTCTCACTCGAACAAAAATGTGTCAGGGGACAGGAATGGTGCCCATGCAAGTACATTTAGATACCGTAAAGCATTTAACAGCCCTTTCTAGTATGGTTAAGCCCTACCAAACGGCTAAACAAACTTTAATTTACAATTCACGGGCTGAAGCATTCAAAGGGCCGTAATATTTTGCTGCCGCTAATTTATATCTCTTAGAGAGACATTAAATTTAAAGTGAGCCATTTAGAAGTTCCCAAATCCACATTCCTTTTTGTGGAATAAAGATCTTTGTTTCTAGGAGTTTACATCCTTCGCCATAGAGAGGGCACAGCATTCCTCTGATAGTTTTAAAGGCCTTTACTCCCTGTAGAGATTTTTAAAAATCAGCCTTGAAAATGAGCGATTTTGATCCAACTGGGATCCAGAGTTGGTTTGGTTCTTATAAAAAGGGTGAAATAAATAAGCTTCTGGAATGAAACACACGACAGCCCAGGCGATTCTCAAGAATATTATTACAAGTTTTCAACTGACTCTAAGGCCTCACCCGAAAGAGTATGATCTGCTATATGACTTCATTTATCTGAAGTTTTAAAGCAGGTAAAATAATCTACATTGGAAAAAAAAAAAACACACACACACACACAGAATGGTGGTTGTGTGGGTGAAATGAAATCAACTGGGAGAGGGCACAAGGGAACTTCCTCAAGGTGAAAGCAGTGTTTTATTCTTGATATGAGGTTGGGTTGCACATTTATTTGCCAAAATTCACCAAATACACACTTAGATGTACATTTCACTTTATGTTAATTTTACATCAAAAGAAAAAAAACACATTGTAAGCAAATATAGAATCCTGGCTAATGATGTAGTAAAGGAGAAGCATATCGATGCCCATAATTTACTCTGAAATTCATCCAAAAAAATAAGACAGACTGATGGATGGAGAGATAAAACAAGGAGGAAAGTAAGAAAGTATTAATGGTCGGATCTAGGTGGTGGGCACATAGGTATTCCTGTAAAATCCTGCCAACTTTTTCATAGTAACATGAAATTTCTCATAATAACAAGTTGGGGAAAAGGTGAAAGGAGATACTATTAGCAATTAGGTCAGAAACACAGGCAGAAGTAGAAAGCGGCTCAGCCAAGCCCAGACATTCGATCACCCGATGTGTAGGTGTTCTTGAGTCTTAATTCAAACTGAGCTCCTCGGGTCCACGTTCATGGAGCCAAGAACTGGGTTTCCTCCGAATCATTTTAAACAGTGCTAGAGTCCTCACAAAGCTACTCAGAAGTCACACATGGTCCCCCTCTTCCAATATAAAAATATAAAAGCCACAGAATGTGTGCAGCAAAGAGCGGATATGAGAGCCACTTCTGGGCTCTGCGACGCGAGTGGATGTTGGGGCAGAGTGTCCCAGAAAGCATTTAAAAGGGGGGGACGTATTAGGCCTGCCCGCTTCAGCCTTTTGCCCTTTTCCCTTCGTTCATCTTCTTTCTTCCTGCCTGGAATGCACTTCCCGGAGACGTGGCAGCCACTCTGCGGCCATGAGGGTGAAAAGCCACACAGTAAGGGAGGTGGATGGAGCCTGCACCTTAGTCCTGTGTCCCCTACACTCAGATTTCACCTTACCTGACCCAAATAAATCCCTTCTTTTAAAAAACATCTTCGAGATTTCTATTACATTAGGTCAGGAGCATGACTAAGTGATATTCAGGAGACCTTAGACTGGCTCTCGAGAAGGTTTTGCTTTAATCCACATTAACATGAGCAAGGAGTACATTGCACCAAAAACTTTGCCTCGAAAATGAGGGAGGAAAGGAGAACTGCACACAGTAAGACAAGCCAGGGTCATGAAGGCCCCGCGTGGGGACTAAAGCAAATCAGCGTGTCTTCCCGGCCTTCTAGCATCCTTAGCATTGGGTACTGGGGTTGTTTAAAAGAAGGGGTGGGGGGGAGAAGTCCTCAGGCTTCGTCAGAGGAGCAGCTGTCCCAGAGGCCGTGATGCACAGCCTGGGGGGGCTGCAGAAGCAGTAAGGGGGTGTCGCCAAGTGGCTGGCCTGGGGTACCCCAAGCTGCATGCCCCTGGTGACTGGTTCCCCAGCGTCCAGCAGCGCCCACCCGCCCCCAGCAGGTAGCTCCGCCTTAGGCCGGGCTCGGGGACACTGGGAGCCGGGCTGCAGGGAGTCCCAGCTGGACCAGTCGCCAGGCTGCAGTAAACCAGGGGGCCTGCGCCCTTATGCAGACTGTGCCCCGCGTGCTGCAGCTCTGGGGGCAGAGGTATCAGGCCAAGGGATCACAGCTGCTGGGGACACGCAGGACCCGGACATCTGCTCCTCTGGTGCAGCCGGCCGCTGGCTTCCCGGCGGGACGACTGTAAGCCCCTAATCTGCTGAAGTTTGCAAAGGAAGGTTTCCTGGCGTCAGGCTGCAGGCCGCTGGGCAGGGCCGCAGGTCAAGGCCGCACCTGCCGCACCTACCGCACCTGCTGCACCTGCCGCACCTGTCGCATCTGGCACCTGCTGCACCTGCCCACGTTCCCAGGGCAGCCTCCATGGACCGCCCCCCCCCCCCCGCCGCTCCTGACAGAGTTTTAGAAACACCCTGAACCTCTTCCAAAGCCAAGCCTTGCCCCACTCCATGGCGCCCGCCGGGTGAGTGGCCTGTGAGTCTATAAACCTGGATGTCACGTTCAATCACCAGCAGGAAAGGCGGTTTACTTTCTTGGCCAAACCTGTTTTCTGCTTATGACGGGATTTTAAAAAATTGCTAGTGAAAACTGCTATGGCACAGATGGAAAATCACCAGGCAAACACTGACCGTTTCACTTTGTGTGAGAGCTTACTTTGCTCTCTTTGGTTTTGAAAATAGTGGCTTTTTTTTTTAAGATAAAAATTGCATTTTCCGATATGAAAGTTTTGGCCCTGTCTCGGCTACACGCACAGGTTCGAAACCAGCCATTTCACTTCCAGGGGTGCACCTATCTGAAATGGGCACGAGTGAACGTGATCATATCTACGTCTCCGATTTAATTGTTCCCACTATTATTTGGAACCTTGACTCTGGTGGTTTGGGATATTTACCCAACTGACACACTGGACTCAGTGGGAGAAGCTTAATGCAGCAGGATTCAAACATCTGGGCGTTTGGGTCTTTGACATAGTTTCCCCCTCAGCGCTCCTGCTCAGCCTCCCGCAGACAGGACTTCGGTGACATATGTCATCCATGTAAACCGGACACTTTCCCACCCATTCTCAGCAAGGTGTTAATAAACACAAAGAAACACTGTCTAACGTCCAAGATTTTAATTAGAAAAGCAATTAAAACATATTTTACTGGGGATCCCTGGGTGGCCCAGCAGTTTAGCGCCTGCCTTTGGCCCGGGGCATGATCCTGGAGTCCCGGGATCAAGTCCCACGTCGGGCTCCCAGCATAGAGCCTGCTTCTCCCTCCTCCTGTCTGTCTCTCTCTCTCTCTCTCTCTCTCTCTCTTTATGTCTATCATGAATAAATAAATAAAATTTAAGAAAAAAAATATATTTTACTGGGAGCTCTTTAAATGCAAAAGGGGATTCTCTTGATTAAAAACAAATGAACATAAAGCACATACAGGACCCAGAAAGTCTTTTCTCCCAATTATTCTTTTTCTTTCTTTTTTTAAAGATTTTATTTATTTATTTGACAGAGACAGAGAGAGAACAAGCACAAGCAGGGGGAGTAGCAAGCAGAGGGAGAAGCAGGCTCCCCGCGAAGTAGAGAGCCTGGTGCAGGGCTCCAACCCATGACCCTCAGGTCATGACCTCCACTGAAAGGAGAGACTTAACCAACTGAGCCACCGGACACCCCTACCAAATTGTTTTTTTTTTCTTTTAATGTCTCAGTCACAGGTCGACTTCTAAAACCTCTCTCTGACTTCTTTCCAAGCTCATCAGAAAGCTCCTTCAAGTCCATCTAAACAGAAGCTTGTCTTTCTTTCTCCCCATCTAGCTCTTTCCCTTCTCCTAAAACTTTCTGGAAATCCATGATCCCAACCTGGACTCTCTACTTTTGCTGCTCCATCCTTACTTTAACCCTGCCCAACGGAGGCTCGGAAGAATAGCAGAATAAGACAAGGGGCAGGGATACTGATGGGAATAGATTCCACGGTTGAAGTCAATATATAAACATGCAAAATGCCTCTTCAGCCAAATCTCACCCTCTTTTCTAGGGAGTCAGAACTAATACTAAATCTCGAGATTGATAGATTTGAATCCAGTTCCTTCATCTAGCTTACTCTTCTATCTTTGTGCTACGGCAGGGGAGGGGGGTACGAGAAAGCAAACGGACACATTTCCCCCCACTCCATCCGTGTCTAACAAAAAGCTTACTGTCTTCAACGGCCAGGAACAAAGGAATAACCACAATCACTAGGGTCGGGCAGATTGTCTATGGGTCCATTCACATATATGTGTCTTAACCTTGCCTTTTGCTGAAACCTCGCATCAGCGGAACTAAAATAGCCTATTTATCACCCCTATGTATGACTCAGAAAAGCAAGGACTTTTCTTGGAGAAAACGCACAGCCTACAGAAAATCCACTATGAGTTGTGCAAGGTCCACCACGAGAGCATGTGTATGAGTGTTTGCCGCTGGAATATACAGGACCCACCCAGGAGGGTTGACTCAGCAGATAACTTAGGTATCCTTTGCTTCATTTATTCTTCCAGTTTCTCCTGTACCTGGAGCAGCAGAGACACATGATTTTTAAAAACTTGAGGGGCGCCTGGGTGGCTCAGTTGGTTGAGTGTCTGCCTTCAGCTCAGGTTATGATCTCAGAGTCCTGGGATCCAGCCCCGCATTGGGCTCCTTGCTCTGCAGGGAGTCTGCTCCCCCTTCTCCCTCTGCCCCTCTCCACTGCCTGTGCTCTCTCTCTGTCAAATAAATAAAATCTTTAACAACAACAACAACAAAACCAAAATTGAGTTATAGGACACTTAATTTAAAAATATAGTATCATATTTTTAGTTTCTTATGACAGAGACAAATCACTGCTAGTGCGTGAGAAATGCCAGTGTGAAGGGGGGGCATCTGATATTGCGGGCCCCTCTTATTAAGCATTGGCCATGGGTCAATTGCCCTGAGTTGACTCCGCCATATTTTGTCTCATTATATGCTGTTGTGCGGCCAGCGGATCTCCGCTCTCCCAATCTTTGTGTCATTAATGATTGGCCTTCATTCTGGCAGGTTTTTGGCTTGAAACTGAATACTTTTGACAAGTTCTACAAAGACGAGAATTTAGCCAAGGGGCTCTTTTGTCAATTAAAACATTTTATCCCACGATTGCCATTAGGGGCTTTCCAGGGCTCATGAGATTCCTCTTGCTGTCTGGATTTCAAGAATGAAGAGGAAAAATGTAAGACCTTCTGAAGTCATCCCTTCAATCATAGGAAAGGCAAATTCTTTCATCTAACATTTAAATGCTTGCCCAGAAAGAAGACATACATGGAAGAAGGGCATTTTCCCAATTTCTCCATGAGTGATTGTCTAGTAACTTAGAATTATCTAGATGGCCAAAGCAAATATATCAGACCTAAGACACCATTTAAGGTTCGAATTGTCCAAATTGGCTGTCGAAGCAAGCTGCTAATTCAGAATGATTCTAATTCACAAGAAAATTGTTGAAACTTCTGCTTCAGCTGCTGAAAGCTGGCCTCAAGTTTCTTAATATGGTATTATACGGAGAGTGCACAGACATGTTTCTGAAGCATAATGCACTTATTATTCGTATAGGGGTGGCTTTTTCCAGCCTACTTCACATTTAATTGTTTAGCTTAAGACATCAGGCTTTGTCCTGGTGGTCATTTTTTTTTTGAAAAATTACTTGTTTTACTCAGGTCATATTTCCTTTTTTTGAGATGATTTAAGAACTTTAATAAACTGTAATCTGAAAACTCTCAGGATGTTCTTCCTGCTCTTCTGGGAAGAAGACACATAGATGAACCCAGGGCTGAGACTGAATTATGTTCCGAAAATCCACAGGCCAAGAGGTCTGGTCACTCCTCAGAGCCAGAGTGTCTGATTTACAATATCACCAAAGTCCCCATGGATGTGTGATCCCTTCCCATTTCCATTGCCTTTGTAAATTTTGTGTGATTTAAGAACGTTAATGCAGATAGGGTATGAAGTGCTGGCAAATCCTCGCAAATCAAGTAGCTCCATCCAAAATTTAAACTTCCTCCTGCTAAATGCCTCTGGATAGAAGTTAATTTTCACCTCTAGCAGGTTGGGGAAATGATAGATTTGCTGACCCATTAGTATAACCCACTACATTTCTTCACAAAACTTCAGGTGTGTAATGTGGAAACATTCTGGTTAAAACTTACAGAAATCGTGAAGAACCATCTTCACCATCGTGAAGAAATGGACATGATACCCTGAGCTGAATGACTCTGGAATTCAAGATATTTCAAAGTTCTCCTCAGACTTGCTGCTCTTCAAATTTGTGAATTGTTTTGTCTCAGACAGGTCCCGAAATGGGTCTAATTGTACAGAGCTAACCACACACACACACACACACACACACACACACACAAATGGGCAAGAGAAAAAGTAAGAAAGGGGGTGAATCACTAGAAAATTAGGAAATTATCACATACAAAAATCCCTTCTGCCTGTCCTTTTTTTAAAATGATGGAAAAAGGGACATTAAGAGGTCTGGTTAAATATTTTCAGAATTTACTTCTGCAGAATCAAATTTTATTAACAATATTAGAGATCCATTTGCCAGAGGACCTTTTAGCATCATCTGTTGGGTTTGTATTTCCAAGGGTATCCTTAGCACAGCCGTTTCCCTATTTCTTATCTTGTTTAAATTAGAGCAAAGAATGAGCCATAGTGAATGTGCTACACTTAGGGACTGAGCAGCCAGGCTGTTCGTAAGCATGGTGGCCACAACAAAAGCAACCTCCTGCTCAGTTAGGAGTTCACTTATTATTTATCCTTTCAATCCAAAAATATAAAGAGCAAAACCAGAAACTGTCTCCGCGTATGCGGGGGGCAAAGACCGTCATTCAATGTTCACATGAATGTGTGTTTAAAGAACTTCAGGGAGCTCTGAGGTCTTCCAACAGAAGGCTTGACCCAATGGGGACACTGGGAAAGGACTCCTGGAGGAAGCAGGGGCCGGGCTGAGGTGTGTAGGAGAAGGAAGGGTGGGAGTTAATTAGCCAGAGGGAAGAAACCGTCCAGGCAGAGAAACCAGTGTGTGTGTAAAGGAGGTCCGTAGCAGCGGATCAGAGGCTGGCATGGGCCTGCCCTGGCATAAGGGTCTGCTGTGGGCCTGGAGGACAGGATGCAGGGGAAGGAGTGTGGGTCAAGCAGTCCTGGAGAGGCAGGCCGTGGCCAAGCTACGCCACAGCCTCAGACACCACGTGAAGAGCGTGCTCTCTCAAAGGCAGGGGAAAGGCAGTGATACAGTTTCAGTTTCTTTTTTAACAAGACCATTCTGGCTTCAGGGTGGGAGCTCAACCCATATGGGCAACAGAGAATGGGAATAGAAGACTATTATTACAAGTAGTCCAAAGGAAAGGCCCGGATGGCCTGGATGGGAGAGGTGGAGACGGGGATGGGGATGCAGTGGGTGTGGGGTGGGGAGGGCATGGAGCCAGCGATGACTCCCGGGTTGCTTGTTTGCACTCTGGAGAGCTGGTGGTGCCATTCATCAGGATAATGAGCTGGCCACGCACTAAGCTTTCAAGGGAAAACCTGACTGGTTTTAGACACGTCAAAATTGAGCTGCTCTGTGATATCTCAGAGGAAATGTCAAGTGGGCAGTGGGATACACAGGCCTGGGCCTCAGAGGGAGGTCCGGGCCAGAAGTAGACATGATGAGTTATACAACATGTTAAAGGTCAAGCATAAGCATAACTGGCATTACTAATCTATTTGCAAACACAATGCTGGGAGCAAAATTTAAAGTAATAAAAACATCTGGATACCTCCAACTGTTATCAATCACTCTCAACACTGTTCTCCTTCTCCTTCCCTCCCCTCCAGGCTTGACACTTCATTATAACTCCTCCAGGCCCTTCATCTTACAGTTGGGATTCTTCTGGGAAATCTATTTGCCTCTGGGTTTCACATGTTAGAATCATTGTCTTACTCCCTGGCCGGGACAGCGAGGGCTCTTCAGCTCAGCAAAAGCCCCAGGATGTTGGTCTCTTCCACAGCCCAAGAACTTGAGCTGCCCTCCACTCCACTTCTCTTAATCTCTTCAAGTGCTGAGCACAGGTTGAACAAGACAAAATGCTTAAAAGGGATACCATGTTTATTGAATAGCATAAAACCTGCAAATGTTCTTTTCCAGTAAAATGACAGTTTTCCATGCTCTTGCCTAACTGGTGGCAAATAGCTTAACTGCGTGTAATGTATTATACATTTAACGTTGCAAAAATTGGTCAAGAGCATCTGACACTAACAAAGACTGTTCTGGAAAGAGTTAGACATTTTGAAATCTGAGCTTATTGAGTAGTAAAAATATTTTTTTAAAAAAGCCTTAAAAAAGAGTTTTTAGACAAACAAAACTATAATTTAACCACCTTTTTGATCATTTTGAATTTAATATGAGTTCTAGCGATCTACTCAAAAGAAGTAGTTGCTACAGGAAGCGCTTAACCATCATAAGACCCGGCTCTAGTGCTAGTTCTTTCTCTTTATTTACAATCTCGTGGAAGCTACTCAGTCTCTTTGGACCTCAGTGTCTTCATCTGTAAAATGGGAGTATTCATACTGGACTTCAAAGGGTGGTTTTTAAAAACTATATATTTATATAAACTCTTTTAACTTTGTCCATAAAGTCTACTATTATACGAATGTAAAGTATTATTATTGCTAAAACTGAAAAAAAAAGCCTTTTCCTGTAACTTTCTTAATGTCTATTTCTTCTTGAAATGATTCATCTACAATCCTTTTGTAACTAGCACTCTGTGATCTATGTGTCAAGTTAACCGGGCCACAGGGTGCCCAGATGTCTTGTTAAGCATTATCCCAGGTGTATCTATAAGAATGTTTCTGGTGGAGGTTAATTTAACATTTGAGTCAATAAACTGAGGTAAGCAGGTTGCCCTTCCCAACATGGGTGGGCTTCATCCAATCCACCGAAGGGCTGAATAAGATAAAAAGGTTGAAGGAGAGAGAATGCACTCTCTGCATGACTGTCTTCAAGCTGGGACTCCAGTCTCTTCCTGCCTTCGGACTAGGACTTGGACTAGAATTTGTACCATCAGTTCTCCTGGTTCTCAGGCCTTTGGACTTGGACTAGAACTATACCATCAGCTCTCCAGGATCTCCTGCTTGTCAACCGCAGATCTTCACTTGTCAGCCCCCATAATCACCAGAAGCCAATTCCTTATAATAAATCTCTCTCACATGGATAGGTAGATACAGAGAGAGAGAGAGGAGTGAGGATAGATACAGACATACAGACATACATATGGATAGACACATAGATGTAGACAGGTGGATAGATATCCTACTGGTTCTGTCTCTCTAGAGGACCACAACTAATACACGCTCCTTCTCCTAGATGTATGTGGTTGGAGGGTCTGACCTGGTTTTGCAGCACCAGGTGATTACCAGAACACGGTCTGTGGCATCAAGGAGACAGGCGTGTAGACATATCCATAAGCCCAGCGTCTTTGAAGGAGATAATCTAAACTCTCAGAGCCACACTTTCCTTATGGCAACCTGAACTCCTAAGACCTTACCAGTAGACTAAGGTGGCTGGCTTTCCACTTAATGCTGGCTAATGCTGGTGCCTTTCTCGTTTCTCCTCCCTTTTCCCCCAAAGCCTCTACTAACCCGTGTGAGTGCTCAGATCCTCAGAGAGAGCTGTTTCACAATGCTGGTGGCCACCAGGGAAGGGCAGCAGCCCGTGGTGGGCATTGCTGATGCGTAAGCATTCTGACAGCAAACCACAATTTCTACACATAGTGCTGCTAAATGCCCTCAGGGAGTTCACTAACCCTGAAAGGCTCCCAAGGCAATTCGAGATCATAAAAACATGAAACATTAGAGTTATGTTTCAGAAAATAATTTCTAAATGTTTTTAACTCCCCAGAAATAATCCACCCTTGCTGCACACCCTCCTCCCCCAGAGCAATGCCCGCAGACCCACAGCGGCTGGGGGCTGCCCTCGCAAACCAGCCGGCGCCCAGGCCTACGGCAGGGTGAAGCGGTGGGGCCAGGGCCACTGGCACGGCCCTCTTGCCTCATCCCTGCCATGGGATCAGTCACTTGTTTCCTTTCTCCTCTCTGGGAGGCTCCGTCCTTTCTCCTGGAAGCCTTTTTCAGACAGCAGAACAAGAGGCTTCATCCATGAAATGTCCTTTCCACAGTGTTGCTGGCTTAAATCCTGGCTCTTATGGCTGAGACCAAATGTAAGTACATATAACCCGATGGCAGGTTGGTTATTTTTGGAAGGGCACGGCTGTTTACTTTGGAGAAAACTCACCATGCTAAGAGTGACAAATACTTTTCCCTTTGCTCACAGATAATTTCTTTGGGGCAATTTGGCAATAGCCAAATTTTTTGATGATTTGTTGAAGTACCAGCACCGAACCATAAATGAGAACCGTCTTGATATATTCTACAGTTACCTCCAAGTGGGTCAGCTTGAAGGAAAGAAAGGAAGTTGCCAGCATCACTAGGGACACGGAGATGTCCTCCTTCACAGTGTTATTGCAGGAAATGCAAAATCAAAGAGGACATAGACAGTGCAGGCCCTCCTGATGGGGGTTGGGGATCACTAGTCTGAACTCCCATTATTTCCTGCCAGGGTTCCCAAATAGCTTGCCTTGCTGGCTGACCCTCCCCTAGGGACATGACCCAGAACGACATTCCTCCAGAAGGACCCTCCATGCATTTCAGTGTGTCACTATGATCTATCGTCTCCGCGCTCTACCTGCTTTTCAATCAAAATGAAAGAGCTATTTAATGAGTAGAGTTTCATTTGGGAAGATGAAAACTCTTTTGAAATGGTTGCACGACAATATAAATGTGCTTAGTTCTACTCAACTAACTATACACTTAGAAATGGTTAGAGTAGTAAATTTTGTGTTGCATATATTTTGCCATGAAAGAAAGAAGAAAAAGAAGAAAGAAGAAGGAAAGAAAGAAAGAAAGAAAGAAAGAAAGAAAGAAAGAAAGAAAGAAAGAAAGAAAGAAAGACAAACTTATCAGATTATGGCTTGTCCTTATACCTTTGATGTAGAACCCAAAATATTTTAGTACCAGGGAAAAAAAATTAAATGACAGCCTTTCAGATCGTCACTGCAGTATTTCCACGGTGGCTTACGGCACAGCAGTCTGATTTGATACCAAGTGTTTTCTCTACCGTATGTACATCCACGACCATCAGTCTCTTCTGGATTTACCTCTCTCTTGTCCCTACACATAGAGACACTCACACGACCATGGTGGACGCTGTGGATGGGGAACAGGAGTCATCCACAAAGATGAGAGAAATAAGACAATACGTACACGTGAAGGGACGGAGGTCGTGTTTTCCAGACAGATGTGAGTAACTAAGCCAAATAATAAATGCTTTGCTCTCGGAGATGGTGGACATACTGCTCTCAGGTGCTTTAGCACTTGTACGTCATTCAAACTTCTCAGGAGGCTGCTTAAACTTATTATACGCTGCTCAAAATCCTCCAGAAACCATTAGCTTATATTAAATGTAAAGCCACTAAATTCTTTCCTAATGACAGAGTCATTCAGAGTGGCTAGTTTGAAAGACGTACAGCTAACTTTACACCGGGGACGTTTTATGGAGAAACTCGACCTGGGCGCTGCCTTCCTTAAGTGCCCCCCTCAATCGCCCCGACAGGAGTTGTCCCGGGGCCACTGGGAAAGAAAATCGCACCAGTGAAAGGCGATGCTGCGCCTTCCCCTTGGCTCTGGAAGGCTCTGGAACTCGGAGCGGCCCGCCCAGGTCCCTGCTGTCTTGCTTTTGAATTGTAGCCTCTTGGGACTGTCAATCACCACGGACGACAACAGCCATATACTTCATCTATAGACCCCCCCCCCCGCCCCCGTCTCCAGACGTTCGGCCCTCACAGAGACATTCTATCAACTGCTTTTCCTGCGTGGGGCTTAAGAAATTCTTGAAGACACGCTCGCTGCCTAGCAGAATA
This sequence comes from Vulpes lagopus, assembly GCF_018345385.1. NCBI lineage: Eukaryota > Metazoa > Chordata > Mammalia > Carnivora > Canidae > Vulpes > Vulpes lagopus. Next base: position 23,396,904 of record NC_054833.1, read on the forward strand.
GCACCCAGTGGCCAGTGGACGTAGGATCGCCGCCACCCACCGAGTGGATCGCACGTTCCCAGGCCCCTTGAGCACGGCCAGCAGCAGAGCGAAGTGTGCCTGTTTGAGAGATGGAGCAGCTACGACCTTGAAGGACAAGGGCTATGAACCGAGTCTCCCTTTAGACTCAATGCTTGCTCACGTACATGGGGGGGGGGGGATGTCAACCTGCGGTTTCTCAGGGCCTTTTGAGCTTTCCTGGGCGACTCCTGATTCAGCCTCTTCCACAAGAAGCCACCCAGCCTTTAGGTCCTGCGTACAGTGGGAGGAGAAGCAGAGGAAGAGGCTTTGCCTTTTGACCCGGAGGCACGTGCCCACTGCCACTCTGTCCTCACCGAGCACGGTGCCAACAGGCTGCACACGCATGGACTCATTCCTCCTTACGACCGTCTTATGTGACGGATGTGATCAGAGGAGCACCCCTGGGAACAGCCAACAGAGCCACAGAGAGGGGAGGCGGCCCACACTGCTTGAACTTGCCAGAGCCCGGCTTCCAACGCAGACAACAGGGCTTCAGAGCACACCCATGTCTATTCAGACAGCTGTTTCAGAGCATTAAACCTCCTGCACGTGCAATTATCAGAACACCTTCCACTCATCCTCCCCACTCCATCCTCAATTCTTTCCACACCAAAGAAGCAAGATAAGTGTCACACATGCATAAACACGTGCACACACACACACACACACACACACACACATACACACACACACATACTACTGGAGTTTCCTAGTGGAGGAAGCAGGAAGGATGAAGAAAGAATGTTTTGGGCAATTACCTACATGCACATGAACCTCTGTAAGGAGCTGGAGGTGTATAGACCTGGTATCCACATCACTGTGCAGACTCTTTTACTTTATAGGACACCTCAAGTCCGATCCAGTCACTGCAGAGGTAGACCTCGGCGGAGCTGAGGCGACTTTCAGATTGTTTGTTACTCACCAAACCGGCGTCCTCTCCTGTCCTTTCTTTGCCTGGCCAACACCAAGTCATCCTTTGGGTCTCAACTCAAATGTCCCTTCCTCTACACAAGCTTCCCGACTCCCAAGGCCAATCAGCCGGCCAGTCACAAGGAGACAAAATAGCAAACCGCTTATAATAAGGATAGTGAGAGGAATGTAGTCCCCTACAGCAGTTGGTCCAAGGTGACAAATCAAAGGAGGACACTAGAACCCACACATCTCTGTATTCCTGGTGCCTGGCAGTCTCTAGCATTATCAGTCCTAGGGGTGGGATGAACAGCACATTGGTACATGGGAGTCGAGGTGCCTGTCACAGCTATAGTGTGTGCATCTACAGTGACAGTAAGGGTTGGTGGGTTTCTTTATCCTTTGTGTCAACTTTTGGCCAGAAGAGTGAAGGGTGGAGATTGTGTAATTTAAGAGTCAGTTGGGCTCACCAGGTCCTCTAGGATTCAAATAGAATTGGCTAAGCCTCCTTCCCACATCCTGTGGGAAGTCCAGGGCCCTACTCAAGATTTCTGCAAACTCCATGGGAGTAACGTTCCCATGGTCACCTCTTGTTCCAGTCTCCTGTCCTGCTGACCTCTGCATCTCATTCACGGCTCACCTCCACCGACTGCTTCCTTCTCTCCGCCCTATGTGAACCCAACCCTGGCCACAGGCTTCACCTGTGGTTTCACCAAACGCCACTCACACACGTCAGGGGGTATATAGGAAAGCTTTACTCAAAATTAAAGAAGAGGTGGATGGAGTGGGTACAACACGGCACAGCAAATGATTTCAGACGAAGGGTTATTAGGCAACCCTCTTTCCTCTACCTGCTCCAGTGAACTTCCCGTTGACTGACTTTCCCCCATCATCTGTGGTCCCCCAACCTGGTGGAAATACTGCCTTTCAACATTTCTTCACCTTGTCTTTGTGTATTCTTGCTGTTACTGGGGCTCTGCACCCACAGCACTCTTGTTCTTTTCTAATTCCATAAAGTTCCTCCATCTGTTATTTCTGGGCCCTTATCAGCCACGCGCTCATCTCCATAAACAAACATGCCCCTTTCAGCATTTTCCTAAGCAAGATCAGTTCTCTCCAAGAGGGGGAAGTCTGAAGTAACAATTTCCCCCAACCTCTCCCAGTAGGAGTTCTAATGCCCCTGGTATCCAGAGGGAGGAAGATGAGTCAGGTGGGGAAGGGTGGATGTAGGGTGACAAATGGCTGGCAATTTGGCTGTGGACCAAAAGTAGCGTAAAGGAACAGATAGATGGCAGGACCAAACAGGGACACAGCCACCTTCCGCTGATTCTCAAAATACTGAAAGCACTTACTGTGGAATGATCCAGGTAAGAGCGGAGCCTATGACACAACAAGGATTCAGCCCACCTCCCTGCCCAGAAGAGGGTACACAGGAAACACAGCCCTCCTCCACAAGTCTGAGCGCCAGCACCCCATCTGGTCACTGGGAAAAGAGGGCTGGCAAAATATTAGGGCCATCAGAGCTATGACTTCATCCCTTGGCACCGGCCTCTTCTTTGTATGTTCTAAAATGTACCGAGATCTCAAGGTCCCAGCCTCTCACTAGTATTCATCTCCACTTCCCATCTCTGCCCCTGCACGGGTGGTCGGTCCACACTCTGCCAGATTCTCGGTATGCTAGACACTGTGGACTGCCTAACCGGAACCCCAAATCCCCCTTTTCCTTCCCCGTTTTATCCAGGCTTCCGCCCCTCCTACAGTGACTTCATCTCCTGCCCTAGGGGGCATCCTGACCCATCTTAACCAATCGTGATTGCCCCATTTCCCCTCAAGAGGGATTGGTATGTGAGGAAAGCCTGCTGAGAGGCACCTCTGAGTCATTTCCTTCTCCTTGGGTGGTGCCTGGACACTTGGGTGGTGCCTGGACACTTCTCCTTGGGTGATGTCTGCACAGGTGCCTGGACTGTGCATCCATCCTGCAGCCAGGCCAGAGGATGGAGAGACAGGCAGGAGCAAGAACCTGGGTCCCTTGTGCCATCATGGAGCTACTGTTCGGTGAAATGACAAATTACTGGGTTATCCAAGCCAGTGGGGTGGGGGGAGGGAGGGAGCTTTATGTCATTTAGGACTGAAAGTGACTTGACTAATACACCCCGAGCATAAGAACCGTTTCTGCAAAATACGTATTAGGTGATAGCAGTGCTCTTGGCAGGAGTAGAGAGAACATTCGGGGATTGTCACAATAATCAGAGGGGAGCACTCTGAGCATGTATGGGCAGGGGCAGGAACGTTAGGTGTCCTGTGACGCACAGGACAGGCGCACAGAATCATCACCTCCCATCGCGCAAGACGGAAGAGTGTTCTGCTGTTCAGCCACGGTCACGCTACGTACGCCTAGATTCTCACTCCAGGCTGCATGTAAACACAAAGTATTTTGCACACGCTTAATATGCAGCTACTGTATAAATCTGGGGACTTCTTTTTACTTTTATTATTTCATGTATTATCTATTATTCTGTAAAGATACTTGTGTGCTATTTTGGAAAATCATCTCACAGATCATGAAGCTGCTCATCGGGTCTGACACTCGTATGGATTCCTGGTGATTCCCTATATAAATATCCTCATATGACTCCCTCACTATGTTCCCCGATGCAAAACGACCTGAGCACTTAATAATTGATCATTATTTTGATTTTAAAAATATGTTTATAAGTGGGTTATATTTATCTCTGGGTTTTTTTCGGGGAGTGGTACAGAATAATTTACTTTTAAAAGGAAATGACAGTGTGATGATTTTACAGGTCCACACATACGAAACGGATCACACGGTGCCCTCAAAGTATGTATCATCTAGCGTACTTCTGTTATACCCCTATAGAGTTGGGAAAAGAGAGGTTCTTGGGTCTTACAGAGGTGACAGCAACTAAATTATCAGCAACATAGATTATCTAATCTATGGGTTTTTTTCTAAATTCTAAAGTTTCACCAAAACACTTTACTGTTGTATAAAGAATATCAAGTCATAAGTTCTAACCAGGGTGGGCTACTTCCAGGGTATATATCCATGGGTGGCACAGGTTGGCCCCGTTCTGTTGGCTCTTTTCCTTAAGTATATCTCATGAGAAGACACTCAATGGCTGTTATTTGATCAGGAGACTTGTTCTGCTGTGCATCTGATGCTACCAGGCCATCCTCTTACTTTACCAAAGATAATTTAGGAGAAATATGAATGTGAAGAATCATTTTCAGATCCTCCCCCCCCCCGCCCCTAAATCTGATCCCAATTACTCCATAAATTCTGTTACTCTTTTGTCTTGTTGACTGGTACTTAGAGTCATAGTGGACCCAGAGACACCAAGTTTTGAGAGGCATATGCATCTCTCATAACTCCATGTTGGGTGCCCCTATGTCAATAGCTTGAAATCAGCCATGGAGGGAATATTTACACCGCAGATACAGACAAATGCTACAGACCAGAGCTTTTTAATCTTGGAGAACAGATTGTTAAACTTCTATTCATACTAGCATGTCCCTGGCCAAAGGGTGAAAAGACACCCTCTTCACATTGACGTACCCAAACTTTGAGTACTGAGACATATAGGGTACCAGATTCTTGCTGTTAAAACTTCACATAAATTGTAGCTTTATTTCGAATGTTAGAATCTGCCTCTCTGTTATCAGAAGACTGAGGATATACACTAGGACCTTCACCTTTTCTAGGAGTAGGTAAAAGATCTCTAGATGGTTGGTGAAAAGGTGGGTTCAGGAATAGATGGGTAGCAGGGAAGTGAAGATGATGCCAAATATGTGTGTGCCTGTATGTATGCTATGTATGAAAACTGGCTAGAAATCAAAGCTAACCAACTTTGGCTCCAGCTAACAGATCTGACATAAATGGCATGATTGCTGGAAGTTCATTAGTGTTCTCTTATTGAATGGGGTTTGGCAGTGGGCTTGTTTTCCATTGGCATGAGGGAGTTAAGAAAGAAACTGCCAACAAGTTTTTAGCCAACCAGATTATAATCAGCATGCTCCACCTGAACTTGGTGCCTACACAGCCATTTCAATTAACACCTGGAAGTCTCCAGTACTTGGTGGGAAGCAGATGAAAAGATTCAGAGTTGGGAAAAATGTGTTAAGGGGCTGGACCTTGAGCTCACAGAGACTCAGAATGCAGCCCGGGGAGATGAGGCAAACTCATGTGTAACGAGATTAGAAGCATGTGCCCTGGGGCAGATATTACACTGACAAATATAGACACTATATATTCTCCCAACTTAAGGAGAAGACATGAGAACTTTCCAGACATCTGGGCTGTGGCCGAGATCCCAGAGAATTGTGCTCTGTGGCCACCCTCACATTTCTCTCTGCACTCTTCCTTCCTTTCTGTTTGCTGTCTCTATACAGCACCCCCCCTCGGTGGGCACATATTTATTTGGCACAAATATTTCCTGCCAATCCCGAAATACCCTCTGCTCTCTCCCAGCTCCATATTAAAACCCACTCCCAGAAAAAGGATCTAATGTCATCCATTCTTTCCTTCTCCATCTCAGCCCAACCATATCAGATCAGAAGAGCTGTGTATCCCATATACCTGTGCCGCAGGAACCATGACTCTGGAGAATTTCATCTCCCGAAGAGTCTAAGTTACTGTACGTAGCATGAATGAGTTTTGCTTCCTCCGCCTAGCTGTGGAGTGGACATACTGCGAGGAATTTTCTGGTTACTTTGTGGATATAATCAATTGGCTCCAGACAAAACCAAGCACTCCTCTGAGTCTGATTTTTGTAAATTATGAGTTTGTTGTCTTTTTTCTGAGTGGTTAGGGTTGGCAGCAAGGGGGAGGGGATGGAGATGGTTATTGGGCGTGTGTTTCACTCAAAAAAATATTAGAAGTTTAAAAAGAGAAAAAAAAACAGAATAAGAGATATGATTTGGACCATTTCTGTTCAGAAAATTTCCTTGGTAAGAGGCTATCAGAAAGAGCCATCTTCAGGTATCATAATTGTGGGGACATTAGATCATGACTCAGGGAGATGGTGGGTGGATTTGCTGATCACTACTAAAAAAAGTCACCTGTCTTTGCATTTAGCCCAAAACAGTAATGGAGGGTGACAATTGGATGGTTCTGAGAATGTCTTCATATACCTCTACTGTCATTCACACGTTCTCGGGTGCATTTTAGAAACATGTTTCCATCCATACAGCCCTTGAAATTGAAGTTATTTAGTCAGGATTTCAAGAAAAAATGTGAAGTAACACCTGTTATTCACCCTGGATCTTAGAGGAAAGTACTATATTATGATGGAAAAAGCGTAACTTCCAAACTGGCTATTTATTAGGCAAAAATAAAACCTCAATAAGTTCCAAAGTAGAAATCATACAAGTAAGATATTTTTGTCATAATATACATACTAAAATTTTTTTAATGTAAAATCATCATGACTCTCATGCAAATATAAAATGAGAGATTTTATTTTCATACATCATTAACCAATGAGGGAACCAGTAAGATAGTAATTACAATGAGTTCAAAGTACAATTCAACACACACACACACACACACATTGAAATGAATTTACAAATAGATGTCATATCCATGGAATAATAATTAATTGCATCCCCATTAGACACAATCATTTGCATTTCTTTGGGCAAGAATCATTTGCATTAGCATGTAACTTCTTCAATTTACAGAGTTCCAAAAGAGCTGAAAGACAAGGAAGTCAGAGATAACCTAGAATAGTATGCTACAAAGAACAGTCAGTAATTTTTGCCCATTTCAGACTTTTCAAAAACGTTCATGTATGTCTGTGTGTGCATAGTTTTTCATTGGATTTATGTATCTGTAGATGCAAACGACTTATTGTTAGAATAAGAAAAACGAGGCAATGCTTCTTTTCCTAATTTTGGTTTTACACATGTAAAAAAGCACCATGTTTGCATAAATAAGTAGATGATATGATCAATAATCAAAACTCTTTTTAATGATCCATCAGTTAATAACTTCATTAGTCCTTCCTTTAACTTCATTGAAAGGATTAGTAATAATCTGACTTACTACCATCATTAAAGTCATTCATGTTCTCAATACAAATATTTTGAACCGTTTCTTTGTTGCTCACGATGACTTTTACATCAGAACAATGAGTAAGAAGTAAGCATTTTGTAAAGGGAGGAAGGGAAATTGAGAAGGCAGAGGAGTAACAAAAATACAGGCATTACTCACAGTGTTAGATTTCTCTTGATACTTCCCGATGCCCAATTCTACATAGTGGAATTTTTTAAATTAACCCCCCAAAATGAGTGAATAAATAGTTGTCAAGGCAGATTTACTATAAAACTAACAAAGCTCAAGCTTCAGAATGCTTCATTGCATAGGTTCCTTCCAAGGGCCTGGGTGGACACCTCAGGAAGGTGTCCAAATGAGCAGATTTCTTAAGAGGGCCCCTAACACTATGTTTACATGTTCACATGTAATAAAATTTACAAGAGTAGGATGCTTCAACCAGAATAAATTAATGTCTTTTCCCTGTTTACTTCCTGCAAATCACACTTTCCCCTCTACAGGGTGAGGCTACTTGGGATCCTGTTAATGGATAGTTGGGTTGGGGATATAATTACTTATAATTAGGATTTATTGAGATAAATTTATATGTGATTTCCAGGTGCTCTTCCATACTGTTATTGCTAGTTAGTATGGCTTCTAAGAATATCTCTATTGCACACTATCTGCTCACTCAGTAACAATGGTTGAAGATGTAGAGCAAGAGATAAGAATATATCCTACAGCATCTGGCTGTGTGTAGTGGAAGAGAAACAAATTTCCACTGTATAGAAATGGAAGCTACTCTGTGGAAAACTCCTTCAATCATCATCACATCAAATTGTACACACAGGATCAAAAATATCTGTCAAAACAAAAATTCACTATGCTTTCTTTTTATTTTATTTTTTGGTAGGAGTGGAATATTTGTTAAAATGTGAATGCATTTTTATTATATTTGAAAGATGAGACATTTTAATAAAATAACTGAGAGTGATAGAGCTTTGATATGGATGTATGCAAAAGGCATCTTCTTTTGGAAAGTTTAAATTTATTAAAAAACTAAGAAAAGTTTACATTAAATTCAATAGAATATGAACAAAAGTGATAAAGACATTCAATGGAATCAATGAGAATTTTCCAATGTAGAGAACTGAATTACCTGAATTTTAATGAAAAACAAAAAATCAGGTCATTCAAAAGGCAGTAATTCACCAAAAGGAAGAGATAAATTCTGAGTAAAACTTTTGAATAAGAGTGGATTATAAAAATCTAATCAATGGAGATGTGAAACCATATGAAACACACTGGGTTAATATTTATTTATTGGGGGGGTGGGGGAGGTGGTAGGGTGGAGGGGTAGAAGGAGAGGGCAAGAGAGAGAATCCCAAGCAGGCTCCATGCTCAGTGCAGAGCCTAAGGTGGGGCACGATCTCACAACCCTGAGATCATGACCTGAGCTGAAATCAAGAGTTGGATGCCTAACCAACTAAGCTACCCAAGTGCCCACAGAGGGATAAGATTTTAATGTTTTCCTGATTTGAAACAAAAGAGGAAGATACATCATTGATGTATCAATAAAGAAAGATAGCATAAAACTCACGGGTTGCTATCACCAGGCATTGATGAAACTAGTGAATATATATCATTAATTCAAAAAGTATTTATGATTAGTCAGTGTAGAAGGAAGTCTGTAATGCTCTGAAATTTTGCAGTTCATACGCGATAAAAGTTTTCCCAAATTTTGACAAAAATCCTAAACTTTACTGAATATGACCAGAAAAACTAAATATTTCTAAATCTTCAATAACAAAAATTAAAATGTAATCAAACCATGCTAAAAGAAAGTGTGAATTATCTTTGTTTTTTCTTAGAAAATGGTACTACAAAACTGCCTTTTGGAGAGGTCATCAAAGAGAGTATAGCTAAAAACAAGTAGGGGAAAAGTGTTTTAGTGGTATGTTGGGATGTTTATAAATAAAACATAATATTCTCCTAGGCTTTGTGAGGTTTAAGGTAGGTTCCAGAATTTTTACATTTGTAATTTGTTTGGAAAGATCTCAGTCCTATCACCTCAAAAATTTCTTTTGCATATTCTCCACTCCTCCTAATATCAAGCCTGATTGCTCTGTCCTCTGTCTCTTACCAACCCTTTTGTATTTTTCCATTCTGTATCTCACCATGCTTTATTCTGAATATTTTCTTCTAAGCTAGTTTCTAGTTTACTAAATTTTTCCTCGGTTGTGACTAATCTATTATTAATTCTATTCATGAGTTCCTAATTTTGTTGGCTGAATTTTTCAGTTTTGTAATTTGCTTTTGATTTTTGTGGCATAACATGCTTTCTGCCAAAATTCTTAATATTGTCTTCTTCTCCTTGCACATCGTAGGAATAGGTACGGTAAAGTGTGTATTTCTAATTTTTATTTTTCTATTTCTATTAAATTTAGTTCCCCATTTCTATTAAAATTTGTAATTCTACTATCTGGAGTTTCTGGGGCTCTGTTGCTATTATTAGTCATTTTAGCAGATGTTTGTACATGCTGTCTTGTCTTCTAAGAAGCCTGGTTATTTTTTTTTTTTATTATTGTATGCTAGATGGAGTAACTCAAAACTGTTTGTAGAAATAATTTGTCTCAGGTGCTTTCCCCTGAAGGCACCTGCATGTTCCCATAGGAAGAGCTGAGAGTCTGAGTGATGGCACTGACCGCCTCATGGGGCCAGAGAACAGTCCCGTAGCACAGGGCTGCCAAGGTGTAGTGTCTGTGTCTGTGTGTGTCTACTACACAGATATTCCAGGCCCCAAATCAAAATAACTGGGGAGTAGGGGTACATTTAGTTTGGGTCTAATGGGGTGTATTTAAGAAGTTTACGATCACCTACTTCACTGAACAGTTAGATTGTTGCTGGATCCTGATCTGGACACGGCTTCCAGGAATGCTCAGAGCCCATTCAGCTGATACACTCAGTGTGGTGACCTGAAGATACGGGGTCAGGTCAGCTAACAATCCAAACACGTCCTTATAATGCCTGGCGCCGGAATACATGGGGAGGGGAGGAGAAACAAGGTTTGAAAAGTATGGAGTCAGAAGCCAGTCTGTGGAAAGGTTTTTCAAACCTTACAGCTCATATATGAAAGACGGTTGGTATAAATTATTCAAAATTTGACACCACTGAAATTTACATGATGATATCAATAGTGAGCTGCAAAAGTGAAAGAAAAATTTCTGAACTATCTATAGCAAACCCATTTTGATCATTTGTGCTAGAAAAAAGACTGAGGTAGATCACTAGTCTCTCTGTAGAAATGATACTATAAAACCGGTGTTGGGGAAATGGAAGATATGTGCCAAAAGTATAAGGAAAGAACAATTATGGAGATGGATTGTAAAGTTAAAGTCATAAAGATATTATTTTCCTGGATTTTATGCTGTTTGTGTTATTGTGGAAATTTTGAAAACTTGTAAACTGCTGTGATTTCTTTTCTTTCTGAATGATAACAATTGCACATTTAATTTTGTATGTATTCTTTTTGAAAGGGGACTCTCAAATTGCTTAAACTTCAGGCCCCTCTCAATCTGGGTTTGTACCAACGCGCGTGTTATAAGAGCTTCTCTCCGTATTCATTTGAGAAGAGATTCTTGACTTTCATGGTGTCACTTAAATTCTGTGGATGTCTGTTTAGTCATCTGTAAAATGAAGAAATTAGCCCAAAGCTTCCAAGGTCTATCCTCGCACTACACGCAGTGGGCCCGTGACCCTGTGACTTGCAGAGGCGAGAGCTTTAGTGACACTTAGCTCACTTTGTGACCTGGGAAGATTTACACGTCCTCATTTGACATACGAAGAAAAAAAAGACCCAGAAGAAACAAACCACACAGACAACCTCAGAACTCCCATAAAGAACAACAGAGGGACACAGAAGGGTGAGGACAACGCCGCAGTGGCCTGTGTGTCCACATGTCAAGCAAGGTCCCCGGACACCTGGGCAGGACCTGCAGGGGCCATGGCCCAGGCGAGCTTTGCGACTTTCAACCCAACACCAGTGGTTAGCACTGAAGAAAGCAGAAGGGGGATGTTATTTGGACAGAGCTTTGAAAGTCCTGCTGCATTTTCTTCCCCCACACCAGGAGTTCAGCATTATTATTTTTGCATTAAAGCAAATCTTTTAATTATTAAAATTAAACTGTTTGACTAGAGCTGACCCAAGGAGAATTTTTTTTTTTTTTTGACATAGTATGATTAGAAAAATCACAGGATTGATCCCAGATTTTATGCGGGGCAAAGGAGAAGCCAACAAAGCTGGTTTGCAAGGGCAGTCGTGAAAAAGCATAAAATTATTATATGGTTGTCATTAAGTTCTGCTCTTTTAACTTAATGCTTTAAAAACATTAGATACAGAAATGTTATATAAACTATACCATGCTTTATAAATTTTAATTTGGGTTACACTGGAGATAAAAAGGTCATCAGATCCTCAGATTTCACAGATAAGGAAACTTTGGAAACATTTTAAGAGACTGGTATTGGGCTGCCAAACCCTTATTTTGCCAAAGTAAAAATATTTTTGTAAATCCCACCATCTACCACCATGAACATTTCGTGACGGGAAGAAAAACTTTATACCAAGAAAGTATGAAAAGATATGGTCCAGAAATGTATTAATTGAACTTTATAAATATTTACCTCATGATGTTCTGCCCAGAGATAAGCAAAGGGTCTGTGAAGGGCATGGATCTAGAAGCTGTGAATTTGGTGCTCGTGGGGGCAGCGCCTGGATTGTGGCATTTGAGAAGCGGGGGGCAAACCCCCAGGACGGTCACATCAGCATCTCAGATCTGTGTGAGTCAGCAGGACCCACCAACCCAAGCTCGGATCCTGCCAAATCTCTCTGATTTGCTCACGTGACACATCAACACGTGAAAATTTACCATGTGCCTCTTAGGCGCCCCCTTCCTGGAAATGCCCATAAGCTCTACAAGTCTGCAGGGTGGAGGTTGGGCAGACAGGCCCGGGGGGGGGGGTCTTCAGGGGAGAACCGCCCTCCCCAAGGGCTTGCACGTGCTCTATATGTGAGCCCCAGGGCTGCAGCTTTTCAAGGTACATCTTTCTGTTCACAGACACACGTGCTTTCCAGGACACTGGGCAGCCCAGGGCCGGCACTGACACAGCAGTTCCCCAAGCTGCCGCGTCCCCTTTCTCCTCACTGGCCAGCGTCGCAAAGGTGCTGTGGACCCTCCTAGTGCCTCCCACACTCAGCTCCTCCTGACGCCCAGATCCCGAAGGCCCTCCGAGGGCCCCAGGGTCGCCTCCCCTCGGGTCGCCCAGAGCGCGGTGGCCCGGACGCCAGGTGACGGTCTGCTGGGGCCGCTGCTACGGGCAGGCGGGCATCTCCCCGGCCACAGAGACAACTCGGATTTAGTGTCTACCCAAGCGACCCTCTGCCAAATGTCGCCCAGTACATGGCCATGGGACCTCGGTGCACACCTGTCGGGGAGCCAGGGGGCCGCGAGCCTCCAGAGGACACAGACGACGGGAGAGGGGCCCTGGCCTGGTGCCAATGGGCGACAGGGGCACAGCAGCCCTGGGGACGGACCTCATCTCCGCTGCGCATCCCCTGCCACAGTCCCCGGCCTCAGTCCCACGGAGGGGGGGTGCTGGGGCCTGTGTCCTGCAGCAGCCCAAGCCCCCGGGGGTGACACGGAGAGGACTCCCCAGTCAGCGCTCTGCAGCCTCATCCCACGGTGCACCTCGCGGATGCCAGACTGTGACCCGGGGCATCCCCCTCCAGCCCTAGTCCTGCAATGGGTTCCTTGGGCTCACGACAAATGTCGTGGATAACGGTGAGAGTGGGGGCGGTGACTGCAGGATCCAGCGGATGACAGGCCCAGCCGCTGAGTGTCCCGCCCAAGCTGGCAGCGGCCCCGAGGGCAGCAAGCCCTGTGAGCACCGTGGGGTCACACGAAGCATGGGCGGCGGTTGGCCGTCCCTGACTTGCTGCTGCCGGAGACACAGCCCCTTGGCCGGAAGGCCCGGGGACACTTCCCCAGAAGGTGGCTGTACCCTGGGCGACGCCGCGGACTCCGGGCTCTTGTTTCATCCCCCCCAGCACCCCTGCAAGACCCTGCACAGGCGTCGTGGCATGGCTGTGGGGTTGGGGGGGGGTGTTTTATGTTTAAGATTTTGTTTATTTGAGGGGGTGTGAAAGTGAGAGCGAGCACAGAGGCAGAGGGACAAGCGGAGTCACCGCGGAGCCGGGAGCCCAACGCGGACTCGATCCCAGGACCCGGGTGGTGGCCTGAGCCGAAGGCAGGCGCCCCCCGCCCGGCAGTTCAGAGCCGTGGCTCTCGTCGTGGTGCCCGTGCCGGTGGCAGAGCTGCCCCCGGAAAATCCTCCGGGAAATAAGTGTGACCTGCGGCCTTGCCCAGACCCACTGACCTGCGGGGCGGCCAGCACTGTGACCTTCACAGGCGCTCCAGGACACTCCAGTCCGCCCACCCTGCAGAACCACTGGTTTGGAGCAGAGCCTGGGAAACGTTCCTGCCCAGGGTCGGGTAGTAAATGTTTTAGGCCTGTGGCTCCGTGGAGCCTGTCCCGGCGGCTCAGCGACCCCGGCCTAGAGCAAAGGCGGCTCAAGGCGGCTCACGCAGGACGAAACTGAACGCGTGAGGCCGGGTTCTGATAAAACGGTGTCTGTGAACATCAGAAATTGAATCTCATATAACTGTCTTGCGACACGAAATAATCTTAATTTTTGTCAGTCACTTAAAAATGTCAGGGGATCCCTGGGTGGCCCAGTGTTTGAGCGCCTGCCTCTGGCCCAGGGCGTGATCCTGGAGACCCCGGGATCAAGTCCCAGTTGGGCTCCCTGCACGGAGCCTGCTTCCCTCTCTGCCTGTGTCTCTGCCTCTCTCTCTCTCTCTCTCTCTCTCTCTCTCTGTGTGTGTCTCATAAATAAATAAATAAATAAAATCTTTAAAAAATAATAATAATAAATAAATAAATAAATAAATAAATAAATAAATAAATAAATGTGTCAGAAGCATGCCTAGCCCACTGGTGCAGCGGCGAGGTGGGCCTGGAGCCGGAATCCTGGGCCTCCCGTAAGCCGTGGGCAGTGGTGAAACGGCCTTGAGCCCCCCGTGCCCTGGGCAGCCGTGGTCCCGTCTGTAGGGCCCGCTGGTGACATTCAAGGTCTGGCCCACGGAAAGCCCAGAGCTCGGCCCCGGACACACGGATTCAGTTACTACCACGTCCCCGCGGGACCGGTTCCTTCCTCCTGGCAGGTGTCCCTTCGTGAGCCTCGACCCTCGGGCAGAGCCTTTCCCACAGCACCCTGAGGCCGGTGGCACGGCCGCTGGCGCTCAGGGGGCAGGTGCCCGGGCCCTGCCGAGGAGGCGCCGGCGGCCAGGGCAGTGGGGCCCCTGCAGGCCTCAGCTCCGCGTGCCCCAGCTCCGGAGCCCCGGCGGTGCCCTGGCCGGTGGTGGGAGCACTGCTGGGGGGCGCCTTGGGGTGTGGGGGGAGCACTGCCCCGCTCGGCAGGGGACAGGAGCAGGGCACGTAGCACCTGGGCCAGCCCCCGACGGCCGTCCTCGAGCACTACGGGCGGGACGAGCAGGACCGACAGGAAGACCATGAAATGGCGGCAGCCGGGCCTCGGGGAGGATGGACACGGGCAGGGCTGAGTCCCAGGTGCCAGGGTAGACGGCGATGCTCCAGGGCCGGGAGCCCCGCACCTTGCTCGCTGCGTCTGCCCTTCCTGCGCCCTCGTGCCCTGCCCTCTGCCCCCTTCTCAGGCTTGTCCCCGCATCCACCTGTGCCCGTTGGGCAGCAGAACCAGGCCTCTTGCTCCCCCAAATAGCCTGGCGCTTGTGGCCCCCGTGATCCAGCAAAACATGCTACTGGGGAACGTGTGGAGCCTCAGCCCCTAAAAATCAAGAGTAAGAGACGAAGAGGAACAACATGGTCTTTCTGGGTCAGCACTTTTCTGTTGCCCTAAATAGAGCGCCTGATGATGCAAAATGCAAAATGCAAATGTGCGCGCCTTCTATCCAGATATCATCGCGTTTATTTACCATCGGAATTCCAAGAGGTGATTACTATTCTTCTCACTCACGGATGAGTCAACAGAGATCGGTGGGGCGAGGTAGGTCTCCCACGGCTGCCCAAGCGGGCAACGGAAGAGCCAAGAGTCTATTTGTAAATGACTGAGCCAGGGAAAATGCCTTCAAAATGATCTGATGAGAGAGAAAATGTGCCCAGGTGCCCTGAAATAAAGGAAATCCCGAAACTCTGCCAGAAAGTGACTCCATGTGGGTCACGCATATGCTGTCACTTCTGTGTGACCTTTTTTTTTTCTAACAAAAGTAATTTTTCCTTATTAAGACAAGTTTTCCAGAATGAGGCTTTCCCTCCTTTTCAGTCCTCACTTGTTAGGATCCCTGCTGACGTTTCCTTCCATGGAGATAACTCTTTGGGTTGAAATCTCTAACTATTTCATCATGTGAGTGCCTACGATGGCGCCTTCAATTCTGGGACTCAGAGACCAACACTCCAAGCTGACACGTTGTCTTTCTTCTTCTCTTCCCCTTCCAGTACCTGTCTCCGTTGTTGCTCTAGATTGATTCCAACTCCTATGTAGACCGTGCTCAAGCCAAGCTCTTTCCCGTGCCAGCTAGACACGATGGACATGAAGGGTCCGTAGCAGGCGGTGTCCAAGGAACGTCATCTTGGTTAAACTCTTTGAATGTTGTCCAAAGGCTCTTAGTCTGGAGGAGGTTTAAATGAATATGTGGTCAAATATGGAAACTGTAAGTGAAAGATGATGAAGAAACCCAACTGGGAGCAATTGGCAAATATTTCTTGGAGACTAGTACCAGACATGGACCACGAGCCAGAGAAATGTGGAAGCCAATCTGGGGTGAAGTGGGTTCATCGTTCCTGTTTCCCCCAGCAGAAGCCAATAGAAGGAGAATCCTACCTGACATTTACCTCTAGGCCATTATCCCAATGTAGCCGTCTTTCTGTACTCTGTGTTCTGTCTTTCAAACTCTCTAACCCAATATTCAGTTGCACCCCCAATTCAAGAAAATTTCCATGCGGAAGCCATCCCCCTTGCCTATTCTTCTTCCCTTCAGCACGGGATGGTGTTTATCAGTTTTGATGAGACTCAGGATCTGAACTCCTGCAAAGGTTTGCATGGACTAATGCTCCCGACCCTCTTGAGTGAGTCCAAGTAGAAAACACACCACCTCCCACACAGGCGCTTTCTAGAGGAAAAGTACTTCCTCATAGAAGAGATGCCTGGCCTGGCAGGTGTCAGGCCTGCTTCTCCTCCCCTGCTGACCCCATTAGTCTCTGCTGACTCAACCCTACCGACTGTCCGCACGTATTTTGCCTCGAAGTCTGTCTGGAAGGTTGGGAGTGGAGTCTCTGCCGCAGCTCAGGCAGGGCAAAGAGACGGATGGGGGACACTGGCCGCCCCCCGGGCCGCAGCCGGGCGTCCCGCTGGCGGGCGGGGGGATGACGGATGGCGCCCCTTCCCGTGGGCGCAGGGGAGGCTGCCTCCGCCTGATTCCGTCCAGTTAGCAAAACAGGAGGAGCTGCCAAGACAAACAGCCGAGGCAGGAAAGTTAACAGCTAACGATCACCGCCGTGCGAGGCGGACCGGGAAGCGAGACATCAAGGATGCTGCTTGGAATAGCTTGGATGTCGAACATTCTTTCCCAGAGAAAGGGTGGACGGCGGTGCAGCGGCAGTGGGGAGACCCGGGCAGGTGGGCCCACGTGAGCCCGGGGCCCGGGAGGGTGGTCCCCGAAGAGGGCGCCCCGGCCGGGAGGCCTGCCTGGCCCGCCCCGTCGGGGACACACAGCCTGGCTAGTGGCGGGCCCTCTCATGATCACGTCCAGCCGGCCTCGGGGAGCAGCCGCAAGCCATCTGCGGGGTGACCGGGGTGACCGGGGTGACCGGGGTGACCGCGTGGCCGGCGAGGCAGGTGCCAGCTGTGGGCCCCAGGGTCGAGGCGGCCGCTGACACGCAGGGCGGAGCGCGGTTTACGGTCTCTGATGCCCGCGCTGACACGGAGGATTGGGACGCGACCTATTCCAGGCCCCAGCCATCACCAAACACTGAAAACCAGTCATTACCAGCCGGATGACAACTGGAATGTAGCAATCACTCAAAGGAATATTTATTTGGTTTTTAAGTTTTGGGATGAATCTGGTTTAGAGAAAGCGAAGGCCGGCGAGGAAGTCAGACAGTGCCACTGTGACATCCAAACCGCCACGGCTTGCTAGCCAACTGTGTAACCCTATATATGGAAACTATAACCAGAAAGTGGGATAAGCCAAGACACGGAGGCTCATTATTACAGGCCTCACCACCCTAACTTCATCTGTGGTCACCACACACCCTAAATATTATTAATGGGCTAAGAGAATCCAATACTTGTAAAGTCTGGTCAGTATCATTCAGTCCCTGGCCCTCTGTGACAGTGGACTTGATGGAGTGGCTATATATCAGGGTGCTTTTCTTCTGACTCATTGTACTGAACTTTGGGTGATAAAGCAGCAAAAATAGAGCGAGACATTTTTATGAAGCCCATTGTCAGCCTCGAGATTTCAGCTAAGTTTCTATAAACACATCTTCTTTTTGCACTAAAATCACCCCAACTGTTAACATTTCTGCTCTCAAGCAAGTCATGCCTTGGGATTAACAGCATTTGCTCATGACATCTTTAATGGTTCCTGCTTCTTCCAAATAAGTAAAGGAAGTTGGGCAGAAATGGCTGATTCACCACTATTTCTATAAAATACGGCGTGACTCTTCCCGTATAGTCTTCTGTTCATTCCATCCACTGAACTCTCTTGTTTCCCTTTCCTATCCAGAACTCCAAGCAAGCGTCTTTCCCTGATAAGTTTTCTCCTCGTGAAGATCTGTAATTTTCTGAGTACACCAGGAACAAGGAGCCCACTCTGATTTATGGCCTGCGCCCACCGGGTGACGGTCACCTAGGCCCTCGCACATCGCTCAGCCTGACTCGTCCACTGAAGATGCACAAGCCTGGTGTCGCCACAGCAACGCCCATGGTGTGAAAGGTCATTCAGCGATCTGCTTACGTGGGCACACTTCTAAGTACACGTCACACTCCAGCAAAATAATTCATGTTTTAAATGCACGTAAACCATGACCAGGGGAGGGCTCTCCGTGGCTCTTCTACAGCATTGAATCGAAGGTAAGTGTAGAGCAAATAAATGAAAACCCTCCAGTGTGCACCACGATTCTGGAGCTATGGGGTGGACGTGCTGGGTTGTAGGCTTCAGGGAAGAGGCCGAGACTGGAATCCCAGTCTTCTTCTTCTTTTTTTGTCTTACCTAAAAGTTTTGTTTATTTATTTATTTATTTATTTATTTATTTATTTATTTATTTATTTTAAATTTATTTTTTATTGCTGTTCAATTTGCCAACATACAGAATAACACCCAGTGCTCATCCCATCAAGTGCCCACCTCAGTGCCCGTCACCCAGTCGCCCCCCACCCCCCACCCTCCTCCCCTTCCACCACCCCTTGTTCGTTTCCCAGAGTTCGGAGTCTCTCATGTTCTGTCTCCCTTTCTGATATTTCACACTCATTTTCTCTCCTTTCCCCTTTATTCCCTTTCACTATTTTTTATATTCCCCAAATGAATGAGAACATATAATGTTTGTCCTTCTCCGACTGACTTATTTCACTCAGCATCAAACCCTTCAGTTCCATCCACGCCGAAGCAAATGGTGGGTATTTGTCATTTCTAATGGCCCAGTCTTCTGACACCGCATGTGCCCATCCTGGACGTCGGGTGGGGTGTCATCCCTCCACCCACCTCCAGCTCGCTCAACAACCTCTATCCTGCAGGTCTTGGATCTGATTCCATTTGTGCTTAACAAACTCCAAGATGAGAGGTTTCAAGAAAGAAGAAAAAAAAAAAAAAGAAAGAAACTCACCCGTGTGCTTTTCTTTTCGGGTAACCGTGTGCGAGGAACTCCTTCTGATTCTTAAATTATTTGTGCATCCTTTTTTGACCACGTCCGTAATCGAAACATTTCCAAGGTGGTATCGAAAGCTGATGACTTTGGCAAACGCAAGCCCATTTTGCTCTCCGCTCAAAGCTGTGAGCTTCCAGAGCCGGTGTCCGGGGCGCAGGGGGAGGGCCTGGGGGGAGCCGCAGCCCCCAGCTGCTGTCCACCCACGGTTTCCACAGGGCGCCCAGAGCCTGCCTCAGATGTCCTCTGTGCGTCCCTCCAGACCCACACTGCACCCGTCCCCACCCGGCGACGGGCCAGGGAGACTGGCCCAGAGAGACCTCACCAGAGGGCCCCACTGTCCTCTGACTCCCAGGGGGGTCTGGCAACAGAGGGTGAGGCCAAGTATGTGCCCCCCACCCCACGCTTCCTGAGGGGTTGCTTCCGACACGCTAAGTCTCCTGAGCTGGAATTCGAGCTCTTCTGAAGGCGGCCCTCTGCTAGCTGCCCTCGCTCCTTCGGGCTGAGGAACGCAGCCTCCCTGTTACCATTACTTACCATTTTTTGGTGCCCTGATTTGACATCACAAATAGTCCCTTCATAAAATCGTCATTTAAATATTGTAATATGAAGATGTCATGTTTCCTTTTTTTAAAGATTTTATTTATTTATTCATGAGAGACACGGAGAGAGAGACAGAGACCCAGGCAGAGGGAGAAGCAGGCTCCATGCAGGGAGCCGACGCGGGACTCGATCCCAGGACCCCAGGATCACGACCTGAGCCAAAGGCAGGTGCTCAACCACTGAGCCCCCCAGGTGCCCCAGATGCCATATGTTTCCTGTAAAGACCCAATTTGATATGGGATCTACAGGAAGCCTACGGTCAAGTGTAGACTGGAGCCACCACTGCGTTTTATGCTGTCAGAGGCCGTTTTGTGGCTGCAAAAAAGACAAAACGTGTGCTGCCCTCCAGTATGGTCCACCAGAGTCCGGACGCCTGAGGGCTTTCCCTGGGAAGTCCTCGTCCGAGTCTTCGGTGGTCTACCTCCTTGCTCCCGGTGGCCTGCACAGCACGGCTGAGCTCTGCCGGCTCCCCGCCGGAGGACTGGAGGAGGCCGGGCACGAGGAGTCCCCAGCAAGTCCCGTTCCCCCTGCACCACTCGCAAGGGACCAGTTCATGAATCCTCAAACAAAGGAACACACCAGTATCAAGAGCACCCAGGCTAGAAACGATGTCCCGGGCGCCCTCCAGGCTCCCTCATGCTCCCGGTCACCCCGCCTGCAAGCGTAGCCTTTACACTGACTTAACACCAAGAGTTCCAGCTTTTCTGTTTGTAACTTTGTGTGAATAGGATCTTACAGCATGTTTTTTTGTGTCTAATTTTTTTTCTTTTTTGCTTTACATTATGTTTGCGAGATTCATCTACGTCTTTGCATGTGGCATTCTCGTTGCTGTGCAGCCTTCCGTTTGATGAACACATCACAACGCATTTATCCTTGTTTCCACTCTGGGGCTGCTAAGACTAGCGCTGCATGATCCTGCTGACGCGGGCCTTCCGCTGAACGTGCTGCAGGCACATGCGCAGGATCTGCGTGCTGCAACCTGTGTTACCCCCACCCCACACCCGCAACCCATGCCTCGGCCTCATCGGCGCCACTCAGGGCAGACAGAGAAAGAGGAAACTGAGGCTTGGGGAGCGGGTGGGAGATGCAGCACACAGCGAAGCTGTGCTGTGGATTTCCAAGAGCTTTTGAGGGGGTCCAGAGAGGCAGGGGCGGTTCACCCACACCTGAGCCCTGCCCCGTTCTCGGGGTGCGGCCTTGTGTGCCGTGGTGGGCCGCAGCCGGCAGCTGAACACTTTCCACCTCAAGTAGACCCAGAAGAGGATGCATGCTTGCATGATCTGACAGGACGAGGGACAACGGAGGATGGAGAGGGGATCCTAAGAGGCCTCCATCCAACTAGAGATGCTAAGTCGCCAGGAAGCACGAAGCTCCCGTGGCTGCCAGTTTTGGGTGCACCAAAGCATCGCCGACAATCTCTCTACCCGGTGTGTCATTTGTCCCCATCCAAGTCCAGACAAGGTCCTTACACCCCAGGGCCAGTGCAGCACACTCGCCCACGCTCCGAGGACCAAGGCCACCTCGTCCCTCACAGTCCTGGAGGCTGCAGGTCAGACATGGGTGTCGGCAGCGCTGGTTCCCTGGGACTCCGAGACAGAGGATCCGTCCCAGGCTCCCCCCCATCGGGCGCAGCCACCAAGCCATGGCAGACCTGGGTGTCCAGGGGTACCCCAGACCGCCCCCCGCCCCCCGCGTGGTTGTCACCTGTGCAGGCATGTGTCAAGGCCTCGTCATAGGAACACAGGTCACAAGGGATCGAGGGCACGTCCTTGGTGTGACCTCATCTTTACGTGATTCCACCTGCAAAGATCCTATTGCTAAATAAGGTCACGTTTGCAGGTTCCAGGTGGACACGCATTCTGAGGGAACACTTTTCTGTCCAGAACACCCCTACGTGATTTTTTCCCATAACCTTAAGCATGAATTTTCCTCCCACGTAGACGTTCAGGAGCATAATTCTTGCCATCGTGGAGGGAACCCAGATGTGAACCCACATGATGCGCCTGGACTTGGAGCAGGAATGTGAGTCGGGAGGGGAGCAGAGCCCCTCGCCCCTTTGTGTACATGCAGCTCTTCCGTCATAACCGAGGAGACAGGAGAATCCGGGGAGGAGGCCCAGAGGACGGCTTCTGCTGACGTTGGCCAAGGCTTTCCAGCACCACAAACTAGCTTATAAACCAGGAGTGATGAGGGGCCAGGAAAGGGGAAAAAGCAACCTGCTCATAACCAGGAAGGCACAAGGGTTTTCTGTTTTAGGAGAAATATAGAAAATGTCCATTGACTGATGCCTGCCGATGGCTTAGTGCCCGACAGGCCAGAGCACCCAGCTCCCAGGAGAGGAGAGCCCCCGTGACGATACACAGACACAGATCCATTACAGGTGTGTACGACTTTTGGCTTTAATCTGTGAAGCCACGTTGCTGTGGGTCATGCATTTCCTCCGTGCCTTCCTCCTTGCTGTGGGCCGCGTACAGCACGGCCTCTCGGGACACCGTGGCGGGGCGGCCCGTGGGTGGGACACGGCCGTCCTGTTCCAGGGCACGGTGCTCCCAGCACTGCTGAGCAGCAGCAGGTCGGGCCACGGTGGCTTCTGGGAAACCTCTGGAGAGCCGGGCGGGGGAGGGGTCTGGCTACCACGAGAGGCCCTCCACTACTGCCTCCACTTCTCTGACCGCCCTGTCAGCATGACCGAGTACGCCTGTGGCAAGGCCAGCGATGCTTGTATTAGCCTTCAGGTCAGCCACGAGGCAAGTGGACTTGGGCTTTCAGGTGACTGCTGGATAATAGCCACAACAGAGAACACTGGGGGGCTCAGTCTATCACATACATTTTTATTCCACAAAAAGGCAACTCAGATCATCCAGCCCAAAGAAATGCATTATCATGTGTACTCAGAAATGCCCAGATTCACTCTATAATTTGGGATGATCTGTTTTTAGCCTTCAGTTCATGACTAATAAGCTGGAGAAATCCTGCAGGCCAATCCTGCAGATCCTGCAGAAATCATGCTCAACGGCATGACGGCCGCAGCTAATGGTGACGCCCCCCGACCGGCACAGCTCAGGGCAGGGTGCATTTTCACAAAACGGTTCCTCCAAAAACAGAAACAGAAAAGTGGCAGTGAGATTAGGCAGGATGTTTGAATACAATGTGGCTGCCCCTTAGAAACTCTTAGAACGGCCCTTCAGGGAGCCTGGGTGGCTCAGTTGAGTGTCCGGCTCTTGGCGTTGGCTCAGGTCCTGGCCTCCCGCTCATGTGATCAAGCCCCACACCGCCCGTGCTCAGCGGGGAGTCTGCTTGCCTCCCTCTCCCTCTGTCCCTCCCCCCTTTCTCTCTCTTTCTCTCAAATAAATAAATACATCTAAAAAAAAAAAAAAAGGAACAGGGACCTTCCAGGCAGAAGTTTCTACCACAATTGCACACGTAACAGAATTGAAGTATTTTCTGTTTCCAAAACAGCTCTCACTAAGGTGCTGCCCTGAACCGCGCTAAAACTGTTGAGCTCTGCTGACTTCTGCTCTAACTTTTTAGCACGCGAATGTCTTCACTTTGGGATTTCTCAGCTGGTGACAGGCACATGCTGAGTGCAGGCTGAAGTTCAGAAAAGGATCAAGGAACATCACTGAAGGGGACGTGAGAAAGGAACTAGCCAGGAAATTCAAACTGTACTTCAAATACCATCCATCTGCCAATGATTTTGTGGTAGAGCTGCATCTCACCCGCAGTTCACTTCTAAAATCAGTACTCGAGAGAGAAACAGGGTGCCACCTTGACCAATCCCCAGAAAGCCCCACATCGGGGTGTCTCTTTGGGCATCTCCTTCCTTGTTGGAAGCGTTGGCTGTTTCTTTGGTTGAATGCCGGTGGAGGTGTTGACCTAGGCGTAGAGGACATTGCCCTAGAAATCATACTCTGCTGGTGGGATGTTGGTACCGTGAGACTCACACGTGGTCTTTCACACCTGAGGGCACGGGCACCCAGAGTCACCCATGGCAGCTCACTCTGGGATACACATTCAGTAGTGGGTGTAACCCAGCAGTGTTCTCTCTCTCTCTCTCTCTCTCTCTCTATATATATATATATATATATATATATATATATTTTTTTTTTTTTTTGCTAAGCTCACAAAGTTGAATTCATTGAAGGTTAGATGTAATTTTGATACAGTTGTTCAAACAGACATTGCCTTCTGAATGGTGATGCAGAAAGGCATGTGTGCTACCTGCACTCACATGTGCTGGATCTGTGCGTTTCATCAAAAGTGAATAAACAGATCCATTTATGGTTATTGGTTTAATAAGCTCCTTAGTGGCAGACACACGTCTAGAATTAAAATTAACGAGCTTAAATAAATCATTGATTTTGTGAGGCTCTAAATCTACAGGCTATAAACTACAAACTTTTCGAGATACGTTTTATGAAATATTACATGACTGCAAGTTGAAGACAAGCAAGAACTAACTAAATAAGTGTCATCAGCTTAAAATAACGTAACTAAGCAAGTAATAGGGAGAGAAAGAATGAGAGGGGGGAGGTAGATATTAATTTTTATTACTGGATGCTGGGCTATATAATAAGCTCAAATATAATTTATTTTTAACAAAGGTTATTTTCATTTACCAAATAAATAATAAGTACAGCAAAGTTTTCTAGCAAATAAAAATAAAATTAAAAGAATAGAAGGCATAGTGATAACTACATTTACTTTAAAATACTGCCATCTTAAAGCAAAATATTATTAAATTATGTATGATTTTTAAACAAATTCCTCATGGAAGCAGTTGGAAAGATTTTAAACAAATTCCTCATGGAAACAGTTGGAAAGCTTCATGATCTTTATAGAATTCTCGGCCCCCAAATGGCCATGAGAGAACCAAACACTTGGATGGACATTTTCTTAACCAGTTTTAGCAACCCTCACGTCCCTTCTCCCGGCCAAACTCTCCGCTCACCCCTTTGCCTCCTGCAAGAGACAACAACAAAATATATCTCATTAGAATTGACAAAATATGTCTCCAAATCCAGTCAAAAACCTTGTGAGATTCAGCTGACCTAGATGGATAGAAAAAAACAAATAATTAAAAACTCTTCCTGAATCTATAATATGAGTTTTGTTCTAGAGGAAGAAAGGAAAATAAGCTTTGAATCCTCGGGATATAATGAGCCAGCTGGCCCCCGTGGCCCCACCTACTCCCAGGGGCACCCCACCCCCCGCAAGCCTCATCTTCAGGCCCATCCAGCCATGTCCAACGTGGCCACAGGAGTCAAGTGTGGACACTTGGGCTGGGGCCGGCCTTGAAGCTGGATGCATGAACGTCTGTGGTCACTGTCCAAAGACAAGGAAATTAAATGCATTTCCCCAGGAATCGAACATTTCAGAGCAAATCCGATTTGTCATAGGAAGATTGGTGCAAGGATTTTTAACTTGTCAGAGATACTCAACCAGCTTTTTGGTTCATCATCAATAATCCCTCTAAAATCACCATCATCCCATGACACACACTCACTTATAAGCACATATACACTCATCCACGGACACACTCATGTGCACACATACATACACACACAGACTCCTAGGCCCATAAATCACTCTGCTTCCTCTCCGTTGTATGGATGTGGCACTGTATATGCAGCTCACACATCCCACAGCATTTATTCCTGCCAATGCACTCGGGTGTTTGGTTGAGGCATGGTGCTCATCAAACACAACAGACTAGTTTCTGGCTAGAGGCAAACGTGATGAAAGGATCTCCCACGTAGCACTTCTTCCATTTCTGTCCTGGGACTTTCCTAGGGACATCCACCAACTCAACAAAGTGGAATGTGTGTGTGTGTGCGTGCGTGTGTGTGTGTGTGTGTGTAAGGGTTATATGGACCGATGCCCAAAAGAGTCTGGGTCAAGACCACCAGTCTTTTTTCCCTCCTGAACCAAGCCAGAATTTGAATTCAGGTCTCCAGAGGGGAGAGCTTGCCAAGCCATCTACTGGGATAATTGGTGCCACATCCACTACAGGCAGAAGTTCTGGGAACAGGGGAAAAAAAGCTTGGAGAAGAGAGCTGGCCTTCAACATTCCCCATAATCCAAACCAGCATGGCCCCAAAACCCCAAAATAGTTCCCTTGAGGGACACTTGTTTATTCGTCTGTTTGCCTCCCTTGGTTTCCTACTTTTACCCCAAACCAGAGAAAGGGACAAAAGACACTAAAAGCAGTGGTACATTCTTGCCATATTTCTCATCCATTCAGAACTAAGAAGCATCAGAAATCTTGTGGGAAAGCCACTTCTCTGGAGATTTCTAACTTGGTTTCTCAACTACAGTGGTCTGGAGTTTGTGCCTAAATTTTAGATAAGGTCCTAATTCCTGGTTGCTTGGCTCCTCAAATTTCAAATTCTCAGGTTCACATCAATCATTCCAAGAAACAAGCAAAACATTTCACATAACAAAATTTGTTGGTTTTTAACATATCTCTGGTCTGAATTTATAAGACTTCTATGCCTTTGAGGAAAAACACATATCTCCTGACAAAGGCCTCCCTCTGTCGTAATCTGAAGCCTGCTCTCACCGGCACCGCAGATCCCAACATTGAGCTACTAAACCAAGTGTGCTCTAAACAAAATGTACAAGGAAACCACAGAAATGAAGACAATTAGAGTAAATAAGAATCAGTGATCAAATACAGCTAATTTGTATCCATAATATTTGGGAGTTACATAGTCTGCTTTAATTTGAAAGATATCTTCCAGACCACACTGTTTTTTTTTTTAACCAAGGGACTGCCTTTTGCTTTTAATTATTGAACCTTAAGAATTCTTGCCATAATTTGGGGTTAACTTGTAATTCTTGAAGAAGAAAAAAAAATCCAGCCCATAAATCCTTCTGTCTTCCATCACTTCCAATAATAGGCTTCTGTGGCCTAATTCACCGTCAATTAACTGCATTTTTCAGCGGGAGCGGGTAAAGTGGGCGAGGAATTGAAAAAACTCAGCTCATAGCGATCGTGGCCTCAAATAGCAGCAGAATGAAGGGGTACCCCTTGGCCAAGAGCCGTGGCTGAATAGAATGCACACGAAATATCTCAAAGCGAGAATATGTAGGAAGGAAGAAATGAACTCTCTGTAAGGAGACTTCACCCTCCTGTTTTCCAAGAGATTTTGAGCATCCCCACGCTAAAGAGCAGCTAGGTCCAATAGCGAGCTCACATTTGAAGAAATGTGTTCTGAGGCTGCGTCTCCTTCTCCCCAGCGCCCCCGTGGCAGGAGGTGGGGCATTCCCCGGCCCCCCTCCCCGGGTGTGGCCGCACAGGGGATCCTGACGGCCAGTCCCCATTCACTCTCCAGCCTGGGCCTTGTGATGCCTACAAGCCCCCTTCCTGCAGGGAAGCGGGGCTTCCAGCCCAAGCTTCCCCTCTACTCTAGACCACCTGGTACATCCGTGCCATCTATCTGCCCACCCTGTCTGAGAACCAGCGACAGGCCCTACCAGCCTGCTGCTTCTGTCTGCATCCTGACACTTGAGCATCGTGGGTCGCTGCTGCCTCCAGGCCCCCCCCCCCAGGTTAGCCAGTTCCTAGAGGCAGGAAAGGCAGAGCCAGGCTTTGCAGGGCGACCGGCCCAGAGCTCACACCCGCCCCCCCCGTGGGACCCTCACACTCTGGGCCACCCTCCACCCACCTAAGCCCTCCAGGGCCAGATACCAGACGACTAGGGACAGTCCCTGCGCTCCAGAGCCCACTGACAGTTGTCAGCCTGAGTCTGCTTTACCCTGTGTCCTCCATCCCCCACCCCCCCCTAGAAACCACAGTAAGGTCTCTTGCCACGTTGCCCTCTGCCTCCCGACTGACCCTGGTGCTTTCCTGGGGTGGCCTTGGGCATGAGCCCCCCTCTTTGGGAGCTGTGAGCAACAATCTTTTCAATGGCAGTTGTCGTCTAATCTGTTGACCTTGCCAGACTTGAATAATAATAAAACTTATATTTTAAAACAGCATTTCCAGTCAGAAACATCGAAGACTCAGGAATTACTTCTTAAGAAGAACAGGTTCAGGGATGCCTGGGGGCTCAGGGATGCCTGGTTGAGCGTCTGCCTTTGGCTCAGGTTATGATGTGGGGGGGTCCTGGGATCGAGTCCCACATCGGGCTCCCCGCAGGGAGCCTGCTTCTCCCTCTGCCTGTCTCTGTGTGTGTCTCATGAATGAATGAATGAATGAATGAATGAATAAATAAATAAATAAATAAATAAATAAAATCTAAAAAAAAGAAAAGCAGGTTCTTTTTTTTTTTAACAAATCAACTATAGGGAAAAAAAGGGAGCAAAAGCATTCTTCAGTTTTTAAAAATAAAATAATTTTTATCAAATTGGGAATTAAAAAAATATATATATATGTATATGTGCTGGAATGTGTTACAGAAAAAATGGAAACTCTCCTAATTGTGCGGCTGTTAGTAAGAACAACTTTTCTGGGAGGCTATTTGGCAAAAGTATGTAAAGCCTTAGAAATGTGCTTACTCTTTGACCCAGAAATTCTATTTTGAGGACTATATCCTAGGGAAAAAAGCTAAAGACTTAATGAAATGATTTTCCTAGAAGCATGGTTCATAATTGCAAAGAGTACGGTAGGGGTGGAGGGTGGGATCTACAACTAAATACCCAGGAACAGATGACTGATTAAATAAGTAATAGTACGTTCTCTGATTCCACCATTTACATTGATGGTGTAGGTTATCGCGTATTCACACCGACAAATGTTCATAACAAAATGGGCACCCGGGAGGCACAGTTGGTTGAGCATCTGACTCTTGGTTTCAGCTCAGGTCACGATCTGAGGCTGGTGAGATCGCGCCCCGTCGGGCTACGTGTTCAGCGGGGAGTCTGCTTGGGATTCTCTCTCCCTCTGCCCCTCCTGCTTGTGTGCTCTCACTCTCTCTAAATAAACAAACAAATCTATGAATCTTTAAAAAAAGTTCACAACATGATTTTAAGTAAAAACAAGAAAAGATATTACACCGTGTGTATAAACTGATAAAAAATGTTTAAAAGATGTTTGAATATTTAAACATATAAAAAATGTTTTAAAAATGTTTAAATATTTAAATAACCATATTTAAATACAGAATACCTCCATTAACAATATGAAGAATTTATCAGCTTATGCCTAACAAGGAGATAAACAGATATTAAGCAGTATTTGCTCTGTACTTTAAAGGCACAAACCACCCATGTGAAATGTCAGTGCCAGGGACATATCAAAGGACTCAAGGTGTTAATAATGGTTGTTCCTGGATGATGAAATTATCGATGCTTTTTAAATGCTCTTCATTTTGTTTCTCTGCGTATCTAACGTTTCTACAATGAACGTATCTCATTTGTATTAAGAAAAGAATATGCTTTTTAAACATTTTAAAACAACCTCTCTTAAGGTAAGGGTCAACTTTAAAGAGCTATGACATACTTCACCCAGTATGTTGGTAAAGAATACGTTGTACCATTTTTTGGACTATCAGGATTACTTAGGGCCAGTTGGGTATGAATCAGACCACAAGAATCGACAACTGATTTGCTGAAGAACAATATTTTCCAGTCCAAAGAACAGGGCATATAGTTTTGGTGACTGTGCCTGCTTTTGGAGACCATCCCATAGTGCGGCAATCGTGTAGCTGCTGAACTAGTCCAGCCTTTGAAAAAAACAAAGACCCACAACTTCAAAGCTTCAAGGAAAATCAAGCTGAAGAAGAAGAAGAGGGAGAAGAAGAAGAAGAAGAAGAAGAAGAAGAAGAAGAAGAAGAAGAAGAAGAAGAAGAAGAAGAACCACCCAAACAAAGGAGAAAAAACAATCAAGCAAATTCTATTAAATTGCCACTCAAATCACTCCAATTCAGCAACATGATGGAGGATCTCACCTGTGCCGCTCAGAAGCTGGGTGCTGAAGGCAAAGAAGTGGATGGGACACAGACTCCGTCTGCCCAATGCAGGGAACTTTAGCGTCTTCTCATCTAGTGAGCTTCTCTTCCTAAAACCACTTGGCAAATGTCCAGACACCAGGTCAGAGGGGCAATTACTAAGGTCCCTGGGGGTGTGAATGCAGAAAAGTGGAGGCAAAACAGCCATGGAGTCAAATCCTACTGACTGGCTGAGTAAGATGACTACCCTGAGCTCCGGTTTCCATATATGCAAAATGAGGATAATAGTAAATACCTCATGGAGATGCTGTGAAAAATTGTGCCTATGAGGTGGCCAACTGAGTTCCCCTCTTCCCATTTCTATGAGCCATTGCACACCATGCTGAAAAAAATGGTTAGCACCTGTTTGAACAGTCCAATGCTCTTCTCTGCCTTTTCACCCTATAACCCAAAATTGTTATTTTTAATCAATAACAGTTCCAAGAACACCTAATGGATGTCCAGCAGAGTTCTAGACAGTCTTCATTTGATCACCTGAATTTCCTAAGAGTTGCCCCCACAATGATTTTATAAAGTAGAATTGCTTGAGCTGGCTGAAAGAAAATTCTGTGACATGATTTTCAAAAGTCTTTACCTGTTTTCTATCAGACTTTTCTTATGCACATTGAAAGAATTTTTAATTGTCTTGCAAACTTGATTTATCTTATAGCTCTACAGACATTAGCCCTCCATTTAAGTTCCTGTCCAAGAGTGGGATTGGCAGAGGGAAACACCTATAAAAATGGGGAGAGTGAGGTAGGTCTGGGAGCACCTTGAGTGGGATGCAAGGTGACCCTGAGGAAGGAGGACGCAGAGGTTGGGGGCAGTGTCCTGGACTATTCCTCAAACTGAAGATGCTTCCTAAGGCCAGTGGGGACTCCTCCAGCCCACGCTGCCCCTCAGAACTGTCCTGGGTCTCCCAGGGACAGGCCTGCTGCCTCAGTCTCCCTGCGGCTCAGGCGCTGGCAGGGAGCAGTCCATGGAACATGGGCTCGGAGCAAAGGTGGATGGATTTCAGAGCCAGCAGCTGGGCCCTGGCCCATTACACACCTGGAGTCAGAGGCCTGTAGTGCACGTTCTCATGGTCACCACACCTACACTGAAGGCAACCCTTCATTCTGCAAATGTTCACAAATTTGTAACTTCGCCTTCATATGTCCCTTGAGTATCTAGAAACACCACAAGCGTTACTTTATCATGGTTCTTGGTCCTTTCAACGCACCCCCTTGTTTTCTCCTTGACTAATTTCTGCAAATGCCAACTGGGATCCACTCAGCCCAGAATGTGGGTGAAATGCAGTCTGGCGTGGGTCTGACAGCCATAGCAAAGCACACAAGGCCATCTAGGAAGGGGAAAGGAGGTCAAAAGCAGCAAATGGAGAAGGAAAAACAGAGTGTTTAGCCTGTGGGCAAAATCAAACTAGGGTACGTCCGTGGATGCCAAAGCCAAAGAAAACATTGAAGGAAAAGTGGTCAACCTGGCAGACGGAGTAAGAGGACTTAAGAGCTTTGAGTCGTAGTGGGCTGGAAAAAAATGTATTTCCATAATATTGATGATACTTGGACATGCTGTGTCTTTGCTTAAGCCACACGGGGTCAGGATCAGCTCTCAGTTCTGGGGCTCATCTTGTGAATTTGCCATCTAAGTATTCCTGTGCGACTCTTACCTTTCATCGGGCTGTGGCTGTTGCTGTCACAGCAATTCTGTGCTCTTCTGGGGTCTCCTCACATCTCTTTCCCACCAATGCCTCACTATGGGAATAGGGAAGGGCTACTAAGGCTCTATGCATTTAAACACTTTGCTCCCATGAGGGAAAATGAGACCATCATGCAAGTTAGGATCCTGTCTGAGTCTCCACTGGTCATGCACAGAGCTTCTGAGGAAAGTACAGAAGTTACACAACATATGATAAGGAATAGGCTTCACTAGAAAAAATTATTTAGCCAAGGGTCAAAGAGAGAAAAGAAGGCACAGGACCCCCCAAACCACCTGACAGCTCACAGGAAGTTGTGCTAGAACCAGGGCCCAGCCAGACGTGCAGTATGGGTCTAGTTGGGGGCCCCTCCATGGCATGGCCTCCCTTTTGTATAGGTCCACTGTGGCAAGGCATTCCTGTCAATGGGGGAACAGGCAGGCTGGGCTTGGGGTGTCAGGTAGTCACAGAATTAAATACCTGTTGCAGAGTATCACCCACCCAGAAGATGGAGACTTTTCTTTTTTAAAGATTTTATTTATTTATTCATGAGAGACAGAGAGAGAGAGAGAGAGAGAGAGAGAGAGGCAGAGACACAGGCAGAGGGAGAAGCAGGCTCCATGCAGGGAGCCCGATGCGGGACTTGATCCCGGGACCCGGAGATCTTGACCTGAGCTGAAGGCATATGCTCACCACTCAGCTCACCACTGAGCTGCCCAGGCATCCCTGGAACGTGGAGAGTTTAGGGATCTGTAGGAAACTGAAGTCTCCCCTGCCAGGGAAAAAAGTCACCAGTCCCAAGGGCACAAAGTTGGGGAAGATCCTCCTGCAGAAATACAGGTGTTGCCTCGTACCCGAGTTTATCCATCAGCGCAAAGTTAGCTCATGAGCACTTTAAGACCAATCTACTCATCGCACCACAGATCTGTGGCCACAATAACTAAATTATACAAGTGGTAGGTGACATTAAAACAAAGTGCAGGGCAAATGTGGCAGCTGTTCAAAGCATGGAGGGAGCTTCAGCGGCTGAGATTAGGAAGCAAAGCTCCATACAAGAGACAGACGTTGACCAGGGTCTGAAGGGACAGGCAAAGTTGGGCATGTGGGCTGCTGGCAAGGGCAACCAAGATGTAGGGGGCACTCAGAGGAGCATCTTATCAGAGCACAGGTGGCTATCCACACTGGAAAGCCCCCACGCTCGGACAGGAGTGAACGGAAGTATCAGAAGCTGCCTTCCACATCCTCTTGGAAGTTTATTTCAAAACAGGGGCACCTGGGTGGCTCAGTCAGTTATAAGCATCTGACTCTTGATTTCAGCTCAGGTCACGAGCTCAGGGTCGTGAGGTCGAGCCCCTCATCAGGCTCCACGCTCAGCATAGATCCTGCTTGGGATTCTCTCTCCTTCTGCCTCTGCCCCTGCATCCCCCCCCCCTCCTCTGCTTGCTTGTATTCTCTCTACACAAAAGATAAAGAAATAAACATAATAAAGTCAAAAAACCTACTTCAAAAGAATTAAAAATGGTGGTTCTGAGAGGATGGAGGTATTCAAGGGACCAGCTTACAGCAAATAGCAAAGAAGCCGTAGAGATCTCGTGCGCAGTATCACAAATAGAGACGACGATACCCCAGTGTGATTTAGTGCGACAAATATCACTACACCTACAATTATTTTACAATATATGAATGTATCAAAGTAACAATGATACAGGTCAAATTTATTCCCCCCAAAATTTCAGAATGGAATTCAGGGATATCATTTCAACCAAGCAGATATAATATTGGCAATTTAGACTCAGTGAGTGTTTGTTGGTCTGTGCTTTGCTTGCCTCATGGTTTGGTCTGTTGTTCTATTAGAATCCAAAATAATTTTTCGGTTTTTTTGTTTTGTTTTGTTTTTCAAGACCTCAAATTTTGCTACTTAGGGTAGAAAACCCCACAATGGAATTCTTTCTTCTTCCCAAATATGCAATTCTTTTCAGTTCAATTCAGATGTTGGAATTCTAAATGTTTCTTGACATTTTGAGGCAAACTACCCAGTCTGGAGATATTGCAGGATAAAGAACTTCTAGAACAAAACATCAGTCTCTAAATCCTGACGAGGAATGTCTAACAACATCACTTCTGCTCCAGGGAGAGAGCCCTGGAGGCCTTGGCTGAGGAGGCTCGGCGCCCAGGTCCCTCTCCTGGCTCTAGTGCTTGTTTCTGCCTTTGTCATTCGAGCTGTGACGTATTTCCAAATGACCCCAAAATGTTTTCTCTCTTTTATATTGTTTGTCTTGAGGTAGACTGGGTGTTAAAGATAAGCCAGGTTTGGAACCGGGTTGGAACCAAGTGTGACTAATCACCAGTCACTCGTGCAAGGAATACTTTCAGCCCTCCCATATGCCCGAGCACATCCCTCCCCTCATTCTCCACACTCCAGGTCAAGTTCTGCTCTCTGACCCTATTCACCTCCAAGACAATGCCTCCGCGGAGAGTAAATTCAGCTGGAGCTCCAACACCTCTCTTCATGCCCACGATGTGTCCCTGCACAGCCAGGGCTGATGGATGAGTATAATCATACTGACTGCCGGTTCCTCTGCCTGGCTCTTCGTTTTAGGTGGAAACAAGTTCTCCCCCAAGCTCTGCAACTAGCTCACACTGGGACTTTTTTGTAAGTCAATAAATTCTGGGTGTGTGTTTCCTTCTCCGTAACAAAAGGAAGTGGACAAATATGAGGCACTGCCACTCTTCCCCATGTCCGTGTCCACGGCAGACATCACAAATCAGTCTTGACACTGAGTTCCAACGTGAACTCAGAATCCTTCTCGACCCAACCTCCAAGCAGCTGCTACCAACCAACGGGTGTTGGCTTTTGAAGTAACAATGATTTGTCATCTTGGGATTCAGCTTTCCTGCAGGTCTACTGTCTAGTAGTGCCTTAAATGACTCTAACAGCAATAGAGCATTAAGAACAGTTAGACCAGCTAATTCTGATGTGAATACACCTTTTTGTAGTTGGCATTTAATGAAGGCTGACCTAACTTTTTAAAGCAGGACATGCCTTCACTTGAAGTAAAATATCTCTAACTTCAGTGATGCAACTTGATGCTTGTTGGGTACAACAGAGTTTCTTTGGTATGCTTTGAACCCATTCCCATTTAAGAACTTAGCTCTTTAGAAAATCATTCCAGAGGTCAGATTACTGACATCCAGTCATATTATCTAAGTTATTTTCTTCTTCCCAGTTGTGCATTTTACAAATTTAGAGCAATCAGATAAGGACAAATGACTAATGACAAATCTTTCTTCAGTGAAATGAATTAAGCAGGCCTAGCCGTCCATGCACATATAAGGAGAACAAAATCCCAGGTGTCAGAAACTATCAAACCTAATGATAGGAACTTCAGGCTGAGGATCTGGGATCCCTAGGAATGCCTTTATCCTACTTCTGGGATGCCGCATTTCCTCTACATGCTTGTAAGCTCCTCAAGGACAGAGTCCCTGCTCTATTTATCTCTAAATCCCCAAAGCCTGGGAAGTCAACCAGCCGGTCGTGGATGAATGGTTTCTGAGTGAATCTTCCCATTGCTCAGGCCTTCAGAGAGTAGACTTGAAAATATATGGGATTTTTAGAAGGAGCCAGGGTTCTCTCTGCACACGTGCCCATCACTGTTAGGCAGTGGAAGGGGCTCAAGGATTCCTTCTTCCTGGGAACACTGTTCCTGGAAAAGTGAGCAGGAATACTGCTTCCAGACTCGACCATAGTCTCTATCAGGCTGATCCAATTTGCAGCCTCTCCAGCAGGCACTCAATGTCCAGTGGTGAGAAGGGGGCTCCTTTGAAGAATGAATAGCAGATGCAGAGAATGTCCCAGTCTTTGGCCCTCGGGCAAAACACATAAACTTGAAATGACAAAACCCCCTAGAAAGTTCATTAGAACATCTGGGCACCTTATCAGGGATTTATCAAGCTTTCCAGAGTTGATCCAAGTCTTGTTTTAATAAAAATTGCCTGCCCATAAACAATTTATGCCAAGGATTTTTCCTTTTCTTCTCCTTCTGTTTCTCTTTCTTCTTCTCTTCCTCCTTCTCTGGCTTTTATTGCTGCAAAATGTTGATTCTGAGATAGTGAATAAGCCTCGTATATTTCCAGGCCTGCTACATACAGTGTTATTATCAAACATTTGCGTTTAGGTTAGCCACTCTATGTCAAAATAAAATAAGTGCAGTGGACATCCATCATCACGGCTTGAACTAGGGAATTCTACGAGGTTGAATTACCTTCTACTTTTGCAACTGGGTGCCGGGCCAAGACAACATAACCTTTCAATCCTAATTTGTGTAAATAAGAAAGATCTTCATATGTTTTACTGATTTTTAAACTGGTAATTTTATACCAGTCACGTATTTCAATTAACTAATTGTTATTCCTCTGTACTTGTGCCTTGAGATGACTTAACCCAAGAAGTTGCAATCATAAAATTAAAATAAATAACAATATTCCAGCAGAGTACTGCCCATCTATACAAATCAACAGTCTTTGTTCAGAGCCTTGGGGAAAAATAATGTCCTTTGAACAATCAAAATTATATTACCATAACATTATCATAAACTCCTCCTTTATTTCTCTGCTCTGCTCTGATTTAGTTGGTATGTTTTCTTTTGAGATTCTTTCATTTACATGAATAAATTAGCTAACAATGGCAGTTAATGAGACAAAGAAAGGGGGTACAGACGCAGGCTCAGAAAGGAACAACAATGGGACCTCCGGACCCGGAAATTCTCAAGGGTCTAGGGATGGAAACTCAAGCACCCTGGTGGCCTGGAAGACCTGAAAGATGCCAGGCCTGGAAAGAGCAGTGAAAACTCAAGGACCTGAAGAACCAACCGATTAAGTAAATAAAAATGTCCACTGAATTTAAAAGATGAGAAGAAGAGTGAAGCTCACTAGACAACTAGCTCTTATAAAGGCCTTCAGGGTGATAGAGAAATATCCACCAAAGAAAAATGGTTAGGTTCCATCTAATCCACCTTCGAGCCTGTAACAGATTCAGGGTTGACAGATGCAGGTATGAATGAACAGATATACACACATATACTTTGGATTTGTTTTAAATTGTATTTGAAATATTACAAAGTACAGTTTTAAGACTTTGAAAAAATGTGGAAAATCATAGCAAATGGGATTTTTCATTTCAGTTTCTGACTGAGCACCACTGACACTTGATTTGAAGAATGGCGTGGCATGCTCCTCAGCTGCAACCATGTGACCTGACTGTATTTTCCTCACCTAAAAATTGAGCACCTGGTGTCCTGATGAGGTGATATGATACACCAGCAGGTCCTCTGGGTGCCCCTAAGTTCTCAGGGTTGACAGCCCTCATCCCCCACAACCTACAGTGGACAGGTCGGTAAGATACACCTTCCGTGATTACTGACTAGGACGTGCATTGGGATCTATGTAGATCTAGATTACACATCTGTACACTTATTATTTCATTAACCAGATGCAGCAAAACAGTACTGGGTCTTCCATTCGAAGATGACCTGCCTTTGAAATAAGGCATTTGG
The DNA here is from genome assembly GCF_018345385.1 of Vulpes lagopus. Classification (NCBI taxonomy): domain Eukaryota; kingdom Metazoa; phylum Chordata; class Mammalia; order Carnivora; family Canidae; genus Vulpes; species Vulpes lagopus. The sequence goes on from NC_054833.1 coordinate 23,433,723, forward strand.
ATCAGATCAGAATATCCAAATTCGGGGTTTCCTACTAGCTTCCAGTTTGCTTCTTTAGCACATCATTATTGATGCACACACAAGCTCTCATCGACATTTATGCTATTCACCTTGAGGTTCCCCTCCACATCTCAATACCTGAAGGGCTGGGTCTGAACATGGCACAGACCATATGCTTACTTCTGAGTTGCTCCCAAGTAACCATCTGGTAGTGTAGTGTGGTGGTTGGGATGAGGTCTGAGTCTTCAAAAGGCTTTGTTTTAAAAGACTTTATTTCTCCCTTGAGGCTTAGAAGAGAAGAAGACATTTCCAGTTAGTCAAGTGAAGTGTAGAAGCTACATTTGAGGAAAACATGTATTCTCGACTCCTTAGGTTTTCCTAGCAGGAATGGAATTTCCATACATTCCACTAGAGAGAAAAATATGAGAAGACTCTCTCAGGTTCCCTCCATCTGTCACTCTCTTTTCTACAAAGAATAGGTATATTACGGAGATATTTGTATAAGTGGTTCATCTGGGAGAAGGGACCTGTGGCAGGTCAACCTCTGCCTCTTCTGGGTTCTCCAGCTTCAGGTCAGGCTGGTGCTGTCTTGCTCTGTAGTCTCCATCCAGCGGCAGGTGGAGAGCTGTGCTTGAGGCTGGTAGGGAAATTCGGTCATCTCAAGGGCTATTCATTTTAAATGTCCTGTGGCTCCAGGTCCAAGCTACACTTTCCAACAGAGCCGATGACTTTTCATCTCTATGTCACTCCTATGTCTTATCTTTACGGCTGCATCTAATCTCTGGTGAGAGGTGAGGGCACTGGATCCTGGGAAAGCACAAGACAGTGGGGTAGAGGATCAAAATACGTGCTCAGGGAATGCCATGCGCACAGGGGAAGGACCAAAGAACGCCCAGGTCCTCCACCCTGCTGTCCCTTTAGCCTGAGGAAAAAATGGAGGCTAATGGAGCAAATTTCTGTTTTTTTCCATTGCTTAGGGCCTCTCAGTTTCTCTTATCACATCTCATGCTGAAATCTGTCTCCAGCCCATGTACATCTAGTCTTTGCCAAGCTAACAGACTGTCTTCATTTTTTTCCCCTTCTTTGTTTTCTTTTTTTTTTCCTTCTTTGTTTTCATATTCATTTTTATGTCTCACAAATAATGTTTAAATATATTCTCATTATAACAATTTCAAATGCTACAAAGTGGATGTTCCATCTGAAATCCCCCATCCTCCTAATTCCAACATTTGTCTCTGAGAACCACCACTCTCAAACGTCTCCTAAAGACCAGCTTCCAAAGCCTCTGCTGCAGAGGCACCCCTCTCTGGAACACTCCACGCGCTGCTTCTAACTTGATTTATTTAAAACCCAGTGTAGCTACACCTCTGGGTTTGAGCTTCCAGATGTCTTGCTACCTACAAAAGCACTGGCTGATTCAGACGGAGACATTTAACGGAGACATTTGTTAATTATTGTGATGCAGTCAACAAAATTGAGGCAATGGGAAACTCTATAGGACAGTTTGGAGAAACTCAGTTTCCTCGACAAATACATTTCTAGAAGGGAAAAAAAGAGAGAGGGATGGGGTAGGGAAATCCACTGATTAAAAGAAATATCTGGACAAAATGCAATGTGTGAACCTACTTGGGATCCATGAATCAAACAAACTGATAGCAGAATAATTAAAAACCGTGGATGAGACAATTAGAAATGTGAGCAAGCACTGGTTTGTCAGATGATAATAAGGATCACTGTTAATATTGTTGACATGTGAGAAGAGATTTATGAGTCCTTATCTTTTAGAAGTACCATCTGAAACCATTATAAATGAAATTATGTGAAGCCTGGAATTTGCCTCAAAATGGTGCCGGGCTGGGAAGAGTGGGTGGGGGTAAAATTGAAAGGAAACTAACCACAATTCGATAATTATTGAAGCTGAGCAATGGGTACCTGGAGGTTTTCTCTCGCATGTGCTTAAAATTTTCCATAATACAAATGTAAAAAAAAAAAGAAAAAAAAGGAGAAAACCTTGGCCAGATTTCATTGGCACAGTCCTGAGAGAACGAATCTTTCCTTGCCACCCTCTGGACCCACTGAGTTGGGTGTAGCTGATGGAGAGCACTGGTGGCAGGTGTGGGCACAGAGCAGGCTGAGAAAGGGCTCAGGGGGTTGGAGTGGCCCTGACCCTGTTAATGAAACTTGACTACTCGCTGCAGAGCGCCAAGTTCAGGCTTGGACTCAGATGGAAAACATGAACGGCCTCCTTTGCAATGACCCCAGCTTTGAGGTTCCTGTCATTTTATTGCAGGACTAGGTTCCCACACCCTGACTTAATTCAAAACACTCACGCACATCTCCTCCCCGCTAGGAAGAAGTGGAGAGATGAAGGTTTTAAGGGCAGCATTTCTCCTTGATTGCATGGGTGGCGTTTTTGCCTGGAATGTGGGCAGCCTGACACATGTGATGCTGAGAGCAGATGCTACTAAGCAGGGCTTAGGACTTTGCCCAGGAGTGAGGACATGATTGGAATATTTACTTTGAAAAGTAGCCTCCGCAAATGGGAAATGATTAATTCACCATGAGGAATGTTTTATTCTACAGGGTGATCCCCTCAGGAAAGAAAGGGCCTCTTTGAGAAAACCAGATTGAGGAGGTCTCCGTTGGTCTCTTCTCCTGCGACAGTGGCTTGATTGTGTGCCTCTCACGGAGCAGAGGGGTAGACAGAGAGAGGGTGGGAAGAAAAATAAAGTCCCATTTACCTGCTTTGAAACAGCTGAGATCCTCAGAGGATGTTATTTTATTTTATTTTTTTTAAGATTTTATGTATTTACTCATGAGAGCCACAGAGTGGGAGGCAGAGACCCAGGCCGAGGGGGAAGCAGGCTCCACGCAGGGAGCCCGACGTGGGACTCGGTCCAGGGACCCCGGGGTGACGGCCTGAGCCAAAGGCAGACATGCAACCGCTGAGCCCCCCGGCGGCCCAAAGGATGTTATTAAGAAAAGACAACCTACAGCATGAGAGAAGGTATTTGGGGTCCGCTAGCTGGCCAGGCCTTAATGTCCAGAATGTACAGAGAACCCCTACAGCTTAGCACCAAAAAGACGAACAGTTCAAGTCGAAAATGGGCAAAGGACTTGAACAGAGACTCCCCCAAAGAGGAGATGCAAGTGGCCTGCGAGCCCGTGCAGAGGCCTGAGCCGCTCGGCGCCGGGAATCCAGCCCAGGCCACGGCGAGGCGCCGCGCCACGCGCACAGGAGCGCCTGGGTGCTGCGCTCTTAAAACACAGAGTCCGTGTTGGCGAGGACACGAGGAGTTAGGACCCGCCGGCAGGGAACCGGGCCACCAGGCCACCAGGCCACCAGGCCACCAGGCAGGATGAGGAGCGCGGCGCCTCCTGCTGCCCCAGGGCGGCTGTGGAAGTCCCCGCTCCTCGGCAGCGCTTCTGTGGGGGACGGAGAAGTCGTGGGCGCAGACACGCCGGGCGGGGGACTCCACGTCCTGGACCCGCAGCCCGAAGCGGCGGTAGGACGGCAGGTGTCGCGTCATGTCTACTTTAGCACTTTTAAAAATCAATAAGAAACCAAAAGGCGTTGAGTCGGAGCCTTGGGGGGGAGGAGGGTGGCTCGTGAGGTTTATTCCAGGAGAGGCGCCAAACACTAAGTGGCACAACCCAACCACGCGGCCACTGCTCAGCCGGCCCACTTGTGCCACACACGCGAGGCCCCCGGGCCCGGTGCCGGCGACCTCGGCCCCCGGGGCCACCCCCAGGCCCACAGGCCCCCTCCCAGCGCTGGCCGGCCCCCCGGGGTGGCCCCGGGCTTCAGGCCCGCTCCTGGGGCCAGGCCCTCTCAGCCCCACGCGGCCCGTGGGCCCAGGACCCGCAGCTCGGGGAGAAGTACCGTCTGTGACCCGCCGGTGACCTCGGACGGCAGGGCCACCCAGTCGTCCTTCCACAAGGTGGCGGGCCGGGGAGGCCGGGGTGCCACCCCCGACAGCGACCCTGGAGGAGGCCAAGGCCCCGGGCCTCCTCGGGCCACACGGGCCGGGCGGGGGACACCCCGGCAGTGCCCACCCGGGGGTCCACCACCGGCCGGGGCCCGCGGCCTGGCCGCCAGCTGTGGCCCACGCCCGCCTCGCGCCCTCGGGAGCCCGCAGACCTGGACCGTCGGCCTTCCCGGTCCCCACCTCGACAAGCGCCCGTGTGGCCCTTGCCTGCCTTCCTGGGACCCCGGGTACCTGAGCCCCGGCGGGGACCGCAGGGCCACAGTCACCGAGAGGCAGGGGGGCGGGAGGTGGAGGCCCGGCCCGAGGGGACACAGGGCTCGGGCCCGGGCTCAGGAGAGCTGGGTGGGCCTGCCCGTTCCTGGGCCTCGCGACCCCTCACGCTCGCAGCAAGAGGCTGCGGCCCAGCGCCAGAAAGGGCCGGTCCTGGGCAGCCCCTGCTCGTCCCCACCAGGCCCCCCCCCACTCGGAGGCCGCAGCCCGCACGTGGACCCCGGAGTCCCCCAGATGGGCTCCCTCATCCCTCGGGCACTGTTGACGGGGCGGCCCAGGCAGAGGCCGACAGGCTTTGGTTCACCCTTCGCCGGTAACACAGGAGCCTCTGCAAAGTTAGTCATTTGTCATTTCAGTCGAAACCACAAGAGCAGCGGCCCTTGGGTGGCTCAGGCGGGTGACGGTCCGACTCGTGGCCTCAGCCCGGGCCATGACCTCAGAGCCGTGAGACGGAGGCCTTGGCCGCCCAGGTCCAGCGGGGAGCCTGCTAGGTCTCTCCCACCCCCTCTCTCCGTCTCTCCCCCTGCTTACACTCTAAATAAATAAAAAGCAAACGAGCAAGCAAATAAATAAAATCTGGAAAAAAAAACAAAAACCATGAAGGCAAAGTCCATTTCCTGATTTTCCATTTTCTGAGTATTAGACGTTGCTCGGGGAAGCAACACCAGCTGCCGTGGCCCCATCTCCCCCGGAATATCTAGATGTCGTGCTGGTAGGACATGAAGTCGTATCAAAGGTCCCGACGTCAGAGAAGCCGATGGATTGTAGACACTAATTGCCACCGCGTATTTATTTCTACGCAAACCTGAGTTTTTCCGCGAGATTTCCAAGTGCCCCCCCTTCAAGTCCCTTCGTGCTAATATGGAAACTACAATCAACTGAACATTTATTGTTTTCTTTTTAGTAAATGAGTACATGTTGGAGATTTTTTACTGCACAATAAAACCAACATAAAATGAATTTGCTCCAGTGCTTCCTCACTCTGTAAAACGACGGTGCCCCCCCGCCCCCCATCAGGCTGGTCTGCGGTTGGCATCTTGCCGGGGCCTGACCTAGGTTATCAGTTGGAGGACGGCAAGTGGCCACAAGCCTCCGAGGTTGGGCTGAGCCTGGGTGCCCTGCTGCCTGCCCGTTCGGGGGTCCCCACGGTGCAGGCCGACTGTGACCAGTTTGCACCCCCAAGGGGGCTTGGCCACTGTGGACATCGCTTTTATAGACTCTAGTTGTTTCTGACCCTATGTTTTTTATTACATTCCTTTGCAATTCTAGCAGCTGTTTTTGTCAAGAGTCTTAATAAAGTTTGAACTGCTAAGCGAACTTTATGGAAATTGGACACAGAAGAAGCCTATGCGGCACCTTTCAGAAAACCAGAGGCTAAAGTTGCCCTACAGGTAGGCTTTGCGGGAACAATAGCGACAAAACAAACCCAGCGATGTGGCTGCAAAGGATGGTTTTGTGACTAATTTCTTTCTTTTTTTTTTTTTTTAAGATTTTATTTACTTATTCACGAGAGACACAGAGAGAGAGGCAGAGACACAGGCGGAGGGAGAAGCAAGCTCCATGCAGGGAGCCCGATGCAGGACTCGATCCCGGGACTCCAGGGTCACGCCCTGGGTGGAAGGCAGGCACTAAACCCCTGAGCCACCCAGGGATCCCAAGAGCCCCTTGCGACTAATTTCTAACTAGGTTTCCAGACTAGATTTCTGAGAGACTATCCTCTCCGTACGAGATTATTTTCTTCACCTCTACTTAACGCAATTTATTTAAAATGTCTCACAGCATGGATGAAATCATGCAGATGCCTTAAGGACCCTTTACCTTTTAAAGAGAGTCAACTCAAGTTTGTTTTTTTTGGGGGGGGGTATTTTTTCAGGTTCTTCTATTTTATTTTATTTTATTTATTTATTTATTTATTTATTTATTTATTTATTTATTTATTTATTTTAGGTTCTTCAATTTTATGCACCTAAGACTCCAAAGCATTAAATTTACAGGTTTAGTAGAGTTCTCTGGTCTATGTAATAAAGTACCTGAGATGCTATCAGCTTGAGTCTCTTCCTGTTTAATTACAGTAAAACATCGTTCCATTTTATTAAGCATATTAATCTGGTCATGAGGTTACTTCGATTCAATCGTACCGAGAGGAGCCAGTAAAGAGCTCTAAACTTGTTCTAGACCTGCCTTGAGTGTAATGCTTTACCTTCCGCTTCACATACCAGTGTCATGGAAGAATAATTCACCAACAGACCAAAACTAACCATTCATCTGTTTGGGGTGCAACTTCACGCATTTCCATGAATAAAGCAGACTCTGGAAGCGTAACACCAAGTGTCTCGGCAGCGTCAGCCAGGTACCTGAGGACCCACCCTCTAAGTTCCTCTAAAACCATCAGCCCTTTGTTTCACGTCTCTTCGAAAATTAATTTTGCTCCCCAAACTGAGAAGTTTAAGTCAGAGTAAGTGAATAGCCACACGGCAACACTACAGCTAATTGGAATAAAATGTTCAAATATAGGATGACTCAGTGGCCGCAGACAGGTCGCCTCAGGCTTACAAAAGAATCAAACAACGAGGTGAACTAGATGCCCTTGATAGGTGCCCACACCCCGAACGCCGGAACGTCTAAGACAAGGTGAGACTTCTAGGCCGAGATGGGACATGGACCACAGCGATGGGCGTGTTGGGCAGAAGGCCGCGGCCACAGGGTGGTTTCGCCGTAGAACAGACGCTTCCACCCTTCCAGGTGGGCTGCAGCAAGCAGCATTTGACATGAAGGTGCTGGTCTGTCCCTTGGCCCCAAAGCAAACGAAACTCACAAAGCCTGTGGTTCCCGGGTCAGCACAGAATCCAGCTTCCTCTTTGGTCTTTCGAGCACCGCATCTGATTTTAATTTTCTTTTGTCTGTCAGAATCTATTACAATGCAAAGGAGAGGGAAAATGCAACCACAGCAAAGGGCCTTACATGCTTTGCAAAGACGTCATCGCGAAATACTCATTCATAGTGAAATAGTCCCCGTGGATGATTTAGAGCTCTGTTCTAATTTACACCGAGAGTCGGTGGACGCTTCCTTATACTGTTCTTGCTGTTTAAAAACAAACAAACAAAAATGGCCCAGTGCTGGTCCCTGACCTGCGCTCTGAAACCCCAACGCCTGGGCTTCAGTGACAGCCGGCCTCTAACCCAGCGACCTCCTAGGGCGGCCTGGTCTTCTGGTCAACGACACAAAGGCACACATTTCCCCGTCGTGGCCAGTGGACGGCGCTGTTGCACTGGATGTGTTTCCACCTACCCAGGAACTTTTTTTCCCTTCTGAGGGAAAAAGGGCTCTTTCCCATCGTAATATGAACATGATGTACGATAATGAAAACAATAATAACCAACATATTTTCCCCAGAAGTTGGGGACTGTTTTTGCAGAGTGTGAATGTTAAGGACTCTCAGTTATAAGATACGAAGATAGATGAATTGACTTTAGAAAAGGGTGGGAGGTATTGAAACATATTTTCAAGATGAACGTGGGCTTCCCAGACCTTGTAGCCTGACGATTCTGACTACCGTGTATTAGGGCTTCCACTGCACGTCATCGTTCAGCAGCGTGGAGATAACGGAACGACAATAAAATGGAGTGAACAGCAAGATTAACATCTGGCCACAATCAGCCTGGTGTCATGGGACATACTCCCTGCCTGAGTTTCACAGGGCATGAGCCTGGCAAGAATGGGAGAAAGACACACTTTTAAACCGAGTTGTGACAGCCGAATATTATTTTCAACCACTACACTTAAAATCTCTGCCGGGCACTTCTCCATTTCCCTCCCTGAAGCCTCAACGCCAAAGACCCTTATTCTTTCCCACAGTAAACCTCTGCTCCTACATGGCAATGCTTCGCGTGGAGCTTCTCGTGCATCAGATTCTGCTCCGTGTCGCATAAGTAACTCAGTCAACTGGAGGAGCACACGCATGCTTATTGCGTGCTCAAAAGACTCAAGAACTAGAAGCAAGGAATTCTGACTTTTAGTTCAAGTGCATTTTCACGAACCCCCAAAAGGGTTGCTAGATAAAATATAGGACACTCGGTCTACTTTGAGTTTCGGATAAACCACAGATAATTTTTGGTATAAGTATACCCCGTGCTATATCTGGGATCTGCTTATACTAAAAAAATTATTCAGTGTTTATCTGAAATTCATATTTAACTGTGCTTCCCGTAATTTTTTTTTTGTGCTAAATCTGACAACCCTTACCCGTGGATCACCAGGGCACCTAAACTGAGAGTGACCTTACTGTACAACCCCTATGCGACTTCGCACCGAAAATCCTACTTGTGCTGCAGGAAAATGGGAATTTTCCAACACTGCGAGACATGCCAGCTCTACAGCTTTTGCAGAAGATAGGAGGCAGGTTTCTTTACTCTCCGACCCTAGTGTGCTGCCAGAAACCAGACGGAGATCGTTTTATTCTGTTTGACGGAAAACTTCGTTCAGGGAATACTGTTTTCCTGGAGCCAGGCTGACAGCTAACAGGATCCCGCCCAGGACACACCGAACGGGGACCCAAGGTTTACCTGCTCTTCTTCCAAACCCAGGTACAGACGTGAGGCTCAGAGGACGAGCCAGCCGCGGGCCCCTGGTTGGCACCTGTCCTGACTGATGCCGCTTCCGCCGTGGTCACCGGAGCAGTCGCTCGCTCTCGCTGCTTCATGTTCTTTCTGAGAACTGAACTGAGCAGGTGCGGTGAAGACTCAGCCCACAGGGGTGCCCGCGCGGGAAGGGGCAGGGAGCCGGGCCTGCGCGACCCTCCGACGCTCCGGGACGAGGGGAAGCGTCAGGAGGCATTTCAAGTGCTCTGGGCCCCGACACCAACCTGGGGGGGTGGCAGCGGGCCCATCGGGGCCTCCCTCGGCCGCAGGGACTCCTTGACCAGCAAAGCACCAGGGGACGGGGCCAGACCGCTCTGTGTGCCCGCTGTCCCAGGCCCTGAAAGCCCAGCAGTCACCAACGGGCCGGAAGCTGCAGGGAGCGGCCCCGGGAAGCTCGGTGGGCCCGGGTGGTGGGCCTGAGCGGGGGGGCCTGAGCCGGGGGGCCCTGCCGGCGGGCCTGAGCTGGGGGTCCTGGCCAGGGGGCCTGAGCCGGGGGGCCTGAGCCGGGGGGCCTGAGCTGGGGGTCCTGGCCAGGGGGCCTGAGCCGGGGGGCCTGAGCTGGTGGGCCCTGCCGGGGTGCCTGAGCTGGGGGTCCTGGCCAGGGGGCCTGAGCCAGGGGTACTGAGCTGGGGGGCCCTGAGCCGGGGGGCCCGGAGCCCTCGGAAGCCCAGCGACCAGGCCGGGACCTGGCACCTGCAGGACACACAGGTATGAGCGGCGACCACCGAAGCGAGAGTCTTGGATGGGGCAGCTGCTACTTCGATGCGCCAGCATCTGCCCAGGCGAGCAGTGGGAAACGGTGAAGGGCGTTTTGGGTGGAGGGTCTGGTCTCCGCGGGTGCCTCTCCCCGGAGCAGCCAGGCTCACCGCGGACCCTGCAGCCGGGCCCTGTCCTCTCTGGCAACGTCCCCCTTCAGCTGAGTCCCAGGTGTGGCTGCTGCGGACGAGCGCCTGGCAGGGGCCAGCACCTCCTGCAGGTCTCTGCACAGACGCACAGAGGTATCCCCGTCTACCGACAAGGAGACGAGTCTAGAAGGTGTTAAGCTGTGAAATCCTTCTGATCCATCATTACCTGAAGAGGAAGAGAGCAAGGCATTTCCTATCTGACAGACAGGGAAACTGAGGCCACTCTAAAGATTTCGGCCGAAGGCTGCAACCCTCGGAACGACTCCTGGCTCCTGCTGCAAACGTGAAGTCTGTGTCCTGCAACCCCCATCTAGAATCTTCTTCCTCTCTGATGCTCCTTCGGATGGAGAAACGCACAGTCCCTCCCGAGAGGAGGCCAGGCTGTGATCTGTTACTTTCACCAGCCAGCTCAGTGCCCGCCCCAGCTTGTAGGGTGAGCGCCCCCGAGGCCTCGAGGCCCTGCAGCTCGCGCCCAGCTCCCAGCAGAAGGGTCCTCTCCCCGGGGAGCACCGCAGGGGAGCACCGCAGGGGAGGCTTGGGAAACCATCCCGCTACTCTCCGAAGGAATTAACTGGGCTGAGCGCCGTAGCGACTTTCCTTTCCAGGGTAATCCATCAAAAACATGGCCTAAATCATGATAACACTAAGTCCCAAATTTTCAAAGTAGGACATGAAATTATATCTCAATGACTTCCTTGACCCAAAAGAAAAATGCAAAGCTGGCCTTACTGGGTTTATCTTCTTGTTAATCATGACGGAGGAGTGTGTTTAAAACGTGGAGCAGAATGCCATTTTTCAACTTTTCCGCACAATGTTAGATGTCTCTTGAACTACAGTATTTATTTAAATCATCAACTCCCGTGACCTTGCTCCCTATATTTATTATGCTTTGGATGAAATAATATTGTAGGAGTTCCTATTTTTCAAATTCCATGCTACTATAAAATATACACTGGATCTATCACTATTTTATCAATCCTTTCATGACTTTGAAATCATAAATGGGTTCGCTTTCAAACCTTCCCTTTCTGAGAAAAATAAGATAAACTCTTTTTCATTTACCTTGGAAAGTGCTAGCTTCTTTGTTTTAAACGTACAGCTCAGATTCATATTTCTTTTTAATAGAATTTTCTGTTTTCCTTATGCCTCGCCTGGACAATCCTCTCTCAAAAACAGGACTGCTTTTGGACAAATGTTGATACCATGGACTAAAAGGGGATATAACTCTCTAACCATGAAAGAGAAGATTAGCCTCAACTCTTAACAATAACAGCAGCAATAAAACCAGAAGCTTTAATAATATATTTCACCATGATGTTTTTTTTATAAGGAAGAGGACAACTTCGATTTTTAACTGTTAACAAATTATATGTCTATTACAACATTAGGCCAAATTTCGCCTAAAATAAATGAGGTAGGATTTGCCTTTCTTTCTTTTTACAAAGATTACACTGACTGTATTCATTTTAGTGGGGGTGAACTTTATTTACACAGCTAAGATGTCACTGTGAACATGGGAGTGATAGGTATTTATAAACTATTAATGGCCCTGATGCTAGTTGAAATAAAAATAGTTATATTTTGCCCATAGAGATTGACAAATAATTACAACAGCTGATACGCCTATAATTTCTACCCTGGTTAGCTTAGAGGAGCTCTTAAAGATTTTATTTGAAGGAAGGAAGCAAGCAGGCACGCACACATAAGCAGGAGGTGAAGCAGAAGGAGTGGGAGAGAGAAGCTCAAGCAGACTCCGAGCTGAGTACAGAGCCTGACGTGGGACTCAGCACAAGCTCCATCTCACGACCCTGAGATCATGACCTGAGCTGAAACCAAAAGTCTGGTGCTTACCCAACCGAGCCACCCCGGTGTCCCTATCCTAGAGAAGATCTCTTTTAGGTCTAAATGGAGTCCTGGATTTTGAGCTACAATTAGTGTTACAAATAGCAAGTTATCAAAAATATGATGTCTTAGAACAGTGTTTCTCAATTTTCTTTTCACTGTTACCCCTTTGTAGACCTTTCTTCCTAATCAATACCCATGAAATTTCATACCACAGATAACATGTTTATGGACTAAATGCATACATCTGTGACTGACGCATAGCAAGAGGAAGATTTTTTTCACAATCTCCCAGTGCCTCAACCAAAGAACCAATTTTCAATGTTGACTATGGCTGATTCTGAATTTTTTAAAAAGATTTTATTTTTTTAAGTAATCTCTGCATCCAATGTGGGGCTCAAGCTTAAAACCTGGAGATCAAGCATTACATGCTCTACTAATTGAGCCAGCCAGGAATTTTTTAGTGTAGAGAAAGGAGCACCTGGGTGGCTCAGTCAGTTCAGCGGCTGCCTTTGGCTCAGGTCATGATCCCAGAATTCTGGGATTGAGCCCTGAGTTGGGTTCCCTGCTCAGCAGAGAGCCTGATTCTCCCTCTCCCTCTGCTGCTCCCCCTGCTGTGCTGTCTCTCTCTCTCTCTCTCTCAAATAAATAAATAAAATTTAAATAAATACATAAATACATAGATACATAAATACATAAATGTAGAAAAAGATAGCAACCCCCAAATTCCCACTTGGGATGAGGTTTTTCCTACTTTTTTGAATCAGAGCCTGAAGAATGGGCCTAAAGTAGATCTAAGTCCAAAATCATTTTTTTGGGCGTGGGCTGCGAAAGAAGAATCTTCAATTTTAAGCTGATTATTTTCCCTGAAAGAATTAGTTTTTATCTAATAAAAGTGAATCTATTGTTGCCTAAAAGAGTGTTGACCTTGGTGCTCAGCTGTAAATGCGACCACTCCACCCATTTGCTCATGAGCATTCATTAATTCATTTACTCACTTGTCTGCCCTGCAGGCTCTATCTTAGTAAAAGAGGCAAAAATAAATAACGCTCAACTTGAATTTATTCATCCCACTGATGAGATCACAAATTTTAGAAATAGTAATTTAAAAAAGTAAACAAATATACATATTCTGAAACACCTAGAATGTCTAAAGAAAGCGTATTACTATTTATAAGGAAGAGACAATGATTACGAATCACAGCCCAGTTACACTGTGTGTAGAGACAGTTCCGTTCTCTTGAATAAGTGTGCAGTAAGCAAACCAACAACCTAATTTTGGCAATCCACAGGTGTGTTAATAAATCTGCCTTAAAACGAATTTGCCGAAGTTTAAATTACGACTTTAAAGTGCCTGTAAAGGGGATGGAGATATGGTGCCTTGTGCTAGTCAGCTTCTGCTTTGAGTTTAATTAGTTCAACCATTTTAGGTTTAAATACTGCTTTCCCAAAGAGGGGTAGGCATATTTTTAGTTTTAAACCAGTTGCCTCCTTCATTCATTTTTCTCTCCAGCCAGCCTTAAACCTCAGGCACCATTTGCTGTAAGATTGCAGTTTAACATCCATGATGTAGTGGGAGTCCTTGCAGCTTTGGCAAGCATACGGTTCACTGAAAAGCAACTTTGCGCTAGCACACCATTTATTTCTGAAATGCTGGCAAAATTGAAAGAGGCTTTAACCCCACAAGGGGCAACATTTTTCTTCAGGAAAATTGTCAACACAGGTAAAACAGCTGTGTGCAAATTAAGAGAAATTAGCTATTGAGTCAAATTCCTGTAGTTCAGGGATGATATTCATTGACATAAACATATTCTAAAGTCATAAAAAGTAGTGTTTCCCAAATGAGATCCAGGGACACCGATGATAGTGTATCTGTGATCTATTGTCCATCTGAGAACGAAGGGGGGAAATCACATCATTGCTAACTATTTGGCTCTTCCCACTCTTGTTAACATGGGTATGGGGCTCTAGCAATTAAACGGTGGGAGGAAGGTCAACACAGATGGAGACTGGAGGCCACCACACAGGGAACTGATGTCTAACGTTTTCCCAGAAGTTTGCGTTGCCAAGCTTACAAGATAGTCTCCATCTTTTCTGTGATTTAATAGCTGCAAAGAGTATGGATATTGTGAGAGACAATTTTGAGGGCGTACGTGTAAGTATTGTTAAATCTGGGGGACAGCAATGGGAAAAGCCTCTTTCAGCTAAATAAGGAAGAAAAGACAGCTTTCCAAGATTTTTTTACCCAGTAAGTCCATATTTCAAACTTGGCGACTATGAAAAAGCAAAAGTAACAAGAGCTTGCTTTATACCAAGAGAGAAGTGTAGAAAGAGGGCAAAGACAACAAAAAGGTTAAAGACCTACAATTAAACTGAATGTCAAAAAGTCCAGGGAACAATATAACAAAAGAGATTAGAATGTACTCGAACAATAAGAGCATCTTGGGTACACTGTTTAGACCAGCATTTCCCAATCTAATCCCCTGGACCACAAGTCAGCTATGGGTAGAACTGCTTATTCATCTCGCTTGGTGTTTACAATACCTACTTCTAGAAAAAATTCTCAGCATGAGGTATTTTATTGCTCACCGAAACAGATGGAAACAGCTCATGGTAGATGTCCATTGTGTTGTGAGCTGGCTTGCACCAGCTCAGAAGAGCTGATTGTTAATTTTTAAGAATTTGCAAATGGATTTTTAAAAAGAGCCATTGTTTAAAAAAATTATATGCATTTACAATTAAATGAATTATATTCAAAACGAAGGTAAAAGCCCATTTGGTGATTTTTTAACTTCAGCCATGTTTTTCCATTCTAGCTTTCCATTTCAAGTATGTTCACAATTTGCGTTTAGGAGCATTTTAATAAGAGTTTCTCTTGATACTTTGTCATATAATTCCGACATTTGTGTCATCTCTTTAGCGTCTGTTGAATGCCTTTTGCCACAGAAGTTGAGATTTTTCAAATCCTTTTTATGCCAAGTAATTTTGAGTTGTATCCTAGACATTTTGACTATTGTAAGACTCTGGGTCTTGTTAAAATACATGGAGACTTTATATTTATTTATTTATTTATTTATTTGTTTGTTTATTTATTTTTGACCTTTATGTTTGAGCAGATAGTCACCCTGGGAAGGTTCAGGCTGCAAGTTCCAACCTGCCATCTTTGGTTTGTGGTTTCAATTTTCAAGCCTTTGCAATGTTATTTGGATCCATCCTGCATACACGCCACACAGTGACTAGTCTGTGACCTGGATGGTGGCCTATCTGCTAATTCGGTTCTCAAAGTCCTGTGCATGCTGATTAGAATCAGATTCATCCATGTACAACTTTGAGGTGAGCCCAGGACTTCGTAAATAACTGTACAAGTTTGCTTTCCCAAACTCCTCTCTCTTTGTGCCTTGTCTGTACTTCCCAGTTTCCTGGGGCCTCCCTTTTTGTCCTCCACCTAGAAAGCTGAGGCCTCAGTTACCCTCCTGCAGCTACACCCTCCCATAGCTGCACCAAGCGGTGAGAGAACAGGAGGGAAGAGGTGGGAATCTTGCTGCCAGCTCAGTAGTACTTTGAATTCTGGTCTCCTGCAACGCACCTCCTATTACCTGCTCTTCAGAGTCCCAGAGTCGCTGCTTCACACATTTCTCTCCAGCTTCTGCAGCTACTGGCAGTGGGCGACCTAGGAGGCAGAGGGGATCCTCCATTGTCCCAGACGTCCCCGCAACCTGCACCCTGCCCTCCACGAGAATCTTGTGTCCGTCTATTCTCCTGTTTCTCTTTGGGAGAAATATCCATTTTCTTTCATGACTTCTCATAATTTATCATTTCTGGACTCCTTTACCTCTTACTCACACACCTCTGGAGTTCCCCAAACCTGTTACTATCGCTCTCAGGATGTGGTGCCCATGATATGAAACTATTACCTCCCTAAATCTGGATACTGTAAATATAATGTGGTTTAAAGTGTGTTAGCTTTTTCAGTAACTGCATCTCGTTATTGGCTTAGACCAATGTTTTTCTAAATCCCAGATCCTTTGCATATGCATAATGTCAGGTCTTTACTACTCTACTACCATGACTCCTTTTCACCCAAAGGCAGGAATGTAGGACTGTTAATGTTACATTTTACCTTATGGAGTCTAGTCATCATTTTTGCCTATTGAAGTAATTTGGAATTCTGATACTATTATTTTATTAATTATTTATCCTACTCTTGTGTAAAGAGAACAGTAGTGGGTTTTACTATGTGCTGAGGAAGCTGGAAAAGTGGAGAAAGACTTTCAGAAGTTAAAGTCCATCTCTGCATTCTGACTTCAGCCGATAATGTCCTCCCCCAACACCTGCCACCGTTTTTGTCCAAACATACCTAATCCCTGATTTTAGATAGAGATCAAAGTTTTTCCCTTGGAGTTCCTCTGCCCCATGTCACAAGGGCTATCTCTAGACATCTGTTTCAAGGTGTCAAGTGTTCCAGTAGATTCTTTAGACTGGAGCAGGTGGTCACCTGCTGGGGAATCTAGCATACCTACTTCGGAGGAGTTTGAATTTGAGAAAAGCAACAGGCCAACTTCTCCACACCTGATATGGGAAATTGGGCTGCCCTGGTACTGAGAGAAAGAAAGAAAAGAGAAAGGATGGGAAGAAGAAATAGTGAAGGGAGACAAGGAGAAGGGGAAAAGAGGGAAGAGAAGGAAGCAAAACTGGACCCGGAAGGAGAGAGCTTCTGGTTCAACAGAGCCCATCCTTGTTCACCTCGGCCTGTGAGCTTCGCGGGGCTACCCTCTGCTACACTTGGCCTGATAGAAGTTGCAGTAAGAACACACAGACACAGAGGGTGATAAGCAGTGTCTTATCAGGTTGCGATATCTTCAGGCAGAGCTCCCAAAATGCCATTGTCAGAGACGGTGAACTGAGCAGAATGATGTCCTTTCTAGAATACATGCTTGGGTTCTAGAAAATTTAAAAATATATACGGACTAATAAGCCAGAGTCTAGTAAAAAGAGAAAAGCGAATCCTGGAGTGAACTGAGGACAACAATTTTTGTGGAAAGTTTCAAGTGTATTCTAAAACAAAATAAAGTAATAAATCTCCCTGTGCCCAACATACAGCTTCAATAGTGGTTAGCTCACCATCCAGCTGGTTTCACCTATATCCTCATCCATTTCCCCCCATCGCCTCACCCCACTGGGTTGTTTTGAAGCTAATCCCAGACCTCATACCATTTCCTGAATATACTTCAATACGTAGGGAGAAGGCTTTTAAATTAGGATAAATTCTGCACCGAGAGGGTACATATAAATTCCATGGGAAAGTAAAACCTGAAAACAAACAAAAGTAAAGCCACTGAAGAAAAATTTGAAAAAGCAAGTGGCGAAGGGGGAAAGGAAGTCATTCTTTAAAATTATTCTTAAATTTTGGTAACATTTTACTTTTTAAATAGGACGTAAGATTCCATTACTACTCCTTTTTTCTAATCAAACACTATAGCAGAAATCGGACACTTAGTAGAAAAAAAAAAGACTTATATTGGGGGAAAAGATCTATCCACGTCATATAATTAAACATGAAAGAAACATATTTGAGCTGCGTTGGTCCGTGGTGACAACACTTTTTAAAATATATGGGCCGTGACCATATTTTTAAAGTTTATATTTATTTTGCTTCGTTCCACGAGAGGTAAACTAGAATATTCAGTTATAAAACAGCATTTTATTGCTTCTGGGTAATTCCCCAGGAGAGAAAAATAGACTTTCGTCCCCCCAACCAAAAGTGATAAATATTTAATGAAACATCTAGAGCTTTCGTTCCCCTTAAAGGTTAGGCATGGCTTTTCAGAATAGTTTTATAAACATCTGATTTCTTCCACCTGAATTTAGCTGGAGGGCCAGAGTCCAGGTATGACTTTGCAAAAAGGAGAAGTACTTGTGGCTATAAAATCAGGATTTACTCTTCCGTACAGGGATCTGCTGTCGGACGAGAGGCCTGTCCCTCGGAGGGGCCACGGGCTGCCAAAAAAACATGCCCACTCGGAAATCGCAGACAAGGGCTCAGCTCGCCAGCTACTGGGAAGACAAAGAGTACGAACACTTTCTGTTTCACACGCACACTGCATGGAGGGTTTGCGGGTCTCCAGGGATTTTCAATCCAACCCACTTGCAGAAAAGTATAGAACAAACTGGAAACAAAGGCATGGACCGTCTCTTCAGGTAAACGAAGGCTTCCAAGCACGAGAGGGGAAGGCCCACCAAGGAGTCCCCAGAGGTGAAGGCTTTCGGGTGAGCTGCACACGCGGGGACCCCTGAGCAGCACCGCGTCCCTGGCTGCCCGTGACCTGCGAGTGGCTACCTGGGTGGCAGGCGCGCTGGCCTCTGCCTCCCCCGCTTAGTGCCTGCGATGTGCTGCCTCGTTGTTCTACCTCTGGTTCCCATTAGATGCGAGTGGGGAGCAGGAGACTGTAAATCTCTTGATGCCCTTGCCTGCCTGGGGCCCTCCTCGCAGCCCGCGGCCGGGGCCCAGCTCCGCGGCCCACCAGGAAGGCCGCCAGGGAGGCCTCCGGCCTAGGCCCGCCCGTTAACCCGAGGCTACTTTCTCTTTCTCCGGTTTGTTTTCTCAGCTGGTGGCACATGCTCTGCTCCAGCACCACTAGGGCTGGTGGAAAACAGCTTCCTCCAAAATCTAACGGTCCATTTTAAAGAAGTGGTTTGGAGCCGAGAAGAAGGGAGCTCAGTTATAGCTCCGTGCCCAGCTTTCTCTGTTTTTCTTAGTACATGGAAATATGAGCTGTGTAAACAGTTCATATTTCACATTCCACCTGTAGCAAAATCAGCCAAAGCAGACAAGGGAGGCTCTTTAGACCTTTCTCCACCTCGATTATTAGTGTCTTCCCATCATTCTCTTTATTCCCGTCACCTTGCTTTTCACCACACACACACACACACACACACACACACACTCAGCAGTCTCCATATCCCAAGGGAAAATATCTTTTCCCAGAATATTTCATCCTTGCAGCGTCCTATGACTCACTGACTTCTCCGCCCGCGGGCCCCAGCTCTACGTAGCAATTGGAACGCCTTACCCAGCGGCACCCAGGCAAGGGTTTTACTCCCCCTTCTTCTCTCTAACCAAACATCCCTGAAAGCTGGACCGCAAGAACCCCAGCTAGCAGCGCTCAGTTGGGAGCTGAGGAGGAGAGTCCTCTGAGAAGTCCCCACCTCCTTTCTACGGGTGTCCTACAACTGGCTTTTTCCCCTTTATGTCCACCTGAATGTTTTTAGAGCTTTGGTCGGCAAAGAGCCCCCCACCTGCCACACCGTAGACGCGCACCAGGTCCCTTTCATTGACTAGAGGGAGGTCCGTGTGGAGTGGCAGTAGACACACACAGCAGCCTTTGCAAAGCCCCTCATCACGGAAGGGACAGATGAGCCAGTTCCAGCCCGCTCCGGGGTCTCCAGGCTGTAACTTCTCCCTACCCCGAGGTAAGAGCTCAATGGCCTTCAGGGATGACTAGTACTGAGGTCAACTCTGGCCCATTTCGCAGCAGCCCTGGCCTCAGGCTAAGCCCGAAGGAAAGCTAGCCGGGGTCAGCAACGCTGCACTCTAATTCCAGGTGGCCTCTTTCTGGCTGGAAATGGGAGAGGAGGGAAGGGAAGCTTCTCTGTGCCGTGCACTCTCAAGGTTCAGGGAGTCATCGCAAGGAAAGACCTAAGAAGAGAAGAGAAGACATAAGGAAGAAGGAGAAGGACCCGGAGAAAGGAGGACGGGACTCCCCTTGGGACAGTTAGACTGGTCTCACATGTGGCCCTAACACCAGCTTCTAATTTCAACTTGTCAAGATTCATCTCCCAGAAAAGCGAGAGCCGAAAAGAACGTGCAGCCTTCTTGAAAGAGACCCCACAGTATCTCCAGATGTTTTGGTTTATTCTGTGGGGAGGGATAAGGCCTAGGTTGAGAGAAGCAAATATGTTCATTCCCTGAAAGGAGGAAGGTCACCAAGTGGGAACAGTTTATTCGCCTTTGGAAGTATTACATTTCAGCAGAAGGAGCCAGGAATAAGATATCATTTGTTAACTTTGCTAATCCATTAAGTATACATTGGACAACTGAGCTATTATTTGGAACTCTGTGCTATGTGTCCTCTAACAAGGAAACAATGTCCTGCTGAGTTTAGGTGTGGTGTGTGCTAAGACTACATAAAACTTTCAGCAGCTTTATACGAGGTTGATTTTTATTTTAAGGAACAGCACACATTGAATCAGTGAGAAAGAGAGAAACCACGGTCTTCCATCCCCTCATCAGGAAACGCGTTACTAGTAAATTACTGGATACTTTAAATGGTTTTTGGTGATTTTTATCAAAGCAACTCCAGAATATGGTGTGTGGTAGGTTTTCTCCTAAATGAAATGTCCCAGAATCGTAGAAACATTTTGAGTTAAAAGGGGTGCGCTTGTGGCCCAGATTCTCATTCTAGTGATACAAAGTGGAGAGTGAGGAAGGGGTCAATGAACACCTGAAAACACAAGTTAGTTTGGGGACAGAGCCGGGACGAGACACAGGGATGATACCCAGTAAGACCAAGCAGCACCGATGAGAAGATAGGAGCGCACAGAGCCAGCGTGGCCATCCCCGCGCACTCTGGTTAAAGCCCCCAGTTACCCAGCCGCTCTGCCGCTGCGTCCGCCGTCGGTGACTCACATTGGCTTTGGGTTTAGGGCAGTAGCTCTTTCTTTCCTGCACACAGACCTTCAATTTACAGTCTGAGTGATGTTCGAGGGGTGGGTGAGCAGCAGAGGGATGGAAGCCAGGGTCCCATGCCAGGTACTGTGGAATAAGAAAGATGCCTGAGACGTGGTTCCTGGAAATCTGACCCCTCAGTATCATGGTTCTGCATGACTTGCAGATGATTCACGCAGACTGGCTAGAACTGGCTGGTTGCATCACCGTTCCCCATTCCCATGACACAGGGCAGGGCATGGCAGGTAAAGACAGAGGGTGAATTGAAAATACAGATTAAAAGGCTCCCTTTCTTTGATTCCCGTTCCCCTCACAGTGACCTGTCCTAGGAAGTGTGTGACTGACAGGAGGGACAACCTGACAGGTGGAGTGAATCAGAGGCTAAACCACAATCAAGAAAGAAGGGTTGGCCCAAGGGATCACAGTTTTTGCCAATTTAGAGCCCTGCCCTGAGTCTCCACTGTCACCAACTCCTCACAGACAAGTATTCTATTTTTCTTTTTTTTTTTTTTGGCCTGGCCAGCTTTTAGTCCTTCTTCTGCTAACAGCACCTCCATTTTCCTCTGAGGTTCCACCTTGCCCCAGGCTCAACACACAACTCCTGAGGTAGGCACAGAGCTCAGGCCTGGGTCGTTGGCACATTCATCCCCTGCCCACCCTGGCCCCGGTGATTAGCTCTGGGGTGAGCTCATGAGTCAAGTCAGGCCAAGGAGACTCTGCCTGCGGAAGTTTGTTGGAAAGACACAGAAAAAAGCATTCTATCTCTGCTGGAACTGCCGATCCTTAAGGTAATATAACGCCACAGCTTCCAGTGGCCCACCTGAGAGCCAAGCCAATAGGTATGAAGGCAGATCTGAGAGCCAGAGAGGAGACGGAAGGAGAGAGACCAAATCTAAATGACGCCATCGAAGCTTCTGGGTTCAGTTATGTCCAAGGCCAAATCCAAGTGTTTGTTTTTTTGTTTTTTTTTAGTGCATTCTCTTTTGGCTTATCAGTAGATGAAGCAAATACAGGATTTGCTGTATTTGCTAAACCACAAATCACTTGATGAAGCTAATACAGGATTCATAATATCAGCGTTCACACAGAGCTGTGGGGAAGAGAACAGGCACATTATGAAGCAACTGCAAGTTCTGTCAAAAGAGTAAGGAGTGTTGGCTTCATCATGTCCACTAGCCATTAGTCCAGGTGGACTTCCTGGAGGTAAAAATACACCACCATGGTGGCACCAATTTTTTTTACTACTTTGAACTGAGTCAACTGTGCCATGGTGGGAGTATATGTAAAGTGTGATGGAAGCATAGAGGAAGAGAATCTGAGCCTGGGAGAGAAGATAAGACTGACATTTGCTAGATGGGGGAAAATAAAAAGAGGAGCAGGCTGGGATGGAGAGGAAAATGAAGAGCTTAGTTTGAGAAATATTAAATTTTGAACTGTTTGCAGGATAGCTGAGAGTAGTGTCCAGTTGACCTGTCATATATGATTTATTTTATTTTATTTTATTTTATTTTATTTTATTTTATTATTTTATTCATGAGAGACACAGAGAGAGGCAGAGACACAGGCAGAGGGAGAAGCAGGCACCATGCAGGGAGCCTGGTGTGAGACTGGATCCCAGGGCCCCGGAATCACGCCCTGAGCCAAAGGCAAATGCTCAACCACTGAGCCACCCAGGCATCCTGCCATATATGATTCTTAAGGCAAGGATGGAAATGTAGGCTGGAGATACCAAGTTTTGAGTCAACACTGTGAATGGGGAGGTAGCTAAAACCATAAACACAGATGAATGAGATTGCCCAGAGATGAGGGTGAGAAGGAAACATGACCATGGACAGACCTTGCAGGATGTTGACATTTAAAATGCAAGACTAGGGAGAGGGAACCAGAAAGGAAAAGAAAAAGAATGGCTGGGAAGGAGAAAGGAAATCAATAAGAAATGTTGGCACCAAAGCTAAACAAGAGAATGTTTCTAAAAATGAAAGAAATTGACAAAACCAAATTCCATAAAAAGGTAAAAAAAAAAAAAAGGAAAGCTAGAAGATACATCCTGGATTTGGTGATCTGGAGGGCAGTCTTGTGGTATGATAGTGACATGGCCACACCCCACATGCTTGTGCTGTCCCTTTCCTGAAATGCCCCTCTGCCTTTTTCTAAGAGAACTAGTGTGCGTCTCTATCCTCTCTCCTTCGCCATGCCTCTAACTTTTTCTCACTCCTCTTCTTGCATGCTTCCATAGTAGCACTTGGCACATGCAAAGAAATCACTCCTTTTTATACTTTCCTTTTTTACTAGATTATTAGCTCCTTGAGGCCAGGGTGGCTCATTTGGTTAAGGTGAAGTGTCCAACTCTTGATTTGGGCTCAGGTCATGATCTCAGGGTTGTGAGACTGAGCCCCATGTTGGGCTCCACACTGGGCTTGGAGTCTGCTTAAGAGTCTCTCTCTCCCTCTGCCCCTCCTCCTAAAAACAAGAGGAAGAAGAAAGAAGAAGAATAAAAATAAGAATAAGAATATAAGAATAAGAATAAGAATAAGGAGGAGAAGTAGAAGAAGAAAAAAGAAGAAGAAGAAGAAGAAGAAGAAGAAGAAGAAAGAAGAAGAAGAAGAAGAAGAAGGAGAAGAAGAAGAAGAAGGAGGAGGAGGAGGAGAATGCTTCCATGGACATTCTGACACGTGTATTTTTGGATGTAGTACTTGTTTTTTGAGTTATTTGCCCAGAAGTGGAAATCCTGGTCTGTCCCTTGATCTTTTTTTCTCAGCACCTAGATACCAAATAAGTACAAAATACTCTGATATCATAAACAATTTTTCAACGAATCTATTGTAAGAAGTTAAATGTAATGCCATTTACTATCATTTTTGTGGTATTATCAAATATATTTCAACGAATTTCCAAAGAAGAGTATCAAAATCTGAAGAACTGGCCAAAAGTTCAATGAGCAGAAGACAGAAGGCCCTCTCCTTAAAGAACTCATAACATAAGCTCAATTTTTTTTTAATTGTGTAATTTCAAAAAATAAAGTAAATAGCCTTTGAAATAAATAAGACACGATATGAAAAATGGGTTTTAGGAGGACTCAGAAAAGATCTGCTGTTTTGCCAAGGGAAAGAATGAGACACATATTCTACTCTAGGTTGGAAGGAGCTCTGGGTCAATGCAACTGTTTTTACACCAGAAATATGTTCAGGCAGGAACAAGGCCTCAGCAGGTGCCTCAACAAATGCCTCGGGAATAACATGACAAGAAAGGAAACTCACCAACGAAGGTATCAAATTGGTGGAGTTTTTTGCAAGTGCCTGCTTTAGTTTTTACTGATTAGAAGTAAATACCATGGGAAAGCCAATGAGGCATGAGAAACGGACTTTTGTCACACGAGAACCGTGCCTGGACAATGCCAGGAGACTATCTCCCACCTCTTGCTCTTCTTTCTCTCTTTGATGGGCACATTCTGACCACAAGCTTGGCCTGAGTTTGTATGAAAAGAAGTGAAGTCTTACCTTAAAGAAAAGGTTAAAGGAACTGCAAGATAATGTGACTTCTGGTTTGGACTCAAGCCTTTGTCTTCATTCCACCTCACTCCTCACTCCCAGCCCCGTGCCCAGCCCACCACCCACCCTAAGGCATGACTCAAGTGCAAACATGAAGTCAACAGAATTTATTGATGTTTTTCTAGGTCTCTTTCCATACCCTTGGAAATCTTTCCAAGAGGGGGAAAAATGACCTCCTGCCCATCCAGCTTAAACTATCAATACAAAGTGATTAAATAAATAACATAGGCAGAGGGTGATGATAAGTCTGAATTCAAGGTTATTAATCTTCTGCGGCTAGCAGACCCTGACAAGAAATATAGGAAAAATTGAAAAAGGAATGAACACATAGAGAGCATAGGCCTTTCCTGGCTGGGTCTGCCCCAGAGGGTATAAGTGAGAGTCTCCTCTCCACACCCAACTCTATTGATTCAGTCATCAGATCAAACACAGTGATATATTCATTCGCTCTGGGGTCTCAGGCATTTGTAATATATGAGGGTTTGAGTAGAAAAGAGCCTGAAAATAAAAACCTTATGGGAAACGATCACATTATTTTCACCTGTGGCACAAGACTTGGTGGAACTGGTGATATTGGGACAGACAAGGGGAGTGAGCAGTCTGCTCACCTATGTTGGGGACGCTAGCTTCCTGTGATGCCTGCCCATGGACAGCTCAGAAATGCTAGTTGGTACTTCTGGGAAGGTACAGGGCCACTGTATTTACACCTCCAGGGTCACCATTTATATCGGTGTCATTAAGGAACAGAATGGGAATGAGTGTTGCCCCAGTGATTGTATTTCTTCATTGAACACTGGCCACATGTCATGAAATATCCAGGACCCTGCTGAATTTCAAATTAGATAGTTCATTGCCTTGGTAAATTCACTCAAAAGTGTCAAGATCACACGTCCTATGTTTTGCAGTTTAAATATACTGTTGACCTTTGAACACATGGGACCATGTACACATGGATGTTTTGCAATAAATATACATACAATACTATAAAGGTATTTCGCTTAAAGAAAGCACCATTTCTAACAGCATTAAGAACTATGATCTCTGATCACCATCATCTCTTTCTTGCTCAATTCCTCTAACTCCAAACTGCAGTAATGCTTTCATCTCACTAATAAATCTAATCCATTGATCTAGCCTCTTCATGGGCATCACACTCAAGTGAGACCCTTTACATTTATTTTGTTTAAATTCAGTAGTAAATATGCATATATCCCCAATCCTTGCTCCTTTCTGACTTGCTCAGGCTTCCTTAAAACATAATCTCATTATGTCCAACTCTCAAAAAAACTTAATTCTACTTCATTGTCATTTATTTATTTATTTGTTTATTTATTTATTTATTTATTTATTTATTTATTTATTTATTAGAGACACAGAGAGAGAGAGAGAGAGAGGCAAAGTTAGAGGCAGAAAGAGAAGCAGGCTCCATGCAGGGAGCCCACTGGGAAACTCGATCCCCGGACCATGGGATCACGTCCTGAGCTGTCTATTTCACTTTCTTCATGCACTTCACTTACCTCATACTCTATGATATCCAGAATTCATGCTTCTTGGCATTTGCCCAAAGGAGATAAAAACTTACAGTCACAGAAAAACCCGCACGTGGAAGTTTATAGTAGCTTTATGTACAAGTGCCAAAACTTAGAAGCAACCAAGATGTTCTTCAGTAAGTGAATGGATAAAAAGCTAAAGTCGATCTGGACAATGGAATACTTTCAGTGCTAAAATCAAATAAGGTATCAAGTCACAAAAAAAAAGACATGGAGGAACTTAAGTGCATATTACTAAGTGAAAGAAGCCAATCTGAAAAGGCGACATACTGCATTTTCCATCTATAGGACCCTCTAGAAAAAGCAAAACTGAAGGGATTGTAAAAAAATCAGTGGTTGCCAGGGGTTGATCAAGGAAGGGATGAATGAGTGGAACACAGAGGCTTTTTAAAGCAGCAAAACTACTCTGTATGCTACAATAATTGTGGATACGTGCCACTTTACATTGGTGCAAATCTATAGAATGTACAACACCAACAGTAAACCATAATGTAAACTATGAACTCTGGATGATGGTGATGTGACAAAGTAGGGTCGTCAGTTATAACCAAATGTACCACTGTGGTGGTGGATATTGATAATACAGTAAGCTAACATGTGTGGGAACAGGGGCATATGGAAAATCTCTGTAGCTTCCTCTCAATTTTGCTATGAACCTATAATAGCCCTTAAAAAGATAAAGGCTTTAAATATATGTGTGTATATATATACATATATTTATTTATTTATCAGAAAATCAGACACCCCAGTAGTGAGGATGGGGAATCTGCACCTTGAAGCAGCTCTCCAGGTAATCTATAGCCATGCACATATCCATCACAACCACACTCTAAACCTTTAAGTGGTTTTCAAATGTTTTAGCTTTTGAGTCTTTCCTTCACATACCAGCCTTTAATATCCTAATAGATGAGACAGATAAACCCAAAGAAACTCAGATTTAAACAGACAGAGATGAGTCCTTGGAAATCCTGTGTCCTTTCAGTGGCTTCTGACAGGACCGAGCAGCAGCCACCCCCACCCAAACCCCCGCCAGTGCTTCATAAAGGATGGAATGGTGTCTGGGATAAAGGTGTGACTCAAGACCTATTTCTTTTAGGAAATTGTTTACTAACTCAACCTATCACTTCTCATTAAACTAGACTCCACTAACATTCAAAATGACTCTACCTTGAAGATGCTGAAGTGTAGATTTTTGCCCTCTGTGAACACAACCTCCCTCCCCCTGAGCAGGACTTCAGTCCCTCTCTTCTGAGGTCAACCTCTCACCACAATGACTTTCTGCTTCACCAGCTTGTGTTAATTCCAACCCTGGATTATCCTGATGATCTCTTTTCACCATTCCTCTTCCTCAATTTCCTCAAAAATTTCCTCCAAATACCACTAAATTCATGTTTTTCAAATCTCACCTGGAACCACAGTCTTGCATAGAAATGCTCTCACACATCTTGGGTCAGTCCCCCTCCCCTTCCTTTCTCCCATAAAGGCCACACCCAGCTCTGCCTACACTCTCCCTTACACTTCTTAGTAGGTAACATTCCTCTCCGAGTTGATAGAGAGAACAGATGCTGTCCAATAATTTCCCTCTACTCTTTTACTAACCTTATTAATGTCTTTACGATCTTTCAGAAGAGATGTTTTCACTTCCTATTAAGATAATTCCTTTCCATACCCTATAGTCTATCTCCTCCCTTCTCCAGAATGTCCCTCTATTGTACCTTCTACCCTTGTCTTTCTTCTGTTTCTACTATTTGGCCTGAAAAAAGAAAATGCATTAAAAAAAAAAACACCCTTTTGGGGTGCCTAGCTGTCTCAGTCAGTGGAGTGTGTGACTCTTGATTTTGGGATTGTGAGATCGGCATCCATGATGGGTACAGAGATTACTTAAAAATAAAATCTTTTTTTAAAAACACCCCCTTGGCTCTGCTCCCTCAAGCTACTTACTGTCTCATATCTCCTTCTAAACACCTCCAAACTTTATGAAAATGCTGTAAATGGCTATCGATACATATTCTTTTCTCCTCATCCAATGTAAATTTTTGTTCCTTGTTCTTTGAAGAAAATATTTTCTCAGAAATGATAAATCTTATTTCCTCATTTAATGCCTAACCCAACTCAGTGCCTCTCACATAGTGGATTCAATGAATGTTTTTTGAGAAACCACCTCCAGTGATTTCCTAATTTCCAAAGACTCCCTTTTGTCACTAGGCTTTATGGACTATTAAACTGTTCTCTCACTGCCACCATAGAGTCTATTCTCCACAAATCAGCTTGAAAGGTCTTTTTTTTTTATTTAAATTCAGTTAATTAACATAATGTACTATCAGTTTCAATGGTAGAGGTCAGTGCTTCATCAGTTGTATATAACACCCAGTGTTTGTCACATGCCCTCCTTCATGCCCATCACCCGGTTACCCTGCTGCCCACCTCCCTCCCCTCCAGTGACCCTCCGTTTGTTTCCTATGATTAAGAGTCTCTTATGGTTTGTCTCCCTCTCTGATTTCATCTTGTTTTATTTTTTCCTCTCTTCTCCTATGATCCTCTGTTTTGTTTCTTAGATTCCACATATGAGTGAGATCATAAGATAATTGTATTTCTCTGAATGACGTATTTTGCTTAGCATAGTATCCTCTAGTTCTATCCACGTCATTGCAAATGGCAAGGTTTCATATTTTTGATGGCTCTAACATTCCATTGTATATATAGACCACATCTTCTTTATCCCTTCATCTGTTGATGGACACCTGGGCTCTTTCCATAGTTTGGCTATTGTGGACACTGCTGCTATAAACATTGGGGTGCGATGTCCCTTCGGATAGGATCACCACATTTGTATTGTTGGGCTAAATACCCAGTAGTGCAATTGCTGGGTAATAGGGTAGCTGTATTTTCAACTTTTTGAGGAAACTCCTACTCCTTTCCAGAGTGGCTGCTCCAGTTTGCATTCCCACTGACAGTGTACAAGGGATGCCCTTTTTTCCACATCCTCACCAACATCTGCCATTTCCTGACTTGTTCATTTTAGCCATTCTGACTGGTGAGAGGTGATATCTCATTGTGGTTTTGATTTGTATTTCCCTGATGCTGAGTGATGTGGAGCATTTTTTCATATGTCTGTTTGCAGATCTTCTTTGGAGAAATTGTTCATGTCTTCTGCCCAGAAAACACATAACAGATGTGGTGAACAGACTTTAAAGCAGTCTCCATGACCCCACCTCCTGATATTCATATTCATGTTTGCTGTATTTACCCTTGCCCTGAGTGTGGTTGGAATCTGTGACTTGCTTCTAGCTGATAGAATATGGCAAAGATGATAGAATTCCATGTCATATAAGATCCCACCTTGCTAAGAGACTTGCTCTACAGTCTTGCTCTCCTTGCTGAGTTTGAAGAAGGAAGTCATCATGAGTCCTACAGGCACAAGGAAATGAATTCTGCCAAAAAACATGAGGGAACTTGGAAGCATATCCCTCCTCATCTGAGCCTCCAAATAATAACACATCCCAGCTGACAACTTGATTGCAGTTACGTGAGAACCTGAGCAGAGGAGCCAACTAAGCTATGCCCAGAGTACAACACACAGACACTGTGAGATAATTTGTGTGTATTGTTTTCAACTGCTTTCAACCTAAATTGGTGGTAACTTGATAGGTAGTATAGAAATCTTAATAGGACACAGGACTCCCATGCTCAAACTTTCGATGGACTCCTACATTAAGAATAAAACCCAAAGTCCTTACCATGACTTGTAAACTCTTTGTAATCTGGTTCCTATACCTCTGCAGATTTGTCTCCTCCCACTTTTCCCCTTGCAGCCACACCATTCTACATGCTCTTCAAATACATCCATTTCTGCCTCAGGGCCTTTGTACATTGCTTCCCCTGCCTGGAACATTCTACCTACAGATCTTCCCATGGTTCATCCCTTCACTTCGTTCAGGACTTTACTCAAAAGTCAGTTCCTAAAGGGAGCCTCCCTCTGATCCACATCTTCTACTCTAGTATTTATCTATACCTAAAGTGTGTGTGTGTGTGTGTGTGTGTACACACTGTCAGTTTAGAAAAAAAAAAACGAACTCTTGGGGGCAAGAACATAATTGGTCTCATTCTAGGACCATGCCTAGGATAATGTGTAGCACTGAGTAAGTGACCAAGCAATTCATTTAGAATTAATGAATGAATTATTCTCCTTGACCTACCTGAAGCATTCAGCATTATTGATTGCCTCATTGAAATTTTCTCTTCTCCTCTTACTGTTCACCTGGTTCTCATCCTACTTCTTAATAATAATCAGTTTTCTTCACTATTTATTCTCTCCAAGTATCCATAGAATTCTATGTAACTGCAGGCTTTGGCCATGAGTAATTCCTGGCTCTTTGGCTGGATCAGGAATTCTCTCCCAAGAATTTGAAATACACCAGTAACAAAAAATGACTTTAACTTTGGGCTAGGATGGTTGTGTCATTTACTGAGATGGAAAAGGAATGGTTTGAAGAAACAAAAGCAAGAATTCTGCTGTGGTCAAATTTAGTTGTAGACACCTATATGGTTCCCAAGTTGAGGTGTCCCTTACACAGTTGGAGCTTATTGGAATGGCAGAAATGATAGGTAATAGATAGATAGATGATAGATAGATAGATAGATAGATAGATAGATAGATGATAATTGGCCTACAGTGGCACCTAAAACCACAAAACTGGATGAAATCACCTATGTAGAAAATAAATCTAGCGACATGGAGGACCCAGGATCAAGATCTCAGTGTGCCACATTAGAGCACAGAATAGCACCAGTAAAGGCTTCAAATGAGTAATCAATAAGGGGGAAGAGAAACCAGGGAAGCCTGATAGCACATAACTTATTCTAAGTTTTAAAACAGAGGAAATGGTCAACTGCATCAGTTTGTTTAATTCTTCAACTGTGATTGTTAAGATTTGGGTAATTGGAACAAACTATCTTGAAGTAAAGACAGTGAACTTTTCATTACAAGGAAAACAATTGTCAGTGTTGTTGGCAATGATAAAATTTGAGGTAGCTAATAAAATTAGACTTTCAGAAGACATGTACCTACTACCATGAGCAGTTTACCAATACTTAAAGGCTTTTTGATGAAGTTGGTGGTAATACCAATGAATGTGATTTTTTGATACTGTAAATGAAATATCCCAACACTCAGAAAATGTGAAAAAATCAATGAACATTTTCCAAGTGATCAGTAAATAATGTCGCAAAATTATATATGGGTAACCTGAAGACAGATCTACAACTCAATGGAATGGAATAGAGAACTCAGAAATAAACGCTTCTATATATATATGGTCAACTGATCTTTGACAAGGCTACTAAGATTATTCGATGGGAGAAAGGACAGTCTTTTCAACAAATGGTTCTGGAAAAACTGGGTATCTACATGCAAAAGCTAGACCCTTACCTTACGCAACAATTGACTCAAAATTCACAAAAAATCTAAATGTAAGACATAACACTGTTAAGAAAACATAGGAGGAAAGCTTCAGGATAATGGATTTGGCAAGGACTTCCTGATTATACCAAAGCCTACAGGCAACAAAAGTAAAAATAGGCAAATTGAACTATATCAAAATTTAAAACTTCTGTTCTTCATAGGACACAATCAATGGAGTGAAAAGATGGCTGACAAAATGGAAGAAAATATTTACAAATCATATATATGAGAAGAGTTAATATGAACGTGAAAACTCCAACTCAGCAACAAAGAAAACCAAATAATCAATGTTTTTCTTCTACAAAAAGAGGAAGGAAAAGAAGTGCTGGCAAAGGATGGAGAGAAATTGGAACCCTTGTACTCTCTCGATGGGGTTGTTGAATGGTAGAGCCACTGTGGAAAATGGTATGATAGTTCCTCAAAAAATTATAAACAGAATTAACATATAACCTAGTAGCTTCACTTCTGAGTATCCAAAAGAACTGAAAGCAGGATCTCCAATAGGTATCTGCACAGCCATGCCTATAGCAGCATTATTCTCAATAGTCAAGAGGTGGAAGCAACTCAAGCATCTATCAATACATGAATGGATACCATTGGATAAGTAAAATGTGGTTTATATAGACAATGGAATATTATTCAACCCTAAAAAGGAAGGCAATTCGGACACATGCTGTAACATATGTCACAGTCAAATACTGTGTGATTGCACTTAGATAAGTTACCTGGAGTGCTGGAATTCACAGAAACAGGTAGCAGAATGATGATTGCCATGGGCTAAGGGAACAGGGGAATGGGGAACTATTGTTTAATGAGTACAGAGTTTTAGTTTTTCAAGATGAAAAGAGTTCCAGAGATAGATGGTGGCAATGTTTGCAGAACAATGTGAATGTACTTAGTAGAACTGAACTGTGAAGTCAGAAATGGTTACAATGGTAAATTTTATGTTATGCTTATTTTACCACAACCTAAAATAAATAAATGTAAATCATTCATGGTTAAAATAGCCATTCAAAAGTACGCAATATATCAGTATACTTTAATGCAACACGATACCAAAAGTTCACTGGAAATAGTTTCAGATTCTATGCTACAACTAACTTCTAAAGTTATCATTTAATTTTTATGAAGACCCAGGAGGAATATTTATAACTACCCCAAGGGCTATTAAGACATATGCCTTTTCAACAACATATCTATGTGAGCCCAATTTTCTTCATACATTTCAACCAAAACAACATATTGTAGCACCTTAAAAGCAAAGCACATAAGAGAATCCAACCGCCTTCCACCAAGATAGAAAGGAAAGAGACTTGTAAACGTGGAAAACAAGACTACTCTACTCACTAACTTTTTATTTTGGAAAATATAGCTGTCTTTCATAAAATTATGTCATTTACATCAACATATGATAGGTTCACCATTTTATTTTTGTACGAAATCATAAATATTTTAGATTTACTCAGTTTTATTTTCTAATCATAAATATCTATAGATATGTTTCACATAAATATAAGCTCTTTGGGACCCCCCCCCCCAATAATTTTTAAGAGTGAAAAGGAGTACCGAGACCAAAAAGTTTGAGAACTGTTGACCTAGACTAATGCAAAACAGAGGATAAGGCATTTAATCCTTTTCTCAGTCCTCTGCCCTTGAAAGATTACAGCTTCAGTTCATAGATAGGGTTTAGACAATAACATTTTCTGGGCCAGAAGTCTGAAATCAGTATCATTGGGCTGAAATCAAAATGTCAGCAGGGCTGCACTCCCTCCAGAGGCTTGGAGGGGGATCTGTTTCCTGCCTTCCTTCGGCTTCTGGCGGCTGCAAGCATTCCTTCCCTGCGGCTTCCTTCACTGAGATCTCGGCTTCCATCTCACACAGCCTGTGCCTCTTCTCTCTGAAACCTCCATGCCTCTCTGCCAGGAGACGCGTGTGACGGGATATCATTTCTTTCTTCATCACTAGGTGGAATGATCTTATGATTATACCTATTTAATCTTTTATGAAGTCCAAATAGTGCCAACGATGTGTTCATGGTGTGCTTTATGGTGGCTTTTCTAGTTCGGCTTTAATCCACAATAAAGGAATGCTAGTAAGAGCGTAGGTCCTGGAGCCTGACCACCTAGATTTGCATTTCAGCTCCATCATTTCTAAGCTGTATGCCCTCCGGAAAGTTAGCTGCTCTGCTGTGCTTCAGTTTTCCTATCTGCAATAGAGATGATGATAATGCCTACCATTTAAGACTGTTACCTATATTTTAACCACAGCCTAAAATAAATAAATAAATATAAATCACTCGTGGGTAGGCTATCCATTCCAAAGTACAAAATACACCAGTGTGCACTAATGTAACACAACACTCACTGGTAATAGTCTCAAATTCTACACTACAATTAATTTCTAAAAGGTATCATTTAATTTTTAATTCATTTAATTTTTATGAAGACACAGGAAGAATGTTTATAACTATTCCAAAAGCTATCGAAACAGGACTCGTTTTTGCAAACACGTATCTATGTGAGCACGTGCTTTTCTTCACACGTTGCAACCAAAACAACACCCTGCAAGACATCGAAAGCAAAGCACAGGAGGGGATCCAACTACCTTCCATCAACAGAGAAAAGAAAGATTCGCAAACATGGAAAACTCACACAGCGGCTCACAGCCGTGCGGAGGACGCAGGGTTAAGGGACACGGGGCACGACTTAGGAAGCAGGGCCTGGGCCTGGATTGCTGCCCCTGGTATGACCGATGCGGAGACGTCTCTGTAAGGGTGCAGACGTGGGACCCGCGCACCCCCGCAAGGCCTCGCTTGCACATCCCTTCCATACCCTACAAACACCTACACACCCTACACACACCTACACACACCTATGTGTTTTTTGCAGAGGTTTCCGCCTAGTCGCGGCTCACCCACCCCAGGAATTCCCGGCCGCCGCGCAACAACCTCCGAGGTGGGGAGACCCTGCGACCTTGCTCGGCTCAGCTGCAGGCGGAGCTTCTTTCTGAAAACCAACAGCGTGTATTTCTGGAGGGAGGATGACAGCATGTTCTCTGTGAATAGCTGCATCACTTTTATTCCACTTCCTGTTTCCACCAAGTGAAGTATTTATAAAGTTTTCCATTTCATCCTCTTTTGGGACAGACTGCTTGTCTGCGGGGGGACACGTGGAGGGACACAGGTCAACACGGTGGAGAGCCGGCTGGGGGGTGGGGTGCAGGGTCCCAGGCCCCACCCCGGGCACCCGGCATCCGCAGGGGGTTGCGGGAGCAGCGGGTACCAGGCTTGGGGGTGCGGGGGGTGTAGGGAGCACCGGGTGCCAGGCTCGGGGTGCGGGGGGTGCAGGGAGCACCGGGTGCCGGGCTTGGGGGGTGCGGGGGACGCGGGGAGCAGCAGGTGGCCGGCTCCAGGGGCGCGGGGGTCTCGGTAGCACTGAGTCCTGGGCTCGGGGGTCTCGGGGGCGGGGAGGTGCGGGCAGCACTGGGTCTGGGCTCAGGGGGCTCGGGGGTCTCGGGGGTCTCGGCAGCAGCGGGTCTGAGCTCGGGGAGCTCGGGGTGCGGGCAGTACCAGGTCCAGGCTCGGGGGGCTCGGGGGGCTCGGCAGGAGCGGGACCTTCGCTGTGGTCCGGGGCGGGGCGCGCGCAGAGCAGGGCAGGGTCGGCCGCTCGCCAGGCGCGGGGACAGCTGGTTCCCCCTCGTGTCCTTTCCTCCTAAAATACATCCTCACGGGGCGCCCGGGGGCTCAGGGCGGGGCGCCTGCCTGCGGCCCAGGGCGTGACCCGGGTGCCGGGATCGAGTCCCGCATGGGGCCCCCGCGGGGAGCCTGCTCCTCCCTCTGCCTGGGTCTCTCATGAATAAATACATAAAAATCTTTTTAAAAAATATCTGCGTGGTCATGCACCGCACTGAGGCACTGTAGGAGACCGGACCTGCCCGGCCAGTTGGGCCTTGGAGTGAGTCTGACCCCAGGTGAGTCTGGGGTCAGATGCGGTTGCAGCCAGAATGACAAGGGAGCGTGGGGGACAAGGGAGCGTGGGGGAGAGGGGAGCGTTGCCCTTACAGGTGCCCCACAAGATGAGGACAAGTCGCAGAAAACCGCCGCCAGGAAGCCTAACCAGCAGAGATGGCTCTAGACGGGATTTCCAAGGCCCCTAAGAAACAGGTGCTTTGCACATGCTCACGTACTCAACCAGAAAGCACATGGAAAGCGCGCAAATGCTCTTCTTTTAAAGATTTTATTCAAATGAGTATTACAAAAGTCATAGCAGAGTATTTAGCCCTATTAAGTAACTAGACCATTTATCATAGGAAAGGAAAGGGAATTGGGGGTTAACATACTTCTAAGCTTTTCATTCAAGGGAGAAAGATGAGGGAAAACACATAATATATCTTAGAAACAGTAATGTCCTGTTATTGTTAAAAACTGCTGGGACCTCATTAGAGCCTATGAAAACATCATCTGTAAGTACTGAAAGGCAATAAATCTTCAATAGCCAAAAAAGAAAGTGGGTAAATGGAGAGAAAGGCAAGAGGCAAGGAAAAGGAGAGGAGAAAGAGGAAAATAAAACAGAACAAAATTACCATCTATCTGTTGGTTTTCTCACCACGCTATGAGCCAGCAGTTTCCACGTCTGCCTGCCAACTGGCTTCCCAGAATGAGTGTGTGAATTCAGTGACTTGATACAGGTTGATAAGGCAGGAGACTATGTTACATATTTTAGAATAATAATCGACAATTAATAAAATCTGTTTTAGCATAGAAATTGTTTTCCCTTTTCAGTTTTTATACTGTGAACCTTTCAATGATCATGCCTCCTTTCCTGGACACGGAAACTCCTTTTTATAAGCTACATCCTGTGACCAACGTTGAGCCAACTTTGAATAATTGAGCAGAAATTAAACAGTAAAGATTCAAGTCGCTCATTTTGGACAAACTGGAAGTCGCCCCTATGATCCGTTGTTATCGGCACACGGCCAAGGAGCATCTTCCAGGCCAAATGCCTTTACGAGATTCCAGGGACCGTGCAGCTCATCTCTTCTCTTACGGAATTGAAAAATGCTCACAGTAATAATGACCTCTTTGCAAAAAAGAAGAGAATTACAAATTCAGCAGCGAGCTGTGTGAAAAGTATAGACAGGTCAATCTGCAGAGTAATCACAGCAACAAAAATTTGTCAAGGGATAAAGAAGCCTCCTGATGAATAGGGGGCACCCTGTATTCCGTATTCAACAAATAATACCCTTTTCTCTATAGACAGATTAGTTGCTCCTCAGCTGGCCAATCTGTTCAACACCGAAAATTCTCCAGTATTGCAGCAGCTCTTATTTGTGGAAAGGAAGATATTCTCAACATTGTTTATACTTTTTATTATCTATTGATTATTTTTAAATGACACTGCACTAAGTATTTTATGTACTATTTGGATCCATGAACTACTAAATAAAAAGCTGTTACTAAATATTAACTATAAACCTATAAATTTAACAAATTAGACTCCTCTGACATGAACATTTAAACAAATGATTGACATCAAAAATTAATCAGACTCTTCCAAAGAGTTTATGGGTTTAAGTCTTTTCAATCCTTTAAGCACATAAAAAGGGACACGTTATCACAACGAATACAAAACAGATTGATGCATTTACAACCCAAAATAGTTCATCAAAGATTTAATTCCATGGACTTATTTACCTCTTTATTTTTATTCTTAACTGTATTCTTATTTCTTTCTAGAGTACAAATTTCACTCATTTAGCAAAAAAATGTTAGGGTGACTTTCTTAGAGTAACTGTGGGTTGCAAACATGAGTTTTGAGACCAAAGATAAAATTTAAACCATTTCCAACAAACTTGTAGCCAAACTACCTGCCCAGGTACCTCGTTACGGTTGTGCTTGGTCTATTACTTCAGGAATTCTCTGGATCATGGGGGTTGGAAATTTTTATATGTTTTGATTTTTTGTGAACTTAATCATTTCATTGTCAATATCAAAATGGTACTTATTTGACATGTCTTTGGTTGATTTGGGTCACCGAGATGTTGTAACATTTATTTTCATCAAACATTAAAATCTGCAATATTGACAAAGAGATGCTAGCAAAAACTCATTAGCCATTTTCCATCTACCTTCGTGGATAGGAGGCTGGGATGGCACAATTCCGATGGCATCCTTCACACTTTTAGGGTCCCAGGTCCCCTTGTTTCCCCCATCATTCTTTTCTTATAGACTTGATTAAATAAGTGCAACATAGAAATGAGTGATCAGGACACTTCTCCAAGAAATGGAAGAATCCAGAAAAATGACCTCCTTTGGATAAAGTTCCTTTTAAACTTGCCTTTGAAGGGCGCCTGGGTGGCTCAGTCGGTTAGCTGACCTCAGCTTAGGGCATGATCTTGGGGTCCTGGGGCCAAGCCCCAGGTCAGGCTCCCCTGCTCAGGGGGGATCTGCTTCTCCTTCTCCCTCTACCCCTCCTCTAGCTCATACTCTCTCTCTCTCTCTCATAAATAAATAAAACCTTTTTAAAAAATAAATAAATAAATAAACTTGCCTTTGAATAAAAGTGTTTGGATCAAAGATGAGGACTACCTGATTATTATTGTGAAGATTTATTATCATCTGTCTTATTATTTCACACAGGACAAACCGAGATGAACAGCACCTCCTGGGAACTTGGGAGAAATTCATATTCTCTGGCTCCGTCCCAGATCAACTGAGTAAGAAACTCTAAGAACAAGACCCAGCAGTCTGCGCTCTCATAAATCCGTCTGTGCCCACATGACTCTGATAAATGCAAAGGTTTGCTACGGTATGACCACCAAGCATTTTATTTAGTTTTTTTTTGTTTCCTTACACCTATAGTCAACATATAGAAGGTTATTGTGAGATGATCCCCAGATGTTAAGCCTAATCTTTGAGGACAAAATTAGCAGCAATGATTACTCACTGGAGCAGTTTTGTCATGCACAGAAATCACGCATTCTAAGAAAAGTTATGTGTACATATCAGAGAGAAAGACTGAGAAACCTGCTCAATCAAGTCACAGTACTGGGATGTAATTAAGAAAAATAAATATCTGATTGAATTAAAACTTATGGCAGAAGAAGGAGTTTCAAAACACGGAAATTGTGTAGGGAGAGAGGGAAGGGGGCATGCGAAATAATAGAAAATACATACGTTGGTCTCTGTCCCTGGTTCCTGACAGTTTCCTTGGCATTTCCTGGGTGATAGGAGCATCTTTTATTCTAATGGGGCAACTACTGGTGGGCTCCTGAGTAGTTTCAGCATGGGGGCTGGTCACCAGAAAGACCCAACCATGACTAAGAGCTTTCAGCCCTACCTCCTGTTCTCTGGGAAAGGAAGAGGGACTGGATACTACGTTAACAGTGAATCATGCCTACATAATGAAGCCTCCATAAAATCCCCAAAGTACAAGGTTCTGAGAGCCTCCAGGCTGATGAACACTGAGAGCCTCCAGGCTGCTGAACACGTGGAGGTAATGGGAGGGAGGCCCGCCTGGAGGGGGCACATGTATCCTTAGCTCTTCCCGCATACTTTGCCTTCCACCTGTCCTCATCTGTATCCTTCATCATATCTTCTTACAATGAGCCAGTAAACATAAGTGTTTCCCCGAGTGCGGGGAAGCTGCTGTGAGCTGCTCAGGCCAATTATCGAACCCAATGCGAAGAGGCTGTGGCAACCCCAGTTTATAAGCAGTTGGTCCGAAGTACATGGGACTTGGGGTTGGCACCTGAAGTGCCTGGTGTGGGTGTAGTTCTGTGGGACGGAGCCCTTAACCACTTGCGAGATGCGATGCTAACTGGAGGTAGATGGTGTCAGGACTGAATTGTGAGACACCCCGCAAGTGTCAGGAGCTGCATGATGGCCACACATTTGGCGTCAGAGGTAGAGTGTGGAAATAGTGCAATATTGTGAGAGCAGGGGAGAAACACACAAGTGTTTTCCTTATAGGAGGAGAAAGAGATTCTATGCAAGACTGAGGATTCTGGACCCTAGAAAGGCTTCATCTGTTCTGCACACTTGTGCCCTTCCTGCCCTGCATCCAAGCTGCTCATGCTGTTGGGAGGACACCGTGTCATGGCACAGACGAGTTCCACCATAAATTCGTGATTTTTAGCTTTTGTTGGGCCGAGTGGCTTCTACCATCCTACTTGCCCTTTCTCACATTTGCCTAAATCTCATCTCCCCATTACCTGGGCCTTCCTTCACTCTCAAAAAGCATCCCTGCCCCCACTTCAGAGGAAAAGTAGTCACCAAATTAGAAATCCCTCAAATTTCTGCCATGGAACATACAGACCCAACTTACAAGCATATTCATGCCTCCTCTTCCTTCCTTTTAAAGTTAGAAGACGACCATCTTCTTCGTCAAAGGTTAGTACCTTTACCTGTGCTCGGGATCCCATCTCTGTCCCTCACAATCCCCCCCCTTTCCTTTCAACACCTCCTTTCATATTGGCTCAGTCCCAACAACGTATGTGTGCATTCACACCCCTCTTACTGAAACAACACCACCTTGACCCCATTTTCCTTCCAAGTACTTGGTATTCTAGTATGAATTGTAGGTAGTTTCAATGTTAAAAGAGCAGACTCACCAGGTTCTGCCAGAAAATATCTTTATTCTCCAACCCCTTCATTCCAACCAGTTCTGCGGAGTTTGTTCTTGTCCTTGCCTGGGTGGAATATCGGCCAAAACCCACAGTGTATCTGCTCACATTGAACAGTAAAAAATAAACAACAGTTTATCTGTTGAACAGCTTTATCTGTTCCTATAATCATCATGGGTTTCATTTTAGCTGCTCCCCTCTCCCAGCTATATCCCGAGGCCTTGGGGCGAGGGGTCTCTTTTCTCTATTTCCAACCATAATGCTTCCACTTCTCCTCCCCCATCAAATAAAGCATAAGGGAAAGAGGAAAGCCAGAGCCAGGGAAGCTCTTATTTGACAGATAGTACCTTCATATTTGCATACTACCACTGGTCTTTGGGTACATTTAAAACTATGTTTCTCAGAAGCCATTTGGATTCTTCGGAGACATTCTTCATAGCTGTGGATCTCTCACAAATAACCTCCTGCTTTCTCTGTTTAGCCACTTACAACTTCCCTTTGTTTCTGATGATCCAGTCAATGCAAACTCTCTCTGTTGGGATCCTATTAACCCTACTGGCTGCCCTCTTGTGTAAGGTCCTTTTAAACATGACTCCAGCCATTTATTTCCATCAATATGGTGGACTAGAAACCCTAAATGACTCAGCCTCCCTGTTCAGAAAAGGAAATAAGTAAAAGTCTGGATAAATATGAAACAAAAGAAAATAACAATTTAATGAATCAGCATCCTGGCAGTAAAGTGAGGAGTCTATCTTACTTTGAAACTTGGAAAAAAAAAAAAAAGAAAAAGAAACTTGGAACCATGAGTTTCCAGTTCCAAAGTGAAACATTGAGCCTGGAACCATGGAAAGTAAGCAAGATCCAAACCAGCTTTCACCCTGAAACTATGTACTGAACTCTGATGACCTTTCATTTCCACTGGAGAACTACACAGTGGCATGAGAAACAGGAAATTAAGACTTTAGCCCACCCAAGCTGGAGAAACACTACATAAGGTGGAGCCTATAATGTCTACTTAGTATAAGAGTGAATGGGAAACACACCCAGCACAGAAAGGGAAAGTGAGAAACATGCTTATTTTGAACATGCCTATTATTTGATTCTTTACTGTCATTTCCACTCACATGAGTTAGCAAACAATACAAACTGCATTTGTGGTTTGAAAAAAAAACACAGACAGATAATTTAACTTAAACTGGTCCCAAGCTGGTCATGCCCTCCGGCAACAGATAGAAGAAATCTCATATATTCGCAAAGGGAACTTAACCCCAAAACAAATCTCAAAGAATTCCAACAGATAAAGTTTCAAGAAACGTAAACACAGAAGGAGACAAGGTACCATGAGTAAGAAGTAGCAGAACACCCACACACATTGTAGTTTGGGTTTTGTGAAAACAGCTGCCAGGTCAGGACTTCAGATACAAAATGTTTATAAAGAAGAGAGAGAGAGAAACCAAGATTAAGCAGAAGGAGAAAGTTGAAGTGCTGGCAAAACCTGGTCCAACCTCAGCACTGGTCCGTCAGAGTCATCCTACACTAGGCCAGCATGGCCAGACCTTGATATCCTCACTCTGTCTCCAGATACAGGCTACTTTGGGGAGGGGATGGCCTCAGTGAGGCAGTGCTTTGCAAACGGAGGCTACCTACTGACTTCATTTCTTCCCACAGCTGAGCATCAGCTCTCTCCTTGAATAGGAATGTAGATGGCACATCTCTGTGTCAGATAGATAGGTATCAGAGTAGGTCAGGTAAAGATCTTAAGTATGGAGATTATCAAACAGAATTAAAACAGGTATCTTAATGTTTTTTAAAATTTACATATATATGTATTTAAATTTATGTATATTTTTATTGGAATTAGATTTGCCAACATATAGTATAACACTCAGTGCTCATCCCATCAGGTGCCCCCCCCGCCAGTGCTCGTTACCCAGTCACCCCCACCCCCCGCCCACCTCCCCTTCCACTACCTCTGTTCATTTCCCAGACTTAGGAGTCTCTCATGGTCTGTCACCCTCTCTGATTTTTCCCACTCATTTTCCCTCCTTTCCCTTATAATCCCTTTCACTATTTCTTATATTCCCCGTATGAGTGAGACCATATGATGATTGTCCTTCTCCAATTGACTTACTTCACTCAGCATAATCCCCTCCAGTTCCATCCATGTCAAAACAAATGGTGGGTATTTGTCGTTTCTAATGGCTGAGGAATATTCCATTGTATACATAGACCACAGCTTCTTTATCCATCATCTGTCGATGGACACCGAGGCTCCTTCCACAGTTTGGCTGTTGTGGACATTGCTGCTTTAATGTTTTGATAAGCGTTTTATTCTTTTATGATCACGTACATGCTTATTTTTTAAAGAGAATCAAATTTGTAAAGTAGAACTTCCAGAAATGAAAATTATAACTCACAAACTCCATAAATTCATAAATGAAAATTATAAACTCATTTATAACTTATAAAAATTCAGTTAGCATGTTAAACAGCAGATTAAGCAGAATCAAACAAAAAATTACTAAACTGAGAGAAAGATATGAAGAAATTATTCAAAATGGAACTCAGAGAAACAAAGAGGTGGAAGAGAGAATGAAGAGCTGTCACTTCCAATTCATTGGAGATCTGTAGGAGACAAGAGAAGGAAGAAGAGACAATATCCAAAAGATGATAAATGAGAAATTTCCAGACTTGTTGAAAGACCAAACCCTCAGATTAAGGGAGCCCAATCAATTGTGGGATAAATAGAAATCCAAAGATAGACATATCATGATAAAACCATGAAACCGAAAAGACAAAGAGAAGATTTTTTTTTTAGATTTTATTTATTTATTTATTTATTCATGAGAGACACACACACACACACACAGAGAAAGAGAGAGGCAGAGACACAGGCAGAGGGAGAAGCAGGCTCCATGCAGGGTGCCCGACGCAGGACTCAATCCCTGGTATCCAGGATCAGACCCTGGGCTGAAGGCGGCACTAAACCGCTGAGCTACCCAGGCTGCCCCAAAGAGAAGATTTTAAATATAAGCTGGAGGAAAAAGACAAACTTTCAAAGAAAGGAGATTGTATTGAAGCCTGACTTCATATCAGCAATAACAAAAGCAAAAAAGAGTGAAAATTGTTTTCACTATATTAAAAAGAAATTGCTATCATCCTATAATTCTTTACCTAGTCAAATTATTTTTTCAGGAATAAAGAGAAAATAATTACCTTTTCACACACACACACACACAAAATTGGGAGTTTAGCTCAACAGACCCTTAATGAGTAGAATTTCTTAAAATGACAAAAAGTTCTAGCAGTGAAAAGAAATATAAAATATTTGATAACCTCAAGTTTAAAAATTTATTTTCATCAAAAGACACCTCCAAAAGAGTGAGAAAATAAGGCAGAGAATGGAAGAAAATACTTGCAACACATTTAACCCACAAACTTGACTATCCATCATATATAAAATGACCCTACTAACAATAAAAATAAGACAACCCACTAGAAAGATAAGCAACCAACTTGAATCGGCATTGCACACAGCCGATCCAAATGGTCAATGAGCATATTTTAAATGCCAAAATGTGCTAGTAACCTAGGAAATGCAAACTAAAATCACAATGTGGTGCCATTATACCACATTGTCAAAAATTTTGAAGTTTGGTAATATCAAGTGTTGGCTTGGATGTGAGGCAAACAGGACTTTCATGCACTGCTGTCGAGAGCATAAACCAAGAACCAGACATGATGTAGAATAGAGGGATCTTTTCAAATTGGAAGATTTGGGATGGCCTTTTAAAAAAAAAGAAAAACTTTAGCTGAGATCATAGAATAAAAAGTTGGTCAGACCAAGTAATTCCAGGCAAAAAGAACACTTCGTCCAAAAGCCTGAATTGGTAAAGGGCTTGGCATGTTTGAGGAACTGAAAGAGAGCCAGTGTGGCCAGGGCAGACAGAGCAAGGAGCGCAGGGCCAGGAAAGCCCAAGATTAGGCTAAATAGACAGGAGAGACGCCTCCATGTCTTTGCAGGCTACTCTGAGGATTTTGATTATAATTCTGAGCTATGGGAGACCTTTAAAGTGCTTAGGCAGAGGAATGATGCTCTAAGAACTGCATTTCTCGAAGATTGTACCGGTCAATGCTCGGAGATGGGTTGAGTGCGTGTGTGTGCAAGAGTGGAAGCAAGGAAACCACCCAGAAGCCTTTGGCAATAATCCAAGTGATGAATAATGAGAAGTGGGCCAAGGAGAAGGAGAGAGATTGAGATGTTGGTGGGGCTTGGAAATGGTGGTGAGGTGGCGCCACACGCTTAGATAGGAAACCCTGGAGGAAGACAAGGCTGAGTGTGTGGCACAGAGAGAGATTATCAGCTTCATTTTGCACCTAGTGGTTTGGACACACTCATGCTGCCTCCAAGTAAATAGATAAAGGACACATTTGATGTGTACCTTCGGATGCGGAGGGGGCTGGAGCCGGCTGGCACAGCTCTGCGGCCCTCCGTGCCGCCCTGTCGCTGGCTCGGTGCCGGCCCTGCTCGCAATATTTACACCACGGACATGGGCAAATGCACGGCTCGGGGCGGTGTTCCCACCCTCGGGAGACGGTTGTCAAACCTTTCCCGGCACACGGCTTTTTAGGTTAGAGGGCAGTAGCCTGGTAGGGAGCTACAAAGTCGGGGAGCCCTCGGGAGGCACTGGAGGCTCGCAGCCGAGCCCGTTGCGCAGCAAGCTGTTGGCCGTGCAGCTCAGCAGGGCCTTTGCTC
Source organism: Vulpes lagopus (assembly GCF_018345385.1). Taxonomy (NCBI): domain Eukaryota; kingdom Metazoa; phylum Chordata; class Mammalia; order Carnivora; family Canidae; genus Vulpes; species Vulpes lagopus. The sequence goes on from NC_054833.1 coordinate 23,478,029, forward strand.
GCGCCATCCCCATAAAAGTGCCCGCTGGTGATGCACGAAGGGCTGCCAGACTCTTCGGACAGGTTGGGATAATTTTGTAAGAAAAGGAGTGAAAAAGAAATGTTTGTCAAAGAAACCCACTTCTCTTCCCGCTCGGGCCTCCGTGCTGCGGCAGGGATGTGCAAACAGGGCTGCAGGCCCACGTGCGTGTTCCAGGTGCTGCCTTTGGATGCGTGTGCACCTGCGCCCCTCGGGCCCTGCGGCTGAAGCAGCCAGCCCTGTGGACACACCCGCTCTAGGCGGCGGGCCTCGGGCACACCTAGCTTCACCGGACCTGACATCCAGCCCCAAGCGAGCAGACACGAGTAAAGAGCCCTGCCAGCAGCCCGGCTTCCCTGCAGAACCACGCGCTTCCAGGCAGCACATGGGAGCGGAGCTTAAGAAAACACAGCGGCCAAGGTGCCTGACAACTGGAGCGAGACGTGCGGCTAATGCGCCTCAGAGGTCTCCCAGGGGCTGCAAAGCAGCGGAGTGCGCGGCTGTGGGAGCGCCATCCCTGCCCTGTGGGAGGTCTGGGCACACTTCCAGAGATAACAGCTAAGCCGTTGGGGGTGCTAGCACCTTCTGCTCCTCTAAGACTTTACGCTCTCCCAAGCATTTTCGTGTACGGCTTTTCATGTTTGTGTTTTACAACAGCTCTATGCAGTTGAAAGCACAAGTGCTACTATCTTCCTCTGTCTTACAAAGTAACTAAAGTCCTAAAAGTATGGGTTTCCAGGCCCTTTAAATTAATATGGACCACCCAGAGGCACCGTGCTAGGACTGGGCAAAATTTGCTCCAAGTATTCCCCATTTACCTGCTTTCCAGCATTGCTGTTGGCATCCCTGGGCTCTTGGCCTCCCTACTTTCCCCACTGTTTCCTTGATTTGAATTCCAGGTGACGGTGTGTGTGTATATATATATATTTGTATATACCATGGAATATATGAATTCTATATGTAATTATGTCTATTGGTGGCAGACTAAAAAATATTCGGTGTAATGGAAACATCACTAGGATAAATATTTAGCTTCCCAACGTGCTGATTATCTTGAAAATATACTCAGTCAAGTATAGAAATAATAATTATATAATATATAACATATTATATAGTATATATAGAATATAGAATATAATAATAAAATATATATAATGAATGCTCGTGTGTGTGTGTATGTGTACACATAGGTATACAATTTCAATGTCTCATCCAACAGACTCCTCTCAATATCCACTTCAGGTGGAGGCAGCTGTGAAAATGTGAAACACACACCGGCTGGGATAGCCAGCTCCGAGGACGCCCCTAGGGCTTTACCGTCTGAGTGGTCCCTTACCATATTCCGCAGGGCTGACCTATAGCACTCATAGGATCTTCCAGAAATGACAGTACATTATTCCTAAGACAAGGCAACAAAAAGCATTGTGCCCCCTTCCTTCCTTCCTCTCTTCTGGGTCACTCACCGAGAGGGAAACCAGTTACCATGTCGTGAAGACATAGAGCCACGTGGAGAGCAACGGAGGTCTCCTGCCAACAGCCATGTGAGGGAGGCAGCTTGGAAGCAGCCCTTCCAGCTCCAGTCAAGCCTTCGGATCATGCAACCCCAGCTGACATCTGGCCTGCATCCTCATGGAAGACCTTGAGCCAGAACCTTCTCAAGAGCTAAGAGGCTCTTGAGCTTCTGATTCACAGAAACTATGAATTAACAACATTCCAATGGTGACTCAAACCCGAAAGTTTTGGAATGATTTAATAGGCAGCAGCAGATAACTGAAACATTGGCTTTAAAGCAGACAGCCTAAATTAAATCCAAGCTCTATCGCTAGATAAGTAGCCTTGGGAAACTCACTTCATCTCTCATCTACAAATTCTTTAAAATTGAAATAATAACGTCTACCTCAAAGCATTGCTTTAAAGAATAAACGTGATCACATAACACAGAAGAGCTTGGCGCACAGTCGGCACCCTTGAGGGGGACTAATTCATTCTGATTTACTCAGAACTTTCTCGATTTCAGCGCTGAACGTCTGGCACCTGGACAACTCCTGCAGCCCCAGGCAAACTGAGATAGTTGGTCACCCTGGCATTCCCCGAGAACTGGTTGAAGGTAAAAGGTGTCAGTGGTATAGAGTCAAGCAAGAAGACCCAGATTAGCCCACACCCTATACACCTACACATAGAGAGAGATTCCAGCTCTAAGGTTGCATCACTGTATCTGTGAGACCAGGTCATGGTTATAAAATCAGGCTGCATTTTTTGGGAAGTTCTGCAGTGACCCCAGAGACATCTAGCCTGCGGCCTCCATAACTCTGGTCTTACCAGGGAGATTCCGGGTCTCCTACGGAGAAGGCCACTTTTTCTGAAGAATGGAACAGGGCTGAATCCACATCATCAAAAGACTAATTTAGAACATCTCACTGCTTCAGACACTTTTGAGGTTTGGGGATAATGACAGGCAAAGGCAACCTCGCCAATGCTACAAACCGCAGCTCTAGAGCCCACTGGCAAACCCGTCCACGGAGGCTCTTACTAGACAAAGTCCGTATCTGGCCCTGATTCGGCCTCCACAGAAGCCCCACGCTTCTCCCAGGCTCCTCAGAGTCTCCATTCCACCAGGAGCTCTCACCTGTAAACCCCCTTGCACTATGCACGTCTCCAGCACCACCCCATAAACAACCAGCTTCCTCTCATCCTTCAGGTCTATGCCAAGGTGCTCTTCTTGGAAAGACCCCCTAACTCCCAGGGAGCTACTTATGGCACCCAGTGCTTACTCTGACCACACTGCATTACAAGTTCTATCACCATCCCCACCCTCCAGTAAGGGCCGGGTCTTGTTCGCCCTTCTCTCCTTAGTGCCCAGAGTGCCCGCACATAATAGATGCTCAACAAATGCCGGTTGGTTTAATGCATCAATTCATGAGTAAATGCCTTTCATCCCACGTGGCTCAATTTTACAAAGACTAACATCTGGCATGCGAAGTAAAATGCCCCTATTGCTCCCCGAAGAGTCGCATTTGCTCCAGCTAATAAGCCAGTGAAGGGAGAAGGAAGCAGAGACCGCAGGGCTCACCACTTCTACAGGATGCCCAGAGCTGGACGTCTACTGACAACACTTTACAACAGAGAGGGCCTGTCCTAGGGCAAGGCCAGGTTTGGTAATAACCCTTGAAGAACGTCCTGATCTCTCTCTACACTGATCACCTAAGAAGTCAAGAACAAAAAAAGTTTTCAGTGAGTTTTTTTTAAATTTAAATTCAAGTTAGTTAGCATATAGTTAGCATATTATTAGTGTCTGGGGTAGTTTTGTGACTTATCAGCTATGATAACACCCAGCGCTCATTACATCAAGCGCCCTCCTTAATGCCCATCACCCAGTTAGCCCGTCCCCCCAACTACCCCACCTCCAGCAACCCTCGGTGTGTTCCCTGTAGCTAAGAGTCTCTTACGGTCTGTCTCCCCTCTCTGTTTATTTTATTCTATTTTCCCTTCCCTTCCCAAATGACACAGACCTAGACTGGACCATCTGACAAACTCCAGGGCTTGGTGGGTTCCCTAGAATCAGGAGCTTCTGCCCTCGGCTACTGAATTCCCCCCCTCCCCCGCAGACACAACCAAGGGAAGCCAGGTTAGTCTGGGTAACACACAGAAGATTGATTAGCAGGCAGAGCCTGAAGTAGCTGGCCCTCTGGACAAAGAAGGGAAGCGTGCGGTCAACGACGTGAGTGAGCACGTGTGCTGCAACATGGGCCTGTGGCTTCCTGCCAGGGGCCCCTACTCCATGCATCACGTGTCTCATCAGAGAAAAGCATGTCTTCCAGAAATCCCAGTCACCTCAACATCTGGTTTAGTGCTCTTTCCAGCAGCCCAAATAAAGTGCCTTGCTGCTCGCAAAATCAGGTCCAAGCAAGTAGGGGGGAAGGATGTTTTGACAAATAGACTTCACTCCATCTGGTAAACAAGAGAAAAGCGTGAGGGAGGCCAAGGCAAAACCTCGTACACCGAGAAGTAATGAGTGGACAGCCCACAATGCATTTGAGGTAAGAACATTGCAAGTCAGGCTAAGGCAGCTGGTCCGCTAGGATGTTGAACAAGTGGAACAACCTCTCGTAAGCTCGTTTTACTGGAAATTCGCTATTACATGGCTGCTATTAAGAAGCCAGGCATTAGGCTGTATGCGGTCGTCGCAGACAGCAGAACAAATGAAGGCGCACGAAGTGTAGATGGAGCAGTGACAGCCTTCCCTGGAGTCGGGGAGGGGAGCTAGCATTCACTGAACGCCTTGATTGCCTTCAATTAATTGAAGGTGCTTTTACGTATATTCTTTAACGTAATCCTTGCAGCCAAGCTTAAGGAGAGTTATCACCCTTGCTTTATAAACTAGATTAAGCAGCGGAATCAGGCACATGCAACTGGGTAGATTTCAGGGTCTGAAGCCACGTCGGCCACTCCGTGTTCTGGAGTGGACGGTAGCCCCTCCAGGCTAAGACCCAGACGCACTGGCATCTCAGGTCCCTTGCAACACACGGGAGCTGAGTGACTTCATTTTCTGGTTCAGTGGAGATTTCAGCAGATCCACAGCCAGTCATAGCAGGCTATGGATCAGACCATTTGGGGACCAAGCACGGCTTCGCTTACTGCAGTGCTGCCCTCCACCATATTGGGACTTAGTATATTTTCCACAAGATGGAGTAGCAAGGTAACTGCATAAAACTCACACTCACTTATGCTTTTTTTTTTTTTTTTCAAATTTGAAAATCCAAATTCCCCATCTGCTCACAGAGCCATGTCTGGAATTAACCAGACAGAGCGATATCCTTACATTATAGAGTGGGTGCACAGTTAAGGAAGTGAATTGAATTTACAGTGGTTACCCTTTTTTGCCAAGAAACTCATCCAACTGGGGTTGGAAAACCAATCCTCAAATGTTGGGTATTAATTGGACCCTTGGCCAAAGCAATCACTCTATCAGCCAATTAAGGGCCTTGGAGCAAAAGTATACTGTCATCCAGAGCCAACACAGACGGCTTAAGTCCTGGTCACACACCATTTCTTTCCCTCTGCCGCCAAACCTGTGGCTTTGCCCCTTTGTCTCCAGTGACTTGAGTTTCCCTTCTTCAGTCTGCTGGCAAAATTAGGGCACTTTTAAAGCACTCCAGGACCCGCCTCCCCATGAGTATTAAAAAAGAAGCCACAGCTAGTTACTGAAACTTGTGGAAAGTTTCTGAATTTTCAGAAAGGGTCCTAGAGGAGTTTGTGTTCATCTGGAAAGAGACAAAGTGGATTGGGGAATCAAGAGGAGAGGAAATTCTGGAGGCCAGTGGACAGGTCGAAATAGGACAGAAGACACGCCAGTCCCTCACCATCTTTCTTTCTGACATGAAAAGGAAGACATAGTCAGGACCTATAATTTTTCTATTGTTTTCAGCATCATCCTTACTACTGATAAACACGTTGCCCGGTAGTTATAGGTAAGACAAATAGACCAGAAGCTCTAACGTCCACTGGACTTGGACTCTTAGAATCGTGACTCTGTTGCCTTCTAGTTAAGAAATTCTAGGGCAGGGGAGTTAAAAACTCAAACCTCCATGATGTTGGCTTTAGAAGGCCAAAGAGTTGAAGTGAAAACTATTTCATGCACTTAACACATAGTATGTACTCAATAAATGTGAGTACTATTATTACTATTGTTCTCAGACCACTTTTCCGAATCATCCATATACTCTCCATTAATATATATATATATATATATGCCAACTTGGGCATTAATTTCAGTCCAAGGCTGGATAATTATTTTCTAACTTAGACCCATGGAATTCTTATATTAGGACACAGGTAGATGAGATTAAGCTCTGGGAGATTTTCCCAGAGAATTGCATAGTGTGGATGCTCAAGCCCATGTATAAGAAGTGGTAAGTCTCTTTGGATATGTGGCCAGAAAAATGGAGAATCAAGGAAACTGCAATATAATTTTGGCCAAAGAGAGCATGTTCATTTGAAATATTCCAATCAGCAAGGAAAAAATGAAGGCTTTTTATCATCTAGAAAACTGCCCCAGGCTCCCAGAGTATCCAGACAGCAAAGTGACTCTCTTCCAGCATGCAATCCATACGGGAGCTCACAGATGCAATAATAACCAGGTTATGAAAGACCAAACTGGTAAAACTGGGAGGGGACTATTCCTCAGCTGGCAGTTATCAGCCTACAGGGCTCACTGGAGCAAGACGCTGTCGTTTGGGTGAATGGTGATGCCACAGGGCAGTGTTAGCATGGCCTGACTGGTTGGAACAAACCCAACTGTGATACTGAAAAAAAAATCAAGGTATCATTTTGACCTTTCTGATATTACTCCTAATAGTTATCCAATAGTTATCTGTGACAGTTGGCTTTGTCCAAGAAAAATTTAATGGCTACCACAATGACAATTCATGGAGTAGCCTTAGAATTCTTTATTTCCAAGCCAAATATGAAGAGTATTATGAAAAAAAAATCATCCCTATCCATTCACCTCCACCCCTTGACTTCCTGCCTCCTTCATAAATATCCTTGCTATATTCACATTTCTTGACTGTGTTCCCTTCCCTACATCTGCCCTGACCATGAAATCAATAACGATGATACAGGCATTTGTCCAATTTGTATTTTTATTGAGTTCCCTCCATATAAGTGAAATAAGTGGGCCCAAGGGGACTGGGTTAGGACTGCATATTGAGAAAATCCATCTGTCATGATAAGTGTCAAGGGTTTAGTGACAAAGCAATTCATTTACCATTAGGTCAAAGCCATGTGCCAAAGACTTTAAAGATCCTAACAGAAAAGATGGAAAATTGTCTTCAAGGCAAAGAGACTCATGAAAACGGACTGCAGGTCATGAAATGAACCATGGGGGGATTTGCAGATGAACAAGCATGTCCCTGGGCGAAGGTGCTCCAAGCCCTCCCTCCATGTTCAGTCTCATCAGTTTCCAATTCTGCTGCTATGACGGGGGCTGGCCAGTGCCTGCTGTGCCCAGGTGGACACTGCCACGGAGCCCTGCAGCCCTGCCGTGCCTCCTCTGCCCACCACGAGATACAGCCTTTGTGACATCTGTGGTCTCATCCCCAGATACCCAGGGCAAGATGGACTTATGCTCCAGGAGACACTAATTCAGGGGACCTAAAACTTAGAACCATCACTTTTAAAGACTGCATTTTAAAAAGTTTGTTGCATTTAGAAGTTGAAAACTCATGAATTCTTTCAGCGGCATGGAAGCAACAGTATCAACTAAAAAAAAACCTATTGAAATAATAAATGCAGGCTGTTACACAGTGGTACCCACTGCTTGAAATGCAAAATCCATCAGAAAGTCTACTTTAGTGCAACTCTACAAGTGGAGAAAATAGGTACACACGAGTCTAAGACACTTGTTCAAGGTGCCGAGGTGGGTCCCGGATGCGGGATGGCGAAGGAGAGCAAAGGAAAGGGATCACCGCTTTCATAGCTACCACGGCCAAACACCGGGCGCTCATAGCTCTACATCCAGTCACTCATTCATCCCACCTCCTACTGTGCAGAACGCGTGCTTCGTGCTCATCTTACAAGTGAGGATTCCAAGGCTGAAGGAGACACAGAATAATTTGAACAGTTACACAGTGACTATGGTGCAGGATTTGGGATTAAAATCAGAGCCAGTCTGGCAGATGGCAGTTGGCATATTTCATAGAACTCCCATCTTAACTACTCCATCAGTGTGCACCCAAGTCACATTGTCAAAATGCAGACTCCGATTCTATGGGGATGAGGAAAGCCCGAGACTCGGCGTTTCCACCAGGTGCCCAGGTGATGCGGATGCTGCACGACCCAAGCACCACCTTGAGGACTGACATTCTACATGCTCCTCCCTCCTGTGCTCCTGAAAGGGGGCACCCACCAGTGGAAGGGGGTGCAGAGAACAAGGGAGCAGGATAGGAGCAAGCTGTCCTTCTGCAAAATGTTATCCTATCCCATAATCCACCTATGACAATTAAGAAACCCACAAAGTCGGTAAGTTTCATGAAATCTCTTAACCAGGAGCTAAACGCAGGCCCCATGTATCTACTGCATAGATCTTTTCTGAAACACTTGGGCGACAATTTTGCATTTTAAGAAGTCAGCCTGTGGGAATAATCACTGATCAAACTCCCTCCCCCAGGATGAAACCTGAGGCCTGGGGCGGTCATAATCCAGGAAGCCTGACCGCTCTCCCTGGGAGAAAGTGAAAACTGCCTCCCTGCAGGGACACCTCAAGGTCATGCAAGGTCATAAGGATTGGCCTCTCAGCCGGAAGTGGTGCTAATGACCCTGCTCAAGGGCACTTCCTTCCTCATGGAGTGTTCTGGAGACACTTCATGGAAGATAGGTTCATTTTCACTCAGGGGTGATTGTTGAGCGCAAGCGCGGGACGGGAGGAGTGCTCCAGCGACCTGAGCAGACATTGAAACTCCAGTCCTGTGCGCAGGAAGCCAGCGAGGAGCACGGCCAGGTGCCCGGGCCTGGCCAGGGCGGACTTGCCCCCTGCCTTCTCCTGTTGCATCGGGCTCCCCTGTCACCGACGACGTCCCCTCTCTTCCCCCCGGCCGGGGAGCAGAAGCGGAAGGGCCCGGCACAGGCCTACGCCCTCCTTCCTGGGGAGACCTACAGACTGGCCAGCCCTGAAGAGCGGTCTGAGGGGTGGGCGAGAAACAGGAGGTGTTTCCATCTCAGCCTTCCTAGGTCTGTGGCTGGAAATCTCAGTGAGTGACTCTTCCATGACATTGTCACCCACTGATCCATTCATTCAGCAAATATCCACTGAGCTCAAGCCTGGCCTGGGCCTTGGGGCTGCAGCGATGAGCGCAGCACAGGCCGGAGGCCTGGAGGATGTGGGAGGCTGTGCGAGGGGCCTGCTCGCGGCGGGAACAGGACGGAGGAGCGCCCACTTGTTGGCACCTGCCGGCGCCTGGTGCTTTGCACATCCCTTCGCTGCTTCCCAGTCTTTCCACATCACTGTTCACCTAAAGAACGAGCCCACCCTGTGACACACTCAGGTGAGCTCAGGAGGCTTCTCCTACCTGGGGGACCCCCGCCCCGGCTCCAGCCCACAGGAGGCCACCGGGAGCTCATCTCAGCACCACCCCACCCTTCCCAGGGGGGCCCCCCGCGGTGCTGGAGAGCCCGGCAGGAACCCGTTCAATGCATCATTGAATCCTCACAGCTCTACAAACGGAGAAAACATGATGCATGAGTTTAAGAAATTTGTTCAAGGTGTCACAGCTCATACGAGGTGAGATTGAGATTCAAGCGTAGGCCCGTCTTGTTTCAGATTCATGAGAGTTTGCCTCCGGTGTCATCACGCGGCCTCCAGCTCTGCCTGCAGGGAGGAGTGGGCCCCGGGAAAGGGATCTTGACAAACGAGCCGTGGTTGGGGAGAGAGGGGAAGGGAAGAGGTTTCCAAGCGGAGGAAACGGCAGGTGCAGACACACAGGGACGTGAAATGGATTTTTCCATCCCAAGTTCGGAACCACATAACAGCATTCATCCGTCAGTGATGAGAATGAAAGGAAACGAGCTATTACAGCAAGTTACTTGTGGTCATTTCCCTCCTCATCTTTTAAGGAGAAGCGACACTTGGCCCAGGCAGGCTGGGTTAGGAGGCAGGGGTGGGGGGCGTGGAGGCTGCGGGCAGGCTCATGTCAGGCCCCGGGAAGGTGAGGTGGGCCCGCGCTGGAGGAGGGGGCAGAGCAGAGGCAGAGGCAGAGGGGCAGGTAACGGAGACCAGGGCAGGAGCAGCCAGAGACCTCGGAGAAGAGGCGGCTGCAGGAGTCCCGCTGCCCGCGAGCTGCAGGCCTGTGGCCAAAGCCTCACGGCCCTCCCCGCCTCTGTGAGCGGGGCCTGGGGGCCACGCAGTGCATCGGGCCCACGCTGATCCACAAACACACCCTAGAGAGCCTCCCTGCCCAGCTTTGGTGCGGGACAGTGGGCCGGTGGACAGCCCATGCGGAGTCCACGGCTGCAGGTGCAGGTGCAGGTGCAGGCGGGCCGGCCGGGCGCCCGGGAGGGGGGACCTGCGTGTGTACCGCCCTCGCCTGGCTGGTTAGGCCAAGTCACGCTGCCGTGGACACTCATGCAGGGGACTCTGTGGGCACGGGTCTTCCTTCTCCTGGGCGTCTACCTAGCGCTAGAATTGCGGGGCCACAGCATAGCTCTGCGGTCACGTTTCTGCACATACCTGAGGTCCCCCTTCCTACTGTGCATTGTGCCCTGTCCCGGCTAGTCCAGGAGAAGTGGGGGCTGGCTGGTAAATGGCCACCAGGCCTCCAGAATCCCTGCATGGGCAGGCATGTGACATGTGTGCTCACACACGGGATGCACCTATGTGCACGTGTGCTCACATGCAGGATGCACCTGTGTGCGTGTGCACGAGTGGGCTGGCAGGAGGATGGAAAGGGCAGGCCGGCAGAAGTGTCAGTGTAACCGAGGGTGAAGTGCCCTGGCCTGACCAGCTCTGAGCACTGAGGACAGAGAGGGAGGTTAGGGGCGGGAAGCACCCAATGAAGGCAGGATAGGAAACCCTTGGGGGTGCGGGCCTGCAGGACTTGATATGTCCCCATGTCATTGACTGAAACAAGGAACGATGGAGCAGAAGCAGGTTTCCCGGCTTCGGTTCCCTGGTTCTGTTACTCTCTCGGCACACATTCAGACTCATTTTTAAATCAAAACGACAGGCCTGAAAAATGTAATCAAGAACAAGTACTGTCATCGGGGTTGCTGTCACAGAGTCTGCGGTGTCTAGTTCCCTTTGCTTTGAGGCTTGAAATCTAATACAGACATTAAAGAACATCTGGAAGATGGCATAGACACAAAATACAGCTTTTTTTTTAACATGGATGTATATATTTTGATACCTATGGGTATGTAGGTAATAAGATACATATGTCAGTACAGAAATCAAATGTTGCTTCAAATTGAGCGTAGTTAGGATGTATGATTTTTTTTTTTGGTTAATAGGTAGACAATTTTGACAGTTCATGGGATAATTAAATATATACAATTAAAAGGTAAGAACAAACTGGCAAAACCAGGAATACAGGGAGGATATTATGAGGAGACAGACAGGTAATTCGTTTCCCGCACCTTTCACAACAAACCATCCCAACTTGTGTGGCTTAAAATAACAGAAATATATTCACTCACAGTTCTGGAGGCCTGAAGTCCAAAACCAAGATTTCAACAGGGCCAAGCTGCTTCCAGTAGCTCGAGGAGGGAATGCGTTCCTTGTCCTTTCTAGCTCCTGACGGCTCCTGGTGCTCCTGGGCTTGTGGCTGCATCCTCCAACCTCCGCCTTCATAGCTGTATGGCTTCCTCTTCTTTTGTCTGTCTCTTATGAGGACACTTGTCATTGGATTTAGGATTTACCAGATAATCCAGGATGATCTCCACATCTTGAGACCCTTACCCTTAGCTCAAATTACATCTGCAAAGCCCCTTTTTCCAAATAAGGTCATCTTCGCAGGTTCTGGGAATTATGCGGTAGACAATAGATGGGGCTTCCGTTTTCTACTAAATTTTATTAAATTCCATCCAGTGTCCAAACTCCTTTATTCTCTCCTCTTAGTTGCATAACTATTGCAACTTAAGCCACTGTGAGTCTCCAGCATTAGTTTTACCATATCATTTTGGGTCACAAGCTCACAAAAGACTACATTTTTTAAAAAGATGATTGTCAAACCAGATGCCAGAAGTTCTCCTGAGACACTCTATAATTCAAACCACAGGCTCCTCGGGCTATGTTTTAAGGACAGTCCTATAATAAAAATACTGTGTGTACTTCCTCTTGGCCTTCCAGAAGCTAGTGGCACAAAAACCCATCACCTGTGAGCAGGCAAGATTCTGGACCCTGTTGGGTGACTACAGAGCAAGTTCCTGCTTGAAATCTGCTCTCCGCCAAGAAATAGTCACTGTGCCCACAGCCCCAAGACCAATGGGTTCCAGGGACATAGCCTGTTATATAAGGTGTGTCTACGAAAAAAAAAAAAAGAATTTTTAAAAGAGTATCCCATTTCTTTAATCTTTCATTCCTCATTGCTGAAAGAACTCCAAAAAAAAAAAACCCCCCCCAAAAAAAGTAATTTGTTTGGGCCAGTGGAAGAGCGAGACTGGGGTTTATTTCTGTTTAATTTCTAAAATGCAAACAATGAAAAGAAAACTGATTTTCTTTGCATCCCAGATTGGTCAGGGCTGAAGTTTGTTGCACGGCTGTCAGTGAAAACATATCGGATAGTGACCCAGATGGCATAAGGCAGTATGCCCAGAGAAAGGGAGAAATGGAAAAAGGATCAGAAAGGCCAAATAAAAGAAAAGGAGTTATTTTTTTGTTTTGTTTTAAAGATTTTTTTTTTAAATTTTAGACAGACAGAGATTGCAGGAACAGGAAGAGGGGCAGAGGGAGAGGGAGAGGGAGAGAGAGAGAGAATCTCAAGCAGTTGGCCCGGAGAGCTTGGAGCCCAATGCAGTGCTTAGATCCAGGACACCAAGATCATGATCTGAACTGAAATCAAGAGTCAACCACTTAACCAACTGAGCTATCAAGGTGTCCCAAGAAGAGAACTTTTCAGCAAGAAAATATTTAAATATATATATATAGGTATAATAAGTATATTTTCTCATTTTAATGGATCAAACATCTCTGTTCATTTATTACATTTTGTTCTTCTTCATTCGAGTGAAGATTCTGTGACTCAGACTATAAAGTAACTAATAGTGCTTTTTATTGCCATAAATCAGCCATATTTCCATCAATGTGCCACAAAACATGAGGAAACTATCATTACTATTTTTTAAAGAATTAATTTAACCCATTGTATAACATCTCTTCAGCAACATTAGCACAGGTATGAACCCAAACCCTCAGTTACTGTGCTCGTATGCAAGACTAGGATCTGTCTGACTTCTGTTTGGTGGGGAGAGCTTCTGTTTCACTTTATTTTTAACATTTTGCAAATGCTTTTTAGTTTTTCAAACATATTCTTTTGTGTATATATATATATATACATATATATGGCATATATACATATGGCATATATACATATATATGGCATATATATGTATATATATATGGCAGATAGATAGATAATGCCTCAAGTAGTTGAAGAAATGAGGAAATGCTCCAAGTAAAAACCACCTTTGCTTCTCTATTTGTCTTGTTGTTTTTTTTTTTCTGGATATTTCGAGCAATTTAATCATATATGTATTCATATAAATATCTCCATCAATCCATATAGATATCATAACATTTATCTCTATTTTTTCATTTGCATTTCTGTTGAAAACTTCTTTACTTAAAAACAAAAATCTTGCAATACAGCATTCCCTTGAATACAAATTCCATTAATAGGCCAGAATTATGTAGGAAGTAAAGTGAGTAAGGACTAGTATTATTCACTTATACTTAAAGATTAATACCATATTATTAAATTTTCAGTTCCTATTATTAAAATGACATTTATATCCTGTTCAACCGCCTGGATTTAAAAAAATCAGTTCTTAAGAAGCCCAAATGCAGAACAAACTATAATACTTAGAACGAATTGCCTCCATTACTCCACAAAAATAAAGCATATAATGTAAATGGTAAAGGTTGCAGAGAACAGCTGGAAAATATTGCCCTCTTGATAGAAGTTACCTTAATTGTGAAATCATTCCCAAGCCAGGATGTCATCATTTAAATTTGCTTTTCTGTCCCCTGGGCAATATTTCACTATTCTGTGTCTAACTAATAAAGTTTATCTCAGTTGTTTATTGACAGTTATTGATGTCAGTTGCCAAACCAGTAAAATACATAAGCTCTATTATTTATCACAAGAAATATGTGTGTTTTATAGACATTTATGGTAAAATTTTTGTGCCTTTTATAAGTTCTGTAACCAATACCAAGTCTCTAAACATCTAAGACAGCTTCTGCCCTAAGGGCACCGTTTCCCAGCTGTTGCATTAAATGTAAGTCACTACTTATTTTGTAAGGTTTTTAAAATTAATACATGTTATAACTCTACATTTAATTAGAACTCCATTCACCCCATCGGGCACCTACTAGGTGCCAAGTGCCACGTCAGGTCTAGGGGATAAATAAGATCTTACCAGTGCAGGAGGACTCAAGTTCCCTGATATTCTAGATGGTGCAGTCTATTAGACACTGAAATGCTGAGAAAAGAACAATGAGGATATGTCTGCCAGCTTTTTCTGAAATCATAATTTTAAGTAGAACCTCTTTACTGGGGAGTTTACAAGGCAATTATCAAGCAGAAAGAAGGTTATAATTAAAATAAAATGATAATAATAATATTTTGATAACATCACAGATAAGAGTCTGTTCTGAGGAATAGAATCAGGTAATATCTACAACGAATCAAGTAAATAGTAAGTGAGACCATTAGGGGCCTGGCTTGCAACACAGCCAAACATTTCAGTGTGGCTTTCTTTTTTCTTCTCTCTCTCTCTCTCTCTCTCTTTTTTTTTTTTTTTTTTTTGAGAAAGAAAGAGAGCACTGCCCTGAAGGAGCAGAGGAGAGGGAGAAAGAGACCCTTAAGCAAGCTCCATACCCAGCACAGAGCTGGACTCAATCACCCAATCCTGAGGTCATGACCTGAGCTGAAAGCAAGAGTCAGATGCTTAACCAACTGGGCCTAGCTGCAGATGAGTTCCATTTATATGCAAATACAATTGAGTCTCTTTATTTGCAGAATTAGCCAATATTGAACTAATCCTCCCAGGGGCAATCCAAGATCCGTTCCTTCCAGCTTCTGGTCACCTTTTAATCAGCAGATCAACACATGACCTTTCATGTGCATTGTTGTTTAAAGACACCTTCTTTAATAATGTAGTGTTGGTTCCTTGTCATTGAACTCATCGTTGAGAGCATTAGAATTCACGCCTGAATGAAATGCCTCTACAACACGTGTTTTCTCCCTGAGGCACATCACAGCTTTCTTGCACTCTGCTTGGGGATCACTTTAAATAGCAAAATCACCAATAAAATGCACAAAAATGCAGAAACTGGGGCACTAAATAGACCATGAAAATGACACTTGTTTATAGCATGAGCTGAACCAAGGCGTCAGAGCGTCATCTTGCTCAACCTCACCTTGGACCATGTCCATCAGTTGACTCAAATTTTTTGATGTTCTGTGCATGTCTACGAGTGACCACAAAGCCCTGAATGTGTTGATCTGAGGGTTACAAATAAATTTTACCAAGCAGGTGAATTCACAAATTCAGTAGCAAATAATGAGGATCGATGACATGTGAGATGTCAAGACATTTTTAAACCTTTCAATGTGAAAATGTTCAAACATACACAAAAGAGGAAAGAACATTAATGCTTATTTCTATTGGAATCTCATTTCAAAATTGCATCTATGCGCTACATGTTTCAGAAGGTGAAATCTGTGCTTGCCCTCTTCAGAGAACAGAAGGATTAGCACATAGCCTGTCTGGCTAATCAGCCTATGACCTGGTATTTGCACAGTTGAGTTCTTTGAAAGTCAGGAATGAACAGAAACCATACTGACCGTATCATTACAAACAAACAGGAGTCATACTGGAGAACTGGTTGTAATATAAATACATTTATAAAAAAATAAGCCTTTTATTTGAAAAAATAGGGACTAGTGGGGGGAAAAAGGGATTTATTCATCAAGGATATATAAATTCTATTTCATGTCAAAGTCCTGCATGAGACCGGAGTTGACGGCATCCAGCAACTGATAATGAGGCAGCGACCATTGTGTTTGAAAAGCATTTTGATAGACTCTGGACAACTTAACATAGTATTGAAAACTGATCCAAAAAAGCTGGCCCACGCAAGTCTCCTGGTTGGAAATAGATGAACGGAGTGTGGGCTAGATGGGTGTGGAATTACTACTCTGAGATATTTTGTAATTTTAAACTGAAACCTCTTTATCCAGGAGTTCACATTGCCAACTGCCAAAACTACAAGAGAATTATAATAATGACGATAAAAACCAAAGAAATTGTTCTCTTGGGGCAAAAGACGTTAAGGATTCTTTTTCTTTAAGTTTCACATTCGTGTATTTTAAAAAATTTCTTCCCATAAAATGTCACAGCGCAGTAAGTACTCCTACCATAAAATCGCACAGATAATTCCTAAGCAGTTTTGTTTTCGATCTCACATTCCTGAAATGAATACAGAAATTGAAACATCTGCCCTGTGCATGTGAATCTCAGACCCTGGGCGCATACCTTCGCAGACTTGCAGAGCCTAACACATTCTTAACCAAAGACCACTTGGATTACCTTTCCCTCCTCTGTTCATGCCATTCTGCATAGCAGGAAAATGTATCATGTATCATATCATTTGCCCCAAACCAATTTTTCCAAGTTTCATGGTCATCATCTCCCTATTCCTGGAACAGAACAGCCTTGCAAAGTTTGCCAACAGTAATTCAGACTTGGGCTGCTAGTCACTTCCTAGACAGGGCTGTCTTGACGACCAGTACCTGGTTTCCCAACATTCCACTCTATGTAATAAGACGTTGCTGTCCTGTCGTGTGGATAGATGTTTGAGTAGGATGCAAGAGAGAAAGGTTTCTACGCAGCCTCAATTATCTACCCCTGACTAGTCAGGACAGACAGCAGTAATTGGGATAATGGTTTTGTGGGGATGGGGGGGGGGGGGGGAGACAAAATTTAGGAAGCCAGGAACTAAATAGGAGACTGGCCACATGTTAAACTATGTCTCTCTCTTACAGCACCAGGATGGGGGAAGGGTGGGGAGGATGTTAGGGAGAAGTCGTCCAGGATCAAATTAGGGTGGCTAGCTTTGTCCTTCATCAGCCCTGTGCTGGCTCATTTCCTGGACCGTTCAATCTATCTTCATTTTTCCGGCACTTGACATTTGCCTGCAACAAGGCATTCCCAGTATGATCCAAGAATGTCTTTTATTTACGTTATGATATTCAACACAGCCCTCATTTCTTAATTCACATAAGTAAAGACATCTTAAACTTCTCATTTTAGTATAAAGCAATATTCTGTGCTCTGATCAAAGATGGTAACTCCTGGGTTCCTTATGCCTGCTTAATTTCAATACTGGGTACTCCTTCAGAGAATTAGTGTTTTTATTTCTAAAAGAAAGCATAGTAGGGAATAGCAGGCAGTAAGCCTATGACTTCAACAAAGAATCAGATGTCAAATTTGAAATAATCATCTCAAGATTAAATGTGCCTTCTGAAAGGATCGGTAATAATTAGGTAGCGGCCACTTTACTCATCCAATTGGATTATTTTCCTTAGTGACATTTTTATCTTGGTTTTGGAAAGTGCAGAGTGTCCAAAGAATGAGTTCCTTATTCAAAACATTTTAATATTAACTTCGACTTCACTTTGGAGGAAATGTTTTCTACCAAAATTAGATAGACATAGCTATTTACGCATAATTACTCAATATTGTTGATGCTTAAAAAATGTAGTGAAATTAGGAGCTTTTTCCTACCCAAAGAGAAATACCATCATGATAGTCCCTTCCCCAGCTCAGCTTCTTCACATTCCATTTTCATAATTTTCTAAATCAAGGGTGATGTGTAATTCATATATTAATCATACATCCAGGGGATCCAGTCACCACTCTTTGATTCCGTGTGTATGCGAGTGTGTGTGTGTGAACCCCATATACTCCACCAGCTATTTCCTTACTGATTCCTTAACACAACGGAACCATTCACAGATGGAGACATATACGTACATGTAGGATATATATATCCTCAGGTATTTTTGCCATGTAGACAAAATCTGGGCTTTATCTATTTGATTTGCTTGTCCTGAAGTTTCGCTGGCCACAGGCTGGGTTACATTGCTCAGTCTTTCCACTGACTAAAGCTATTGGGAAAGCCATTCATATTGGCCCTGTGTTTGGAGAGGGGAACAAAATACTATAATTTGAGTTCAACAGAGCATGGCCAGAACATATGTACATTACCCAGAGTGCAGGAAGGGCACTTGGCCAGGAGAAGCATATGCATAGAGACAGGGAGCTCTTTCTACTTGCTTGGGCACTTTTCTGGGCCTACCGCTCCCTCCCTTTGACCATAGTTAGTTTTTCCTTGATGGAGCCTGCCTGCCTGCCTTATCGGAGCATTGCTAATTAAGAAGGACAAGAGGACAGATTCGCACGGTCACTCCTTCATTTATTCCTTTATTCAAGTAGCATGCTTAAGGGCATACTATGCGCCAGACACAGTAGGCTCTAGAGCCACCACGGTGAGCCAAACAGACACAGACCTGGCCTTCGTGACTCCCATAGTCCAATGGGGGAGACAGACATGAAGCAAACATCACAATCAATTCATTGATAAACTACCACGGTATAGGCACAGAGTACTGGGTGAATAACCTGTTGGGCGTCCTGTGGCTCTTCCTAAAGAGCCTAAACCCTAAAACCCTCCTGGCATCTAAACTGCAGACTATTCTACTGTGAGTTGCTGGCGTACTGGGGGAATGACCTGGATGGTGAGCAGAACTGGAAACTGCTTGTAACCGTGTGTTTTTCTCCGGTATCTAAATTCTACGTATTAAATCCTGGTCTTGTTGAGAATCGTGTCCTTTCACTGGCTGGATCGGTAATAATGTTTACCGTATCTGTAGTGAGCTAGAGTTTCAAAGCACTCCCACATTCTGAGTCAGTTGCTTTACATCCTTCTTTTTATTTTTTTTGGAACTAATCAGGATATTAACTAACTAGTAAGTTATTCATTTCGTCTTCACAACCATCCTGTGAAGTAGATAGGGCCTGTTTCTTCTAGATTATTTCATTTATATTTTATTGCTTGACTGATTGATAGATTAGTGTATAGATAAGGGAATGGAAATTTCCACAGGAGGTGACTAGCTCAAGTCTGTACAGTCAGGAGGCTGGGACAAGGGGTCTCACCACTATGGCAGTCACTTTTCTACTTGATTCGTATGTTGGACTTTAGAAGAGTGACTACATGTTTGCATAACTTGAGCACTCGGTGAAATGCTTCTTCCCTTGTTTCTAATGAGGTTGTGCAAGAGAAGACTGCCAAATAAGTAAAGTTTGTAAACATTTAAACATAGATGTATTTTTTACATCACCTGGTGTAGTTAGGGCAGGGCAGAGAGGTCGACACTTTGTCCTCTCCATGAATATACTTTCTTTATATTTATAACGATATAAGCAAATTCACATCAATCCATTTTTTCCCCACAACTCATAATAATTTAGTTAGGAGTTAGTTGCATGAGGCAGCTTTTTGTTTTTTTGTTCAGGGAACACTACGGACATGCAACTGAGTCCTCAAGACCCATTCCTGCCTTGGTTCCTAAAGTCCACCTCCAGTGCATGTCCTGAGGCAGAAAGTTAGATTAAGATTGAATGCAGTTATCTCAAATAACGCAAATTAATGTCACTACAATGATGTATGTCAACGAAGAGGAATAGGATGGGCTTGGACACCTTGGGCCCAGTGGGCTCTGTGTATGTGTACCTGAATGTCACATGTCAAAAACACAGTTTGGCATTGAGAAAATGTAAGAAAAGCTGTAATTCCACTACACACACAAATTGTGTAAGCTGGTTTCACAATGCTGCAGGTTCCATCGTAAATGCTTCTCATTGGAAAGAGCTTTGTGGGCAGCCTGGGTGGCTCAGCGGATTAGCGCTGCCTTGAGCCCGGAGTGTGATCCTGGAGGCCTGGGATCCAATCCCATGTGGGGCTCCCCGCATGGAGCCTGCTTCTCCTTCTGCCTGTGTCTTTGCCCCTCTCTGTGTGTCTCTCATGAATGAATGAATAAAATTTAAAAAAAAAAAATGAAATGCTTTGGGCAGCCCCGGTGGCGCAGGCATTTAGCACTGCCTGCAGCCCAGGGTGTGGTCCTGGGGACCCGGGATCAAGTCCCACATCAGGCTCCTTGCATAGAGCCTGCTTCTCCCTCTGCCTGTGTCTCTGCCTCTCTCTCTCTCTCTCTGTGTGTCTCATGAATAAATAAATAAAATCTTTTAAAAAATCAAAAAAAAAAAGTAAATAGCTTTGTGACGGGTCACTTGCCTCAGAAGGTAGCTAAGGAAATGAAATGATGAATTTACATCTATCATTTGTTTTTAGTTATCAGCATAATGGTCATCAATAATTTATTTTAATAAACAATGATAATTCTGTTATTGATCATTTATTGTTTTTATATGAAATTTTGTATGCCTTGGTGATACCAATTCTTTTTGTATTAGTAGATGTAGAGTCTATTAAATTGCTGGTAGTTTGCACCTGTTTACAAAAATCCACTAAGAGCCAGGATGCCTTTATATTTCTTTTTCATAACTTTGCCCACTTTTCAGCAGCTCACAAGCCCAAAAACTTTATGAAGGTGTACCCTCCCCAGAGGTACATGCTGCCTCTAGCATATGGCAGGTGCTCGATAAGTATCACAAGAAGGAGCGGGAAACCTTACACAATTGTCTTGGGTACCACTGTTGTAAAGCAAAATATTCGAGGAACTCCTTGCCTCAATGTGTTAAGACCCCTTGGATTTTGTGCATTTAAAAGAGGCCTTGGGAGGGGGGGGGCAGTTGGATAAGCATCTGCTTTCAGCTCAGGTCATGACCCCAGGGCCCTGGAATGGAGCCCCACGTTGGGCTCCCTGCTCCTGTGGAGCCTGCTTCTCCCTGGGCCCCCTCCCCTTCTTGAGCTCTCGCCCTCCCTCACTCTTTCTCGAATAAATACAATCTTTAAGGTAAATTAATAAATAAAACACAGGAGGCCTTCCTCATGAGGGCATTGTTGAACACCCCCAGGGACGGCTCTAATACAGGACCCATAAGCCCAGTTCTGGACATCACATCTTCCTGCCGTCCTCCCTCCTGTTCTCCTCTTTCCCTCTTTCCCTTCTTCTTTCCTTCCTTCCGCCCCTCCTATGTCTTGGGGCATCCCAGGAGCCTCGCTGGGGGCCACGCTGCAGAACCGAGGCTCACGAATGACTTAGGGATGTGCCCTGGGTCACAGGGCCCAGAGCAGCTCCAGCAGGACCCTGCGGGCGCGTGAAGCAGGCCGAGTCCCCAGGAGGGGTGCGCGCCCCCTGAGCCCCCTGAGCCCCCTGAGCCCGCGCCAGGGCCACCTCGCGGGGAGGCGCGCACCGGAGCCACGGCGGGCGCTGGGGTCGGCCGCTGCACCGGGGCTCCCCTCCAGCCGACAAGCGTGTGCAGCGCGGTCCTGTGGGACCTTGCTGCGGCCCGTGAGCGGCCCCGGAGCAGGGCCGGACCCGCCGCAGAGCGCACGAGCACACGTGCTCCGGGGACTGGCGAGCGCTCCGCGGGGACCCGGAGGGGACGACCGCCGCTGCCCGCCTCGGCGCCCCTGCCTGCCCGGGGGCCCGGGGCCGCGGGGCGCGACAGGCTCGGCCGGGTGGGGACGGGTCCTCGCGGCTGCTCGCGGCCCGCCCGACCCCGACCCTGGGGCTACGCCCCGCGTGTGCGAGGGCCCTGCGTGTGCGAGGGCGCCACGTGTGCAAGGGCCCTGCGTGTGCGAGGGCGCCACCTGTGCAAGGGCCCTGCGTGTGCGAGGGCGCCACGTGTGCAAGGGCCCTGCGTGTGCAAGGGCGCCTGCGTGTGTGCAAGGGCCCCGTGCGTGTGCGAGGCTGCGGCAGGTGACGCGTGTTTTACTTTGTTTCAAATGTCGAGATCTTGGAACCACGGAAGTGGGTAAAAGCCTTCCCGTGCACGTGCCCGGTCTCCACCCGCAGGAGGCAGTCAGGCGTCCTCCCGGGAGGCCCGCGTCCCTCTCTCCCCGTCCCCGCGTCCCCCCAGCCCGCGTCCCTCTCTCCCCGTCCCCGCGTCCTCCCCCCCAGCCCGCGTCCCTCTCTCCCCGTCACGGCGTCCTCCCCCCCGCCCGCGTCCCTCTCCCCCGTCACCGCGTCCTCCCCCCCGCCCGCGTCCCTCTCCCCCGTCACCGCGTCCTCCCCCCCAGCCCGCATCCCTCTCCCCCGTCACCGCGTCCTCCCCCCCACCCGCGTCCCTCTCTCCCCGTCACCGCGTCCTCCCCCCCAGCCCGCATCCCTCTCCCCCGTCACCGCGTCCTCCCCCCCAGCCCGCGTCCCTCTCTCCCCGTCCCCGCGTCCCCCCAGCCCGCGTCCCTCTCTCCCCGTCAGGCGTCCTCCCCCCCACCCGCATCCCTCTCCCCCCGTCACCGCGTCCTCCCCCCCAGCCCGTGTCCCTCTCCCCCGTCACCGCGTCCTCCCCCCCAGCCCGCATCCCTCTCCCCCGTCACCGCGTCCTCCCCCCCAGCCCGCGTCCCTCTCTCCCCGTCCCCGCGTCCTCCCCCCCAGCCCGCGTCCCTCTCCCCCGTCACCGCGTCCTCCCCCCAGCCCGCGTCCCTCTCTCCCCGTCCCCGCGTCCTCCCCCCAGCCCGCATCCCTCTCCCCCGTCACCGCGTCCTCCCCCCAGCCCGCGTCCCTCTCTCCCCGTCCCCGCGTCCTCCCCCCCCAGCCCGCATCCCTCTCCCCCGTCACCGCGTCCTCCCCCCCAGCCCGCGTCCCTCTCTCCCCGTCCCCGCGTCCCCCCAGCCCGCATCCCTCTCCCCCGTCACCGCGTCCTCCCCCCCAGCCCGCGTCCCTCTCTCCCCATCCCCGCGTCCCCCCAGCCCACGTCCCTCTCTCCCCGTCCCCGCGTCCTCCCCCCCAGCCCGCATCCCTCTCCCCCGTCACCGCGTCCTCCCCCCCAGCCCGCGTCCCTCTCTCCCCGTCCCCGCGTCCTCCCCCCCAGCCCGCATCCCTCTCCCCCGTCACCGCGTCCTCCCCCCCAGCCCGCGTCCCTCTCTCCCCGTCACCGCGTCCTCCCCCCCAGCCCGCGTCCCTCTCCCCCGTCACCGCGTGCTCCCCCCCACCCGCGTCCCTCTCTCCCCGTCCCCGCGTCCCCCCACCCGCGTCCCTCTCTCCCCGTCACCGCGTCCTCCCCCCCAGCCCGCGTCCCTCTCTCCCCGTCAAGCGTCCTCCCCCCCAGCCCGCGTCCCTCTCTCCCCGTCAAGCGTCCTCCCCCCCAGCCCGCGTCCCTCTCTCCCCGTCCCCGCGTCCTCCCCCCCAGCCCGCGTCCCTCTCCCCCGTCACCGCGTCCTACCCCCCAGCCCGCGTCCCTCTCTCCCCGTCCCCGCGTCCCCCCACCCGCGTCCCTCTCTCCCCGTCACCGCGTCCTCCCCCCCAGCCCGCGTCCCTCTCTCCCCATCACCGCGTCCTACCCCCCCTCCCCATCACCTCAGCCCGCAGGGGCCTAGTCTCTGCGCCTCCACCCTGTACACGCAGGCGATGTGTGCCTGAGTGTGCCTGGGTGTGCGGGGGGGAGCACAGGCATACCGGGTGTGTGCTCACTGGGAATGGAGGCAATGCGTGTGGCGTGTGCTCAAGTGTGTGCACGCGTGGGCCTGCGTGCGCTGTGGGGTGTGTGTGTGTGTGCTCATAGACGTTGGGGTGCGGTGCTGCAGGTACGCAGGTGTGGCGGGCGTGTTCCGTGCGTGCCCCTGTACGTGCGCAGGGTGTGTGTGCAACCAGAGGCACATGCTCCTGGCACCGGCAGGAGAATTTCTACCCCAGACAAAGCCCTGGTAGTTCGTTTGCACCTGCACTTCTGCGGTCAGGGTGGGAGCGAACGGCTTCCACTTGTCCCATCACAGGGAGAAGTTGCCCCCGCCCCCCTCCCCTGCAGGCACGCACCCGGGAGAGGCACAGAAACACACGGATCGACTGGTTTTTCTGCGTTTTCTGTTATGCTGGCTACATCAGTGACTATCAACTATAAATTAGCACATCTTTTCTTATCCCCCACTCTTTCTAATTTGCCCATGTCTGTTGCCTTGGAACCAAAGAGAAAGTAGCTGAGAAGAAAGGAAAAGTAGGATAGTAAGGGAGATAAATATAGAAAGGTAAAAAAAGAGAGATTTAAGACCTGAAACCAGGAGTGAGCAAAAGAGACCCTTCTTGGCCAGCAGCGCCCACACGTGCCAAGGAGCAGGCCGCCCTGGAAGCACCGGAAACCCCAAACAATTGCCCAAGTGTCTCAGAGGATGCATGAATTAATGGCTCCAGGCCTGTCGACACTCCCTCACTAGCACGTTCTCACCTGTGGCATGTCGGCCAGCCCACATTTGCAGGTTCAAAGCTGGCTTTGTATACCCGTTCCCTTGTGAAATGTGCTGAATTTTCCCCATATGCACACTTTTACATAATTGTTGCAGGTTCTTGCATTTAATGAGAATAACGTGATGCTCGCGGAAAGAAGCCCCAGGTGTTCTGGAACAGTGGTCTTTCAGATAAGGGCTTTTGGGGGTGGGGAGGACACAACCGTGGGATGTCACCTGTTAGACGTTGCACCCACATTCATAGCTTGCCCTCAATCCCAATTTTCCAGAAGATGAAACCAAATCAAATTATTAGTATTGCCAAACACCGAACTGGCATAAATGACAGTAGCAAGCAGTGCAAGAGCTTTTGTGAGTGTGCTGGTTTCCCCATAAAATGTTGTGCTAAATAAACTTCTGACCTCCATTTCCATCTGTCTAGGGATTTTAAACATGTTCAATAGATTCATTCACAGAATGTTCCAGCGAGAGGGGACTTTAGCGGTCATCTGGTGCAAACACCTCATTTTCAGATGAGAAACTGAGGTCCAAATGTATATAATAACTTGCCCAAGGGGCCTTGGGAAGTTTGAGAGAACCAGGTTGGGGACAGAAAGCCTGCTCTCTGCACCCAGTTTCCATGTGCACCCATCACGAACGTGAGTGCCCATGTGATGGAGAGCAAGCTGGATCAGGACTGTGATCAAGGGGGTCAGAGGGCCTTTCCCAAAAGCTTCACTTAAAGATGTGCTTTTAAGTTAATCTGTTTGCAAATACCCCCCCTTCAGCACCTTGTCGTGCCAGCTCCAGGAAAGAGTTTGGGCACAGTTTGTCCCACACAGACGTTCAGTAGAGTCCACCCAAGCAGACCTCACTCATAAAGCATTTCCTTTAAAATAAATCTCCCAAAGTGTAAGGTACCCTTTCCACTCTCAGTCAAGGGCATCTGTTATCTAATTGACCTGACGGAGGAAAGCAGAGAAAGTATCATGAAGGAGCATTCTCGAACTTGAAATTCAGCATTTTTTAAACTCCTGTGAAACGCGTGTGTGTGTGCATTTGTCTTGCTCAGAGAAAGAAATATGAGAGCAAAGTTTCCTTCTTTGAGGGAAGGAGAAAGAGGCCAATATATTACAAGCTCAGAGCATAAGAGAGTTTGGCAAATACAGACTGGTCTGTCTGTTTTATTACTTTTGAGATTATGTGGAAACTAGGTGGGTGGGAAAGTATAACTTCCTCCTGTGCTGGCTTAAAAAAAAAAAAAAAGATGTAGCATCCAATGTCAATCGACCTCAAGCAATGAGCTATCACAAAGACGATGTCTAAATTCTTTGACATGGACCCCAGGCCAAAAAAGAAAAAGCTGAAAGGCAAGAGTTTGCAAATATCTCAGTGACATATGATCATCATATCCACAGACATCTTCGTCTTTTCCTTCCTCAAAAGTTTCCAATAACATACCTAGCCACAGGCTCTCCATCCTGCCTCCAGAGTTCCTCCTATCCTCCTGGCTTATCTAACTCCTACCATATTTAAGTCTCAGCCTGAATCTGATTTCTTTCAAGATGCTTTTCCTGCCTCCTGATTTACCTTACTTTCCCCCTCTTGCAGGATCCCATAGTGCTTGGGTGTACCTCCCCACACTTGCAGAAAGCCTTTGCAGGGCTAGGCTGGATGTTATCTAAGCATAGGAAGCGTGGCTTCCTGTTCCCAACTGTTGCCCCAGCTCCCAGCCGAATACTTGGCCATAGAAAACTCTAGGCGGATATTTGTTGGAAAGATAGATGGGCACATGCCCTTTCTAGATTCAGACGCTGTGTGCAAAATACCTCTTTTCAAACTATAGAAGGAAAATACCTTCTTTTTCTCAAGACCTGTTTCCTTGACCACTTTCCTCCAGTGAAGCACGATTGAACCTTGGATAACGTGAGGCTTGGGGCATAGTCAAAATCCACATAGAATTTTACTCCCCAAAACCTTAACTACAATCTATTCTTGACCAGAAGCCTTACCGATCACATAAACAGTCAGTAAGCACATATTCTGTGTGTTATATGTATTATATACTGTGCATTTACAGTACTATATTTATCGAAAAAAATCTGCCCATAAATGAACCTGCGCAGTTCAAACCCATGTTATCCAAGGATCAACTGTTTCAGTTTAAAACTGTAGTTTTTAAATAGAAACATAAGAGTGTGGAAGACAAGCCAAACTAGCTGTCATTTACACTGGCCAAAAATGGGACATTCCCATGAAAAGTTGGTTCACAGAGGGTTAGGGACACTTTGAAATCCCAGTGTCAAAATAAAGTAGACCTCTAAATTCTAGCTCCATGTGACTTTGAGTCAAGAACTGTATCTGATTCATCTTTGGTTTCCTAATAGATTTTCAATAAAGTCTGTTGAATAATACCCATTTTTCACATAGAAGAAGAAAACACCTGTAGGTGACATCAATGTACAAATTAGATCAACTGATCAACTATAAATGAATTTGCCTTCGCTGTGTAAGTTGTTCCCTCTAATTTTATGCTAGTGCTAAACACCTAGCGTCTGGTAGTATGAAGTGATCTAAGTTACCCCAGAAACAATAATCTGTGCATATATCTTGAATCATCTAAATACCCACCTGCCATAACTTAGCATTGCCAACACCCACTTCTGCATTGGGCTTTATGAGGGCATTAGTGCCAAAAAGTATTCCCTTAATTTCAACGAGCTATTAAAGTAACAGATTTATCACATAAATAAAGGGCATGCAAACTCTTTCTGCAAAGGGTCAGGTGGAAAATATGTCAGGTCTTGCGGGCCTTTCCATTTCTGTTGCATTTGCTCAGCTTGATCAATGTAGTATGAAAGCAGCCATAAACAACACAGGAAAAAATGAGCATGGCTGGGTTCTAATAAAACTTTATTTACAAAAACAGTTTGCAGATTGCATTTGTCTCACCTCTGATCTAAAGATGCATGGAGCCCAGTGAAGGCCAGACAACTGGAGAGTGTCACAACGACACTTGTCAGTGGTTTGAGTAGAGAGAAGTGATGGGAGAATGGAAGGTGATAGGGTGGTCATACCAGATTAAAAATGGGGAAAAAACTGAACCTTAGCTGCCAATACCATATTCACAGTGAAAGCCATGATTTGGTATAGAGTCACTTACAGAACTGATTGAGATACAAACCTTTATAAATATAAACTTATAAAATGTTATAATGTACGTGTAGAATTTGTAAGAAGGCTTGTACATGGTTTTACAACTGTACATACTTAAGTGTTAAAACAAAGATAATTTATTTATAAGCTGGGAGATTCTGCGATAAAATTGTTTTTTTTTCTCTCTAAAAGAAGTTTGGCCATTTGCCAAGGTTGAGAATCACTGGTCTAGATGAAAACTGCTCTCTACCGACCCACAACAGCTTCACCATACGTGGAGTCTCAACCACACGTCTGGTGTCTTTTTGGCCTGTTTGGTTTGGTTTCATCGAGTTTGAACACCTCAGCCCGTTGACGTGGAAGGGAGAAAGCACTCACACTTCCAGGTCTTTCTCGAGAAAAAGTGTCATGAGGTTTGTAACCTGGTGCGTAAGTGGGTGTCCAAGTGCGCTCACGCACACAAGCGCCTCAAGCAAGCGAGCATTTGGGGGACTCTGGCGCGTGCCGGCGGCTGGCTCTCTCCAGGCCTCAGCCTCCCCACAGCGCCCCATGTTTCACCGTCGAGTGCGATTTTGCTGCTGTGGGGTTTTTGTAAATATTCTTAATCAGATTAGGAAAGTTTCCATTCCCAGCTTGCTGGGAGTTTTTATCGTGAAGGAGTGTTGAATTTAGTCCAGTTTTTTTTTCCTTCTTCATCCATCAAGATGGTCATATGGTTTCCCCTTTTTACTAGTAATCTGATGAATTACACTGATTGAGTCTCAAATGTTAAAGCGCTCTGATTCCTGGAATAAACCACACTTGAACATGATGTATTATCCTTTTTTATATATCGCTGGATTCAGTTTGCTAATATTTTGTTAGAAAACTGGGTTTCTTATAATTTTCCATTCCTGTAATGTCCTTTTCAGGTATTGATATTCAGAGTAGACTGGCATCATAAAAAGAGAAAGTTTCCCCTTTTTTCCTATGTTCTGGAAAAGTTTCTGAAACATCATTATTGTTTCATCCTTAAATGTTTGGAAGAATTGACCAAGGAAAGCATCTGGACCTAATTTTATCTCATATAAAAGATCCTACAAATCCTTACTTCATTTATTCATAATAGGAAAAAGTCTACATAGAAATCAGATCGTGAACCTCCTAGTACCTCCCGCACTGTACCTCCCAACGCCCACTACTCTCCCCCTCACTCTGGTCCCCAGGATGTGAAGGATCAGGGGACCCAACACCACCACAGCTTCATTGTGGTAAGTCCTCCAGCACACCACAGCTCCACAATAAGCAACCAGAGGCCAGTGGGATAGTTACCAAAATACCGTTTGACGTGCTTCACTCTCAGCTTTGTACTCTAGGCATCCAAACCTTGTAAAACCAAAAGTTCCAAGGGCCCTTGAATCAGTCAAAATTAATCATATTTTGCTAGGATAACAAATAACCCCAGAATCTCGGGGACTTACTCCATCAGAGATTTTTCACTTGATCATGGGAGATGACCACTTCAGCTCACTCTAGCTGTGCTCTTGAGCTCTCGGGGACTCAGCTAATGGAGCGGGTCCCAGCTGGAGCATGGCTATCATTGGAGCCGAAGGAAAGAGAATGCAGAGAACCATGTCTGGCTGCCAAAGCCACCCTCCAAAAATAGCAGGTGTCACTCCCACTTTCGGTCATTCTACTAACCAAAACAGGTCACATCCAAACAGCCCAGCAGGGTGGGGATTTATCTATGAATGAACAACGGGGCTTGGACCAGATTTAGAGCACTCACTCTCCATGTCTCTCCTGCCCCCACACTGTCCCCCTGCCACTTAGTCTGAATAAGTTGTCTTACCTCTTGAACCAATTGTTTCATCTTCTAAAGAAATAAATATGTTTCGCATGGGCATTGGTGACAATGTGTGTTTAAGATGCACTCTAGTAGGCACGGAGTAAGCACTCAGTACTGTTGGTTATTAATATGATTTCTCATTGTGTGCAATAATTCTTTACGGGGGGGGGGGGAGGCAGAAAGGAAATGGAGAAAAAAGAGAATGGCAAAACACTATCCTGAAGGTTTTAGAGTTTTAGGTGAAACGATACTTGCCACAATCTCCGGTCCAACACATGCGTACACACATCTGTACACACATACATGTACAGGACTAGGGTCCTACAGAGGGATTCTTCTGGCAGTATTGCCCTTCTGAGTCCACCTGGTTCCAATGGGAATAACTGAATGGCCCAGAATTGCCTTAGATCCCCGCTTGTCTCAGGCTGCTTATCAAAGAGCCAGATTTCAGTCGTGCTAGAGCAATCTGACTCCAGTGGGAAAGCACAGCTTTGACATACTTCAGGCATATTTTGTTGATTCTGTAGAGAAAACACCCAAAATGCACTTTACGGAGTGCTTGCATCTAAGTCCCAGTCTTACTTGGTACAATCAGTAGAAGGGACATCTCACTCCCCCATCCCTGCTGCTAAAAGTGAATGTACGTTCACTTGTCTTTTGATAAAACAATATCTCAGTCTCCTGCTGGGGGCCCACCAGCCCCTGCCAAGCTCCAGCCTCAGGCTCTGGCTGAGTTGACCTGTCAGTGAGTCCCGCTCTAGGGTTTGGCCACAGAGCGCATGACCACCTGAGGTGGTAAGGCTGGGGCACCTGTTTGCTGGGACTTGTAGGAAACAAGAACATTCTCTCCCTTCAGAGGGGGCTTCCAGGAGCAAATTCCTTCCTCTCTCGAAGGGTAGGCTGTGAGGGTGTGAACCCTGGAGATGCCACTGTCATTTACATCAGAGACTCCCAACTTCAGCTCTATTGACATTTGGACCAGATGATTCTTTGTGGGTGGAGGGGGGGACCGTCCTGTGCAAAGAAGGATGTTGAGCAGCATCCCTGACCTCTACTCATTAAATACACATTCTCAGTTATGACAACCAAAAATATCTCTGGACATTGCCAGATGTCTCCTGTGGGGCTAAACCAGTCCAAGTTGAGAACCATTGCTTTATGCTAAAGCCAGTTCCAGCATTTTCTGTTATTTGCAACAAACAAAGCTGTTACAGCACGTGTGAATGATACCCCGTGACCATGTCTTAAAAATATTTTGAAGTGGGAGAGTATAAATTCAGTTCCAGCAGCGAACCTCATGTTTGCTTGTTTCTGAGCCATTTCCTTTAAATAAACCTAAAGCTTGCTTTCATGTATAAGGTTCTAGTCTGGAAGACCACCGTTAAAATACTGACCTGGTTTCAGTATCATATATGGTTGTAAGAAGAGACACCAACTTTGAAAACGTAGCCTAAGCACATATTTGTAATCGGGCCCATGAATTTCTAGGAAACAGTGCGTCCGCACAGAAGGAAGAGTAAGATTAAGAGATGAGCAAAGTCATTATATTCTAATTCTTAGCAAAAGAATTAGGTCAGTTGCAGAAAAAGGACAAGAAAAAAACTATCAGTCCCAGGAGCCAGAGGGAGGGCTGTGTACCCATCCTGGACAGTCACTGATGGGATGCAGATGCCTCCCAGAGAGAGAGGAGCCCTTGGACCTAAGCCGCTCTCCTCTGCCAAGGGCGGGACTCAAAGAGGGGCTCAGCTGAGGGCTGGCGGCCACCAACACGAATGGGGCTGAAAGTGTCTGCCGGCACCATGGGAACGTGAGCGGCGTGGGCCCACCGGCCTGCGTGGCCCATCCAAGCAGGACAGCATCCGCTCCAAGGCTCCGCTGAATGTTTAACATGAAACATAAATCTTGCATCACTAGGTTATTGGCTTCAGGAGGGCCTGGATCTTATCTCTCTACTTATCATCATATCCCTAGCACCCAGAACACAGCTTTGCTCGACGAAAAACTACGGGCCACTTAGCACCGAGACAAAAAAGTGTTGCCTCACAAATGCTGAGACCTCGATTACCGCGAGCGCCAGCACCATTCCAGGGCTCTCCGTGGGGGTAGCTGCATGGAAATTTTCTACCACTAAATTGTATGGCTTCATTATTTCTTTTAGGAGTTATAAAATTTTACAAATGTAGGTATAAAGTCCATCTGAAGCAGCATAACCACCCACCCGCAGAGGCATCTCAAGGCCGGTGCCAGGCCACTCTTGGGAGAGTGCGGGGAGGGGCAGTGGACAGCACCCCCCAATGATGGAATGGGACAGAAAGCACCTCCCGCATCACCCCCTCCTTGGGGGACGCGGGGCCTCTTGGCACCCAGCACATGCCTTCCAGTCGGGCCAGCTGGGTGAGAGAAACACACACTGAGATGGCTGGGGTTCCGCTGCGGAAAGGGGGTGGAGCATTTGGACAGCTCTTTGGAAAGCTGTAAAATAAAATGCAGCTCGGAACACACGGGGTTTGATCAAACAGAGCCTCTCCTAAGAGCCAGGCTCGGCGAAGGGACCTAAAGCGAGACGCTACAGGCCAGCCTTTGCCTCACATGCATCCGTGTGTTATTTCATTCTACTTGGGAAGAGAACCAAGTTGCCAGGATAGGGGTGTGTGTGTGTGTGTGTGTGTGTGTGTGTGTGTGTGTGTCCATGCTGGCACACGGTGCCTTCCACAGGATATTTATTTCTCAGTTAGAACAATACTTTCTCATTTTTATTATTTTCCTTAATTCAAGTATATGTTCTCCCCGATGGTCCTTTCCAGTTATAATTACAATTACAAACCAAGACCGGGGGTCACTAATTCCCTTTTTATTTGAAAGATTAATATTTTTTAAATGAGTCATTTGGTTTTTGTTTGTTTGTTTTACCTTCCAAAGAGGAGCCGTCATCAGGCTCTCCACTGGCCAACAGGAGACAAGTAGCGTGCTCCGCTTGAACATAGACTGTGCTGGTTGCCAGATTTTGTTTTTTAATTTTTAACTTAAATTTGTGTTTGAATAGTCCGTGCTTGGAAATGATACGTAAGTCAAAAGCCTAGAGGAAAGTTGAATTTCTGTCCTCTGTCCTTATCCCTGAGCTATCAAGTTTTCTCCTGGAGAGGCGCCTGGACAACTCACTGTTACCAAATTTTTGTTGTTGTTTTTTGCTCTTTTTTATACAAGTGGAAGTTTACACTGTTACCCTGTTCTGCACCTTGCATTTCACTTCCCAACAAACCTTGGAGATCACTCCGTATCAGTGCAATTTCCTCCTTTTTTTTCATACCTACAAAGTATTAGCATTTAAGTTTTTTCCAATCAGAGGCTGTTATCATTTATAACTTTGTAGACATGTCATTTTGCACATGTGCAAGTAGAGTTGCATAAAAAATGCTCAAAGTGTTTACTGTTTTTATAGATAAAAGCAAACCCGTCTCCATCCTAGAGATTATAAATGATATACGTTCCTTCCAACAATATATGAGGCTTCTTTTTTTACTTTTTTTCCTTGATAAAATCTGTTTTTTTTTTAACTCTCTGGCTTTCTGATAGGTCAAAAATGGTATTTCTGAGGGAAATGGATAGATGGGTATGACAAAATAAGACTGGCTGTGATAAATGCTGAAGCTCCGTGATGGGTACAGACAGGGGGAGTTGATTATACTGTTCTGTCTACTAAGCACACGTTTGAAGTTTTCCACAATAAAAAAGTTTTGGGAAAAGAGACATTGATTTGTATTTGCTTTTTCAAGACCTGCTTATTTATATCCTTTTCCCATTTTTCTATTAAGTTGTTGAAAGCTCTTTTAATTGATTCATAAGGAGTATTTTTAATATTAGAAAAACTAGCCCTTTGCTCATAAAATGGTTTCTAAAGATTTTTCCTATTTTCTTCTTTTCCTTTCAAACTTTCAGAATTTATATATATATAATATATACATATTTGTTTATAATATATATATAAATACATAAAGGACCATCGTTCTGGGGAGAACATACATATATATATATATATCTGCAACATATATATGCTACATATATATAATTACATTTAACAATCTTTGTTTTATGACTTTTAAGTGTTATATCACAATAGGAAGACTTTTCTCCTTCAAAGATTATTTTTAAAATTCATGATCTCTTATAGTATTTTCATTGTTCCATTTGTTTAACATTTAAAGCTCTAGTGGGTCTAGAATTTATAGGGAGCTAATATTTGAGACCAGGATCCAGTTTTATTCAGATATTTGTTCTGTTGTCCTAACAGCATTTATTATACGATCCATTTATTCCACGTGGATTTTATGTACCCTTTATCAAATACTGAAACCTGAAATCTCTGAAGGTTTTAGGGCCTGCCTATTTGGGCCTGCCTCTTGTAATTTTTTCTGGGATAGCTAAAACCCATGATTTCTTTCTCTTATCTAATTGCATTGGCTAGTACCACCAGAACGATGCTAATTAATAATTATAATTGTGGACATCCTTGTCTTTTTCCTAACTTTAGTGAGAATATTTGTATTCCTCCATAAAGCATGATGCTGGTTTGAGATTGAAATAGGTATCTTTTAGGGACACTTGAGTGGCTCAGTGGTTGGGAATCTGCCTTTGGCTCAAGGTGTGATCCCAGGTCCAGGGATCGAGTCCCATATCAGATTCCCTGTAGGGAGCCTGCTTCTCCATCTGCCTATGTCTCTGCCTTTCTCTCTGTGTCTCTCATGAATAAATAACAACAACAACAACAACAATAATAATAAAGAAATAGGTATCTTTTATTTTAAGGAAATATCCATCTATTGCTCATTTCAAACTAAAGTACCCAACTATTACCAATTTCAACTCCAAGGTCTCAGTGGCTTAAACAAATAAAGATGGTTTTGGTTTGTTTGTTTGTTTGTTTATAACTCACATCATAAATCATAGCCCACCATGGACCATGGGGCAGTGTGAGAGCTCTGCTCTCTGCAGTCACTTAGGGACCCATGTTCCTTCCATCTACTGGTGCTATCATTTCCCAGAGCCTCAGAGGCCTCCTTGAACTCTCTGCACCTGGATGGCAGAAAACGGGAGAGAACATGCAGGAAATTGTACGGGAGATGGTCTATGGGTCAGGCCTAGAGATGCCTGATAGCTCTTCTGTCCACATTTCATTGACAAGAACCCCTCCCTGTAAGAGAAGCTGAACAATGTTGCCTGTCTTTGTGCCCAACTTCACAGAGAAGGAAAGGAAACAATTTGGTGACTGCTCTGCTATGTACATTATCCCTATTATTTACCTCTCTACATTTTTACCCATATACACATTTATGCATATTTTTATGTGTATAAATACTTGGTTTTCTATATCGATCAGGGCTAGCTAGGTAGGTTATGCTGCAGTTAACAGACAACTTAAATATCTCAGCTTATTCCTTACTACAAATCATTATATTCCAGCACAGCTCAGAGGAGTGGTTCTGCTCATCCTAGTTATTCAGGGACCCCAGACAGATGGAGAGACCAAGCTTCTGTGATAACTGTGGTAGGTGAGCAAAAGGCTAGAAAATCAGGCACTATATTTTGTTGACCTAAAGCAAATTATATGCTATGACTAAATGCTGAAAAAC
The DNA here is from genome assembly GCF_018345385.1 of Vulpes lagopus. NCBI lineage: Eukaryota > Metazoa > Chordata > Mammalia > Carnivora > Canidae > Vulpes > Vulpes lagopus. The sequence goes on from NC_054833.1 coordinate 23,512,782, forward strand.
AAGGAAATGCAGTTCTATGTACTCAGATGTAGGAAGTAAACCAGATACAGGTCACCTGTGTAGATGTCTGCCCCACACAGGGTGTATGCAACTGTAGACAAGTGTTCCAAAGCCTATTGCACATATAATCTGCAAGTGGTCTTGTGTATTAACATAGTTGGAAAACACTGAAATACACCTCACTCCAAAGATAGGATAAAATATTTAAGAACTTGCTAAAATCTTGGTCTACTTGGGTCTGTATCAATACCATTAGCCACTAAGCTCAACAGAGCCTGTCTAACAAGAATGTATCTGCATTTGTTTTTTGTAAAATGGATAAATCAACCTTAATGGATTGTACTAACCCATTCTACAGTCTCCATGCCAATGACTAACATTTTCTGGGGCTAAAGACTTTAGTTCAGTTGGATTCTGTCAAATACCATAGAAAGATCAAAACTAAACTCTGTTAGCAATGATTTGTGTAATTCAAATACAAAACAAAAAAAATCTCTTAAGTCATTAAATTTTCAATAGTTCTTCTCCTCCAAGTTATAGAAACAAATTACCCCTCTTTTCTTTATGTACTGTCAGACACAAAGGATTATAAGAAAGCAAAATATTCCAGGGAAAGAAGTCAGCTGAGAAATGTGAATTAAATTCCTACTATGTGCAAAAGCTCTTGGAATGTGAGTGATTTGTTTTTCCACTTGCAAGAATTATTCAAGTTCCTAACCAGAGCTGTACTGGTCATTGGATACATCAGAATTGCTATGAAATCTGACTTAAATCAGGTCGCTATGAAATCTGACTTAAAAATGCAATTTGGAATAGATAATCTTCCAAGGTTTTTTAAAAGGAAGCATAGCATGTACATTATAGAATAATCATCACCTGTTATCCTCCCCCCTTTTTTTAGTTCTTTAGGAATTATATTTAGAAACAGTGACTCTACCCTAACCAAGTGTTTGAGCAAATGATCTGAGCTAAGCAGTTGGCCCTTCTGTTAAAGAGAAAGGGGACAGAGAGGACTTTGGGGACTTCCCCGGAGTACCCAGGACTCCTTTTGCTCCCCCTTTCTGGCCTCCGTCTGTGTTTGCAACCTGCTTTGTCCCCTTCTGTGCCCCTTCAGCTAACATTTACAGAGAACCACCGTGTCCCAGATTCTGCACCAAGTCATGGAGATGCAATGCAGAATAAAAGCTGGGCTCCACTTTTGAGAAAGTCACAATCTAATTTTAAAAATAGATATTTATTTTATTTTATTTAAATTCAATTAACTAACACATAATGCATTATTGGTTTCAGAGGTAAAGGTCAGTGCTTCATCAGTCTTATATAACACCCAGTGCTCATGACATCACGTGCCCTCCTTCATGCCCATCACCCAGTTACCCCCTCTATCCTTCTCCCTCCAGGGACCCTCATTTTGCTTCCTATGATTAAGAGTGTCTTATGGTTTGTGTCCCTCTCTGATTTCATCTTGCTTTATTTTTCCCTCCCTTCCCCTATGATCCTCTGTTTTGTTTCTTAGATTCCACATATGAGTGAGATCATATGATAATTGTATTTCTCTGATTGACTTATTTCACTTAGCATAATATCCTCTAGTTCCATCCATGTCATTGCAAATGGCAAGATTTCATTTTTGGTGGCTGAGTAGTATTCCATATATTTATATATAGACCACATATTCTTTATCCATTCATCTGTCAATGGACATTGGAGTTCTTTCCATAGTTTGGCTGTCAAGGACATTGCTGCTATAAACATTGGGATGTAGGTTCCCCTTAGGATAGGATCACTACATTTGTATCATTGGGGTAAATACCCAGTAGTGCAATCGCTAGGTCATAGGGTAGCTGTATTTTCAACTTTTTGAAGAACCTCCACACTGTTTTCCAGAGCAGCTGCTCCAGCTTGCGTTCCCACCAACAGTGCAAGAAGGTTCCCCTTTCCACATCCTTGTCAGCATCTGTCATTTCCTGACTTGTGCATTTTAGCCATTCTGACAGGTGTGAGGTGGTATCTTATTGTGGTTTTTGATCTGTGTTTCCCTGATGCCGAGTGATATTGAGCATTTTTTCATGTGTCTGTTGGCCATGTGTAGGTCTTCTTTGGAGAAATGTCTATTCATGTCTTATGCCCATTTCTTGACTGGATTCTTTGTTCTTTGGGTGTTGAGTTTGATAAGTTCTTTATAGATCTTGGATACTAGCCTTTTATCTGATAGGTCATTTGCCAATATCTTCTCCCATCCTGTCGGTTGTCTTTCAGTTTTGTCAACTGTTTCCTTTGCTGTGCAGAAGCTTTTTATCTTGATGAAGTCCCAATAGTTCATTTTTGCCTTATTACCCTTGCCTTTGGAGATGTGTTTAGTAAGAAGTTGCTGGAGCCCAGGTCACAGAGGTTGCTGCCTGTGTTCTCTCTAGGATTTTGATGGATTCCTGTCTCACATTTAGGTCTTTCATCTATTATGGTCAACTAATCTTCAACAAAGCAAGAAAGGATATCCAAATGGAAAAAAGACAGTTTGGATACTTATTTATTTTAAAATTTTTTTCAGAGGCATTTTCCTATTTTTATACTGGCATATACATTCCTATCACAAGTTAGCTTCTACAAAAATGATTTTATATTGATGCATCTTTTTTTAAAATTTTAATTCCTATGTAGTTAACGTACAGTGTTATATTAGTTTCAGGTGTACAATATAGTGGTTCAACAATTCCATATATTACTCAGTGCTCATCAAGATAAGAGTATTCCCGGGGTGCCTGGCTGGCCCGGTCGGTAGAGCATCTTACTCTTAATCTCAGAGTTGTGCATTCAAGCTTCACATTGGCATAGACCTTACTTAAAAAAAAAAGTGTACTCAATTTCCTTCACCTATTTCACCCATCCCTCACCCACCTCCCCTCTGTTAGCATCTGTTTGTTCTCTATAGCTAAGAATCTGTTCCTTGGTTTGTCACTCTTTTTTTTTCTTCATTTGTTCATTTGTTTCTTACATTCCATGAGTCAAATTATATGGTATTTATCTTTCTTCGGCTGGCTTACTTTGCTTAGCATTATACTCTATGAAGATAGATAGATGATAGATAGATAGATAGATAGATAGATAGATAGATAGATAATAGATAGATACACCCATGTTGTTGCAAATGTTAAGATTTTGTTCTTTTTTATGGATGAATAATATTCTATCGTCTTTCTGTGATTGACTTATTTTACTTAGCATAATAGCCTCTAGTTCCATCCATGTCATTGCAAATGGCAAGATTTCATTTGGCAACATATCTAGAAAAATGTTGTTACAACCCATGTGAGAGACATTCCTGCCTGGGAAGTCAGGAATTTCAGTGAAGAAGACTTTTCTGGTTTTAGGTCTCACATTTAGGTCCTTAATCCTTTTTGAGTGTATTTTTGTGCATCGTGTAAGAGCGTAGCCCAGTTTCATTCTTTTGCATGTTGCTGTCCAGTAAGAAAATGGATATTTAAACGAGGACAGCACACAGGAACCGCTCCACAGGTACTGCCTCATTTACTTTACTTTTCCAGATTTTAATCAGAAATAGTTCTAGCCTCCACCTACAGCCTGGCAGGAATTCCAGGATCCCAAACATGCACTTTCTTGTCCTCTTCCAGATCCTCTGGGCATCCTGGAAGGCTCCACCACAGTCTTCTTCCCAGTAAGGGAAGGCCCCACTGCCCAGCTGCTGCCTCCACTCGTCGCCGGTTCTCCTTGTCCTTCTGCACTGCCTCGGAGCTGGCTCCTGCTGACCCATGCTGCAGCCAACGGGTCTTCCGAGGGTAGAAGCTCTGCAGGATCTATGCCCCCTGGGTGCTAAGTCCACACGGTCCCCTCACCCAGTCTCCCAGGGCTCTGGCTCCCAGAATTCAGTCCCTCCGCACATCCTTCCTGCCTCCTTTTCCCAAGTCTCACCTCCAAGAGGCACAAACAGCTTCAGGCACTTCCTAGAGTCCACGGAGACTTGAGGCTTCCCCCACTAGGGTGGCTGCTTTCCTTTTTAGTCCTGGAAATACACTCATTTTATGTCTTCTCTTTTTCAGTCACCGTTGCTGTGACAGACCTAGATCTTTGGTCTACCTGGCAAGCAGGAGGACCTATTCCCAGATATCCTGGCAGCTCATTTTGTGGTCTTGAATCAGGGCCACAGCTTACAGTTGTGAAAGCAGTGCATTGCACAACCTCAAGAGTGGGATTGCTGGGTCAGAGGACAGATGCACACTTAATTTCACAAAGGAACTGACAGTTTTCCAGAATGACTGTACCGGTTTGCACTCCCGTTAGCAACGCCCTGTCTCCCCACATCCTCGTCAAGCCTTGAGTCATCCGTCCTTCTAATTGTTGCCATTCTGATAGGTCTGAAGTGGTTTCCATTACTACTATTTCTAGAGCTGGACTGTTGGTGACACTGGGCTCTTGTCATTTACAGTCTGCCTTGGTCGTGAACCTATGACTTGGTGAGGAATTTGGAAATATGCTTAATGTATATGGGATATACTAGAGACGACACATAACAGAGCGTCAATCCCTAACCCCCTAAATATTAGTTTTTCCGAAGCACCCTAAGTGCATCATTTCCTCAGGTCCCTGCAGCCACACTGTGCCCAGTGCTCTCCCACGTGTGCCCCTGCCGTGGGTTCCTGGGGGCATCCCCGAGGGAGCCACTGTGGAGGGTGGGACCACGCATGCCAGGAACGCAGGCTTGCACTGAAGTTCCAGAAATGGATGGAGGCCGTGGTTGTGCGATAAAGTGAATGTACGTAATGCCACTGAACTGCACAGGTAAAAATGCTTAATGTATCTTATGCATATTTTACTACAATTTCTAAAAGTCCCCCTGGTCGCCTTGTGGAGCAGACACTGGGAAGGCAGGAGTGAAGCACGACAATCAGATAGAAGGTGACTGTAGTTGCCGAGAAAAACCAGTGGTTTAGATCAGAGTGGCAGTGGCGCAGATGTGTGTACTCGGGACGTGCCGGAGTTCCCACTTGTTCCCGAAAATCAGAAGTTCTGTGCAAAAACACTAAGAGTCTATTTCCCACTGTTTGTAAATGGAAAAAAGTTATACTACGTTGCATGGCAACCCAAAACCTCAACCAATCTCCTAAAACGTAGCTGCAACCCAGTGAAATGGTTGTAACTAAGTAACATGTGACATTAGGATGTCAAATGCTCAAAACATCATTTTCTGATCTATCTCCAAATAATGTGATTTGGTTTGTAGGCAACAACATGTACAGCTTGCATGCTGCAACATAAACATTGTATTTAACATGAGCCATGGCAAATAAAATAGCAATGAACACATTTGCTTTAAAAAATGCAGGCAAAAATTTGCAATAGAAAATAAGGCTATTTCTTTTTTTTTAATACTTTTTTTCTTTTTTCTTTTCTTTTTTTTTTTTATTTTTTAGGGAGAGAGAGCAAGCATGCACAAGTGGGGGAGGAGGGGGTGGGGAGGGCAGAGGGAGAGGGAGAACCTTAAGCAGGCTCCATGCCCAGTTCAGAGACCAACATGGGGCTTGGTCTTACCAGACATCATGAGTTGAGCCAAAATCAAAAGCGGGACCCTAACAGACTGAGCCACCCAGAAGCCCCCTTTGTAAGGTTATTTCTTATAATGAACGTTACTTGCCACGTTCACAAGCTCCACGGACTAGGATGTAGATCCCCTTGGGGAGTCCAAAAGTTAACTATTACATTTTGGAAGATGCCAGGAAAAATGGAAAGCCCTCGAGTTCTTTGTGATGTTTCCTCAGCTGCCGAACCTGAGACCTCTCACCTCTGGATTTCTGACTGTATGAAATCATACATTTCCAAATTGTTTATGAAAGTATATACATGTATATATGTTTACATTATTGTTTTCCAACTGATGCTGACAACGGCTTCATGACACATTGTTTTATCCAGTTCATACTTCTCAACTAAATATATACTTGCTAACATCCAAGTAACTGGACTAAAATTTCAAGCGATGATGGGATGAGCACTGGGTGTTATGCTGTATGTTTGCAAATTGAACTCCAATTAAAAAAATGAAATAAAAATAATAAAAAATAAAAAAATAAAATGTCAAGTGAGTTACAGTAAAGATCAAAAGAGGGAAAACACTTGTCTGTAGATTATCTACCACATTATAACCATTACTTAGAGCACTTAAAATTCATTTTTAGGGGCGCCTGGGAGGTTCAGTTAGTTAAGCACCTGCCTTTAGCTTAAGCCATGATCTTGGGGTCCTGGATGAATCCTCGAATCTGACTCCCTGCTCAGTGGGGAGTCTGCTTGTCCTTTTTCTGCATCTGCTCACGCTCTCCCTCTCTCAAATTAATAAATAAAAATCTTTTTTAAAAAATTAATCTTTATTATTGAGGTATGTTTTTGAGAAGGAAGAAAAACTTGCTGTGTATATTGAAAAGGTTGAGGTAGGGACACCTGGTGGCTCAGTGGTTGAGCATCCGCCTTTGGCTCAGAGCATGACCTTGTGGTCCTGAGATCGAGTCCCACATCAGGCTCCTCAGAGGGAGCCTGCTTCTCCCTCTGCCTGTGTCTCTGCCTCTCTCTCTGTATCTCTCATGAATAAATAAATAAAATCTTAAAAAATAAAATAAAATAAAATAAAATAAAATAAAATAAAATAAAATAAAATAAAATAAAATATTGAGATAAAAATGCAACTGGTACTACATGGGCTAATCCATATTAGTTTAATATGAAAATACAATGTGCCAGCTTTTTCTAAATGTGTATCTAAACTAAACATCTGAAGAGTCCTTACTAATAAAACATGCTGTTTCTAAACAGAAAGGAGCCCAGGGGAATGGGACTAAAAAGAAGAAAAACGGCAAGGAAACTTCAGAGTCCAATCTGCTTGAAGAGGGGATTAAAAATATCTGCAAGAAGAAAAATAAGAATTAGGAGAAATACAATAGCACCTTTCTAAAATTTTCTTTGTTCTCTTTCCACATATTATTTGGCACAGAGATTGCTATCACCAGCTCTCAATAAACATAACAGACGCAGGATGGATGGATGAACAAACAGATGTCGAGCAAGGCTCTTCATTTAGGATCCTGTCTACGGAGGGCAGAAAAGATAGGAGGAGTAGGATTATTCAGGAGCATGATCGTTATCAAGATTTTACCTCCTCTTCCTCATTCAGCAGCAGCCACACACCCTCCCTATCCTTCAGTAGATCGAGTGGTTGTAAAGAGTGCTAAAGTGTACCTGTGGACTCAGCTTTCACTATAAGACTTTAATTTTGAAGTTCCATATTGTGTTTTTATGCTATACATTTTATGCATCAACCCAAAATGTGAATTAAAAATATTTACAAACCCAAAAGATTATTGTAAAAAAAAAATGGTGGAAACAAGAGGGGACCAATTAATGTGTGAACAACAGTAAAAAAAAAAAAAAAAAAAGGTTTAGTTAGTGCTACGTAAATTCACTCGTTCGATTAGGAAGTAGAGTGCGAACACTACTTCCTTGAACCTTCATCCTAGTCCTGACTCCGTTAGAAACATGTTTTGATACTCAGATGACTTAACCTGGCTCTTAAGAGTTCCATTTCCCTGACAAGAGGGTTGGACCGGGTGGCTGTTATGGTATCTCTCAGTTCAAAAACTGAGTTCAGAAACCATCATTTTAGTGAGTAGTAGTTTGAACTAATGTGTAAAGAGGTACAAATGCCAAGCACTCCGACTAGATTTTAACCACTGAATAAGAAACTCTGGGCTATTCTCCAGGAATTTTAAAACTTCCTTAGGGTCCAAGGAGACGGAATTGCTGAAAATACATCGTATTGCTCTATGGATACAAACCAAAAAAAAAAAAATGCTTTCAACCAAAATATTTTATTTATGTGCTCATACAGACACACTTTAGTTATCTACGCCCCACTTCCAATATTATAAAAGTCATTTTAAAGTCTAAGGCGACAGTTCATAGTTTCCCAGGTTTTGGTTGTGTTTTAGCTTGCAATTCTAACATCTTGCCTAGGAACAGAGTTCCCTGCTTGGAGCATTTGTACTGCTCTTCAAGTTACATACGCTGGAACACTTAAGTGTGGTTTTTATCATTTTGTTCAGATTTCGATATTTTAGCTGATATGAGCTTTTATGGAAATTTCTTTAAATGAATCCTTCTCTCTCCTCCTTTTAAAGCATTTGGCCCGTCTTAGCCGCCCCAATGCTGCCTGCGTTCCCCCGTGCAGCTCCTGCTGTTTGCAGATACTCTATTCCAAAACCAACAATAATGTCGAATGCAGCCGAGGGCCAGAGATGGTGGCAAAGATGTTTGCTCACGTTAACTTCCCAAACCGAGTCTGCGGTGCGCAGCACGTGTATTTGGCCACAGGAGGAGGGCGTTACAGGTACAAACATCAGGGCCACTGTGACGAGATCAGCGGAACGTCCTTAAAATCGTAGCCTTCTGTTCCAGTGAAGAATGGACTTGAAGTGCAATGGTCTAGAAACCCCAGACCCTCGGTCGACCAGCAATTTCAAACTTCTCCTCCACCAAATGTGCTGGCAACACGAGACACCAATGACTGCTGTAAGTTTTACCCTCTTTTGCTTAATTTGTCTCCACAAATATATATATTTTGTAAATGAAACGACAAGAGTTGCAACCGGAGGTGTTTTCAGCAGGAGTTAAAGGCACCACAGAAGGTCTAACACCCCCGTGACTTTTAGGAGCATGTTGGAAGTGACGTGTAGGCGAATGGGATCCCGATCCACAGCCACCAGTGTAAGAACACTTGCACATAGAGGCACATTTTTGTTAAAGCCATTGTCCAGGGGAAGGAAAGGGGCTGAATTTTAGAGTAATAGAGCTTTGCACCACCCATGCTTTTCCACCAAGGCTGTGCCGGAGCAGCGCGGCCCGAGCAGCCTTCCCCGGCAAGGCCAGCAGGTGGAGGTATTGACCACGCGGGAGCCAGGCCGCCGCAGCTGTCCCGGTCCCCAAGAGGCCTTCCCAGGACACACAGGGGAGTCCACCTTCCCTGGGGTGCCAGACGTTCGGGGACCCTCTCCCCGGGTCGGGGGCTGCCCTGAGCCCCTCTGGGAAGCCCAACGGCCCCTCCAGGTCTCTGGGCTCCCTGTGCACAGGAGGCCGTGGCCTCAGCTGACCTGTGGGTGTTCACTTTAGGGTTTCGTGGTCAGAAGGGCACCGCGTGGGCCTTGCCCAGGACATGGCCCGGACCCTCCCTGGATCTCCAGGTGGGTTTTCCCAGGATCCTGCAGAGCCTCCAGGTGCAGTTTCTGGCTGGAGTCCGAGACCTGAGGCAGCGCAGGCCACCCTAGAAGGACACTCGGACCTGCTGCAGGTGTTCGGGACCTTGGGACAGACCCCTCCATGGTGTTTGTGTTGTGTCCTCAGTTAATAGAACCCGTCCACGGGGAGCCTGTCATTTGCCTTGCCCACGCAACGATCCCTGACGTCAGGACTCGGAATCACACTCCTGACATGACACAGCTGGCCGTGGCCAAAGACATACCTGCGCCTGTGACTACTCGGCAGCAGGTGAATAAAGGTTCTCGTTGTTACCGAGCAAGGGTTTCAGGTTTGCAATGCGTGTGGCTTTCAGGGGGCTCTGCCAAAATGCAGGGAGGCCCCCGTCCCCCCTAGGGCGGAGGTCGGGGCTCTTCTCCAAGGGGCCACAGAGTGACTATTCCAGCCTCTGAGCCAAGGGGCAAAATCCAGGCTATTATGTGGGCCCTTAGACGACCATTTAAGAATGTAAAAGAATGTTCCCAACTCAAGAACAGTACAGTACCCAGCAGCAGGCCTGACTTGCCCGCCGGCCTTCTTGCCAACCAGCTTCTGGGCAGTAAAGCCTATAAAGGAGTGGGGTGTGTGTGTCTTTGAGGCAAAGGCCAGAAAGCCCAGAAATCCCAGAAAGTCCCAGAAAGATGAAAGTCCCAGGAAGATGGACTCCAGCCCCACACATTACATTGAATTTTTTTCTATTTGAAACCGTTGCCTGCTTAGAGTTAGAGAGTAGAATTTGACACCCATCTTTAGTATTGCTAAAATATCCCTATTCTTACCAGGAAATGGAAAATCCTGAACCTGAGATCCAACAATTTGGTCCAAATGACAGCGGCAGCGCTGCCCGTCGGGTGTGGCAACCGGCAGAGCGAGGAGCACAAGCGCCGCACACCCACCGGGCAGAGAGCACAAGGCCGCGGCCCGCACCCCGCAGCGACCTGGGTCGCGGTGTCCCTAAGGCCTCGCCGTGATGAGCTTCATCGAAGTTATTTAAAAACATTAACTTTAAATTTTCTAATAAAAAAAAAATCATTAGCGCTGTTGGCTTTTAAAGACGAGCCTCTTCTTGCAGATGGACCTGGGCAGGGGGCTGTCCTGCAGCAAGACACTGGGGTCGGCCTTCAGCCTCCCCAGAGATCTGAGGGCTAATGAGCTAATCTGGAGAACTAACCTAGACTAAACCGTGAGTTTCAGATTCCAAGTTTCCCTTTCTTCCCTTTCACCAGGCCCATCAGCTATTTTGCAAAGCAGACTGGCTACAGGAGAGGACTAACAGGAAACAACAGACTCGCTCCCTAATTATTTTATCTCTGACTTTGCAGTAGAGTCCGAGATGGTCTCTAAAAGCCTGCACTTAGAAATGAAAACCAGAGCCTTGAGGAAGTGTGCCCGCGTGCTGGGCCAAGAGGAGCGGGGAGGGCCCCCAACACCGTTCAACCCCACCGTCTCGTTTCCAGCTGAGGAAGCGATGGCCCAGAGAGGCCGCGCACCTTACCCAAGGCCACACAGCAAGGCACCGGCTGGCCGTGCTAGGTGCAGTCCGCCCGCGGCCGACTGCTGAGGTCCAGGGCTGAGCTAACGGCAAGTGATTTTTCGATCCATTAATAGGTCTTTCCTTAAACTCAGAAGATAAGGGGGAAACGCAAGTTCAATCGAATGTGCCTTGTAGGGCTGTCCAGAGAGCCAGCGGGGACGGGAAATCACGGGTAGGACTCGGACCGCTCCCAGCTGGTCGGGGGCAAGCTGGACCCTGGGCCGCCTGGCCAGCCTGTGCACGCCCGGGGCAGGATGCGGCCTCCTGCGGGTGGCACGGCCATGCCACTGGGGAAGGCTGGACCCTGCATTTTGTGGGGTGAGAAGAAAGCATCAGAAGACACCAGGCAGGTCAAGGCTGGGCTCTCCAAACACAAACAACACACCAGCTCCTGAAATAAAACAAACAAAGACTCTCACACCTTTACGTATAAACACATCAAACTGCCTTATTATAATCCGTTCCCATCAGCCAGTGTTGTTTTTAGATTTAGGGCTTCTACTTTATGGGACACTCTGTGGCCCATTAAATAAGTTTTTATCACAAACCAGTATTTGCTCAGGGAGGGTTCCAGGCGTCTAAAGTGGATTACCCCCGGGCCCCCTAACAAGACGCTCTGAACGTCTGGATCCCACGTTGACTGGCACATTTTCCTTCTCCTACGTCATGCGCCTTCCAACCCGTTATTGATTAACATTCAGCCCGTCCACTCATCTTCCCATCTGTTCCAGAAAGAAACAGGAGGGTGATTTTTTTTTAAGTTTTTCTTTTCATTCTAGGTAGTTGACACACAACATTAAATCACTTTCAGGTGTACAATATAGAGTCAACACTTGTATACAACACCCAGTGCTCATCACAACGGCTGCCTTCCTTTTTTTTTTTTAAATATTTTTATTTAGTTATTCATGAGAGACAGAGAGAGACAGAGAGAGAGGCAGAGACACAACAACGGCTGCCTTCCTTAAACCTGGACATGAGTCTCACCCTCCCCGCCCCCCTGGTAACCACCAGCTTCTGCTCTAGAGTTAAGAGTCCGTTTCTTGGTTTGCCCTTTCTCTTTTTTTCTTCTTTGCTCATCTGTTTTGTTTCTTAAATTCCACATAGAAGTGAAATTATATGGTATTTGCCTTTCTCTAGCTGACTTATTTCATTTACTGTAATACTCTCTAGCTCCATCCATGGCGTTACAAATGGGAAGGTGTCGTTATTTTTGATGGCTGAGTAATACTCCATTATGTGTGTGTATACATATATATTCTTTTTTAATATTTTATTTATTTATTCATGAGAGACAGAGAGAGAGAGAGAGAGAGAGAGAGAGAGAGAGGCAGAGACACAGGCAGAGGGAGAAACAGGCTCCATGCAGGGAGCCTGACATGGGACTCGATCTCGGGTCTCCAGGATCAGGCCCTGGGCTGAAGGCAGCGCTAAACCGCTGAGTCACCCGGGCTGCCCCATATTCTTTATTCATTAGTCAAAGGACACTTGGGCTGCTTTCATATCTTGACTCTTGTAAATACTGCTGCTGCTATAACCATAGGAGTGCATGTATCCCTTTGAATTAATGTAGTTTTTAAAATATTTTTTCAGTAAATACTCAGTAGTGTGATTGCCGAATGGTAAAATAGTTCTATTTTTAGCTTTTTGAGGAAGCTCCACCAGTCTTGGCTGCACCAGTTTTGCATTCCCACCACAGTGCAAGACAGTTCATTTTTCTCCACATCCTCACCAACACTTGTTGTTTTCTGTGGGGTTGATTTTAGCCATTCCTACTGGTGTGAGGTGGTATCTTGTTGTGGTTTTGATGTGTATTTCCCTGATGATGAGCGATGTGGAGAATCTTTTCATGTGCCTGATGGCCATCTGGATATCTTCTTTGGAGAAATGTCTGTTCATGTCTTCTGCCTACTTTTAAATCTGATTATTTGTTGGTTTTTTAGTGTTGAATTAATTGCATAAGTTCTTTATATATTTTGGATACTAATCCTTTATAGGTCCTTATTCCATTTTGAGTGTATTATGTGTGTGGTGTGTGGTCCAGCTTCATTCCACTGCATGTTGTTGTCCAGTTTTCCCAACATCATTTGTTGAAGACATCATCTTTTTCCCATTGGATGTTCTTTCCTGCTTTGACAAAGATTAATTAACAGGGTGCCCGGATGGCTCAGGGGTTGAGCATCTGCCTTCAGCTCAGGGCGTGATCCCAGGGTGCTGGGATCGAGTCCCACATCAGGCTCCTGCATGGAGTCTGCTTCTTCCTCTGCCTGTGTCTCTGCCTCTCTCATGAATAAATAAATAAAATCTTAAAAGAAAGATTAATTGACAATATAGACTAAAAGATTAATTGACTATCCCCCCTTTCTGGGGATTCTAGTCTGTTCCATTGATCTGTGTGCCTATTTCTGTGCCAGCACCACACTGTTTTGATTACTACAGCTTTGTAATATAATTTGGAGTCTGGACTTGTGATGTCTCCAGCTTTGCTTTTCTCTTTCAAGATTGCTTTGGCTATTCAGGGTATTTGAGGTTCCATACAAATTTTAGGATTGTTTGTACTAGTTCTGTGGAAAATGCTGTTGGTATTTTGATAGGGCTTACATTAAATGTGTAGAATGCTCTGGGTAATACAGGCATTTTGACAATATTTGTTCTTCCAATCCATGAACATGAAATGTTTTTCCATCTCTATGTGTCATCTTCAATTACTTTCTGTGTTTTATAACCTTCTCAGAGTACAAGTCTTTCACATCTTTGGTTAGGTTTATTCCTAGGTATCTTATTTTTTGGGGTAATTGGGATAGTTTTCTTAATTTCTCTTTCTGCTGCTTCAATATCGGTGTAAAGAAATCCAGCAGATTTCTGTACATTGATTTTATATCCTGAGACTTTACTGAATTTGTCAATTCTAGCGTTTTAGTTTGTGGCTGTTGTTTTTTAGAGGGAGAGAGAAGGAGAGAGAGAGAGCAAGAGCAGGGGAGGGGCAGAAGGAGAGGGAGATAGAGCATCCCAAGCAGGCTCCATGCTCAGAAGCATGAAGTCCCACACGGAGCTCAATCTCACGACCCTGAGATCATGACCTGAGCCAAAACCAAGAGTCGGATGCGTAACAGACTGGGCCACCCGGGTGCCCCAATTCTAGCAGTTTTTTGATGACGTCTTTCAGGTTTTCCTTACAGAGTGTCATGTCATCTGCAAACAGTGACAGTTTTACTTCTTCCTTACCAATTTGGATGCCTTTTATTTCTTTTCATTGTCTGACTGCTGAGGCTAGGACTTCCGGTACCATGTTGAATAAAAGTGGTGAAGGTTGGCATCCCTACCCTGTTCCTGTCCTTAGATTGAGAGCTTTTCCCCATGAAGGATGATGTTGGCTATGGGCTTCTCAGGTAAGGCCTTTATTGCGTTGAGGTCATAGGTCATAGGTCGCTCTAAACCTATGTTGTTGAAAGTTTCTCTCTCTCTCTCTCTTTTTGGCTATGTTCTCTTTTTTGTGATGCCTTTATCTGGTTTTGGGATGAGGGTACTGCTGGCCTCACAGAATGAATTTGGAAGTTTTCCTTCCTTTTCCAGTTTTTGGAATAGTTTGAGAATATTCTCTTGTAACCCTATTTCTGCAATGTTGTTTTGTTATTTCTCCTCTCTCACTTGTGATCTTATTTATTTGAGTCCTTTCTTTTTTTTCCCCCTTAATATGTCTGGTTAGAGATTCAGCAATTTATTTTTATTTTTTTATTAAAGAACCAGCTCTTGGTTTCATTGGTCTGTTCTGTTGCTTTCTTCGTTTCTGTATCACTCATTTCTGCTCTAATCTTCATTATTTTCTCCCTTCTGCTGGCTTAAGGTTTTATTTGTTGTTCTTTTTCTAACCTCTTTAAGAGTAAGGTTAGGTTGTTAATTTGAGATTTTTCTGGCTTCCTGAGGTAGGCCTATATTGGTACCTGAGGTACGTCCTCTTAGAACCTCTTTTGCTGCATCCCAAAGGTTTTGGGCCATTGTGTTTTCATTTTTGTTTGTTTCCATGTACTTTTTCATTTCTTCTTTGATTTCCTGGTTGACCTATTCATTGTCTAGTAGCATATTATTTAACCCCCATGTATTTGTATTCTTGCCAACTTTTTTCTTCTGGTTAACCTCACATTTCATAGTGTTGTGTTCAGAAAAGATGCTTGGTATGACTTTGATCTTTTTTGTATTTGCCGAGGCTTGTTTTGTGGCCTAATATGTGATCTGTTCTGGAGAATGTTCCATGTGCCCTTGAAAAGAATGTGTATTCTGCTGCTTTAGGGTGGAATGCTCTGAATATATCTGTTAAATCCATCTGTTCCAGTGTGTTATTCAAAGCCATTTTTTGCCTTGTTGATCTTCTGTTTAGATGATCTGTTCCTTTGTGTAAGTGCAGCATTAAAGCACCCTACTATTAATGTATTATTATCAATGAGTTTCTTTATGTTTGTTATTAACTATTTAATGTCTTTGGATGCTCCCTTGTTGGGTGCATAAACACAATTGTTGTCTTCTTGTTGTATTGTCCCCTTTGTTATTATATTGTGTCCTTCTGTGTCTCTTGTTGCAGTCTTTGTTTTAAAGTCTATTTTCTCTGACATAGGTATGATGACTCTAGCTTTCTTTAGATATCCATTTGCATGATAAATGTTTCTACATTCCCTCATTTTCAATCTACAATTGTGTTTAGATCTAAACTGAGTCTCTTGTGGGCAGCATATAGACAGATCTTGGGGTTTGTTTTTTTTAATCCATCTGATACCCTATTTCTTTTTTAAAGATTTTATTTAAATTCAATTAATTAACATATAGTGTATTATTGGTTTCAAAGGTAGAGTTCAGTGATTCATCAATTGCATATAACACTCAGTGCTCATTACTTCAAGTGTCCTCCTTAATGCTCGTCACCCAATTAGCCTGTCCCCCAATCCACTTCCCCTCCAGCAACTCTCAGTTTGTTTCCTATGATTAAGAGTCTCTTATGGTTTGTCTCCCTCTCTGATTTCACTTTGTTTTATTTTCCCTCCCTTCCCCTATAATCCTGTTTTGTTTCTTAGATTCTACATATGAGTGAGATCATATGATAATTGTATTTCTCTGATTGGCTTATTTTGCTTAGCATAGTATCCTCTAGTTCCATCCATGTAGTTGCAAATGGCAAGATTTCATCTCTTTGATGACTGGGTAGTATTCCATTGGATATATATGCAACATCTTTATCCTTTATCTGTTGATGGACATCTGGGTTCTTTCCATAGTTTGGCTATTGTGGACCTTGCACATCTCCAAGGCAAGGGAAACATCTGACACCCTATCTATGTCTTTTGATTGGAACATTTAG
This sequence comes from Vulpes lagopus, assembly GCF_018345385.1. NCBI lineage: Eukaryota > Metazoa > Chordata > Mammalia > Carnivora > Canidae > Vulpes > Vulpes lagopus. Next base: position 23,528,951 of record NC_054833.1, read on the forward strand.
TCCATTTACATTCAAAGTAATTATCAAGGGATATGTATTTATTGCCTTTTTTTTTAACCTATCTCGTGGTTGTTTCTGAATATTTCTCTGATCCTTTCTTGTCTTTCTCTCTTTCATGACTTGCTGGTTTTCCTTAGTTATATATTTGGATTTCTTTCTCTTTATTCTTTGCATATTTATTAGTGGTTTTTGACATATCTTTAGGTTTGTATAGAACCTCTTGTGCATATAGCAGTCTATATTAAGTTGATAGTCATTTATGTTTGAACCCATTCTTTACTCCTCTTCTCCCCATGTTTTAGGCATATGGTGTCAGATTTTACATGTTTTCATTTTCTGAATCTCTGACTGATATTTTATTAAAATACTCATTTTCACTGCTTTTGTGTTTCCTACCTTCATACTGTCACTTTTGGTCTCTCTTCATTCAAAGAGTCTCCTTTGATATTTCTTGTAGGGCTGGCTTAGTGGTCACAAACTCCGTTAGCATTTGTTTGTCTGGGAAACTCTTTATCTCTCCTTCTATTCTGAATTATAGCCTTGCTGGATAGAGTATTCTTGGCTGCAGATTTTTCCCATTCAGCACTTTTAATATATCATGCCACTGTCTTCTGGCCTGCCAAGTTTCTGCTAAAAAAAAAAAAATCCCTTGATAGCTTCATGGGATTTCCCTTATATGTAACTGTCTTCTTTAGCATTGCTGCTTTTAATTTTTTTCTTTATCACTATATTTTGCCATTTTAATTATAAGACGTCTTGGTGTGGATCTGTTTTTGTTGAATCTCTTGGGAGTTCTCTGTGCCTCGTGGATCTGGATATGTGCTTACTCGTCCAGATTAGGGAAGTTTTCTGCCATTATTTCTTCAAATAAACTTTCTGTTCCCTTTTCTCTCTTCTTCTTCTTCTGGGACTCCTATAATATGAGTGTTATTATGTTGATGAAGTCACTGAGTTTCTTTTGCATAATTTTGCATAATCATTTTGCGTAATTTTCCCTCTTCTATTCTCCTTTATTTCTTTCCATTATTCTGTCTTCTAGGTCATTAATTCATTCCTCTGCTTCTACCAGCCTGCTGTCAATACATCAAACATGTTTTTCATTTCATGCATTCAGCCCTTCACCTCTGCAAGGTTTTTTAAAATTTATGTAGGGGTCTCACTAATGTCTTCTACTCTTTTCCAAGTCCAGTGAGTATCCTTATAATCATTGCTTTAAATATTTCTTCAAGCATGTTATTTATGTCTGTTTTGCTTAGATCTCTGGCCATGCCTTTATCTTATTCCTTCACTTAGGATACATTTCTCTGTCTTCTCACTTTGTCTAAGTCTCTGTGCCTGTTTCTATGTATTAGGAAAATTAGCTACTTCTCTTGTTCTTGAGGGCAATGGCTTATGAAGAAGAGATCCCATAGTGCCCTGCTTTGTAGTGTCCCTTGTTTCCCAGGGCCTGGTACTTTAGAGGATGTGTCCAAGGTGTGCTGTGTGCCCTCAGCTATTGTATCCTGGCTGCTTTATCTTTCAAGCCAGTCATCTGCAGAGATTCTCCTTGCCTTGCCTATTGTGGTCAGTATTTGGTCCCTGACCTGAATGTGGTGGCTTTTTACTAAATGTGCTCTGTTCTGCTTGTGAAATGAGATATGTTGCTACTGCTGTCAGAATTGTGCAAAACTCCTGAGTCAGGAGACGCAGTATGAATAGGGATTTGGGCTGGTCTTCTGGGGAACAGGGCTGTCTGTGCTGGGACTGAGGCAGGTGTGACTGGGAAGAGCGGTTCCACTGGAGCATGGGGGTGGGGTGGGGGCTGCTGTAAGCAAGTTAGGTAGGGAGAGCCCATGCTGTATTGGTTTCCCCAGGTGGCTCTGTGTTTATGCTGAGCGGGAGAGAGAGGAAAATGGCCCTGACAGTTCCTTTGTTCCCAGTGAGGTCTCTCTGTGTGCTGCCTCTCTGTGACACACTCCAACATGAGTCAATTAACTCCCCACTGTGTGCCCCAGGTGCTCTTCAGATCACTGTTCCCATGTTTCCATGCTGTATGACCAAGGGCTGTTTGCCCTGCCTTCTCTCCCAAGGTAACCCAACGCCTCTGGGGTGTCCCTGAGCAAAGCCCACTGACCTTTAGAACTCCAGATTTTAAGCCTCCCCTGGTTGCCAGGAGTCATGAAATTCAGCCTCTCTTGCTTTCCAAGGCAACTACTATGAGAATTCATTTTCCCCATATACTTCCCTGTATATTATTCTGTCTCTGGCCTTTTTACTCAACCATGGATCCCTCCCCACTGTGGCAACCACGATCTGTTTCTTCCCCAAACCAAGTCTCCATACTTCCTACCATCTTTGATGTGGCTCTTCTCTGCCATTAGTTGTGGATTTTGTCCTGCCAGGCCTTAAGTTGATTTCTGGGGTATTTAGGATGATTTGATAGTTATCTAGCTATATTTTTGGGATGAGGCAAACCTAGGGTCCTCCTACTCTGCCACTGTCTTCCCTTCTTAAGAGGATATTTCAAAATTTTACCTTTAAAATTTTTTTCCCCAATATGAATCCAGACAAATGCCAACATAATGCCAAATGCAATGTGCATGCTGGCTTGCACATGGCAAACATGGAAACATCCCCTGGGGCCAGGACTAGGGCCAGGTGTCCCTCTTCTCTTCTATAGGGAAGAGAAGCTACTGCAGGCATCATATGTGACCAGTCAGTAGTGCCCCTGAAAGGGAATTTCCATGATCCTGTATACCCATAAAATGTCTGTTCAAAGCATATGGCCTGGAGGGGGTGCCATCACGTACCCACAATGTGCAATATGCCCTAGACATTGGCTGTTGCCACCCATCCCAGAATGTTTTTTAGCTGTACCTGGCCTGAAAGAGCTTTTTCTTCTTTGATCACAAGATTTTATTTTATTTTATTTTTTTAATTTTTATTTATTTATTTATGATAGTCACAGAGAGAGAGAGAGAGGCAGAGACATAGGCAGAGGGAGAAGCAGGCTCCATGCACCGGGAGCCCGACGTGGGATTCGATCCTGGGTCTCCCGGAGCCCGACGTGGGATTCGATCCTGGGTCTCCAGGATTGCGCCCTGGGCCAAAGGCAGGCACTAAACCGTTGCGCCACCCAGGGATCCCTGATCACAAGATTTTAAAGAAGAGAGTTTGCATCCTCTATGGCCCTGGCCCTGGCTCTGTGATAAAGCCTATTTAGAGTAGAAGAGACATGCAGAATCAGAGAGAAGCTGGGGGAGGGGAGAAGAGACAGAGCTAAGAGCATATCTGTGACTCTGATCACCTCTGGCTTTGCCCCTAACCTACCCAACTAAGTAAAATGATGAATCTCCTATTTTGCTTAAGTGAATATAAGTTCAAATTCAGTCATTTGCAACCAAAGAATCTTAACTGAAATAGAAACCACTACAAGGGCCAGTCCACTCATCACTGGGATACAGTCACATGTTATCATGTAGTTTGAAAAATGGTACTATTCTTCTTGGACTAAATGAGAGAATGTACATTATCTCTTTACACTCTCTATCTTAAGAAGTCATCTCAGCTCCTGGCATTTGGAAGAAGAGTCAGGTTTTGTCACTTGATGGTTTTTCCTTGTGGATTCCTATGTTGATTCGCTTGGGCCACTATTTAAAACAAACAAACAAACCAAAAAAAAACAAAAAACCATAGACTGAGTAGTTTAAACACAGAAATTTATTTCACATAGATCTGGAGGCTGGAAAGTACCAGATCAAAGTTCTGGCAGGTGAGAGTGCTCTTCTTGGCTTATAAGTAGATGGCTGACCACCTACTTGCTTCACATGTGGAAAAAAGAGAAACTCCAAGTTCCCTGGTATCTCAGAATTACACTAATCCTATTGGATCAGGGTCCACCTTCATGACCTTTATTTAACTTTTATTACCCCCATTAAGGCCTCCTCTCCAAATACGGTGACATTGGGAGTTAAGCCTTCAACATATGAATTTTAGAGTAACGTAAACACTCAGTCCCCAACATTCCATACCTGAGGGTAGGACACTTCGGAAGCCCAAAGTCCAGAATGGTAGCAGCTGCTGGGGAAGGGAGCCACAGAGATCAGATCAACCATTCTTGACTAGTTTTGTCCAACAAACATTCATCAGTTCATTGCTATGTACCAGGACCTGTGCTAGCACTGGGAAATAAAAATGAATAAGATACAGAGGCCCCAGCACATGCAGAGTACTCCCTCTTCACAGCGGTGGAAACTGGGGGCTGTGTGGTCACCAGCTGGGAAGTCACACAGCTGTCATGTGGATCCCTGTCTGTCTAATACCAACCATAGGACTTAGTATTTGTCACATTGCCCTAGGTGTTTGCTGTGCCTTAATTTAGAAAGTGAATTTCAAGATATCCAACATGTTGAAAAAAAAAAGTAATGGGGGAAAAATGGGCAAGTGACATTCCCTGCCCTCAAGGGGATTTCTGATGAAGGAGTAATCTGTCAGGGAATAGATATATTCGATGTGATACAACAAATAATCAGACTTATGAGTGTTCAGAGCTGCTACAGAATCCAGGGGTGCTACAGAACCCAAGGGAGGGCCCTTTACACTTCAGGATGCACAAGTACAAGTAACCCTAACAGGTGAGACAAGCAAAGAGATGGAAATGGCATTTCAGCTAGAGGAATGACATGCTATTCATGGGCTTGCCACAGAAAAACGTGAGTTATGAAAAGGAAGTGGCCGGGAGGGGAGTCTTGGTGGGAAAGGTATGGAGCCTATATGAACTTACCCCTCTTATCACTCCAGAGGCTTTACATGGGGAAGAGATTGGTCAGGTTTATGTGTCTGTTATACCATTATGGAGCTTTGGGGGGGATAAACTTGCATAGGGCAAGAGCAGATGTGGGAAGACCAGCTTAGGAGACAGCTGCAATTGGTCCGACAAATGCTAAAGGTCCTCTTTTGAACTAAAACAGTAGTCCTAGGGATGCAGCACAGTTGTGAAAAAATATTTAAGATCCAAAATGGGTAAGACTTGGTGACTGATGGTATGAGGAAGATGATGGAGGAGACTAGGAGTATTGCAGTTTCCCTACCCCCAAGGGACTGAGTGGAGGGTGGTACTGCAAACTGGGAGCTGGTGTGAGGAGAGAGGAGATCCAAACAGTACAGAGCAGGTGTGTGACAGGAGGCTAACACGCAGGAAGCACGGTTTTCAACAGAATGCTAGCTTATATGACATGAACAGTAAGAGCAAAAGGTGCCCTAACGCCAACAGGGAAGAAGAAGGAAAGGGCACCTGGGAAGATTTTCATGCTCCAAAAGCTTTAAATGAAGCCTCGGGAAGTACATGGCGCTCTACAAAGGAGTAATAGGAAGCCCACAGCCTAAATGTGGCCTGCCCACATTTTACATTGCCCGCCCAGGGTTGGTTGGTTGTTTCAATGAATTGGTTACCAACATTTCCAAATCAACCCTTTATATGTAAAACCTGGATCCTGGTCTCTTAGTGATAGTATGTGGAGGGCACAGAACTGGACCTACCTTCTTCACGGGCAATGATCAGCTAGGCTGGCCAGTCAGCAGTGGACCCATCAGACCAGGTAGGCCCAGGGCCTTACTTGAGGTTTCCTAGATGTGTTGGGTTTAGCCATCTTGCCCCACAGCATCATAAAGACAGGAGAAAAACCAGCCTTGCTATAATCAACCCTGCTGAGATTGTTCCTGTAATTATCATTTAATGGAAATATAAATCTCTTTCTCAAAATTCAGGGTTAGAAGATTTTCTTAAATGAGTACTGGCTTCCCAAGGTGTTTTTGTTTTAAACTAATGATACCAAATATTTAGAAACCTTTATACTGGGAATACATACTATACTGTTGTTTAAATCACTATTATAACTAACTTTTCTCCAGGAAGCTCAAAGTGTTCTATTAAATCCTAAGCAAAGTTTACCCCAAGCTTACATTGCTTGTGATCTGGAGTCCACATTAAATATAATGGAAGGGGAAAAGTGATAGAACAGACACAACTTGATTGTAACACAGGAGTCCTCTGGGCACTCAAGAAATAGTCCCTCTGGTGTTCGTTTAATATCAAATAGCCATCAGCGAGTAAGTCTCTAATAAATTTGCAGCGGTGGTATCATAGGGCAGAAAGGACTGGTTCAGGGCTGAGAGATAGGGAAAATCCTGGGCTATTTGAAATTCTACCCCCTGTGTGGTCTGTTTACTCCAGGAAAGACATTAACCAAGGGTGGCCGGATTTAACGTAGTAAGAGTACCTATCCACAGTTGATGAGGACGACCATCCATATTTATGGATAGTTCACCTTGACTATTTAAGAGTTTGGCAGGATATTTTTCCCCCTTTTCCCTCTTTGGAGCATCATGATTGATCTGAATTGAGGGATTTTTCTTTGCCTTCAGTGAATATGTGTGTGTGTGTGCGCGCGCGCATGTGTGTGTGTGTGTGTGTGCATGTGTGTGTGTGTGTGTGTGTGTGTGTGTGTGTGTGTAAGCTAGGATGGTTTTTCTTCAAGTTTAGGAGATCAAAAGCATCTTTGTCAGTAGGTAGTTGGAGAGTGGGCCAACTAGCTGTTTGATCTGCTGGGCTACACTTGACCTACGATCCTGTCTCATTTTTGTTCTAGAGCCCTTTTCAAACTGTTCTACCAGAGGATGTAGTCCAGATAAAGGGGGCTAGTTCCTGTTTCAATTTCTGTTTTCAAAGCAAGTCTCCATTTTTAGGCTCAATTTCATAAACAAAAGGAGATGGTGTTCCATTAGCATCTTCTTTATCTCCAAAATTTGTTCAAAGGTATATTCTCATCTATTCTGAAAAATTTCCTATAATTCTATATTTTTGGTTTTGGACTTTTTTAGATTGAGGTATAATTGACAAGTACCTCTATATTAGTTTCAGGTATACAAAATAATGATTCAATATTTGTATAACTTGGGAAATGATCACCACATAAATCTAGCTAACATCTGTCACCATCTACATAGATACAAATTTTTTTTTCCTTCTGATGAGAACTTTTAAGATCTACTCTCTTAGCAATTTTCAAATATGCAATACAGTATTATTAACTACAGTCACCATGCTATACATTACATCCCCATAACTTAATAATTTTTTATAACCAGAAGGTTGTACTTTTGACCCCCCTTTGTACACTTTGCCCACCCCTCAACCCCCCATCCCTGGAACCTATGGTTCCAACCTCTATGAGCTTGGTGTGTGTTTGTTTGTTTTTTAGATTCAATTTACAAGTGAAATCATACAGTATTTACCTTTCTCTGCCTGACTTATTTCACTTAGCATAATGTCTCCAAGGTCCATCCATGTTATCACAAATGGCAAGATTCTATTATTTTTTATGGCTGAATAATACTGCTGTGTGTGTGTGTGTGTGTGTGTGTGTGTGTGTGTGTGTGTATGACATCTTCTTATTCATTCACCCACCAATGGACTTTTAAGATGTTTCCATGTTTTGGTTATTTTAAGTAATGCTGTAATGAACATAGGAGTACATATATCTTTTTGAGTTAGCATTTTTATTTTCTTCAAATAAGTACCCAGAAGTAGAATTTCTCAATTATTGGGTAGTTCTATTTTTCATTTTTTTCAGGAAACTCCACAGTGTTTTCCATAGTGGTTGCACCAATTTACATTTCCACCAACTGTGCACAAGAGTTCCCTTTTTCTTGCCAATACTTACTATTTCTTCTTTTTTGATAAGATGTAGGTGATATCTCATCATGGATTTGATTTGCATTTTCCTGATGATTAATGACGATGAGTAAGTTTTCAGATACTTGTTGGCCATCTGCATGTTTTCTTTGGAAAGATGTCTCTTTACATCTTGTGCCCATTTTTTCATTTAACTGTGTGGGTTTTTTGCTTTGTTTTTCTATTGAATTATATGAGTTCTTTACGTATTTTGGTTATTAACCTCTTACGAAATATATGATTTACAAATACTTTTCCCCATTCAGTAAGTTCCCTTTTCATCTTGTTAGTTTCCTTTGCTAGTGCAGAAACTCTTTGATGTAATACCACATGTTCATTTTAGCTCTTATTGCCTTTGTTTTTGGTGCCAGGTTTTTAAAAATCATTACCAAGACCAAGTCAAAGAACTTGCACTTGTTTTCTTCTAGGAGTTTTATGGTTTCAAGTCTTACATTAAAGTTTTTCTGACTCAATATATTTTGAGTTATTTTTCGTATTTGGTGTAAGTTAGCGGTCCAGTTACATTCTTTCACAAATGGCTGTCCAGTTTGCCCAATACCATTTACGGGGAATACTGTCCTTTCCCCATTGTATATTCTTACCTCCCTCATCATAAATTAATTGATCACATTTGCATGGGTTTACTTCTGGGCTTTCTATTGTTCTCTTGGCTTATGTGTCTGTTTTTTTTTTTTAAGATTTTATTTCTTTATTCATAGAGACACACACAGAGAGAGAGAGAGAGAGAGAGAGGCAGAGACACAGGCAGAGGGAGAAGCAGGCTCCATGCAGGGAGCCCGGCGTGGGACTCGATCCCGGGTCTCCAGGATCACACCCCAGGCTGTGTCGCCGGGGCTGCCCTATGTGTCTGTTTTTATGCCAATACCATACTGTTTTAATTACTATGGCATTGGAATATAGCTTAAAATCAGAAAGTGTGATACCTCCTGTTTTGTTCTTTCTCAAAATTGTTTTGGCCATGCAGGATCCTTTGTTGTTTCATACAAATTTTAGAATTTTTTTGTTCTATTTCTATAAAAAATGCCATTAGAATTTTTTTTTAGATAGGGATTACATTGAATCTGTATATTGATTTGAATACTATGGACATTTTCACAATATTAATTCTTCCAGTCCATGAGCATGGTATATCTTTCCATTTATTTCTGGCTTCTTCAATTTCTTTCATCAATGTCATACTTTTGAGTATGTTGATTTTTTCACCTTCTTGGTGAAATTTATTCCTAGGTATTTTATTCCTTTTGATGCAATTATGAATGTGATTTTTTTTAATTTCTCTTTCTGATGGTTCATTATTAGTATAGAGAAACACAATAGACTTTTGTATGTTGACTTTGTATCCTGCAACTTTACTAACTGTAACAGTGTTATGGGGGAGTCTTGATGATTTTCTATGTATAATATCATGCCATCTGCAAATAGTAACAATTTTTTTTTTCAATTTGGATGCCTTATTTCTTTTTCGTGCCTGATTGCTTTGGTTCGAATTTCTAGCACTATATCATTATGAGTGGTGAAACTGGGCACCCTTGTCTTTCACCAAGATAGCGGAAATGCTTTCACCATTGACTATGATATTAGCAGGGGATTGTCATTATACAGACAATGGTCTGGTCATTGTCCATTGGTGTATTTAGTCTCTTAGCACAGAAACTTCAACCCAGCAATTTCACTCCTGAAAATTTGTCTTACATCGATGAAATAAACTGTGTACAAGGTTATGCATGGTAACGTTGTTTTGATAGAAAAACAAAAAGATTGAAAACAAACAAAATGTCCATCATCAAGGCACAGGATAAATTAGTGAGTATGTAACCCTGTAACAGAATAGTAAATAAGTGTCCTTTTGTGTTCCCAAAGCTCATTGTACAGGCTTTGATCACAGAGCTCATATTCTTTCACACGTCAGACTACTCTAATGCATTCTAAGGACTCAAGGAAAATTTAACTTTATTATTTTTCATGTCCTCTCAATAAATATTTGTCAATTGAGAGTGAAATACAGGATCCTGTTCCTTTCCAACCAGAAGATAGGTAGTTATAAAAAGCAGTGCAGAATTTAAATTTCGCTAATAGAAAAACACAGCTCTATAAATTAAAGCATTGTTTAACAAGTTTATTCTACCTTGACTTTGGATGTCAAAACATATTTACAGAAGAAATGTGACTGTTTAATTCAAAGTAAATAAGATTTTCAGGAAATCTAAAAAAAAAGGATCAGCAAACATTTTCTCTAAAGAGCCAGATAGTAAATATTTTAGGTTTTGAGGGCTGTATTGCATCTGTCACCTATTTGTTTTCTTTCTTTATTTCCTCATTTCTTCTGTTCTTCTTTTCTTCCTTCCTTCCTTCCTTCCGAGAACAGGCATGAGGGCAGAGGAGTAGGGGCAGAGGGAGAGAGAGAAAATCTCAAGGAGAATCTGTGCAGAGCACAGAGCTGATGCAGGGCTTGATCCCCTCATCCCAAGACCATGACTTGAGCCAAATTCAAGAGTCAACCGACTGAGCCACCCAAGCACCCCTCTTTTTATTTTTAACAATGTTTTAAAAATGTAAAACCTTCCTTATTTCAATGGCTGCATATAAATAAAACATAAACTGGATTTGAAGTTCACAGACCCCTTTCGAAAAGCCAAAGTTCACTGTTTAAGAGAGCATTTTAGAAAAATATCTAAGTATGACTACCCAGATATCATTGGAAGGGTATAAAATGGGCTTCTTCAGGGAAATAAACAATGCAAAGAAAGATTAAAATGCCTTCTGGAACTTTAGAGTCAAAAATCACATGGGGGACTTAGATTGCCAGGGGCCCACGTTCCCAAGTGACACTAATGTTTCTTGTGCAGGGCTACACTTTGAGAACCATGGCTACAGAGATAGAATCACTAAAGGAGGCCTGTAAAATCCTTATTTTGTGCAATCTTTCCTTTGCTATGTCAGTAATCCCTTCCTGTGACTGCAAGTGCTTCTAGGCATTGATTGTCTTCTCATCTGCCAGCCTATCAGGCAACTCTTGGACGTCACACTGAAATTTCAGTCCGCCCACCACGGAGGACAAAAGGAAGACAGTGTTGTCAGACCAGTGGCGTGCCCTAAGGAGCGGCTCCGGAACAAGAATGGGGCAGGAATCTGGGCATGTGATGCCCTTTTGAACTGAGAAGCCCTGTGCCCCTCCCTGAGGTGAGCCCTGGTCTGCAGGCTGCTGAGGGACCACGGACCACAGTGGAACATGGTGACAGCCCGCACAACCTGTGGGGTCAGGTCAGCCTATCATTTGAGGCCCGAGGCTCCAAGGTACTTTAATACATGATCCTTTCTTCCCCCTACTTTTTTATGCATTTATTTTATTCTATTCACATTGTACAACTGTTACACAACCTACAAAAAGTGCATAAGCCTAACCATTTTCCAGTGTCAGTTCAGAGTTAAGTGGCAAAAAAGGGGAATGATTAGTAAGCTACCAGAGAGTTTGGGTGCCCTGTGCAAGTTACACTGTCTCACGATGTGTCTGGAGCTGTAAATGTCGCCGTGGGAGAATCTGTTGTCTTTGCGGCGACCACAGTTTCTGTCGATGGGACTTCCTTAGTTCGTTGTGTCTTTTCTTTGGAGGACAGGAGCAATGAGACTTTCAATAGGTCTGACACGGATTGTTTCTACTCAATAAATGTCAACATTCATTTGGCATTTGCAACAAAGATGTTTGAAATAAACTTTCTCCCAAATATGCACCACATGTAAGCACTCTCCCATCTGGTTTTTATGATTTTTATAGTGAAAATAGCCATATTTTGATTCCAAACACTGGAGGCTGAGCTTTCTAAGCAGATTGGTGGTCCTCTGTGCTTCCTGTCCCGAGGACTCGCATCATCTTCCCACCCCAGCACATCAGGCTGCTAGAGTCCCTCCTGCCCACCTCCCTCTGACATGGTGGCAGCTGCTGCTGGCTGGCCTCAAAATGTCTGAAAGTACCTTCCTTTCATCATCTTCCCCCTCCTTCCACAGCTGGATCAAACCCCTGCAACCAACCACCACAGATAGACTACCCAGGCTGGCAGGGGTGTCCTGTGGCCTGTGCTGCCCCAGGGGGAATGCCTGCACAAGGTGCAAGACCCCAGCAAGGACTGCACAACTCGCCCACCCACGGGCTCACCTGCATGTCCATCCATTGGCCTTGGCCTTGCACAGACACAGGCTCAAGCTGGGGTTCATCTAGGAGAGAACAGCCTTGCAGTGAGCCCTCTTGCAATGGTCTATGGAGGAGCTGCAGGCATTTATGGGTACCAGAAACCCTGGCCTGCCCAGGAAAGTGGGAGGACTACTGCTCTGCCTCTAGTCAGGCTGTTTGTGCTCAGAGTCCAGGGTAGGCCAAAGGCAGGGTGTTCCCATAGCCCCAGAACTAGCAGTAGGGGATGCAAACAAAGCACCCCATCTGCTCACTTGGTGCCCAGCACAGTATCCTGGTGCAGTTTGGTTATGTCCTTGTTTGCCCTTCACCTTCATTCACTCCTTTTGTCTCCTGATCAAGTTAGTTCTCAATCATTTTTTTGGTGGATTCAGATGTTGGTGTCGTTTGATTTATTACCCCTCATAAAGGGTGTTAACTTGTACCAATTTTTGTCACTGTCCTTACCACACAGTATGCATGTATTTCTCCTGAATCAAGGACCAGCTTATTCACTGAGTTAATATATGTCAAGCACTTAGAATAGTACCTGGCACATAACTTGTGCTATACCAGTGTCAGGTCTGAGCATTTGCTGTTATTCATGGCACCTAGCACAAAGCTGGGCTCTTACTAAGACCTCAATAAATATTTTTTAAGTGAGTGAATAAACAAACCATATGGGTTATAATTATGAGCAGCCCCCACCAAGGTTCTTGTAGTTACACCGATCGTGCTTGGAAACACTAACAACTTGGCAAAGTCCAGACCACACATCGGAAGAGCATGGGAAGAGGCCTCCTCACCCCTACTGCGCCATGGCCTGAAGCCTATGTCAGTCCTAAAGATACGACTGTATCTGCTCAATGAGAAAGTTATAGATAATGGAGGAGCTTTCTGCACAGACAGCGCTCTCACAAACATGATGAACATTCCTAAAACCTGCTGGACTTTGTACAGGAAGTGTGACAGAACCAACCCCATAAAGTGACAGCACGAGAAAGGCAAAGATCTTCTTTATGCCCAGGGAAGGTGGCATTCTGACAGGAAGCAGAGTGGCTATGGAGGGCAGACTAAGCCGCTTTCTGGAAAAAAGCTAAAATTACAAAGAAAACTGTACTTGAATATACTGTACTTGAGGCTTGAATATATTGAGCCCAACTGCAGATCTAAGAGAATGCTGGTTATTAAGAGATGCAAGCATTTGGAACTGGGAGGAGATAAGAAGAGAGAAGGCCAAGTGATCCACTTCTAAGCTCCTTATTTTGATATATTATGAAGACAATAAAGACAATAAAATCTTGAGGTTATGTTCACTTCTAAATGAATGAATGAACAAATGAATGAATGAATAAATAAAGGAGGAGCCATCGGTCACTTACAGGGGACAGAAAATGTGAGTAGGGGACTAATGGGGTATACACCACAGTGAATGCCAGTTATCGGCCATTTGTAAATTCTAACACGTGAATACATGAAAGTCTTCAGGGTTTCATGATAATTAACACCCAATCTGACTAAAAGTATGGGGCTTGCCAACAAAAGAAAAATTGTTAAAACACCGGGAGCAAAAGCCATTTTAAGTGATTTCATTTCTAATTGTTTAAAATAATATTTTCTTGTTAATTAAAAAAATGCATGTGTCTAAGACCACTGAGAGGAAGTACAACAGTGAGCATGGTAACGCTCACTGCCATGATTTTTATTCATCAAACTTGAAAAAAATTTTTGACTCATTTTCTCTACCCCCTCTTTTTAGGATTCTATTTCTATCACTTCTTAGTGTTGTATCAGAGATCCATTAGATAGTTCATTATTTTTTAATCTTTTTTTCTCTGTGTTATTCAGATTGGAAATTTTTTTTTGACTTATCGTCAAGACAGAGTTTCTATTCCATTCTTATTTATAGTTCCTTTTAAAATATATTTTATTTATTTGAGAGAGATACAGAGCATGACCATGAGCAGCAGGGAGGAGGCAGAGGGAGAGGGAGAAGCAGGCTCCCGGATGAGCAGGGAGGCCAATTCAGGGCTCAATCCCAGGACCCTGAGGTCATGACCCAAGCCAAAGGCAGATGCTTAACTGACTGAGCCACCCAGGGGCCCCTAATTTATAGTTTCTATTTCCCTTCTGAGATGGCCTATCTTTTCATTTTTTGTGACTGTATTTTCTTTTATAAAATTGGGTATAGTTAATACATTTTTTTTAAGATTTTTATCTATTCATGAGAGACACAGAGAGAGAGAGGCAGAGACACAGGCAGAGAGAGAAGCAGGCTCCATGCAGGAAGCCTGATGTGGGACTCAATCCAGGGTCTCCAGGATAATGCCTTGAGCCAAAGGCAGATGCTTAACTGCTGAGCCACCAAGGTGTCCCCAAATACATGTTTTTAAATGTTTGCCTGTTAATTCCAAAAATTTGGTCACCTTGAGTGTTAGTCTCCAGTAATTGTTTTCTGAAAATGAATTACATTTGACTATTTCTTCACATGAATAGTAGTTTGGGATTGTATCTTAATCATTATGATTGTTATGTTGTGGAAACTCAGGATTTTATTATACTCTTCCTGAAGTGTGATTGTTTATTTGTGTGTTTGTTTCTTTGTTTATTTTAGCAGGCAGTTATTACCAGGTTCAAACTGCAAACCCAGTCTTTTGAGTAAGTAGCTAGGGTGACCAAGCATCCCAATTTGCCTGGAACTGATAGGGATTCCTGGTAAGTGGGACTTTCAGATATAAAATAGGAAAGTCCTGGGCAAACTGGGACAAACTGATTGTCTCAGCTCAAATCTCAGTTCAGTTTCTTCAGTCTTAGCTGCTGGAGTTCTTTGGAGTCTGTGTTCATAATGCACATACATGATTTGGGGATTAGTGAGAGATTTGGGCAGAGTTTAAACCATGGAATCTTTGCAGGCAAGATCTTAACCACATCCAACTTTCTCCAAGAGCACAGCTATAACATATGAATGACATCCTCCTCTGGGGAAATTTATTTGATAGACTCATTTCAAGTTGTACAAATATTCACAGAGGAGCTCACAAAAATGGCATGGACCACTGCCCTGCATATTACAAGGCCCCACTATCTTGGTTAAATTCTTGAAAATTGATAAATCAAGAGCTATTCCATGCCCGATACTGTCAAGAAATAATTGACACTCTAAGCACCCACATTAAAATAAGCCCAATGTTATTTAGGTCTTTTCAGATTCTGGAGATAACATAGTCCTCATTTATAAATTTTACCTAAGCCCATTTATGCTATTATTCACAAATCAGCCCACCTTACATGATACTTTCTACAAAAAGTCTCTATGATTTGTCCAAATTACAATATAACAGGCATTCCCATTGGTGCTACTCCTGCCCAAAATTCTTTCCTGTAGGGGCTTTAGTAGCTCCTCTCATGCCTCTTGGCATCTATGGATCCATCCATAATGGTCATAAATCACCAGCAAGTTTCTGGTACAAGGAACTGATCAATGAGCTGCAAGAAAACTCAGAAAGGCAATTCAATGAAATCAAGAGGAAAAAAAATGATCAGATAAGTTCTTTACCAAAAGTATGGAAATTATAGAAAGAATCAAATGGAAATTCTGGAATTGAAGAATTCAATGAATGAGATAAAGAATGCAATCAAGAGCATCAGTAACAAAGGAGATCAGCTCGAAGAAAAGATAAATGACTTAGAGGATAGGAATATAGAAATAATTCAGCTTAGAAGAAGAAAGAAAAGTAAGGCTTTTTTTAAGTGAGGAAAACCTATCAGAGCTAACAGATTCTATCAGAAAGAGGAATATAAGAAAAATTGATGTACCAAAAACAGAAGAGAAAGAAGTGGGTATAGAGAATTCATTTAAAGAAATAAAAGCTGAGAATTTCCCAAAACTGGGGAAGAATTAGACATACAATTTCAATAAGTTAATAGAACAGTTTATTATCTCAATGCAAAGTAACTCCTTTGAGATATATTCTAGTGAAACTGCCAAAAATTAATGATAAAGAAACAATCTTACAGGCAGCCAGGGGAAAAAAAAAAAAGAAAGTAACCTACAAAGGAACCACCATTAAGCTATTAGTGGATTTCTCAGCAGAAATTCTCTAAGCCAGGAGAAATTGGAATAATATATTAAAAGTGTTAAAGATAAAAACTTCCAACCAAAAATACTTTATCTGGCAAAGTTGCTCCTCAGTTATGAAGGAGAAATAAAGGCTTTCCCAGATAAACAAAAGCTGAGGGAGTTCACCACCACTAGACTTGACTTTCAAGAAATGTTCAGAGGGGTTTCTATAAGCCAAAATGAAAAGACACTCATTGGCAACAGAAAACATACTAAAATACATGAAAACATTAAAATACAAACATTCTGGTAAAGATGGAATTTTGCAAAATGTAACTGTATAGTAGAATGATGTGCTAACCACATAACTATATTATGGCAGATAAAGGAAAAAAAGAGTATTATTAAAACCAACTAAAGCTATTATAATTTGTTAACAAATACACAGCATAAAAAGAGATCAATTGTTGCATAAAAAATATAGAAAGGAAGAAGTGAAAAGGTGGTCTTTTTGGTGAATGAGGATAAGTTGCTATTAGCATAAAATTAACTGCTTATTTCTGAGATATTTTATGTAATCTTCATGGTAACAGAAAGGAAAAATCTAGCATAGATTCACAAAACATTAAAAAAGGGGAAACAGGGATCCCTGGGTGGCGCAGCGGTTTGGCGCCTGCCTTTGGCCCAGGGCGCGATCCTAGAGACCCGGAATCAAGTCCCACGTCAGGCTCCCGGTTCATGGAGCCTGCTTCTCCCTCTGCCTCTCTCTCTCTGTGACTATCATAAATAAATTTTAAAAAAAAATTTTAAAAAGGGGGAAACAGAACATACCATCGTGGAAAACCACCAATTTTTTTTTTCAAAGGTAGGGAGAAACAGAAAGAAAGAAGCAATGGAGATAAAAAAACAGCCAGAAGACCAACAATAAGATGGCAATAGTAATAATAGTAATTATATTATATATCATTTATTTATATATGATAATACTAAATAATCACTCAAAGTATAAATGGATTGAATTCACCAATCAAAAGTCATAAAGTGGCTAGAGGGCTAAAAATAAGTCCAAATAGTATGCTGCGTATAAAAGACTCATTTTAGCTCTAAAGACACAAATAGGCTCAAAGTGAAGTGACAGAGATATTTCATGCAAGTAGAAACCAAAATAAAGTGGAAGTGGCCATACTTACATCAGACAAAATAAATTTTAATCCACAAACAGTAACAAGAGACAAAGAAAGTTATTATATAATGATAAAGGGATCCATATGTCAATCACAATATGACACTCATAAATATATACACACCCAACATTGAAGCACCTAAATATATTAAGGAAATAATAACAGATATGAAGTGAGAGAGAATAATACAATAAAAGTAGGAGACTTCAAAACCCCATGTATAACAATAAATAGATCATCCAGACAGAAAACCAAAGAAACACTGAAACTGTACCATAATCGGACCAAATACATATATATGTATATATAAATACATATATGTATATATATCACCCATTCTATTCATAAACAACAAAATAAATATCCTTCCCCAATGCACATGAAACATTCTCCAGGATAGATCATATGGTAGGACACAAAACACAAAACAAGTCTTAGCAAATTTAAGAATATTAATATCACACAGACTATCTTTTCTATCTACAGCAGTATGAAACTAGAAATTAACAATGAGAGGAAAGATGGAAAATATACAACACATTTTGAATGACCAAAGGATCAAAGAGGACAAAAAGGGAAAATAAAAAACTATCTAGAAACAAATAAAAATGGAAAAAGAACATATATCCTATGGGATCCTGCAAAAGTAGTTGTAACAGGGAAGTTTATAGTAATAAATATATCTATTAAGAAATTAGAGGGGAGGGCAGCCTGGGTGGCTTAGCGGTTTAGCGCCACCTTCAGCCCGGGGTGTGATCCTGGAGACCCGGGATCGAGTCCCACCTCGGGCTCCCAGTGCATGGAGACTGCTTCTCCCTCTGCCTGTGTCTCTGCCTCTCTCTCTCTCTCTCTGTGTGTGTGTGTGTGTCTCTCATGAATAAATGAATAAAATCTTAAAAAAAAAAAAAGGGAAAGAAAAAGAAATTAGAGGGGAAATGCCTGGGTAGCTCAATGGGTTAAGCATCTGCCTTTGGCTCAGGTCATGATCTCAGGGATCCTGGGATTGAGCCCCACAGTCAGCTCCCTGCAGAGCAAGGAGTTTCCTTCTTCCTCTCCCTCTGTCCTTCCCTCCTGCTCATGCACTCTCTCTTTCTCTCATTTTCAAATAAATAAAATCTTTAAAAAAAAAAAAAGAAAGAAAGAAAAGAAAAGAAATTAGAGGGGCACATGGTTGGCTTAATCAGCTAACGTCCAACTCTTGATTTTTGGCTTAGGTCATGATCTCAGGGTTATGAGATCAAATCCTGGGTCAGGCTCAGTGCTGGGTGTAAAACCTGCTTAAGATTCTCTCTCCCTCTCCTCCTGCCCCTCCCTCATGCTCACTAACTCTCTCGCTAAAAAACAGTTTAAGAAATTAGAAAGATCTCAAATGAACATTCTAACTTTGTCTCAAGAAAATAGAAAAAAAAAAAAAAGAACAAATTAGCCCAAAGTTAGCAGGAGGAAGAAAATAATAAAATCAGAGCAGAAATAAATTAACTGGAGACCAGAAAAATAATAGAAAGGATACACAAAACTAAGAGCTAATTTTTTTCGAAAAGATAAACACTAAGAAAAAACGGAAGATTCAAACAAATTAGAAATGAAAGAAAAGATATCACAACTGATTCTTCAAAAATATATGGGATTATAAGAGTCTTTTACGAAAATTATATGCCAACACATTTGATAGCCTGGAATATATGGATATATTCCTTGAGACATACAGCCTACCAACACTGAATCAGAATAAATAAAAAATCTGAACAAATCAATTATGAGTAAAGAGACTAAATCAGTAATCAAAAGCCTCCCAACACAGAAAACCCTGGGACCAGATGGTTTCACTGGTGATTTCCATGAAACATTTAATGAAAAATTAACACCAATCTTTTGTAAACCTTTCCAAAATATTGAAGAGTTGGGACAATTTCCAACCTTATTCTACAAGGCCAGCATTACCTGATACCAAAAGCAGATAAGGACACTACAAGAGAACTACAGACCAATACCCCTGAAGAATATAAATCCAAACATTCTCAACAAAATATTAGCAAACCAAATTCAAAAACACATTAAAAAGATAACATACCATGACCAAGCAGGATTTATCCCTGGGATACAAGTATGGTTCAACACATGCAAATCAATAAATGTGATGCATCACAATAATAAGATAAAAGAAAAAATTACACAAATATCACAATAAATGCAGAAAAAGCATTTGACAAAATAGAATATCCTTTCATGATAAAAATCCTCAACAGTTTGGCTATAGAAGGAACATACCTCACATAATAAAGGCCATTTATGACAAACCCACACCTAACATTATACTCAATAGTGAAAAATTGAAAGTGTTTCCTCTGAGATCAGGAATAAGATAGATTGCCCACTGTCACCATTCTTATTCAATATAGTGCTAGAAGTCCTAGGTAAAGAAATTAGGAAAGACAAAGAAATAAAAGAAGAAAATTATTGCTACTTGCAAATGATAATGATTTTGTATATCAAAAACCCAGCCAAAAAGCACTTGGAACTAGCCAACAATTTCAGTAAAGTTGCAGGATGTAAATCAACACACAGAAATTAGTTACATTTCTGTACACTAAAAATTTAGCATCTGAAAAAAAGAAAAAAATCTCATTCACAGTAGCATAAGAGAAAAAAAATTTAACCAAAGAAATGAGAGATCTATACAAGAACTACAAGACTGTGCTGAAAGAAATTTTAAAAGTCACAAACGGAATGGGATCCTGTATACATGGAATAGAAGAACTGATATTGTTAAAATGTCCAGATTTAGCCAGATTCAGTGCAATCCCTATCAGAATGTTAATAACATTCTCCCTAGAAATAGAAAATTATCTAAAATTTTTCGTGCAACTACAAAAGACCCTGAATAGCCAAAGCAATCCTAAGAAAAACCAAGCCAGAGGTATCACACTTCCTAATTTCAGATTATACTACAAAACTATAGTAATAAAAATGGTATTGGGATGCCTGGGTGGCTTAGCGGTTGAGCATCTGCCTTCAGCTCAGGGCTTGACCCCAGGATCCTGGGATCGAGTCCCGCGTCAGGCTCCCCACATGGAGCCTGCTTCTCCCTCTGCCTGTGTCTCTGCCTCTCTCTCTCTGTCTCTCACAAATAAATATATAAAAATATTTTTTAAAAAACCAGTATGGTACTAGCATAAAAATAGACACATAAACCAAGAGAGAGTCCAGAATTAAACCTTGCATATATGGCCAACTAATATTCAATAAAGGAGTCAAGAGCACCCAATGTGAAAAAGATAATCTCCTCAACAGATGATGTTGGGAAAATTGGATAAACACATACAGGAGACTGTATTTGGATCTCTATCTTACATCATTCACAAAAATTAACCCAAAATGGATCAAAAACTTAAATATAAGACGTGGTAACATAAAATCCTAGGGAAAAAAAAAACCATAGGGAAGAATCTTCTCAAGATTGATCTTGGCAACAATTTTTTGGGTATGACACCAAAACACAAACGGCAAAAGCAAAAATAAAAAATTGGGGCTACATCAAACTTAAAAGCTTCTGCACAACAAAAGAAATAATCAACAAAATTAAAAGGCAACCTCCAGAATGGGAGAGAAATTTCAGATAAAGGTTTAACATCCAAAATACATAAAGAATTCATAGAACTCAACAACAAAAGCAATGTGATTTAAAAATAAGCAGAAGAACTAGTTTTCCAAAGAAGACATTCAAGTGGCCAACAGGAACACGAAAAGACGCTCATTGTCACTAATAATCAAGGAAATGCAAATCAAAACCACAATGAGATATTCCCTCACACCTGCTAGAATGGGCTGTCTTCAAGAACATAAGGAAAAAAAACATAAGAGAAAATAAGCATTGTCAAGGATGTGGAGAAAAGGAAGCCCTTGTACACGGTTGATGGAAGTGTAAATTTGTTCACTCACTATGGAAAACAATATGAATTAGAAATAGATCTACCATTAATTCAGCAATTTCACTTCTGAGTATACACCCAAAGGAAATGAAAACCAGGATATTGAAGAGATGTATGCACTCCTATATTTATATCTCAAATATTACTCAAATATTACTATTTATTAAGGCGTTGTTCACAATAGTTAAGTTATGCAAACCACCTAAATGTCATCAGTGGGGTAAGGATAAAGATAATCGTATATAATACAATGGAATTATTCAGCCATGAGAAAGAAGGACATCCTGCCTTTTGTAATATGTGTGGACCTTGAGGATATTTTGCTAAGTGAGGTGAGGCAGAGAAAGGCAAGTGCTATATGGTATCACTTATTTGTGGAATCCAAAAAGGCCAAACTTATAAAAACAGAATAAAATAGTCATTATCAGGGTGTAGGGGTAGAGATATTGGACAGAAGTTCTTTAAGGGTATAAACTTGAAAGAAGTAGTAAATAAGTCCTAGAGATCTAATGTGCAGTAGTGTGAATATAGACAATATTGTATTATAATCACCAAACTTGCTAAGAGATTAGAATTTAATGATTTCAACCACTGGAAAGAAATAATTATGTAGTGTGACAGAGGTGTTCATTATTGCCATAATAGTGATCATATATAAATATGCCAATTTTATGTATTATTCATCTTAAATCTACAGTTATATTTTCAACTTAAAAATAAGATGCACAGTGTTCATAATAGTTAACAATAAAAAATGCCCATCGACAGACGAATGGATAAATAAAATCCATATATGAAATACAATGAAATATTATTCAACGGGAAAGAAAACCTAGACTGTGTTGCGATATGGATGAACCTTGGAAATATTATGGTAAATAAAATAAGCTAGATGCAAAGATTATACAATTCCACTCACACAATGTACCTAGAGTAGAGAGATTCAATATAGAAATATCTATTAAATGCTTTTCTCTTTTGTCCTTTTAGAATTTTTATCATTCCGTTTGCTTTCTTCTTGATTTATATGTTATTGTCACGTTAACTGTATCCTGTTCTCCAAATCCCACTAGACATCGTCATTATTTGTTTACTGATTATTTAGGCTCCCCAGATACTCACCACTGTCTTTACTCTTTATTCTTTCTTATACATCAGATCTTGCATTAGGATTATTTCCTTTTTGCTTGAAATATATTCATTAAAATTTCCTTTAGTGACGACCTGCTGAAAATGGATTCTCTGTTTTCATTATCAGAAAATGCTTTTTTTTACAAGCTCATTTTTGAAAACTTCTCTTTCATTGACTACACAATGTAAGAATGACAGCTCTAATCTTTCAGCACTTTGTCTTCTGATTTCCACATTGTTTTTGAGAAATCTGTTTTCACTCTGTATTTTGAATATATGTGCTTTTATGATTTTCCTTTTGTCTTTGTCTTTCATCAATTTAATTAGGATTTTGTTATTTTATTGTTTTATTCATATGAAGCTAGATAAGGATTTCTCTTTCTTAAGATTTCTTAAATTTGTGAATTGATCATTTATTAGTTCTAGAAAAGCTTCAGCCATCATCTCAAATATTACTGGTCTCATTCTCTCTGTTTTGTTTTTATTGTCGTTTTTTTTTGAAACTCCAGTTAGACATCTGAGAGCTCACTTTCTAACTCTTCTATCATATTTTGTACATTTTTGTTTCTTTGTTCTACATTCTGGATCATTTATTCTGATCTATCTTTCAGTTGACTAATTTTCTCTTCAATGGAGTTGAGTCTTCTGTTAAATATATCCATCAAATTTTTAAAGTTTTTCTATTTTCCATTTCTTATTCTATTTGGTCCTTCTTTACATTTACCAGGTCACCTTTAATAGTAATCTATTCCTCACACATTTTTTTCTTTAAACATAATGAACATGACTGTTTTATAATCTATGATAACTTTACCATTTAAAGTCTTATAAAAGTTAATTAAAAAATAAAAAAAAAATAAAAAAAATAAAAAAAATAAAAAATAAAAAAAATAAAAATAAATAAAAAAAATAAAAAAAATAAAAAAAATAAAAAAAATAAAAAAATAAAAAAATAAAAAAATAAAAAATAAATAAAAAAAAATAAATAAAGTCTTAGCAAATTTATTTCTACAAATTTATATTTCTGTCCATGATACAGTGTATCTATGACACTTTTTTTTTTTTATTGTGTGCTAGGTCCTGCCCATGAAAAATTTTTCATGGTCATCTTTTTGAGGCCTAAGAGACAGATATTTCTACCCAGTGTCAAGTACCTAGTGGCTTTCAGTCCAGCATCACATTTTTTAAAATCTTTTTTTTAGGGTTGCCTGAGTGGTTCAGTCAGCTAAGCATCTGCCTTCAGCTCAGGTCATTTATCCCAGGGGCCTGTCATTGGGCCCCACATCAGCTCCCTGATGGGCAGAGAGTCCGCTTCTCCCTCTGCCCCTCCCCCTTCTCAGGCCTTTCTCCCCCTCCCAAATAAATAAATAAAATCTTAAAAAAATAATTTTTTTACCATGTAAACAATGTTGTTGAAATATAAACTACATAAAATAAAACTTGAATACTTTAATTATACACATATCAGTGACTTTTAACAAGTGTTTACAACTGTGTGACCACCACCAACCTCAAGATATAGAACATTTCCCCCCCCCAAAATTTTCCAGTCTATCTTTCCTACTATTAACCTTAAGGAAACATTAATCTGCTTTCTGCCATTAAATATTAGTTTACTCTGTTTTAGAATTTCATATAAATAGTATATAGTATGCATTGTTTTGTATCTGTCTGCTCCTGTTCAGCATATTATTTTTGAGACTTATCCACATGTATCAGTAGTTTGATTTGTTTAAATTTCTGAGTAATAATTCATGATATAAATTTATCATAATTTCTTTATCCATTCTCCAGTTCGTGGCTGTTTGAAGTGTTTCCAGATTTGGATCATCATAATAAATAAGGCTGCTTTGAACAGCAATTTACACATAATTTTATGGATACATTTTTGTTTTCCTTGAGGGTAGAGTTGCTGGATGGTATGGTAGGTACAAGGGTAACTTTCTAAGCAACTAGGGGCACCTGGATGGCTTAGTCATCGAAGTGTCTGACTCTTGATTACCACTCAGGTCATGATCTCAGGTGCCTGGGATGGAGCCCAGAGTGGGCCTCTGTGCTTGCTCAGCAGGGAGTTGGCTTGAGGATTTATCGCTCTCTCTCCCTCTGCCCTTCCCCCTGCTTTGCGATATGCCCACACTCTCTCAAATTAATAAATCGTTTGTTTTTAGGATTTTGTGTCTTTATTTCACAGAGAGAGAGAGAGAGAGAGAGTACAAGCAGGGGAAGGGACAGAGGAGGAGGGAGAAGCAGGTTCCTCGCTGAGCAGGGAGCCCAATGTGGGGCTCACTCTCAGGACCCTGGGATCATGACCTGAGCTGAAGGCAGACGCTTAACCAATAAACTTTTTAAAAAATAAAAAGAAACTACCAAATAAAAAGATCCTTCCAAGGTGATTGTACCACAATAATTTTTAAATTAACTCAAGACTTAAATAATTTTGATCATGCAGGAGAAATGAATTTATGCTGCAAATCCATGAGTGGGGCTAAGTATCATCATTTCTGGGATATACTTCCTTGCCCTCCATGTCACCTCTGTTCAGCTTTAGGGCAACTTTTCTTATAGATACTTGGTGAAAGTTCACTTCTGATTCACTTTACCTCATGATCTAGCCCTTTTCGCCCCCATCTTAATGTAAGGACAGTCTCCCTTTCTCAGGCTGACCACAGATTTGCTTTTTGTTACCTTCTGAGGCCATCAAAGTCAAAGATCAAGTTTACCAGCCCCAGTGAATGCCCTGAGAACCCAAGAGGCTTATGCGCTCTGTTTACCTTCCTGGGCTCCTGTTTTCCTTTAGAAAATGTTCCTCTCCGGGACGCCTGGGTGGCTCAGCAATTGAGCACCTGCCTTCAGCTCAGGGCATGATCCTGGAGACCCGGGATCCAGTGCCACGTCAGGCTCCCTGCAATGGAGCCTGCTTCTCCCTGCCTCTGTCTCTGCCTCTGTCTCTCATTAAGAAATAAATAAAATCTTTTTTTTTTTAAATAGAAAATTTTCCTCTCTTTACATCTTGGCAAAATTTTGATGACGTCAAGGAAGAATCTTTTATCCAAAATTTTAGGTGTTTTCAGAAGGTTTGGTTTCAATAACCTAGTCCACATCAACAATTTATTCTTTCCTTTTATCTCCTCTGTTATATCAGAAGACAAATCTATTTTATATGCTACTGCTGTTTCTAAATTGAACTCTTATGATGGCTATGTGTTCCACTTACACTCATCAAAAATAATAAATACATTTTCAATTTTATAAAAATATTGTAGTGGTTATCTATAATTTTTTTCTGAAAATAAGCTGTGCCTCACTTTCCTGCATACTCATAACGGAAAATGAGAAGTATTTTCCTTATTCCTTTAGAAAAGCAAGCAAAGGTTTGTGTCCCAAAATTGAAAGTGGGGTGAGGGCGGAGGTGGGCTACTTAGGGTAGCAGACATAAAAGCAGACTAGTTGTTGTGGGTTGAATCGTGTCCCCTGAAAGGATACGTTGATCCTAACTCTTCACACCTCAGAATGTGATCTGACTTGGAAATAGTGTCTTGCAGATGTAACTAAGCTAAGATGAAGTCATCCTGGATTAGGGTGGGCCCTTAATTCAATATACTTGGTGTCCTTATAAGAAGAGAAAATGGAGCGGCACCTGGGTAGCTCAGTTAGTTAAGTGTCTGCCTTCAGCTCAGGTCATGATCTCAGGGTCCTGGGACTGAGCCCTGCATTGGGCTCCCTGCTCAGCAGGGAGTCTGCTTCTCTCCCTCTGCCCCTCCCTACCCCCTGCTCATGCTCTCTGTCTTCTCAAATAAAAATTTAAAAAAAGAGAAGAGAAAATGGAGACAGAGACACACAGGGAGAGCACCATGTGAAGATAGAGACAGAGATTGGAATGATGTATCTACAAGCCAAGAGATGCCAGAAATTGCCAGCAACCACCAGAAGCTAGGTAAGATCCCACACCAGATTCTCCCTTAGATCCCTCAGAAAGAACCAAGCAAACTTTATCTTGGATTTCTCACCTCCAGAACTGTCAGAGAATAAGCTTCTGCTGTATTTTTTTTAATTTATTAATTTGAGAGAGAGAGAAAGCACACATGAGTGGGGGAGGGGCAGGGAGCGATAGAGTTCTAAGTGGACTCCCCACTGAACATGGACACAGGGCTCAATCTCAAAATCCTGAGATCATGACCCAGAGATCACAACCTGAGCCACAACCAAGAGTTGGATGCATAACCTACTGTGCCACCCAGATGCCCTAAATTTCTGCTATGTTACTAGTTTGTGGTACTTTGTTATGGCAGCCCCAGAAATCCAACACTCTAATGGGAGAAAAAGTACTTCCTTATTCTATGCTGGAATTCATTAGTTTGAAAGAATCCGGGGAAAGTGCAAATCCCAAAGAATGTTCATTTAAGGATAATATAAACTGTGAGGGATAAATGGGAGCACTGCTTCTCACAGTGCCCCCAGAAGTAGCAGGACCTCTGATGGTGTTGACACATGGGACTACTAAAATATAGCTCACAAAGCAGGTAGACACCTGGAGAAGCAGATTTGCTGATGTTCCAACAGACAGCAAGGGCTTAGATAATCAATATCTCGGTTGCATCCCTGTGGTGTGGCTTAACGTGTTTCTCTATCTCCCGTACTTGAGGTGTGATGTAGATGATAATAGACCTTAGCCCCCCAGAGGACAGATTCAAGGACCATAGATGACAATGTCCTCCAGAAACCCTTTGACCTGGCAATCCTAATTCTAGAAATCTGTTCCCCAGATACACTTGCAAAGATATAAAGATAATGCACCAAACTATTCTGTGCAGGGCTATTTGTAACACTAATCTAAAAAACATAATAGAGTATCATGGAGCATTAAAAAGGAGTGAGAAACATCTCCATTGTTATGGACTGAATGTTTGTGTCTTCTCCCCACCCCACCCCCAGAATTCCTATGTTGAAAGGATCCCTCACTATGAATCTCCTTTGGGAGATATTAGGTTTAGATAAGGTCATGAGGGTGGGACCCCATTACAGGATTTACTATCTTTATAAAAAGAGGATATCTAGAGATACATACTAAAACATTTGTGGATGCAATGATAGAGTATCTTGGATTTTCTTCAAAAACTACAGAGGGGAAAGAAAAAGTAAGGGTACAGATGATACCAGTTTAGTCATGGGTGATCATTGAAACTGAGTTCATTATACTAATCTGCTTATCTTTGTACATAATGGGAACATTACCTTGCACAGTCTTCCAAAGAGCAAGCAAATTCATGTATCTTGACTCCCCTGATGTTTTGGGCAGAGGAAAAAACACATTTTCTTCTACTCTTTCAAATTCAGTGATGAAGCTTTGTGACTCAAACTGACAAAGATTAGTAGGAGAAATAGATTTATTATATGTGTATATATGTGGGGGCCTCACAGAAATGAAATGAAAATCCCAAAGAGGTTTTCAGACCCAGAGGCTTATACAGTATTTTAACAAATGGTAATAAATTTGCACAGAAGGTAAAGTGTATTATGCTAAGTGAAATAAGTCAATCAGAGAAAGACAAATACCATATTTCACTAGTAAAAGTATGTACTAGTATGTACTTACTTTTAGTATGTATCTCTAGATACCCTCTTTTTATGTGGAATTTAGGAAACAAAACAGATGAACATAGGGAAAGGGGGAAAATTGGGGAGAAAAACCATAAAAGACTAACTATAGAGAACAACTGAGGTTGCTAGAGGGTAGGAGGGTCACATGAGTGATGGGCACTGAGGAGGGCACTTGTGACGAGCCCTGGCTGTTGTATGTAAGTGACGAATCACTAAATTCTACTCCGGCAACCAGTATTGCAAGGCATGTTAACTAACTACAATTTAAATGAGAAATTGACGCAACAACAAGAAAAAATTTGCCCACAAGTTATAAGACAAAAGAAAGGGTTTGGAAAATAAAGATTATTTAGTAAGGTTTGTTTATGCAGACGCATCTCAGTCCTATCTCCATCTGTGTAATAAAGACTGCTCTTCTCTTCCTGGAAAAAGAGAGAAGAATACCTTCGCAGGGCAAATGTCTGTCCTGCTTTTAGACAGACAGGGAGAAAGAGAGTTTGCTTTTTCTCAACTGCTTTCACTTCAAAATAACCCTTATGCCAAAATGGCATATTTTGGGGTCGCCTATCCTGATCCTCTTCAATGTCTTCCTCAGTATAAAAACCACCTGGCTTTAAAAAATTAGAAATTTCTTTCTTTCCCTCTCACTTAGTCCTGGGCTGGATTGCCAGATCCGTGACCATCAGGGATCCAGAGTCCTTCCACCTTTTCCCTCTGCCATCCTCAACACGTGGCTTTCCACCGCCTCATTCCTGCGTGCTCCTTGAGTCCAGCCACGTTATCCATGTTCTAGCCAAAAGAGAGAAGGAGCGAATGAACAGCATGCTTCTCTCTTGTCATGATAGCACTAGCTAAATGAATTTCTGCACTAGGTACAAAGTTTTAAAATTCATCACTCATTTCAATAGAGCCTGGAGTCCTGATAGACAGGATTCCTCTTACAAAGTGGGAGTTTTCTCACATTTCTGCCTTATGGCTAATATTTTCTGGTAGCAATAAAATAAAATATCACATTTTTTCCAACTGTCTTTGCCAGTACGCAAGCAGAAATACACAATGGTGTTGAAATACAGTGACTTCTGGTATGGAAAATGGCAAGTCTTATGCCATAAAACTTCAAAACCAATAGAATATTGGTATAAGAACCCCAAAAGAGTCCTTACATCATTAAAAAATGGAGTGAAAATATTAAAATTGAATTTTCAAAGACCCATATATGATCTTTTGCATAGATGTCAGTAAGATGTTCCAGTGGTACCATCTTGAGACTGAAATAAAAAAGAACTGATTTATGTATGTATGTTCGTGTATGCTTTTTCCTGAATTCTCATCATCCTTAATTTTCTTGATCTTGGAAAAGGCTTATTCAACCCTGAGGCTCTTTTTGTAATAAGACCTTTCCAGAGGTCTCTGGTTCTATGGCACTCAATAAATCTTTAAAACAGTAAAATTGAAAGAAACATTTTTTAGATGCCCCAGGATGATATCCTATCTCATGAGCATTAGGATTAGTACTCAAGGGAAAGAATTTCTCACAATAGTCTGGAGATCTCTAAGAGCTCACTCCTGAGTGAATAAAACTAAAATTCTAAACAGGCTGATGATTAGATTATTATGGATAATCTGGCCCCTGATCCAGTAGTGATTCTCAGCCATCAACGACTTGATGATGGGCAGGCTACAAGGAATCATAACGAAGTAAAAAACATTCCAATCCTGTCTGGTGATGCATACCTCATTATTCCAGGCAAAAATGAAATATCCAGCTGTTAAAAGCTTTTATCTGAATTTCAGACGAATAATAAAATGCATGCTTATAAAGAATGGAGTATTATACCTACTTGCGGAGAACATATCCTGTTTTACTTTTTAGAGAGACATGAAATAAAATCATTTTATTTCCTTAATAATTTGAATGTGTGGGGATCCCTGGGTGGCGCAGCGGTTTGGCGCCTGCCTTTGGCCCAGGGCGCGATCCTGGAGACCCGGGATCGAATCCCACGTCAGGCTCCCGGTGCATGGAGCCTGCTTCTCTCCCTCTGCCTATGTCTCTGCCTCTCTCTCTCTCTGTGACTATAATAAATAAATAAAAATTTAAAAAAAAATAATTTGAATGTGTGGGTCCTAAGATGTGACTAAGCCACACTTATCTTACTATTGTGGGGACCCATTAGGACCCCAAGAGTTGGTATAAAGATTATTTTAAAGTGAAAACGTTTGAGTTACAGAAGATGAAGAAAGAAATTTTATCTGAACTTCCCACGTCTGACTAAAGCAGGGCCTCCAGGAACATACAGCTGTCACGAATCCCCCTTTCTGCAAATTCAGCTTTCCGTGGAGACACACTCCTCATTTCCATGAGCATCAAAAAGCCCAACAGAACCTTCTCTGCCTTCCCACCGAAGCTTTCAATGCCCCCTTGTTGAGTTGGTATATTAGACCTTTATTTTGGCTATTCAGTGACTTATTCAATACTGAGAAACTGTATACGTGCGTATACGTGAACTTTGTCTTCTCTCTGATTAATCTTTTTATATCACAGTCCCCAACCATTCACTCCAAGACGGTAGAAGAAAAGATTTCCTCCCAACCCCACCCAAGCCTTTGAGGTTATTCTGCTTACAGAGACACACGTAGACCAAAAACTGGGGACAAAAAAAATGTAGATTTGAAGATATCAAATCGATTTCTTCATGCTTACCAAGTAAGCTGTGTATCTCACTAAAAGCTTTGGCCTGACGTGAAAAATCTTTCCCTTTTTCTCCTGTGCTCCTTGCCTCCCCTGCAGGGACTCGATGTGCTGGTGAGAAAGGCAGCTGCTGTATTATAGTCCCAAAGATAAACAAAAAGAGAGTTGCTGAAGGCATGGAGAGGACAGGAGTAAGCTTCACTGCAGGCATTTTAGGGGAAGGGGAGGAACCTGTCTACTGGGGGGGAAAAGAACCAACTTCAAAATGGGTTAGTAAGTGCTTTGTTCATGGTCTTACTATAGCCCGAGGGACAGTGTTTCAGATTGCTCTGAAAGAGCAGCTCTAAAGCTTGTCAGTCCACAGGGGATTATATACAAAAAGGGGCGAGGGTACACGTGCTCACAAGCAGCTCCCCATAGTGTGATCACACGTCACAAGCTATAGTTTGCTCAGTTGTAAAAGCCCAGGTTTACTGATTTCCACATAGGCACGCGGAAGATCCTTAGATCATCTTAACATGTCATGTTTCTATCATATCTGATTGTCCAGAAGTACTGCTTGCATGCTTCCCCTTAACTGGTTTTCTCATTCTTCCTGTTTTGCTTTCTCCTTGAGGCCACTGGCGACAGTCACAGGAGGCTGACGTTGGTCATCTGTGGCAGTTTCAGTGCATAAATAATCCCAGGCATGGGGCACCACACCAGCAGGGTGGACTCCAAGTCCTGGTGGGTGGCTCCCCTCCCAGGAGTGGCCTCTGAGGCTTCAGAGCAGTGGGCTAGGGTGGTGCTGCCTGCCTTCATCCAGCCTCCCTCCTACTACCTCCTGCCTCAATGTCCACTCTGTCCCAAACCCTTACCCCAAGCCCTCTTGCTCTTCCCTTGCAAGTGGAAATGCGTTGCTGTAGGGGCAGAGACTCCTATTAGGGGAATCCAACAATGAGAGCTTGGGCCTAGGAAATGCAGTGTAAGCTTCCTGGAGAAACTTTAAGGAAAAAGAAAAGATCCGTTCCTGGGATCGAGTCCCGCATGGGGCTCCCCACAGGGAGCCTGCTTCTCCCTCTGCCAGTGTCCCTGCCTCTCACTCTATCTCTCATGAATAAATAAAAATACAATCTTTAAAAAAAGAAAAGATAAATAAGTAGTAGGAGTGTAATGTACAACACAACACAATAAGTATAACAAACACATAATTCCAATATCTGAGTTTCCTTGGATTCATTTTTATTGTCCTTTTTTCCCCCTTGTTTTTAATCCTAAGGTATGCCATGCCTAGTTATTTTTTATTGAATGTTGGGCATTGTGTATGAAAATTTTTTTTAGAGGTTTGAAAATATATTATCTTTCTTCAAAGAAGATTTAGTCTTTCATTTGCTGGCAGATTAAATGGGCAATTAATATTCTGTTCTAATTAGGCTCAAACTACTTCTAGTGCAACTTTTACTATTTGATTATAGCTTCCAGGTATTCTGAGAACCTGTGGGGACTTGAACTCTGTTCTTAATATGGAGTCATTGCCAAAACATTTGCTCTACTTTCAGATATTTTTATTTGGCCTCTAGCCTCCATTTAGCAGAGCTTCTTGGAGTAAAATCCAAGAGTATTAAAATCAATTGCCTACCTCTCCTCTCATAAAAATTTAGCTTCTAAATTTCTAATTCTGTTTCTCTAGTATAGACTGTGAAAAGCTTTGTGGATTTTCCTGCTCTTAGTGGCAATCATTTCCTTAACCTTTTTCTTTTTTAAAGATTTTATTTATTCATGTGAGACACACACACACACACACACACAGAGAGAGAGAGAGAGAGAGAGAGAGAGGCAGAGACAGAAGCAGGTTCCGTGCAGGGAGCCCGACATGGGACTCGATCCCAGGTCTCCAGGATCACACTCCGGGCTGAAGGCGGCACTAAACTGCTGATCCACCCAGGCTACCCCATTTCCTTAATCCTTTTGCCTGAATTCTTGGTCTGTTGCTCTACACCCAGAGTCAACAAATGCCCTGAGGAAAAAAGTATACTGTCCACTTGATTTTCTACACAGTTCTTCCTTCTCCAAGATTTTGTCACTTTAATTCTTACTTACCTCAGCAGCACTGTGATGTTTTCTAATGTTCTAAACTATGTATTTAATTGATTTTTCTAACTATTCTTAGAGGAAGTATTGTTCAGTCCAAGCTGTTCTGTCCTATCTGGAAGCTGGTTATCTTTTTTAAACACAAGTTTTATTATGTTCTCCTCAGCTTGAGTTCTTTATTGCCTACAGCATAAAATTCAAACTTCTTAACAGGCTGGACAAGTTCCTTTTCACCATCTGGTGATAGTGTATCTCTCTAGCCTCATATCCTGGTGTTCCCTTTTTAACTCAATTGAATCGAGCTGTTCATCAATCATCACATACATCATGCTCTTCTAGCTTTTAAAAACTTTTCACATGTTATAGCTCTTGCTTTAAATTTAAATTTAGTTTCCCTTTATTACTCTTCCCAAGTTACTACTGATCATTAAGGCTTATCTTAAATACCACTTCCTCTGTGAAGCCTTTGCCAGTGTTCCAAGTCAAAGTTAGATGTTTCTTCCTTTATATACTCATGTTGATACTTCCATTTAAATACTCTTTTTTTTAAGAAAAATAATATCTGTTAGTGTATTTATCTTTTCTATCTTATCCAAAAAGACTTAAAAAAAAAAAAAGAGAGATACTTGAAGGCAGATGTATAATGTTATGATTGCTTGAATCCTCGATGACCAGCATAGTGCTTGGCATTATAATAAACTCAGGTTTAGGAGTTTAGGAGCTTCAGGATAATTTAGACAACTTACCACCCTGGGAATGACATTTCCATGTGGAGAAAGGTAAAGACTACAAGATACCAGCAATTCTCTCCAAGATACTCCTCGAAATCTCTTTCAGTCTCCACTCTTAGTCCCTTTGTGCGCTTGGTAGAGAGTGAGGGATTGAGAAGTCATTCAACTGGCTTTCTGCTCCCTCTTTTCTACATGTCATCTGCATATGTGTCTCACAGTCCACTCTGAAATTTAGTGTCCAGGGTCTTTAGGTCTTAGCTGAAAGTGGTCTTGTCACATGCCACCACCACTGATGCAGATTGACATTTTGAGGGAAATGACAGAGGCAACAGGAAAACAAAAACACATGTATCATTTAAAACTTGTTCAGCCAGTCTATGATTCTGCTGCTAGGATAAACTTCATCTGAGATCCTTCTCACAACAGCAAACCTAATCTTTTTGATACTGACATTAAAAATTGGGTAAATCCCAGCTTTTCTTAGTAGTCATATGTAGCTCTGTTTACCCTAAACTTAACTCATCCTTTTGGGGTCAAATTCTTTTTTTTTTCCCGATTTATAGGAAGGAAGGAAGAGGGGGCCAAGATGAGGCTCCTTGGAGCACCAGTCTGGAGCTTTACCAGAACGAGGGCAGTAGAGGCAAAGACACTGGAAACGCCAAAATGGGACAACTGGCAAAGGCAAAATCCAGACAGGAACCATGAGGTCCTAAACACTGAGAAAAGACTTTGTCAGCTTGTTGGGAAATAACTGCCAGATTTCAGTGACCCTGAAGTTGACATATGAATCAAAGCAAAGAATTTGCAACCAAGAGCTTGAAATTTAAAAAGAAGAAAGGGTGGGGTGGGGTAGGGTGGGAGGAGATTGTATTTTCATTTGTGTGAATTATCTGTGCATGATAAATAAGATAAGCAAAATATCTTCGTATATATCTTGGTATATTTTCATACGTTTTGATCAGTTTCTTAGCTGGAACTGTCTCTAATACTACTGGCCAAAGATATTTCTGGAAGAGTTTTATTTAGTAGTATTATTAATTGTTTTTTCACAAAGTTGCTTGAACTCTTCTTCAAAGTGACATTTTGTGGTTGACACCTTTGAGAGTTTTTGGACTCCTTCTGTTGACCTCCTCAGTCAATCATACTACTTCAAATCGAGAAAAGTGCTCTCTCCATAGAACCTAAGGTCATGGTAAGCTCCAAGCAAATTCTGCAAGCAGTGGACATTCTCAAATTCTACTTATTTTGGTATTGAAATGTCTAACTATTTGGTGTGGAAATGTGTAACTACTTCCAGCTATTTTGGTATTTTTAAAAATGTGTACATGTTCCCAGGCATTGCCTGGGCCCCACCATGAGCCTTCAGATCATCAAGTCTAATGTCACTAGGCCCAGAACTCCCCTGGAATCTGATCTCCATCCTTCCCTATACATCCTTTCATCTGATTGCAATTCCCATTCTTTCTAGCTCCTCATACCTCTCCCATCCTCTTTCTAGAGCAGCATTGTGCAAGAGAAAGATATTGGAGCCACATATATAATTTCAAATTTTCTAATCTCCTCATTAAAAAAGTAAAAAGAAACTGGTGAAATTACCTTTAAGATATTTTAATTTGATATATCCATAATCTCATCATTTTAATATGTAATCAACATAGAAATTCTTGAAATGTTTTATATTTAAGTACTAAGTCCTCAAAATCTTTTTTTTTAAGATTTTATTTTATTTATCCATGAAAGACACAGAGAGAGAGAGAGAGGCAGAAACGGAAGCAGGCTCCATGAAGGAAGCCTGATGTGGGACTTGATCCCAGGACTCCAGGATCATGCCCTGAGCCAAAGGTAGACACACTCAACTGCTGAGCCACCCAGGCGTCCCTAAATCCTCAAAATCTAATGTGTATTTTACTCTTATGGCACATCTCTAGTGCTCAATAGCCATATATGGCTACTGACTACTGTAGGGGAGAGAAGAAATCAGCCTCAGAATTTCTGTACCCAAAGTATGGTCCACAGACTAGCATAGGCAGTGTTACCTAAGACCTTGCTAGAAATATAATCTCTGAGTCTGCTCAAGACTTGTTGGATTGGAAGGTGTATTTTAACAAGACCCCGGATGATACAGTTGCAGACGAAAGTTTGAGAAACTCTGGTTTGGAAGACACAGTCAGTTCTTAGTGAAAATCCCCTATACCTTCCATCTACCTGGCCTCCCCGAAGTTAGCCTTGACCTGGTGGTGCCTGTTTTCTCTACCACGTCCTTGTACCGGTGGGCCTACAGATGGGGGGGATGTCCTCTATTCCTCTTTCCCCTTGGTCACTTTTCTTCTTTCCATTCCCTAAACTCTCATAGCTTTGGATCTCCTGTCAGCAGATTGCACCATACACTTGCTCTCAACTTCATTGTTGTCATTGACTAAACCCCCAAGTCACTCATCCTCATTCCTCTCTATCATTCCAACGTGACCTGGTGTTTTCAGAATCATCTCAAACCTCTACTAGGACTGAAGGATCGACTTCCAAGGCCACTCGTATAATTATTGACAGGCTGCAGACCTTGCAAGATGCCGGTTCTAAGAGCCTCAGCTCGTTACCATGTCATGTGGTCCTCTCCACAAGGATTGCTCCCAGCATGGAAGCTGGTTTCCTAGAGTATAAAGGATTCAAGATAACACATGCGTGTGCACATACGCACACACGCACACACACACACAGAATGTACAAGGTAGAAGGTACAATCTCAGACGTCACATACCAATTTTCTATTGGTAGAAGCTAGTTAATCAGTGGAGTCTCTCACTAAAGGGAGCAATCACAGAAAAGAGGGAACCCCAGGAGCTGAGGATCTTTGAGGCCACCTTTGAGACTGCCCACCATAGTGATCTTCATGTTCCCCTTCCCCTCACCAGCTCACAGTGCTCCAGTCTCTCTCGCTTCTTTTCTGTTCTCTGGGAACATAAGCATGTGCTCGGCTCAGAGTTTTGCCTTTGCTTTTCCTCTGCCTTGGGTGCTTCCCCTCCAGATATCCTCATGACTTACTCCCTCACTTCCTACCCTGGGGAAATGTCACCTTCACAGTGAGATCTTCCCTAACCATACAATTTAGAATCACAGCCCTTGACCCCAACCTCCTGATACCCTCTATCCCCTTCTCTGCTCTATTTTTCTTATTGTTATCTAAAATACTGTTTTATGGGGATCCCTGATGGTTTAGTGCCAGCCTTCTGACCCACGGCGTGACCCTGGAGTCCCAGGATTGGGTCCCAGGTCAGGCTCCCTTCATGGAGCCTGCTTCTCCCTCTGCCTGTCTCTCTCTCTCTCTCTCTCTCTCCCCCCGTGTCTTTCATGAATAAATAAATAAAATATTTTTAAAAATAAAATAAAATATTTTTTTACTTATTTATTTAGTTTGTTTTCTAACTTCTCTCACCACAGCAACATTTTCTTATCTGACTTTTTGGTTTCGATCATGAATTTCTTCTACAATCCAGTGAGTATGCCAGGAAAAAGGCAAATCTGATCATTATTGCTTCACAATCTAAAATTCTTCAGTGACACTTGATAGCCTGAAGCGGCTATCTTGTTGGGACAAGACTAGGCAAGGTCTGGTACTGACCTCCAGGAAGACATTTAGAAAGAAATGTGCTGTGTAGCAGATAATGTTGGTTCTCTGCCTGTACCCTTTGAACTTAACACTTCCGTATGCCCCAGCCCTCCCAAGCCCGTCTGTTTGTGAAGAAATATTCTACACGCCCCAACTGACGGAAGCTGCAGGATAACTACCTATGCTCCGTCGCCCGGGTGAGAGAACTACAAGGTGCGTTCTGCACCACTTCCAAGTTACCTTTCGTGAGCATATGCAGTCACCCACAGCAGTAGTCAGCTCATTAATACACCCTTTCTGGTTGTCCTCCATTATGTATATCATTTTCTCATTCCCCTGCTAGTATTTCCTGCACCTCCCAAATAAATTACTGCATTCAAGTCCTGTGTCAATACGTACTTACAAAAGAATCCTAACCAAAATGGGGTTTTGGTATCACACCGACCAGGGATCGGGGAGCCCTGTACACAGAGCTACATGTCTGACAACCAATGATTACTTGACCCTCCCCAAATGGCAGTAACAGAGTCTGGCTCCTTCTCATGGAAAACAAGACACATCTCTGTCTATTTTCAAGTTTTCTCTCCACTCTCATTCTCAACTTGCCTTGTAAGGTTTAATCCCTTGTTTTACCTCTGCATATCATTTTTTGTTTTTTTAGCTCTTAATTTTGACATTCCAATTCAGAATGGCAGAAAGGATAAAGAATATTTATACCTACCCAGTACAATTCCAGATTTACTCTCGAGAATGGTCCTCTACATCCACCGTGGTGATCTACATGGGGTCTCTGAAAGAATCTAAACATCTTAAGATCCTCAAAGAAACCATTAGGTCTAGCAATGTCTCTCAATCAGACTGTCATAGTTGCTCTACAATGGATTGCACTTGGTCTACATCATAGGTTTTCAAGTGGCAGAAAAGTTTCACCATTAAATTCGTTATGATTGTGGAGTTAACAGCTAGCTGCTGAGTCACTAGACCAAATGATATTCTTTTTCACTAAGTGCTTAATTTTATTTCATTTAATAATATTATTGGAAGGTTAGGTAACAAAATGGTGCCCATAGATTTATTTGACCCTATCAAACTTTGTGATCATTTAATGGGTCATAAATCAGAATTGAGGGCAGCCCCGCTGAGGTGGCTCAGCGGTTTAGGGTGACCTTCAGCCCAGAGCGTGATCCTGGAGACCTGGGATCGAGCCCCACGTTGGGCTCCCTGCATGGAGCCTGCTTCTCCCTCTGCCTGTGTCTCCACCTCTCTCTCTCTCTCTCTGTGTCTCTCATTAATAAATAAATCAAATCTTTTTAAAAAATCAGAATCGAGGCACCTGGGTTGCTCAGTCTGTTAAGCATCCCAGTCTTGATTTCAACTCAGGTCATGATCTCAGGATGGTGAGATGGAGCCCCAAGTTGAGATCTGCACTGGGTATGGAGCTTGCTTGAAATTCTCTCTCTCTCTCCTCTCCCCACCTCAAAGAGAGAGAGAGAGAGAGAGAGAGAGAGAGAGAGAGATGGGGCATCTTGGGAGTTTTTCCTAGTTCCATTTCCTGTTTTTCTGTTAATCTTCCAGGATAGAGAGTGTCTCACTTCTCATCAAAGATCTGTAATAATTCATATTGTGCTACTTTCTTTAGTAGCTCACTCCAGCAGCTAAGCCAGTGTTAACAACTAGTTATCACAGCACCTGGTATGCAGTGTGCACTTATAAATATTTTCGGAATGAATATTGAATAAATAAGATGTTCAATCAAAGTTTAAATTGAGGTCCCTTTTGTCTTTCTTGGATTTCAGCAAAAAGAAAATGGCTCAACATCTTTCTCAAAGCCCTTTATTGGACTTGAAGAGAACACTAAAAAAGTTTTTCCTCTTGACAAAGGATTTTTTTTTTTAACTTTTAATAGGATCACTTGTTTTTGCTTTTAATTTTTAATGATAATTCTGATTGCTGGTTTCTGTATTTTGTGCAGAGTGGAATACTGACTACAATAAGCTGAAAAGGCTTCCACAAACAGAGTGAGAAAGAAGGAAGGAGAACATTCTTGACCTGGAATGTCATAATCTAAACGGATTAATTTTTAAGCCACTCCCATAAAGTAGGACTAATAGTTAGAAGAACAGCATTGTCTGTTTCTCATCAAGATTCAATTCAGTAAGCATTTATTGAATATCCTTTCAATGTGTTTTGGGTGTGTTCAAAGAAGCAAAATGTGCAGTCTTGCTTTTGAAGAGCTGATAACTTCAGAGGGGCTCTGCTTTCTCAACAGTTTCTTAGTTCCTTAAGAACTCAGTTTTGATTTATTATAATCCAAGAAGGCTTTTGCAGGAAACACTAATTTCTAGTGTTTACATGCCTTAGAGCTTTGAATCAAGAGGCAGAAAAAGACAGGGAGGTGTGAAATTTTTTTAACTGACCAAGAGTTCCCATTCACTTTGATTCTCACCATTTTGCTATTTCGTGTTCTCTCTGTCTCTCTGTCTCTCTTTCTTTTTTCTGAACATTATCAAAGGTTTATGCTGGATTCCAAAGTTCATATGAACTTTGCCTACAAGAAATTCCCAGCATAACAGAGTGAAATGTATGCTATTGTGAGTAAATGTTTTGTAACTTTTTCCTTTTACTTATTCTCATTACACTCAATGCCCATGAATTAGCCCTTTATGTGATTTTTTTTTTCAGGGATTTTTAAACAGACAGGCAGCAGCTCTTTACAAGTTGTAGTAACCGTTCTTAGATGATATGTTAAAAAGGGTG
Organism: Vulpes lagopus; assembly: GCF_018345385.1. NCBI lineage: Eukaryota > Metazoa > Chordata > Mammalia > Carnivora > Canidae > Vulpes > Vulpes lagopus. The sequence goes on from NC_054833.1 coordinate 23,568,598, forward strand.
GACCTAATTTTTTTTTAAGTTTTTATTTATTTAGTCATGAGAGACACAGAGAAAGAGGCAGAGATAGAGGCAGAGGGAGAAGCAGGCTCCATGCAGGGAGCCCAACATGGGACTTGATCCCGGGTCTCCAGGATCACGCCCTGGACTGAAGGTGGTGCTAAACTGCTGAGCCACCCGGGCTGCCCCCTAATTTCAATGTGTGTGCAGTGGGTGCAGGGGTTTTGAGGGGATTCCCACACTTATGGAGCAACTCTCTAACACCAGCTGGTAGTCCTGCAATTCAACTCAGTTCTGTTACTAATAACCCAGAGATGCATTAGATTCCACAGGTTAAGGGCTCAGTCCCAGAAGACTGCCCTCTACTTCAGATGCCAAATACAAGCCCTGCTTGTTACCTGTGCTTCTGATTGGAGGTTACCATGATCCTTTCCTTGGATTTGATTAGTTTGTTAGAGTGGCTCATGGAACTCAGGAAACCTGTTTACTCACTGGATTAGTAAGTAATAGGAGCATAGCAGCAGTTTTTATATGATAGGTGTTCATACCATGGGTACCCTTCCTGGATCAAAGGCTCCTTATCCCACTACATTTATTCTATCAACAAACCACATGTTTCTATGAACCAAGGCTGTTCTAGCAAGTCCCATTTCTCTGATACCAACTAGAAGTTCTGGTCACCAATTCCAAAGTGTGGTAGTGGAGGGTTTTTCCCACACCACCAAGCAGCTTGGGACACCCACCTTGGTGTCCTAAACTCAACTCCATTCTGACACAATCTACCTGGAGATAGTGTCATGTCCCATAGGTTAAGGGTTCAGCCCTCTCCAAGGACTTAAGATACCAGCCACAAGTCCAAGTTGTCACTTGTGCTTTTGACCAGTCTACTTTAGACGAAGGGTTCCTTTGTTCCCCACCTTGGGTTTGATCAGTTTGCTAGAGCAGTTCACAGAACTCAGGAAAACATTTTATTTATTAGATTACTGGTTTGTTATAAAAGGATATAACAAAGGAAGAACCTGATGGAAGAGATGCATAGGGCAAGGTGTGGGGACCTTTCATGTTCTCTGCAAGTGTATCACTTGCCCTGAACTTCTATGTATTCATCAACCTGGAAGCTCTCCAAACTTACCCTTTTAATGTTTTATGGAGGCTTCATTACATAGGCACAGTTGATTCACCATTGGTGATTGCTTCAATCGCCAGCCCTGCTCCTCTCCCTGGAAATCAAGAATGGCACTGAAAGTTCCAACCATTTATTTCAGGTTGGTTCTGCTGGCAATCAGTCCTCATCATCCTTAGGTGATTTCCAAATTCACCTCATTAACATAAGCCTTGTTGTGCTTATGAATAACAAGGCACCCATTTCACTTTTATGGCTCTGAAGTGAATTTCAAGAACTGGAGAGGAGAGACCAAATACCATGAAAATAGGTACTCCCATTGCTCTTGTTGCTCAAAAAATTCCAATGGTTTCTGGAGTGCTGTGCTAGGAACTATGGAACCATGGAACCATGGAACCAAGACCAACTGCATATGAGAAATAAATTTTGGTTGATGACCAAATATGTATTTATTATATATCACAAAATTAACACATTTAACCAGAAACACAAAAAAATGAATCAGATTTAATACTAGCTACTGTTATTCACTCAATAATATTATTTATTTGGAATCCTGTTGTTCAAATACAGGATTGAGAATTGGATTGGAGGAAGATGTATATAATGAACATTAAGAGAAAGTTCCAATAATATTCTTATTTTAGCATATCAACAAACAGTAGTAATGTTTGGTCCAATTTATGCCTTGGTCGGTTTAAATTCATGTTAATGTAGGGACTACTTTGACATAAAGATTATTTTTGAATTTAAAAACAACAAAAACCCAGTAGATTCAGTAAAAGCTATTTACATCCTCCACAACTAACTAAAAAAGAATTTAGATAGAGGACTAGCTCCAGGAAGAGAGGCATCGCCATAGATAACTCATTATCCTGTGCTCTACATGTGGTAAACAGGGAGGAACCTAGCACATCCTGTTTGAAACAAATCTTCTATGTCCTATTATTTCTGAGTGTCCAGCAAACATTTGTTTACAAACATTAACTCTTTTACATTTCCTTGTGAATTGCATTCCTTCCCTGTGAAGTCCCAGGCCCCCACCCCCTTCCCCTTAGTTCGGAATGACTTATATATCTCATTTTGCCAGACAGTCTTTGGAATTTCTGTGTGTGGATTCCCTCTATGTATGACATTACATTTGATTTTCTCTGATTCGTCTGTCTCATGTCAATTAGGTGCTTAATCAGACTAGAAGGACCTTGAATGGGACAGGAAATTTCTTCCTCCCCAACACTAATTATAACTGAAAGGGAAAGCTGGCGTTATCAGAAAGTAGACCATATTTTTTAGTAACAACAGATTTCAGATTTTAGAAAGGACCAAAAACATTGATTTTCCTCAGCCCCCTAAGACTTTAGTTCCTTGAGGGGAAGACATGTGTCTTAGTCTCCATATGCTTACAAAATAAAGAGGGAGGAGTGGAAGGGGAAGGGAAGAATTTCTTCTCTATTTAATTGTAAAGAAGTTGAGGACCAGGAACTTTTCTCAGATTATTATATATAAGTAGGCAGGGTTGCAGTCTCAGATTTTCTGGTCCTCATAGAACGCATTTTGCTCTGTTAAGCTGTTTACTACTAGGACCATGTTTTTTCTGATAGTATTTCTTCTTAGGCAAACTAATTGTCCCATGTTTCTGCCTCTGTCTAAGGGATGGACCAAGCTTTAGTCCAAGCCTGTGTCTTCTTCCTTCTTCTTCCTTGGGAAAATATTTGAAGGGAATTTTTAAATTGTATCTCTACCTCTCTCTTCAGTCCATGCCAAGGGAGGAAGTGTGACGAATCTGATCATGATTGGTGATGAGTCACTGGGTTACTGTGCCAAAAAGCAGGAATATGGCTTCTTACTTCTTTCACTCCATGCTTGGGCTCTCCAGCTCCCATATGATGAGGCCCCCCAACCCCCACAGAGAAGATGATGAACACATCTTCACAGGGTAGCAGAGGGATCCACCACCATTTATTGGTTCCAGCTTTGCCACCAACCCCTAGATGCGTAAGTCAGTTCTCCATTTTAGGCCAGGTGTCTCCAAATAAAACGGAAGGTAGTAGGAAACCATTATGTTTCAGAACTGAGCCAAATTCTCTAACAGTTACCTAAAAAGGGGTAGTGCTATGCACCAATGCAAACATGATGCACTGCATTGGACTTTCAGTTAGTTGTTGCCCTTGTTTGAGTGTTCCGTCAGTAGCGAAGGGCGGAGGCTTGGAGGACAAAGGTAGGTCACTCCAACAAAGTAGTTATCACCATGTCAGAAGAATTGTTTATTGTTGTTAACTGTGTAGTATGGAGAATTTCACCATCAACAAAAGCAGACAGAATAGTTTTAGTAACTTCTCATGTATTCATTCACTGACCCCAACAACTATGCATTCATGACCAATAACTTCTACATCTGTTAAACAATTGAAATCATCTTTTTCCTAAGTGACAAGTATTCCCTGTACATAGCTCTTGCTTTCTTAGGGCATACAGCCGGGGTGGATTGAAGTTCACACTAGGGTTAACAATAACAACGACAAAACAGTAATAACTTCAGTGTGACTCTTCTTCCCCTTGGGTCCCATCCAATTGCAGCAAAGGGATCCCAAACTTTCCTTGTCACTCTCCTTTCTCTGAGAGGGTTCTAGATGATACATGCATTGTTTTTGGCATCCTCTATATTTTTCTTACCATGGTCAGAGATGTTCTTGTGCCACTTAGAGACCTTGAGGAACAGTTGCCATCTCTGCAGCTATTGGTATCTGTATAGACTTTTTTGTTAAAAGACAATTTTTTAGGTTCACAGCAAAATTGAGAGGAAGGTATAGATTTCCCATATACGTCCTGGCCTCACATGTACAGCTTACCACATTACTGACATCCGCCACCAGAGTGGTATAGTTGTTACAGTCGATGAGAACCTACAATGACACATCATAATCACCCCAAGTCTATAGTTACATTAGGGCTCACTCTTGGTATTGTATATCCTGTGGCTTAGACAAATATATAATGACATGTAGCCATCATTACAGTATCATATGGAGTGATTTCACTGCCCCTAAAATCTATGTTCTGACTAATCACCCCTCTCCTTCCAACCCCTGATAACCCTGATTTTTCTTTTTTTACTGTCATCATAGTTTGGCATTTCCCAGAATGTCATATGGTTGGAATCATACAGTATGTAGTCATTTCAGATTGGTTCTTTCACTTACTAATATCCACTATTCCGTTTCATTAATAATATTCTTCTTTGCCATTTCATTGATTGATAGCTCATTTCTTTTTAACAATGAATAATATTATCTTTTTTGGATATGCCGCAGTTTATTTATCCATTCACCTACCACGGGCATCCTGATTGCCTCCAAGCTTTGACGATTATGAATAAATTTTCTGTAAACATCCATGTGCAGTTTTTGTGTGGACATAAGTTTTCAATCCATTTGGGAAAACAGCAAGGAATGTGAATGCTGGAGTATACAGTAGAAGTACATATAGTTTTGTAAGAAACTGCCAAACAGTCTTCCAAAGTGGTTGTATTATTTTGCATTCCCATCAGCAATGAACGAGAGTTCCTGTTGCTCCACATCCTCATCAGCATTTGGTGTTGTCAGTGTTCTGAATTTGGGCCGTTCTAACAGATGTGTAGTGGTATCTCATTGTTGCTTTAATTTGCATTTCCCTAATGACCTATGATGTGGAACATATTTTTATATGCTTATTTGTGTTTATATATCCTTTTTTGGTGACCCATCTGTTAAAATCTTTTGCTTATTCTTTAAGTGGATTGTTTGTTTTCTTATTGCTGAGGTCTCAAGAGTTTCTTTGTATATTTTGAAAAACATATACAAAGTAAGTGTGTCCTCAATCAGGTATCTTTTATAAATATTTTCTCCCAGTCTGTGACTTATCTTCTCATTCTCTTGACATTGGAATGAGAATGTGTAATGTCTTTCACAGAACAGAAATCCAGCTTATCAATTGGTTCTTTCATGGCTTGTGCCATTAGTGTTGTATATAAAACGTCATCACCATGCCGAGCGCTATCTAGGTTTTCTTCTGTGTTATCACCTAGGAGTTTTATAGTTTTGTATTTTAGATTTAGGGGTCTATGATCCATTTTGAGTTAATTTTGGGGAAAAGTATAAGGAGTATGTTAGATTCTTTTGTTCCAGCACTATTGGTTGAAAAAACAGTTTTGCTTCATTGAATTGTCTTTACTTCTTTGTGAAAGATGAGTTAACTCTATTAATGGGGTTGACTTCTGGACTCTCTATTCTGTTCTATTGATCTATTTGTTTCTTCTTTTGCCAATACCACAATGTCTTGATTACTATAGCTTTATAATATGTCTTGAAGTCAGGTAGTGTTAGTCTTCCAACTTTTTCTTTTTCAATATTGTGTTGGTTATTTTAGTATTTTGCCTCTCTATATAAACTTTAGAATTGATTTATCAATATCAACAAAATAACTTGCTGGGATTCTGATCAAGAATGCATTGAATCAATGGACTAGTTAAGGAAAATGGACATGTTGGCAATATTGTGTCTTTCAACCCATGATTACGGAATACAACTCTTTATTTAGTTCTCCTTTGACTTCTTTCATCAGAGTGATATAATTTTCCTTATATAGTTCTTATATACATTTGGATAGATTTATACCTAAGTATTTTATTTTAGGGGGTACTAATGTAAATGGTATCATGTTTTTAACTTCAAACTCCACTTGTTCATTGATGGTATATTGGACAGCATATTTCTATTTCCTGATATTCTGCATATTAATTTTGTATTCTGCAACCTTTGCTGTAATTGCTCATTCGTGCCAGGAGTTCTTTGTTTTTCCTTTTTTTTTTTTTTTGTCAATTTTTTTTTCGAATTTTCTATGTAAACAATCATGTCATCTGTGAATAAGGACAGTTTTATGTCTTCTTTCCCAATCTGTGTACATTTTATTTCTTTTCCTTGTCTTATTGCATTAATTGTATTGCAAATACCTTTTTGTACCGACTGATATAATCATGTGATTTTTCTTTTTCAGCCTGCTGAGGTGATGTGATTACATTAATTGATTTTCAAGTGTTAAGCTAGCCTTGCATACCTAAGATAAATCACACTTGGTTGTGGTACACAATTCTTTTATACATTGTTATATTAGTTTGTTAATATTTTGTTGAGAGTTTTTACATCTATATTAATGAAAAATACTGCCCTGAAGGTTTTTCCTGTGTAATATCTTTGTATAGTTTTGGTTAGAATAATGTTGACCTCAGAGAATTAGATAGGAAGTATCCCCTCTGCTTCTATCCTCTGAAAGAGATTCTAGAAAATTGGTATAATTTCTCCCTTAAATATCTGATAGAACTCACCAGCAAACCCACCTGGCCCTGGTGCTATCTGTTTTGGAAGATTATTAATTATTGATTCAATTTCTTTTTTTTTTCTTTTTAAAGATTTTATTTATTCATGAGAGACACACAGAGAGAGAGAGGCAGAGACACAGGCAGAGGGAGAAGCAGGCTCCCTGCAGGGAGGCCCATGCAGGACTTGATCCGAGGACCCTGGGATCACGACCCAAGCCAAAGGCAGATGCTCAACCACTGAGCTACCCAGGCACCCTGATTCAATTTCTTTAATAGACACGAGCCTATTCAAAATGTTTATCTTTTATTGTGTAAGCTTTGGCAGATTTTGACTTTCAAGGATACATTTCATCTAGGTTAGCAAATCTGTTGAAATAGAGTTGTATATAGTACTCCTTTATTATGCTTTTAAAGCATAGGATCCATAGGATCGGTAGTGATGCTCTTTCCTTCATTTCTGATATTAGTAATTTGTGTCCTTTCCTCTTTTCTTTCTCAGTTAATCTGGCTACAGCCTTATCAATTTTATTCATGTTTTCAAAGAATCAACTTTTAAGTTTCATTGATTTTCTCTACTGATCTTCTGTTCTCAATTTCATTCATTTCTGCTCTAATTCTTATAACTTTTTTTCTTCTGCTTATTTTGGATTTAATTTCCTATTCCTTTTCTAGTTTCCTAAGGGAGAAATTTAGATTATTGATTTTTAGATCTCTTCTTTCCTAATATATGCATTCAATGCTATCCATTTCCCTCTAAGCTCCACTCTAGCTGCATCTTACAAATTTTGATAACCTGTGCTTTCATTTTCATTTAGTTGAAACTACTTAAAAAATTCTCTTGAGATTTCTTCTTTGACCCATGTATTATTTAGAAGCGTGTTGTTTAATCTCCACATGTTTTGGGATTTTCCAGTTATTTTTCTGTTACTTATTTCTTGTTTAATTCTATTGTGGTCTGAGAGCAGAAATTATGTGATTTGTTAAGGTGTGTTTTATGATACAGAATAAGTCTATATTGGTGAATGTTTCATGTGAACTGGAAAAGAATGTGCATTTTCCTGTTGTTGGATAAAGTAGTCTATAGATATCAGTTATATCCAGTTAATTGATGGTGTTGGTGAGGTCATCTGTGTCCTTATAGATTTTCTGCCTGCTGGATCTGTCCATTTGTGATAGAGGTCACCAATAATGACTTTTTTCATTATTGTTGCTGTAATTGATGTTGCTGTTGCTAATTTCACTGTGGTCACTGCTATTATTGTGAATACACTATACTATTCTAGCTTCAGTATGAGGTTCCTTTTTTAAACTTATTTTTATTTGTTATTATTATTTTTTAGATTTATGATTTATCTCTTTTTAAAAATATTTTATTTATTTGAGAGAGAGAGCGCGCATGAGGAACAGAGGGGAAGGGAGAAGCAGATTCCCTACTGAGCAGGGAGCCTAATGTGGGGCTCAATCCCAGGACCCTGAGATAATGACCTAAGCTGAAGGCAGATGCTTAATTGACTGAGCCACTCAGGTGCCCCATGAGGTATTTTTTTTCATTTGGATCTCTTGGATTGGTATTGTTCTTTGAATTCTTACTGTTCCCTTTTTCTTTGAACTTGGGAGAGAACTGATGGGGAGGCTGGGTGAAGAGATATTTGAATAGGTTCACCAACTCTCACACGTAGAAGTGTTCCTCCTTGCCAATGATGAGCCAGTGCCAGGATGAGTAGAGGATATCTCTGCTTCCTCCCATATCACACCTCATTCACCTGAGGCACTTCCCTCAGAGGTAGGAGTAGTGATTGCCTTTGTGTCCCCTTTTATTTCAAGTATCTTACTTCTGACATCCTAAATCAAATATGATCTACAATATTAAAGCAAATCAGTGTCTTATTCTTGAGGCAGATACAAGTTCCTTCTGTATGTAGCCCTTGCTAAGTCAGCACCCTTATCCAAATTATGTTTTTTATTTTATTTTTTAAAGATTTTATTTATTTATTCATGATAGAGAGAGAGAGAGAGAGAGAGAGAGGCAGAGACAAAGGCAGAGGGAGAGGGAGAGGGAGAAGCAGGCTCCATGCAGGGAGCCCGACGTGGGACTTGATCCTGGGTCTCCAGGACCACACCCTGGGCTGAAGGCAGCGCTAAACCACTAAGCCACCGGGTTTGGTAATTATGGTAATGTGTGAAATCCAAATAATGGTAATGTGTGAAATCCTCAAAAGAAGAACCCAGTACCTCCTAAGACTTAGAAGAAACAGGTCCCAAATGGTGACTATATGTGTATCTTACATTTCCTCCAGAAATAGATACAATATATCTAATTGAATTATGAGATGGATTTTTTTTTTCCAGTTTGCGGACCTGACTTCTAATACTACCTTCTGCCCACCTCCATCTTCCACCTACCTCAATTCATCTCCCACCTCTGTACTCCTCCCATTTCTGCCCTCTCCCTTCACCATCCTGAGATTCTTTTCCCTCTGGTTTTTGAGCCTAGCTAAAGTTTCCTCTAACAACATAGGTGGTATTAAAAAGATAAAGGACAGGACTTTTGTCATCCTCCTAAAGACTCTGTTCCTATACTGCTTTGGGGGAGAGAAGTTGGCTTTAAGATTGATCAACTAGTTAAATGGTCCTTCCTCCAGAGTCTTTACCAAGCCTTCTCAGGTGTAGTTTTGTTCACCATTAGTTTGGCAAACAGTGAGCGTTCAATAATGTCTTGGCTGACTGATAGTTTCCATCAATCCCCATTTCAATTCAGTGGGGACAGTTTATTTCTTGGATCTTCTCAGGATATTCTTATCCAAGGTCTACCCATGTTCAGACAGATGTGAAGGCTAGGCTCTACTAGCAGATAAAGACTCAATGCTTCCTCTTGTCTTATGCACAGATCCCATGCATAAGTAGGGACTCTAATCTTTTCATTTGAATTCCATTCATTTACATAAGGATTTCTAGAATCCCAAGCCTCATTCTCTTCCACCACTTTCATGTCTCTGGTTCCTTAATCAGTAGTGGGGAATCTGCTTGTCTCTTTGTTCTTGTCTACATATAGTCAGCTCCTTATAAGAGTGAGAAAATGGCAGATATATGTACCTTCCAGGCCGCTTTACATGGCTGACATGCCCCTTTTACCAAAGCTCTTAATCATAACACTGCTTTAATATGGTAGATGTTTGTCTACATAAGTATTCAAGGCTTAATGGGCTATTAGGGCTCAATCCAGGTAATTTGGACTTTTCCCTTTTCATAATCCCTTGACATTTGCATTTACTCTTCCTATTTTCATGTAGATATATGACGATGCAGATTATGGTGAAACCCTAGAGTACGAAGAAAAAAAAATCAAGATATAGAGATTGTGTCTTAGTTTTTTATTTTCTAGCAATATCCAATTAGGAAATAATAGGAAAAATAAACTTCCACTGACAATAACAATATAAATTATAAAACCTTGGCATGAATCTAGTAAGAGAAGTATCTGAACTATGTGACAAAAACCATAAAACTTTAAGGTCCTAAATTAAAGTGTGGGAACAAATTCTATAAAGATATAAATATTATATTAATCTATAAATTTAATGTTATTCCTCCCAGAAGTCTCAAATGGAAAGAATTTGACAAGATGATTCTGATATTTTTCAGGAAGAGAAAATGTGTAGGAAGAAGAAAGAAATTTTGAAAACAAAGACTCATAAAGAGATAAATATTGTATCAAATATAAAGCTTTTGTATTAAAAGAGTTTGGTATTGACAAAGGAATAGATAATTAAATCAATGAAACAAATGAGATTCTAGTATAAAATTCATATATAAATTGTAATTTAAAATATATTAAAGGAAAAATAGACTAATCAATAGATGGTTTTGAGATAGTTCGTTATTTGAGAAAAAATGCATTTTATTACATTTTTATAACAATATAAACACAGAAAAAATAGGGGAAACAGTTCCATAATCTTATTGTGAAAAATACTTTTGTAAGTAACTTACTAAAGACTAAATGGGAAATGAAAAGCTAGGTTATGAAAGTAATATATTTGTGACATAGAAAATAAGAGTGTTTTTTTTTTTAATTTTTTTTTTATTTATTTATGATAGTCACACACACAGAGAGAGAGAGAGAGAGAGAGAGGCAGAGACACAGGCAGAGGGAGAAGCAGGCTCCATGCACTGGGAGCCCGACGTGGGATTCGATCCCGGGTCTCCAGGATCACGCCCTGGGCCAAAGGCAGGCACCAAACCACTGCGCCACCCAGGGATCCCGAAAATAAGAGTGTTAAAAATCTTTCATACATCAAAATCTTTCATAAATCTGTAAGAAGATAAACCCAATAGAAAATGAATGGACAAGGGGAGCCTGGGTGGCTCAGTCAGTTAAGCAACAGACTTTTGATTTCAGCTCAGTTCATGATCTCATGGTCGTCAGATTGAGCCCCCTGTTGGGCTTTGAGAGTGGGATGTCTCTCTCCTTCTCCCTCAGTCCTTCCCCTCCCCCTGTGCTTGCACACACTCTCTCTCTCTCTCTCTCTCTCCCTCTCCTCTCTCTCTAAAAAAAAAGAAGAAAAAGAAATAAGTAATAAAGAAGAAAATAGACAAAAGACAAAATGTATGACAAGGCAATTGAGAGAAAAATGAATAAAAATAGTAAAACAATTATTTGAAGAGATATTCAACTTCATTAAAATCCAATAACATGCCAATTAAAATAAGGTACCACTTATACTATCAAATTTAAAGAAGGCCAGATTGAATATTCCTTTTGGGGAATGAGCTGGAGAATCAGGTACTTTAATGCACTGTGAGTGGAAATGTAAACTATTACTTTTGTTGAAGACAGTTTGGCAGCATCTGTTGACACCTACTCCCTGGTCCAGCATGTGGCATATGGTAGGCATGTAATAAGTATTTGTTGACTTAATGCAGGATGACTTTTGTGAATGGAAAAAGCATGGACTTGGCTGTTGAACAAAAGTTAAATTTTGTTCCTGGCCCTACCATTTATTTACTAAGTAAACTTTAAGCAATTTACTTAACTTCCTTATGCTCTAATTTCCTTTTCTAGAAAATGGAGATACTTCCTACTTTTTAGAGTTGTGAGAAATAATGAAACAATACATGCAGTGTTTCAGCCATGGCTTCCAAGTTGTAAGTGCTGGATAAATGAAAGACTTTACTCTCCCACGCGATTTTTCTGGCCACCCAAGAGAATTCTATTTCTTCAGATACCTTCACCCAGGCTCTTCTATATTCTGCATTCTCCTTCCTCACCTCTCTATTTAAATTCAATCTTTCCAAATCTTACCTTTTTGCTGCCAACAGTTCATTAGAATCTTCCAATTACGGATGATATCCAGTATCACATGAGTCCTTTAATACACTCATCACCAGTGCCTTTGTGGGTTGAGTTGTAGCCTGCCCCCCAAAAAAGACATATTCAAAGGGTCCTGTGAATGTGACCTTATTTGGAATAGGGTCTTGGCAGATATGATCAAGTTAAATTGAGGTGGAACTGGAATAGAATGGGCCCTAAATCTGCTATAACTGTGTCCATATAAAAAGAAGGGAATTTGGACAAGACACACATGGGGAGAACATCATGTGATCATGGAGGCAGATGCTGGAGGAATGCATCTTCAAATCCAGGAACCCCAAGGATTGCTGGTAACTACCAGAAGCTAGGGAGAAACTAGGAAAGATCCTGTTCTAGAGTTTTCAGAGACAGCATGGCCCTGAAGACATCTTAGTTTCAGACTTCTAGCCTCTAGAACTGTGAGAAAACGTATATTTGTGTTAAGTCACCAAGTCTATGGTACTTGATTAAGGCACTAGGAAACTGAGATACTACTCCACAAAAGGTCATTTGACTCTAATTCTGAGTTTGGTAATAATCTGTGGAATAATCTATGGAATATTTAGGAATATTCAATCTGGCCTTTCAATAAACTGGAGGCAGCACCAGTTTTTTTTTTATAATTATGGATAAATTCCCTAAAATATAATCTTGGTTTTCCAACATGAAGTCAGCCTTTGGAAAAGGTAGAATATTTAAGGATTACAAAGGGTTTTAAGAAAAATCTCTAAGGAAACAAAACAACAAAATTATTCTCTCAGGACACCTGACCTCAGAAAGAATAGTTAAGGAGGTGATTCCCAGCATGTGAGTCTGGCAGTATGCTAGATAATTTTATGCTCATAGTGGCTATTAAAGTCCCTCTGTGCCACATTCCTTTCCTTTCCACTGCTTGGTGGTCTGGAGATATGTATCAATAAGAATACATTGAGTTGTAAGTAACAGAACACTCCATTAAAGCAGCTTACAAGATAAGGAACTGACCATCTCACATAGCAAGAAATCTGGAGGTAAGAAGTTTCAGGATTGGTTACTATAGCTGCTCAGCAGTTCTCAGTTGCTTCTCTACATTTTTTAAAGATTTTATTTATTTATTTATTTATTTATTTATTTATTTATTTATTTATGAGAGAGGGAGTGAGTGGGGCGGTGGGGGGAGGAACAGAGGAAGAGGGACAAGTAGACTCTGTGCTGAGCGTGGAGCCCAGCATGAGGCTCAATCTTAAGACTCTGAGATCATGACCTGAGCTGAAATCAAGAGTTGAATGCTTAACTGATTGAGCCACCTGGGTGTCTCACTTCTCTACAATTTTTTACTTTCCCCTCACAGTCACAAGCTGGTTACTGCAACTCCAGGCATCATACCTTCACATAACAACACCCAGAAGCAGAAAGATGAAATTTTCCTCTACCATTTCTCAGCAGATCTTTTTGTGATGTCTTGACTTCTTAGTCTTGTATTAGGCTCTGTCAAGCTATCTGAGATGATAGCCGATGATGCATGTGCATGGCTTGCTATAGTTATACAGTTTTAGGGTGACTATGTGTATTTGATGCCTGGTTATTAAATAACTAGTGGATAATGCACCAGCATGGCTTCGGTTGCTTAGTCAAAATTACATCTGGAATCTGGATATGGATCTAGATGATATGCTTGTGAAATAAAGTTTTTGAAATGCTATAAAGTAATTATGCTGATTTTCAGTAGAATGTGACAAAAATTACACTGAATGACTCCTGCATGAACTTAGTTAGATCATACAAAGCCTCAAATCTTTTAAGTAGGACTTTTGAAATGTTGACTTTTGTGAAGCCAGCTGCCATGCAATAAATCTGACTACTCTGGGACTCCCACCCTCTCAGGAAGCTCAAGCAAGCCACACAGAGAGGCTGCAGGGAGAGACAGAAATGCCCAGCCAGGCTTCTGCATGAAAGTTACCACAATACAGGTGTGAAACGTGTGACCAATGAAGCCATCTTGGACTTCTAGACCAGTTAGGCCTTCAGATGATTCCAGCCCTGGTGCCATTTGACTGGAATCAGAAAAGTGATCTTAAGTAGAAAACTTTCCATCTGAACATGGAAATATAAGCAATACAGTATCTTTTTGTTTAAGCCACCAAATCTTGGGATCTCCAAAGAGGAGAGGTTGTGGACAGACCCCAAGATCAATAATTTCCATCTCCTGATATTTATGCCTTCATGGGATTTCCTCCCCTTGAGTAAGGGTGGGATCTGTGACTTGCTTATCAACAGAATATGGCAAAGGTGATGAGATGTCACTCTCTTGTTTAGATTATATTTAAATAAGACTCCATCTTAGCATACTGGAGTGAGCGATTCTTCTTGCTGGCTTAATGAAGTGAGCAGTCACACTGAGGAAACCCACAAAGCAAGGAACTGCAAGACATCTCTAGGGCTTGAGGGTGGGCTCTTCTGACAGCCAGCAAAAAGCTAGAGTTGTCAGTCATACATCCACAAGTAAATGAATTCTGCGACCCAACTAATGCACTTGGAAGCCGATTCTTCCCCCATCACATTTCCAGATGAGAACACAGTCCAGTTGGACTGTGCTGGAGGGAAGCAGACGACACAGTGAAGTTGTCCCCAGACTCCCATGCGCAGAAGCCATGAGATAGTAAATGTGTTTTCAGCTGCTAAGTTTGTAGCAATTTGCCACATGGCAATAGAAAATAACACACAAGGTGAGTGCATTTTGTATTAGGAAGGGGGTACCAAATGAATGGCTCAAGGATGATGGGAGGTAGACAGTTTCCAAAGAAGGCCACCATCAATTCCTCTTTGCACACTCATGCCGTTCCTCATATCAAGAGGTGGAGTCTAACTCCCCCTCTTTGAGTCTGGGCTGGGCTTACTCAGTTTTTTGCTTTGACCAATAGAATGTGATTGAAGACTTCTAAGACTTCAAAGCCATCATAATGAGTCTTGAGGTTTCTTCCTAGGTTGTTAGAGCCCTTATGCTTGGTGGTCCTGGCCCACTGTGTGGGTTGCTTATCATGAATGAAGGACCTTGTATAGAGACCACATAGAGAGACTAGGTGGAGAGAGAGGCCTGGCCATCTGAGCTCAGCTGAGCCCAGCCTTCCAGGCTTCCCTGCTAAGGCACCAGACTGTTGGTGAAGACTTTGGACGCTTTAGAGCACACTAGCCGTCATCTGAACATCAGTGAGTAATCCCAGATGACATCATGAAAAACAGGACTGACCGGAAGAACCCTGCTCACATTACCTACCCACAGAACCATGAGCGGTTTGTTACAACAGTAATCAGGCGGGGGTCTCTTCCGAGAAAGGCACAGTACCATCCGTGCTAACTGAGGATATCTCCCGTGGGCCGTGGGGGAGAGGGACTCACCAGCAGAACAATTTCACCCATCATATCTCATTGGATAGAGCTGCATCGCTGGTCTGTTCAGTGTTTCACCGACAAGGAGAATGGGATTTTGATTAGTTCAGATTAATCAACATGCACCCCCTGGTGCTCCTTTCTCTGGACACTTGCTTAATACTTCTTGTGTTTGAAGTCAAGCTATCGTATCTGCCATGATGATTATCCGCTGTCACAGTCGTCATGCCAGGACCACGGCTGATCCTGATTTTGCCTCAACTATCTCACTGCTTACTGATAGCTGAAAGTTCTGTCCCCACCAGTGCTTACTGCTTTTCAGTGAGGCTCCTGGAGGAGCAGCTGACTTTTTTGGGGGGGGCTTACAGTTTGTTTTGAGAACTTGGGACATATTACCCCTGAGCTGCATCTCAGGAGTATTTAATGGTTCCATCCACTATCACATCAAAATTGAGTCTTCTCGGTAGTGATTAGGATACAATGTGGGATAGAATCCAAATACTCGTCACTTCTCTTTCTGTCCTAGAATGAGGCATCCTTAAGGCTTGTCTCCCAGAGCTTGAAGGAATTTCTCTCTTGGTGGAAAATGAAAGGTCATTTAAAAAATTCATTAGGATCAAAATTCTCTTTGCCATTTCTCTAAGGAGTTATAGCAAATTCTCTAATGCACAGGATTTGTGGTGCTTGCCTTTATAATCCTAGCATTCCTCTGTTGCCCATATATATCAGGCTCATAGCCAGGAACTTTACTTGGCATACAGGTAGTAGAAGGAAGATGGGAAGCCATGGCTAGTTAAAGTGGGCTCCGCCGGAAGGAGCTTGACATTTATAACAGCATCTTGAATATGTTAAGTATGTTAGTACAAAAGGGTCAAGTTTCTCAGGAATTAGAATGTTTAGAATTAAAAATGAGAGCTATATCTTAACCTTGAAGTAATTTTGACATATTATAAGGATCAGACTAGTAGCCAGGAACTGGAAATTTTCCATAAGCCGGCAGAAGTGTTTTATGACCTCATCTAATCTAAAGAATAATGTATTACTTCATCTTTAGTGTTTTGAGATTCACTTTTTATTGAGCAAGTCTTTAGGAAATATCACAAAGAGAGGCAGGAGAAGGTATGCATTCTCAAATACAGAGAGGGGAATGCTGAAAATAGGAGCCAAAGAAGGCTTAGAGCTTCACACATTTTCCTCCCTAGGGTCTGATGCCACTAATTGAAAAACAATGTTGTAGGTATCAAGTGGAGATTCTCATTAGATAACGCAGCAATGATCCCAAGGCTCAGATCCCTAGGGTTTTGTGAATTAGGAAACTCAGATTACTAGAGCAGAAAACTTCTTAATAAATAAACCCTCTAGCTTGAAAACTATCAATCCAACTAGAAAAATTGGAAGTTAAAAATCAGAGGATGGAGAGGCAACATTACTTTAGGCACACACACTCTACTAGAGAGAGAGGTATATGTGGGGCCCAGAACTCCTACTTCTAATGCTCATTTGCCTGAAGACAGAAAGCTGTCTGATGGAAACTTTCATGAATGAGGATATCAGAAATACACATCTCCAATTATTTTGAATACTTTTCTCCTTTTCTAGGAATATAGTCTATACAACTTGCCATGGTGTGATTTCCTTAATAGAATGGGATAGCCCATAGGTGAGGTGACAGATTTCAGGAAGTCCTTACAAGTTTCAGATCTATCTTGTCACTTTTCAGTTCTATTTCTAAAACTCTGCTGCTTTTGCCATGAGTTCTAAGAAAGAGACTCACACAATTTAGTATTATTCCAAAGAGATACGTAGTAGAAAACAGGGATCTAAATTGTCCCATCTCCAACTGAGTTGGATTTTATAAGATTTAACTGAAAAAGTCAGGGGACGCCTGGGTGGCTCAGCGGTTGAGCGTCTGCCTTCAGCTCAACGTGTGACCCCGGAGTCCCAGGATCGAGTCCCACGTCGGGCTCCCTGCATGGAACCTGCTTCTCCCTCTACCTGTGTCTCTGCCTTTCTCTTTCTCTGTGTCTCTCATGAGTTAAAAGAAAAAAAAAGTCACTTTTTCTATCCTGCTGATTTCCTGGCCTGGAAAACTGGTGTAAATCCTGAAGTGGAGGTGAAATACAAAGGAAATGGTGTCCACTTCCCCCTTGTATGTTTTCCCTACTATAATGCTTCCTCTCAGTCATACACACACGAGTAACATTTCGTTGGTCTTTCAGTTGTGATTGAAAGCCTTGAGGCTGCAGCCTGTGTCTTGTCCGTACCCTGTGTCAGCCAGAGTGTAGAGTGGGGCACGGAAACTACCGTAGACGTTCCAAGCAGAAAATGATTTGGTGCAAGAAATTCTGTTTACAAACTCTTTGCCAAAAAAACCAGTTTGGCATCTTTTAAAAAAATAAACATGCAATTATCATACAGCTCAGCAATTGTACTCTTGGGCGACATGGAAACTATTTTCACATAGAAACCTGTATATGAATGTCCACAGCAGCTTTAAATGTAGCAGCTCCAAACTGGAAACAGTCCTATATCCTTCAGTAGGTGAATGGCTAACCAAATTATTTCCTGGTACATCCACCCACACAATATAAGCACTGAGCCAACTATTGATCCACACATTTTGGATGCGTCTCCAGGAGACTTAAACCCAGTGAAATGAGCTATGGTGTAGGATTAGACACACCTTACTTGCTCACTTAATACAAGCTGATCATTATTGTTGGTTTTCTAACCTCATGTACAGTAAGAGAATATTACAAATGTTCGGTAAGTTAAAAGCAAAGAAAAAAAAAGGATTAAAATAGAAGAGCTAATTTAAAGGGGAAAGCAGAGGCATTACTCTAAAATACTTGGTATCTACTCAATGTCAAGAAATTAAGATGTGAAACAACTTATTCAACATATTATTATACGTATGGTGGATGCTGTGAACTGAATTGTATCTTCCCAAAATTCATATATTGAAGCCTTAATCCACCATAGCATGGTATGTGAAGATGGGGGCCTTTGGGAGGTAATTAGATCCTGAGGGCAGAGATCTCATAATGAGATTATTACCTTTCTAAGAAGAGATGTCTTCCTCTCTCTTCACCGTGTAAGGACACATGAGACGGCCCTTTGCAATCCAAATAGAGAGCTCTAATAAGCCAATGGGTACCTCCTCTGAACTCAGAGATATTAGTATTGGCCAAGCAGTTTGTTTTGAGTTTACTGGACCTGTTATGGGTTGAATTGTCTTTCTCCCCCAAATTCGTATGTTGAAGTCAACTCCCCCATCAGTAATTTAACATGTGACTTTATTTATTAATTAAGATTTTATTTATTTATTCAGGAGAGACACACAAAAGAAGCAGAGACACAGGCAGTGGGAGAAGCAGGCTCCTTGCAGGGAGCCTGGTGGGGGACTCCATCCCAGGACCCTGGGATCATGATCTGAGCAAAGACAGATGCTCAACCACTGAATCACCCAGGTGCCCCAGCATACGACTTTATTTAGAAATAGGGTCATAGCAGAGGTAGTTAAGCTAACATGAGGTAGATAAGCTAACTAATCCTATGAGTGGTGTCCTTATGAGAAGAGTCAATTCAGACAGAGATACATACAGAGGGAGAGTGCTATGTGAACATGAAGATTGCCATCGTAAGTCAAAAAGAGAGGCTGTAGAGGAAACTAACCCTGCCAACACCTTGATTTTGGATTTTCAGAACTGTGAGGAAATAGATTTCTATTGTTTAAGCCACCCAGTCTGTGGTACTTTGTTGTAGCTACTGTAGCAAACCCATATATGGCCCTATCTGCTTTCTATAGAGAAATATCCTTCATTTTTTTTCCCTCAGCCTTCCATCGTGTTCCAGAACTACCATTTCCCTCCACATTTTGTGTTTATTATTTATAGGCCCTACAATATGATGTTTTCTTTCTACTGTCATACTTGCTAGGAAAGACAAATGTCCAGTACTCAGTAGTGTGATAGGAGGTCTCATAGCTGCAGGATAAACTTCGTATGTTCTCTCTGAGTAACCTTTTTTTTTTCCCAGGATTTTTGGGAAAATTTTATTTTTATTTTTTAATTTTTTAATTTTTTTAATAAATTTTATTTATTCATTCATGAGAGACAGAGAGAGAGAGAGAGAGAGGCAGAGACACAGGCAGAGGGAGAAGCAGGCTCCATGCAGGGAGCCCGACGTGGGACTCGATCCTGGGTTTCTAGGATCACGCCCTGGGCTGCAGGCGGCGCTAAGCCGCTGAGCCACCCAGGTTGCCCGAAAATTTTAAGTAATATATCTGAAAATTAATTCAAATCATATTTATATTAAAACAAACATCAGTTTTAAAGATAATCTAGATTTCAAAGGCATTTTTTTATAAATTATTTATTTATTTGAGAGACAGAGAGAGAGAGAGACAGTGAGCATGAGCAGGATGAGGAGTAGAGGGAGAAGCAGCCTCCTCACTGAGTAGGGAGCCCAAGGCGGGGCTTGATCCCCAGACTCCAGGATCGTGACTTGAGTCAAAGGCAGGCCCTTAGCGGACTAAGCCAACCTGGCACCCCTCGAAGACATTTCTTGCTTATAGTGAGTTGCCCTAAATGGAAGTGTTCACCATCTTCTGCATCAGGGCCTCTCTATTCATCATTCAGGGCGGCCTTCTGCTTCTGCAGGTAACACGCATTGGTTCAGGCCTTCTCCATATAGAAGGGACAGATGAGAGCCAGGGTATGAAACCAAAGACAAGTCTCTATATAAAGCTCTACTCCTGAGAAGCTTGGGAGATAGATTTTTGAGTTAATCCTGAGTTTTTCAGATTTGGGGGTTTGAGGTCATGATGGGTTGAGCACTGTCCCAGCCACTCCACTTGTAATTTGCAGTGATGATCTGAGGCATGTCCTACGGAGAGGAAATGCACAGGTGAGCAGAGCAGTGGGACTAAGGGAGTTTGGTCTCCTCCGTGCTTCCAGCCCACTCTTAGAGACCCATGCCCGCCACCCCCAGCGCGTCAGTCGCCTCTGCCCTCCTCTCTGCACCATGTGCAGCTGTCTCTGGCTCCACCAGGCCTTCAGGTTAGGACCCCACCTTGCATTTGGGTTGCCTTTTTTGAAATTGGCCACATCTAGGTTCACCGCCCCTTGAGGCTGGTCAGCAGGCCCTTGGGCTGCACGGGGGTGGGCCGGCCCTTCTTGCACCCTGCCGGTCCCCCCAGCCGGAACACTTGGCCTCCAGCTGCTTGGAAACTTGCGCCTGGGTCCAAGCTTCAGGGAAATGGAGAAGGTGAGGCCTGGGGTTCTGCACGGCTGGGACCCCAGGGGGGCCTCGCGACGCTGGCGCCCTCGGGAAACACGAACCCACGCTCCTCAAAAGGCTGCGAGGGGCTTCCAGGAATTCTTTATGCACCTGGCAACCCGGCCCCGGCTGCCTCGCCCTGGAATGCGAGGCTTTCTCCCAATGGCAGGGTCAGCCCAGCCCTCCTCTCAGCATCCTCGGGACCGTTCCCATCCCTGGGGGCTCCAGGAGGTCGGGGGACCCAGATGGGGCTCCAGGAGGGCAAGGCGATGCGGTCCCCGCAGCCATGGCCCGCGCCCTCCACTGCCCGCCTGGCGAGCGAGCGGCGGGGCAGGCGGGGCGTGGAGCCCGGGTCGCGGTCCCTTTCCAGCAGCTGCACGACCGCCAGCCCGGGCGGCGGAGCCAGGGGCGCCCCTCCCTCCCCGCTCCTCCCTCCTCCCCGCTCCTCCCTCCCACCCTTCCCGCTCCTCTCTTCCTCCCTCCTCCCGGCTCCTCCCTCCCTCCCTGCTCTTCCCTCCTCCCCGCTCTTCCTTCCCTCCCCGCTCCTCCCTCCTCCCAGCTCCTCCTCCCTACCCACTCCTCCCTCCTCCCCGCTCCTCCCTCCCTCCCCGCTTCTCCCTCCCTCCTCACTCCTCCCTCCTCCCCGCTCCTCCCTCCCTCCCTACCCGCTCCTCTCTTCCTTCCTCCTGCCGGCTCCTCTCTCCCACCCTCCCCGCTCCTCCCCGCTCTTCCCTCCCTCCCCACTCCTCCTCCCTCCCAGCTCTTCCCTCCCTCCTCCCAGCTCCTCTCTCCCTCCCGCTCCTCTCCCTCCTTCCCTCCCCACTCCTCCCTCCTCCCAGCTCCTCTCTCCCTCCCGCTCCTCTCTCCCTCCTCCCCGCTCCTCTCTCCCTTCTTCCCTCCCTCCCCACTCCTCCCTCCCACCCCGCCCTTCCCTCCTCCCTCCTCCTCCCGCTCTTCCCTCCCTCCCCGCTCCTCCCACCCCGCTCTTCCCTCCGGGTCCAGCCCGCGCGGCCGGCGGCGGAGGAGGCGTGGCGCGCTGCGCCGGTCGGCGGGGGCGTGGCCTCCCGCGGGCGGGGCGTGGCCTGCCGCGGGGGCGTGGCCTGCCGCGGGCGCGTCGCGGGGTGACGCGGATGACGCGGCGCCCGCGAGCCCGCAGCCCCGCCGCCGCCGCCGCCGCCGCCGCGCAGGGGCCCGCCCCTCCCGGCCTCCCCGCCCCCCCGGGCCTCCCCGCCCTCCCGGCCTCCCCGCCCTCCCCGCCCGGCCTCCGGGCGCCCCTGTCAGGCTGTGGCTGCGGGCGGCGCGGCGCTCCTGGGTCGGCGGGCGCGGAGACTCGAGCGCGGGCACCCCCGGCCCTGGGCTGCAGCGGCCTCCGCCCTCCGGGACGACATGGCCCAGGCGGCCGGCGCGCGGGGCTCCGGGGACGCCGAGCTGGGCAAGGCCAGGAGGGTGGCGCTCATCACCGGCATCACGGGCCAGGTGAGTGCCGCGGCGGGGCCTGCTGCCCGGGCACGTGTGCGCCCCGCGGGGCTGCCCGCCCTGCAGGAACCGCGTGCTGCGCGCCCCGGAAGGTGCCCGGCGCGGCGGCGGGTCGCGGGGTCGCGGGGTCGCGGGGTCGCGGGGTCGCGGGGGTCACGGGCTCCCTCACCTGGCCGCGCCCCAGGTGCGCCCGCAGGTGAGGCCTGTGCGGGCCGGGGGGGGGGGGGCAGCCCCGCTTCTCCGCCCACCTGCGGCTGCCTGGGAGGAGGGGACGCGCGCTGCCTGGTCCCCCCGCCCCCGGGGTTCCGGACCCGACGAGCGAGAGCAGGAAGCGCCGGTGCCTGAGGAGCACGCCTGCAGACCAGGGCCCCGGGCTCCTGAGGCCGGCGGCAGCACCTCCAGGCGTGTCCCGCGGCGGCCCCGGGCTGCTTCCGAGGCGACGGCAGCTGCTGCAGCGCGGGGAGGAGCAGGAGCAGGAGCAGGAGCAGGAGCAGGGCGGCCCTGCACGTGGGGGCCCCTGGGCGGCCCGAGCCCGGCCGTCCCCGACGGCTGACCCCCAGGGGCACCGCAGCAGGTGGGCCCAGGTGCTGCTGCAAGGACTCCGCCCGCGCGTCCCCGTGCACAGGACGAGGACATCCCCGGGGGCAGGCCCACCCCGCCCGGCAGGCAGCCACGGCGGGCACGTGTCCCTTGACTTGATAGTAACTCCTCTGCTTCTTGCAAGCGGACTCTTTGAAGCCCCCCCACCCCCACCCTTTTTTTTCTGACCTCCACTTTGTAGACGTGGAAAATGAGGCCCGGAGAATTGCATGCCCTGAAAGTCAAAGCCTGGTTGGGATTCAAACCCTGCTCGCACAGCGCTGCAGCCTTACAAGAGAGGCTGGAGTCGGCCAGATGTAGAGTCCAAGCATATGAGACAACCTCAACCACTGCATATCTGATTACTCGCTGCTTATTAACCTTACTTTGTTTAAGACAATTACATTAAAAAATTTTTTTGTTTGAAAACTGCTGGAAGGGCAGCCCCGGTGGCTCAGCGGTTTAGCGCCGCCTGCAGCCCGGGGTGTGACCCTGGGACCCGGGATCGAGTCCCACGTCGGGCTCCCTGCATGGAGCCTGCTTCTCCCTCTGCCTGTGTCTCTGCCTCTCTCTCTCTCTCTCTCTGTTTCTCATGAATAAATAAAAATAAATAAAATTAAAAAAAAAACACAACTCCTGCTTGAGTTTCAGGCTCCTTTTACCCTTCAGCACCAGTACTTTCCTCTTTCCTCCGTTTACCTTCTGCATCGTCCCTTTCCATGTTGGGTTGTTGTGTTGGCTTCTGTACCCCTGGCACAGTGCTGAACTCTGTAGCTGCACATAAATCCTTTGCTAATGGAATTTACGGCCCTGCTATTTATCTTCTAGGACAGTGACTCCCAACCTGGGTGTCAAGGATCTCCAGAGGACTGTGAAGTTAATACAAGAGGTCTGAAAATCCATACATTATTGTCCATTTAAAAAATAATATTCGGTGAGAGCTTACTGAGCTATTTACTCTGCTAAACACTTTATATGCCCCTACGTTGGAGGCAGGTACCATTTTTATTCCCAGTTTTTACCTGCCTAAGTAAGGTTAAGTATGTTCCCTGGAAGTGTACACCCAGCGAGTGTCAGTGCTGAGGTTTGAACCAAGGACTTACTTAGAGCCCTTTTGTTAATGCCGCTTCTGTGGTAAGCTGCACGCGTTAAAATACGTCTGTGTGTGTGTGTGTGTGTGTGTGTTAGAGTGAGAGAAAGTGAAAAAGAGTCTGTTTTACTTTAAGGAGAGGCCTCAGATTCAAGAAGGTGAGGTAGATACTGTTGCCCCCTTAGGATATTCAGGGCAGTTGTGCTATGATTGGCTCTTACCGGGTTGTCCCAAATTCCTACTGGAGAATGAGGGCAGGTAGCCTTGGTGGCCTGTCTGCTATACATCTCCAGTATTTACTGCCAGGCTTCATATCCTAGCTTTCTCCCTCCTGTCTATTCTTGATACAGTAATTGTGAACTATTTTCTAAAGTTTTTACCTTATTAAATTCCCCGTAAAGAAAACCAGGCTTAGCCTTTGCTTTGCTGTCTCTAGGCCCTCTACCAGCCATCCCCAGAGCTCACCTCCATTATCTTAATGATACTTATGGTTTTTTACTACACATATGGAACTATTCTTGCTCTTCCTTGACTACTATCTCTTTGTACTTCATTGGATTCATTTTGTGGCTAAATGCTTTCACAGTGCTTACTCCTTTTCGTTCAGCTAAAAGCCTCTATATACTCTGGTTAATCCCGCCAAATGCAGCCATTCCAGGAACTTTCTTTGTATTTACCATATGCAATCTCTGTTGACTATGTGGGTAATTTACAAATCTTAGTTCTTTGGTTTGTAAACTGCTTTAAGAAAGAAACGTTTCCGCATATGATCTCCCACGTAGGTTTACTTAGTGGGGTTTTAGATATGTTGACTTACTCTTATTAACAACACATCTTTACTCTGTTTCTGCAGGGTACAAGACTTGTTTTGATGCTGGTGTGAATATAACGATATGTAAGATATACTCATTGCCCACTATGAAATTATAGTCTTTGAGGAACTTAAGACCATGCACATGAAAAAAGTAGTATTGTACAAGTATGTTAGTGAGGTAGTACTGGAGGAGTAGTAAAGTGGTATTGTAGTATTGTACAAACAGTGAAGTAGTATTGTACAAGCAGGGAAGTAGCATTTTACGAGTGTATTAGGGGCCAAATGAGTGGTTTATCCAACTTTAGGATTCTGGGAGAAGTCATTGAATGCTAGAAATAGCAGGGACTGTATTGGGTTGAACAGCATGTACAATGCAGAGAAGGGAGAGTTTGGGGGACAATGAGGAAAGGACATTGTAATAATAATGGAGGGAATATAATTTATTAAATTCTTTATACCTATTTCTCATTTCTAAAAAGTTTCTGAAATGGCATCAATAAAAAGCACATCATTGGACCACTAGAATGTCATTTCATTTCAAAGAATGAAAAAAAAAAACCCCAAAAAACAAAAACCCAAACCCCTCCAAACAGGAGTGTGCAGTTAAGGCAATAGGAAGGTGGAGGTAGTGTACCAAAACCCAAAGCTAAGAATAACTGCTGTCAAGGTGGACATAAAATTCAGCTTTGACTTTCCTGCGAGTCAAGACAAAGTAGATAGACGAGTCAAACTTTTTATTAGTACGACGCTCTTCAAGAAATAACTTTAGACAACAGTACAACATGATGCACAATGTGCTTGGTAGCAGTTTTTTAAAGAAGACAGTTCTCTCCTAGGACACTTTTATCACTCCCTAATGGATGGCAAAAGCACACCTTTTGGTAGATAGAGACTAAGATAATTGAAGTGTTAATGTTTGTGGATTTTTCCCTTTTTTCAACAAATATTTTTTACTATCTGTAATTTCATGCTGGTCTCTGCCAAGAGGGCAGGCAGTTTGGAACTGTAGATTATTTTGTCAGGTATGTTGACTGTAGGTTAATAGTGGTGTTTTAAAAGTGGAAGTACTTGACATAGTGGGGTCCTTCTCACCTTTAAGTTGGCCTAGATTTTCCTTGGGAAGTGATTTAGATCTGGCCAAACATTTAAGCAAATACCAATTCTAGGCTCCAGATTTCTGCATCATGACATATGGAACATAAAGCATTTATTTTTAAATAGTTATGGTCAAGAAGAGTTAACTTGTCTGTGGTTGGAAGATAACACCCTTTTGGTAAGTCTTGCTTAGTTAAAAGACACTTGGAGTTTTCAAGGCCAGATTCTTTAAGCCACATTATTTTGTTTCAGAATTTTGTTTTCATGGCCTTATTTTTTATTTTCACTACTTTTATTAATTTTTTTTGAGCATACTCTAGCTTCTATGAAAGAATCTTGGCCTCTATAGAAAACATGTAAATTGGATGACCTAATTACCTAGACTCAGTTGGCTCTTTCAGGCTTTATGTTCTTCATTTAAGAGGTAATTTAGCAAATTAGAAAATGGTAATTGAGAATTGACAGGAAATACCATTTTTTCCACAGTTTTCCTTAACTCCTTTTAGATAATACTTCAACTGAATTATAATAGATAAATGGGAAGTTACCTCTTTTGGTTTTGCTTTCTAATCCGTATTCAGTTTCCCACAAATTTCTACATTCCAATAGGTATAAGAATCACTTATGTAAATGGAGATTTAGTGAAATGTGATGAGGTCTATTAAAACTATCCCATTTGATTGGTAATGGCTACATGGAATCCTGGAGCCATAGCTTTTTCCAGTTTAAGGGAGAAGCCCATAATTGGTTACTGATGTCTGCCTGGGAGAGGGAGTGATGGCACATGTGTTACGTCTTTACAGGTTTGTGGCTCCATGAGGATAGGAAAAAAGTGTTTTAATCATTTATCCCCTATGTCTAGTATAACTGGTATAGGGTAGGTATTCAAAATGTTTGATAATTAAATTAATCTTCAGTTCAGTTGATGTTTATTGTCTTGCAGATGACTTGCCTGGAAATTACAGATGACTGTAGAAATGAGAATAAAATGTTATGATGTGTTC
Organism: Vulpes lagopus; assembly: GCF_018345385.1. Classification (NCBI taxonomy): domain Eukaryota; kingdom Metazoa; phylum Chordata; class Mammalia; order Carnivora; family Canidae; genus Vulpes; species Vulpes lagopus. Next base: position 23,595,125 of record NC_054833.1, read on the forward strand.
CTTTTTGGTTGGGTAGAAGCAAGACATTGTCAAGATATTGGGCAGAATTGAATGGTATATGCTTGATAGACTATTTGCAGTTTAAGAGATAAAATGATTTGTTATAATTTTAGATTTAGGGGACTTGGAATATGTTCATTTTAGGGGAAAAAAGCAACCTGTCCAGTTTTGTGTGATGGATTTCCTACTTTTTTTTTTTTTCCTACTGTTTTTATATGCATATTTACCACTAAATTTGAAACCTGTTCCTTTGGTGTATATATTGGGATTTTAGAACTGGAGTTAAATTACGGTTATTATGTAGAGGAAGAAAGAAGACTGAGAAAGAATGATTTCCTCAGGTCACACAGCAAATTAGTGGTAGTGTTGGGGTTAGAAACCCAGAGTCTTCTCTGTATCATTGTCATCACACTGTCTTCTGCTAATAAGAGAGACTGCTTTAAACCAGGAAAATTGAAATAAAACCTGTATGTAGTAATAAAGTATATATTATAGTGTTCTAGAAAGTTGAATAATAATAAATATGCACCTGAATAAGTAATGAAATCTGTTTCAGTATGTAAGGTCAAGGTAACTTTATGTATCATTTAACATCATATTTTAACAAAATATTTGCACCCTGCAAAGAGTTTGAGAGGCTTAGGGTAATTAAATAGGAATCTTTTCTATTGGATCTATAAAGGGAAATTATTATTATTTTTAAAGATTTTATTTATTTATTCATAGAGAGAGAGAGGCAGAGTCACAGGCAGAGGGAGAAGCAGGCTCCATGCAGGGAGCCCGACATGGGACTCGATCCTGGGTCTCCAGGATCACACCCCAGGCTGCAGGCGGCTCTAAACCGCTGTGCCACTGGGGTGCCCTGAAGGGAAATTAATAAAGATTATATGGACTAAAGAAAGAGGTTAACTTTATTTTTATTTTTTATTTATTTATTTTTTTGAAAGAGGTTAACTTTAGACAACACATTGTTTTCATTTGAATGTAATTGATACACAGTGTTACATTGTTTCAGGTGTACAACATAGTGGTTAAACTTCTCTCTATGCTGTGTTCACCACAAGTGTAGCTACCATCTGTCACCATACAACACTATTACAATACCATTGTCTATATTCCCTATGCTGTGCCTTTTATTCCTGGGACTTACTCATTTTAGAGCTGAAAGCCTGGATCTCCCACTTCCCTTTTCCCATTTTGCCCATCCTTCTTCCCTCTAGCAACTATCAATTGGTTTCCTGTATTTATAGGTCTGATTCTGCTTTTTGTTTGTTTATTCATTTGCTCTGGTTTTCAGATTCCACATATGCGTGAAGTCATATGGTATTTGTCTTTCTCTAACTTATTTTGCTTAACATTATACTCTCTAGGTCTGTCCATGTTGTCATAAATGGTAAGCTCTCATCCCTTTTAATAGCTGCATTATATTCCTGTGTGTATGTGTGTGTGTGTGTGTGTGTGTGTGTATGTGTGCGTGTACACACTATATCTTTCTTACCTGTTTGTGTATCTATGGATACTAAGTGGCTTCCATATCTTGGCTATTATAAATAATGCTGCAATAAACAGGGATGCATATATCTTTTCAGACTAGTGTTTTTGTTTTGTTTAGGTAAATACCCAGTAGTGGAGTTATTGGATCATATCATTTTGAAGATCCTCTGTACTGTTTTCCACAATTTACATTTACACCAAGAGTGCATAAGCGTCCCTTTTCCTCTATATCCCAGCTAACACTTGCTGTTTCTTGTCTTTTTGAATTTAGGCATTCTGACGGGTATGAGTTGATATTTCATTGTGATTTTTATTTGTATTTCCCTGATGATCAGTGATATTGAGCATTTTTTCATGTTAGGCAACATGTTCTTTAGAGACCTTAGACATTCACTGTTCATTCAGGATTGTATGCTGTCCCAAGCTGGTAGTTTGCCTCCGATGCCCTCAGACTTATTGAGTGCTACCTTATCTACTCATGACACGGGAAAACTCCGTGCTGCACATCTTCATGTTTGGCTTCAGGACCCCAAGGCTGAAATTGACAGTGACTTTTGTTAGCTAACTGACTAAATTTCTTGATAAACTGAAAGTACACTTAATTGTTCTTGTGATCCTGAATGGCTCTTTAAGGAATAAAGTTCTCAACTTGCCTGTCCTTTGAAGCAGCCTTTCCTGAACTTTTGTTAAGTAAGAGTTACCACTTAACAAAAATTATTTGTAAATTTTAAAGAGTGAGGCAAAATGTCTTCTGGATACTTAGTAGGTAATTATTTGGGGTAACGGTACATAAAAAAATTATTGACATTGATAGATGATTACTGTGTACCTTGCAATGTACCAAGCAACCTTCCATAAGTTATCTCATTTAGGGGCTCCTGAGTGATGCAGTTGGTTAAGTATATGACTTTTGGTTTGGGCTTAGGTGGTGATCTCAGGGTCCTGAGATGAAGCCCCGCATCTGATGCTTAGCATGAGTGTGCTTAAGTTTCTCTCTCCCTCAACTTTGCTCTTCTCCCCCAAAATAAATAAATAAATCTTTCTTTAAAAAAAAAAAAAAAAACAGGTTATCTCATTTAACCCCAGGTGGTACAAATTTTTAATGTACATCTTATATTAAACAAGGAAACAGACTTGGAAAATTTCAAACTTGCCTGAGAACCCTTAGTGGACTAGTTTTTTTTCTCAGGACCTCTGTCTTGTATCATCAGACTATCTTTGTTGGGCAATTGACAAACTGCACAAGTTCACAGAAGTTTGTTGACAAACTGCAGAAATTCACAGTTCTCAAGATGTTTGTTTTTAAAGACTGCTATATATTTTGATTGGTGCCTTACTATGCCCATTAGGTGATGTTAACATTATTAGTGTGTGTATCTTAGTAAAAGTCTGGAGCAGGAGTGGGGAATGGGAGTGAGCACTACATTCTTTGAGGTCTTTTGAAGGCTTCTGATGGCTCCTTTCCCTAGTGTTCTTTTTTTTTTTAATTTTTATTTATTTATGATAGTCACACACACAGAGAGAGAGAGAGAGAGAGAGAGAGGCAGAGACACAGGCAGAGGGAGAAGCAGGCTCCATGCACCAGGAGCCTGACATGGGATTCGATCCAGGGTCTCCAGGATCGCGCCCCCGGCCAAAGGCAGGTGCCAAACCGCTGCGCCACCCAGGGATCCCCCTAGTGTTCTTTTTAGTTCTCTAAGATACTTTTCAGTAAGACATGAAAATGGTTAGAGCAAAGTGCTTCTCCCTGCCCATAAACCTTCCAGTGGAGGGCCAAGAAGGGCCAGTAGCCAATTAAAAGGATTCTCAGAAGCAGGTAGGTCTCTGGGAGCTGCAGCTTGGGTGATGGCTTGTCTGGATGAAATTGTGCCTGGAGAGCTTGTCTGTAAGCTCTGATGAACACATGTATAGTCTGAATTTTCTTTTTCTTTTTTTTAAAAGATTTTATTTATTTATTCATGAGAGACACACAGACAGAGGGAGAAGCAGGCTCCATGCAAGGAGCCTGATGTGGGACTCGATCCCAGGACCCCAAGATCACAATCTGAGCCCAAGGCAGACGCTCAATCGCTGAGCCCCCCAGGTGCCCCAGATAGTCTGAGTTTTCAATATGATGGAGAGAGGCAGGTTGAGAAGCTGAGATGCTTGCCTGTGTGGCTGCTACAACTTGTTCCGAGGATCCTTCTACCTGCACACAGATTTGAGAGTTATAGTTCTCAGTTCATTTGTTGTGTCCTTAGATACATTTTTTTTCTCTTATCTAATGCTGCTTTTCCTTTCTATATTGTGGGGATTGTCCTTGCTATAAAGGTCCAGATTAGATTTTCCTTCAGAGACTCAGAAGTCCTCTATTCTAGATTCTTCTACTCTGTTATGAACAGGGAAGCCTGATTTAAACCTGAAAATGTTTTGACCTGCAAAATGATTTTAGCAAATACTTTGAGTTAACTTTTCTTTGGTGGATTAGTTTAATCTGAATAGATGCTTTCTTGAATTGAGAGTAGCTCCCCTCTTCTCTCTTCCAATAGCATTGTATTTGGCTACTACCAGTTCTCAATTTCATACTTCTCAATTTCCAGGTAGCAATTTTTTTCATGCTTAATTTACCTTTTCTCCCAGAGGCAATTACATTTTGATGTGAATCATCCTCTACTTAGTAATAGAAGTACTAGTGATCATAATTAATGTATTCACGAAATGTTTTAGTGCAGTTATGTGTCAGGCACTAGGAGATACAACAATGAACATAATGACAAAAATGACCATCCTTATAACACTGGTGTTCTAGATGATGCCGATGGTCATGATAATTATGGTAATTGCAATAATTAATACGTATTAAGCATCTACTTTGTGCCAGGCACTGTTCACAGGGTTTATATTTATTACTGAAGCAACAGAGCACTTCTATGATGCAGTTTTCTTATTATCCCCAAGGAGGATTGTGGTTAAATTTATTGTCCAAAGATCACTCTAGTCATGTTTGCAAAGTCAGATCTGAATTGTAAATCCCATTAATTTTTATTTTCTATGAAGTTTGTAATTAGTATCAACAAATACATTCTAAGGATAGATAAATAAGTTGTATATCAGATTTCAAAAACAAAGCATATTTGGGCGCCTGAGTGGCTCAGCGGTTCAGTCTGCCTTAGGCTCAGGTCGTGATCCTGGAGTCCCAGGATCCAGTTCTGCACTGGGCTCCCTGCAGGGATCCTGCTTCTCCCTCTGCCTATGTCTCTGCCTCTCTCTCTCTCTCTCTCTCCTGAGTAAATAAATAAAATCTTAAAAAAAAAAAAACAAAACCAAACCAAAGCATATTCAAGAGTTTTTTTGCAGTTGTGGAGAGGTGGATTATAGTAGTAAAATAAGCCTGTACTAATCCCTATATTAGATGTCTCTCATTTTATTTTATTAGCTGTGTCATGTGCTGTCATATCTTTAATTAGTGCTTTGGAGGGCCTACATTGATGACTAATCTTGCAAACTCTCTGAAGACTGGGGCTCTGTCTTGTAACAAGGAGAATGTTAGATTTTTAGCTCAACTTGGGTTTGAATTACTGATTAGTTACTTACAAGCTGCATGACTTTGGGCAAGTTATTTACTTGTGCTGTCAGGTTGGGAGAGTAATTTTACCAAGTAGAAAGTAATTCTGGCACATAATAGGGATGTTTACCCCATTATTAGAATGGACTTTCTCTTCACAGTGTTAAAAAAATAATAAAAAATTACTTGAATTCCAGCAAAGAAAGTTGAATGAGGAAGGTATATCCAGCCTTGCTTTTTGCATGGGGAGTCTATCAGAGGCAGAAAGTTCCATAGTATTTGGAATCAACCACAAGGCTTAAAAAGTACTGCAAGGCCAACAGATTAGACATCAGGTCAGTCTTACAGACTGATTGTGTAAGCAGATCTGGGAGCCAGTCTTATCTTCCTGTGTAAGAGGATTGTGGGCAGTGGACTGCACTCTAAATCTTTTGAACTGTGATCGTGGTTCTGGTAGGAAGGTTGGCAAAATTGGAAATAAGATGTCTTGAGTACTGTCCTACTTTGATCAAAGACTGTTATGTGGTGGAAAGGTTTTTTATGTCTTTACATTACATGTAACTAATTGACCAACTGAGGAAAGAGCACGGAACTGAGAATCAGAGGCTAGGTTTTATTTAACACTAGTTAATTTGATAGCTTTAATTTTTTCTGAGTCTGTTTCTTAATCCTTATTGTGAAGGTATTATTTGATCATCTCTCAAATTGGTTCAGAGTGTAAAGTGCTATGACTTTAGGATTGAACACTAAATTACAGTTGATTATGTGTAAAGAGAATCTTATTTTTAGGGCCTCCTGGGTGGCTCAGTCACATAAGTGTCTGCCTTTGGCTCAGGTCTTGATCCCCCGGTCCTGTGATTGAGCATCTCCCCCCCCCCTAATTTGGGCTCCCTGCTCAGTGGGGAGTCTGCATCTCCCTCTGCCCCTCCCTCCTGCTTGTGTGCTCTCTCTCTCTCTCAAAATAAATAAATAAGAAAATCTTATTTTTAAGCAGTTTAAAGGTAAGGCCAATATGAGAATTTGTTTAAAAACAATGAAATGGATAAAGAAGATGTGGTCTTTTTTTTATTAGTTAGTAGATATTAGTTAGTAGATACTCAGCCATCAGAAACGATGAATACCCTCCATTTGCTTCAATGTGGATGGAACTGGAGGGTATTATGCTGAGTGAAGTAAGTCAGTCGGAGAAGGACAGTCATTATATGGTTTCATTCATATGGGGGGATATAAGAAACAGTAAAGGGAATTATAGGGGAAAGGAGGAGAACTGAGTGGGAAAAATCAGAGAGGGAGACAAATCAGGAGAAACTCCCAACTCTGGGAAACTAACCAAGGGTTGTGGAAGGGAGGTGGGCAGGGAGATGGGGTGATTGGGTGATGGGCATTGAGGGGGACACTTGGTGGGATGAGCACTGGGTGTTATACTACATGTTAGCAAATCGAACTTCAATAAAAACAAACTTAAAAAAAACAAAATGAATTATTAACTTCAGTGAGTTTATAATTAAACATGTAAACTAAAAAGAAATTCGTATGGTAGTTGTATTTTGTCAGAATTTGTATGGTTAAAGTGAAAAATCTGAGCTGTCCTTTTAGGTTATATGAAATGAAGTGATTTTTTTGATGAGGAAGGATTTTAAAATTTCTATTATTTATTATCTATATTTTGAGCTTAGGGTGTTTTGTTCATCCAGTAAATATTTGCTGAGATTTCTTCTGTGTTGAGGTAGGTGTTGGAGATATAGGCACCAGGAAGCTGGACATGATTGTGTCTTCAAGAGATGATAGTTTGGTTGGCAACAAGTAATTTTACAGCATGTTAAGTAGTATGACAGTAATAAATAAGTCACAGAATCACAAGAAGATCTTTCCTTAAATAAAAATACTCTGAGGTATCATTAGTTCAATAGACTTATTGAGCATCACTTACCTTGGAAGTTTCTGGTTATAAATGCTGTTGTAGTTAGCAGGATTAGTTGTGAGGCCTTCTCGTAGAAAGCAGAGCTACTTAAGGACTACCTATATTACTACTTTATTCTTTATGACATAGAACTCTTTTGCCGAGTCTTGTATTCAGCGAAGGATGGTTAAAGATGTTACTATTTTCATGCTTATTTTTCCATCGTAGAAGCTCTATTTCCAGCTTTTAGCAAAGGCAGAAGTGCTTAGATTTGATGAAATAAAGCAGTAGGACACAGAGACATTGTAATGTGACAGAAAGAGCTCAGCCTTGTGTAAGTCTGAAACTGGGGCTCAAATCCTACTTTGAAGAGAAGTACATTAAAAAAAAGTACATTTAGAAATATCTGCCTTTTACTGGCTGAGTATCCCTAAGTGAGTTACTTAATAAACTTGAACCTTAGTTTCTTCTTTAAAATGCAGTTAATTATACCCACATTACAAATTGATATGCGGATTGCATATTATGATTATAATTATACCTCACACAATACCAAACACACTGTTTCTGAAATAATAATACTTTTTATTATATATGATAAATAATTCACTATGTATAATAAATTATTATGTATAATAAGTTCTCAATATTGGGAAGCATGAGAGAAGGTTGGAGAAGTGTTTTGAGAATGCAGTTTGATGTAGATAATACAGAATGAATTTGAATGACAAAACAGAGGCAGGAAGACCTAGGTCTTGTAATTATGAGAATATAGATGTAAACAGTGTTGGTTGTGGAGAAGTAAAGGGAATCAAAGGGACAACAGGACTTTGTGATCAGTTAGGTATAAGGAATATGCAAGGGCAGGAGTTACAGATCTCAAGGCTATTTTAATTTTGGAGACTGGCTGGTTGGCCAGAAATGCAGTTACTAGGAAAGAAAGCCAGTTTTCTGGGGAAGACAGTGAAATCAGTTTTCTTCCTTTTGAATTTGAGGTGAGAGCAAGTTCATATAACCTGTAAGCTCTTTAAAATATAACCTTGGGAGTGCCTAAGTGGCTCAGTGGTTGAGCGTCTGCCTTCAGCTCAGGGCATGATCCCGGGGTCCTGGGATCGAGTCCTACATCAGGCTCCCTGCGGGGAGCCCTCTTCTCCCTCTGCCTGTGTCTCTGCCCCTCTCTGTGTGTCTCTCATGAATAAATAAATACATAAAATCTTTAAAAAAACAAATAAGCTTGGGGTGCAGGTGAGAGATCATGGCCGCATAGTCTCTTATAACCACCTGGACAGCAGCCGTGGAGTGGGAAAGCCCTCATGTGTCCATGCTGCTGATCTGTACTTGTCACCAGTACTCTTGCTCATCCCTCAGAATTTTCTGTAGCTTCCAATTATCTGGCATCAAAACTAACATTTTTCCTTTTAGTTTCATGATTGAAGTTAACTAGGTTATTCCAGTATATTCCGGCTTTCCCTCCCTATTTATCTAAGTTTTCCTAATGTCATGTTTTTACCCAAGATCCCTCCAACTTTTAGCTTGTTGTTCCTTTCTTCTTTCCATAAAGAATTTTGGGAGGAGGCCTGGATGGTTCAGTGGTTAAGTGTCTGCCTTTGGCCCAGGGCATGATCCTGGAGACCCGGGATCGAGTCCCACATCGGGCTCCCTGCATGAAACCTGCTTCTCCCTCTGCCTATGTCTCTGCCTCTCTTTCTCTGTGTCTTTCATGAATAAATAAGGTCTTAAAAAAAAAGAATTTTGGGAATCTCACACTTCCAGATGAATTGGAAGCAAGGTGCTCTGTTCCATTAGCCATTTCCATACAAGCTCAGTACATGGGCAGTGACTGAGTGAAGCATACTTGGAAGATAATCATGTGGGATAGAAAGCTAATTACCGGTAATGTTCTTGGCAGTGGGGCACGAGTGTGCCAAACTTAGTCTTTGGCAAGCCAGTAAATGGTTTTCCTGCCAAATCTTGTGACTTACCATAAATAGTAACACAATTGTGTATATAAATCCATTCATTGAAATGACTCTGCTTTTAGGATGTTGTTTTGATGCTCAGTTACATAGAACTGTGTTATGCAGAATTGAAATTAGATGATTTTATATGAAGGAATTTTGCGAAGGGTGCCTTATCTTTCAGACTGTTCATGCTGTGTCTATTAAGAATTTCATGATATGTACATTTTAGGGGATTCTTTCTCTGACTTTCATATGACTTATTTTTAACTTCAAGGGTGAAAAAGATATGGATTTATTAAGTATTTATATAAAGTGTTTATACTTCATAATTACACATGGAAATTGTGCCATGAGAACTTGATTATATAGTATGTGCGTTTGACTATTGGATTTGATTATAATGCTGAAATGAATCGTTCAGTCGCATATAACAGAAGCATGTTCCTTAATGCAGAGTGAAAAAGCCTTGTATTTGCACCTCTAGCAGTCTTTTAGAAAATTATCATAATATGATTTCCTGTTTCTTAGAAGAGCATTGTGGTTTTATAACTTTTCACAAAAGTAGTTGATTTTCCATTATTCCTTTTTTAAACTATATTTTTACATTTGCTCTTTAAAAATTATGAATTAGAATTTTACAGATCGGTGTAGGGCATCGTAATATTTTTTTTTGGTGACCAGCGTTGAAAAACTAAGCATATTTATTTTAGCTTAAAGTGGAATCTCTCAAAATGTAATCTTTGCTTGCAAGAGACCTGCAAGGGTGGCATAGATTCCTGTTGCAGTGAACCGAGTCCGGGAGAAAGAATGGGAACCACAGTTTGTCGTGAATTGAGAGAGGCCTGAGATTCACCCTGCTTGTGGGCTAGCAAGTGAGCCTCCTACAGTTCCTCGGATGAGGGCCTAAGACGTGATGCTCCTTGGGTCAGAGACAAAGGACTTCATTATTCATAACACAGGAGGCAGCACGAACTTCATGTTTGCAGCAGTTCTGAGTCAGATCTTCTTGGCCTCCCAAGGCCCATGGGGGCAAAAAGGTGGTAGATTTAGGTAGATGTTGCAAATGCAATAGGTGGGCATCATAGTTGAGAAGTCCTATGTTTGGAGAACCCTAGTCTTTTATAAGGGTGCTGCTGGCAGATCTGCCTAATATTTGCTTGGGAGAAAGACATTGTTTTTCTAGATAGCGGACCTTCTCTTTGAGAGAACATACTCATCTTAAAAGGCAACCTACTTTACAAATATCCTTGAAAAGATAGTACTGAACAAACACTGTCCGTAGGTCTGCTTGTAAGGCATGCAGAAACAGGTGAGACCCATGAAGAACTGCCTCTCAACACTGTTTACTCTGTTAACTGAAACTCATCAGTTTGACAGTTTAGAGGAGTTTTTTCCTTATTTCTCCATATATCTCATGGGAAGCTTGAACTTTGTTTTGGATCTCCACTTTCTTTTACCTTTCTTTTTGAAGAACAGAATGATAACCTGGACTTAGGTGCTTAGCATAAAGTGGGTGCATGTGCCTTGCTCCTGGGGAATGCATTTTATATTTTATGTATAATAGTGGATAGTGTGGTGAAACATTGAATAAATTTAATATAATTTATCTCAGTTGGCCTGAAGAACCCCAACTCAGAAGAACATTTTTCTGGGGTGCCTGGCTGGCTCAGTTGAAAGAGCATGTGACTCTTGATATTGGGTCATGAATTTGAGTCCCACATTGGGTGTAGAGAATACTTAAACTTTTTTTTTAAAAAAAGAACATTTTTCCAACCTTTGGGAAGAGCCCACATCCATATTTCCACTGACTGTGATCCCAACTGGATAGTTCTAACTCTATTAGCTTAGAACCTTCTTTTCCTCATTGGGCCCTTATGTGAACAAATGCCATCACTCATTTATGTTTACATATGGAGTGAAAGTAAACTTCTTTCATTATTTTTAATGCTCTTTCTGGCTTCATTTTAAAATCATACCTATTTTAAATTTTCAGCTTCACTTTGAGATTACTCCTATCATTTATGAGAATCTTTATCTAGTGCCTACTGTGTGGTAATAGGCCCTTTCCTAAAGATCAGAAACCTTGAGTCTTTTCAGATTTCCTTAAAGGTTCCCTAAGTCTTGTTTTGATTTTTATGAATTTCGATGTTATCATCAGAATGTATTCTAGCAACTTGCATGTTTTGTCAGAGAATATGATTTTTGCTCTCAAGGAATCCTCTTTTCTAAGTAAGTCAGGCCTCATGATTGCTCAGCAAGATCAAAGGGCTATTGGAATGAAGCAGTGCGGCTTGCTGTTCTAAACTGCTGGTGTGTAACTTTGCTTCACTCTTATCTCAGTTATAAAAGCTTACATTTGTATATTAATTTGTTGTTTTCAAACCATTCTAAAAAATTGTTTCTCTTGTTCTTAATAGTATTCTGTGAGGCAGGCAGGGCAAGCATTACTGTCATTTTACGGATGTGATGACCAAGACCAAGAGTGACCAAGACTAAGAGTCACTAAGTGACTTGCCAGTGTCTTGGGGCTAGTGATTGTCAACCAAAATAACTCCAGGCTTTTTGGCTCTGTCTTCTGGATTTTTATAGTCTACTAGATTTAATTTAATTTAATTTCCTTCTACTTTCTGTCACCAGTGTTTTACTCCACACTGAACATCTTTACTGTTCCATAAACAGACTATGATAGGTAGGGTAATACCCACCACCCCAACCCAAGATGTTCACATCTTAATCCCTGGATCCTGTGAGTATGTTATCCCATGATAACAAGATTTAGCAAGTGAGCCTCCTACAGTTCCTCGGATGAGGGCCTAAGACTTGATGCTCCTGGGTCAGAGACAAAGGACTTCATTATTCGTAACATAATTCCATGCCAAAAGGGACTTTGCAGATGTGGTTAAATTAAGTGTCTTGAGATAGGGAGATTTTCCCGGGTTATTTATGTGGGTCTAATATAATCATGAGGGTCCTTAAATTGGTGAGAGGGGGGAGAAGTGTCAGAAACAGAGAGATGGCATCATGAGAAAGACTTGACTGACTATTCCTGGCTTTGAATGGGCCATAAGCCAAGAAATGAGTGTAGCCTCTGGAAACTTAAGAAAGATGAAGGAATGGATTCTCCCTGGAGTCTCCAGAAAGGAACTGAACCTTGTTGACACTTGGATTTCAGCCCTTTAGATCCATGTCAGACTTCTGACTTTCCAAATTATAAGATAATGAATGTGTGTTAAGTCACTAGTTTTATGGTGATTCGTTGCACCAGCAGTAAGAAACTAATACACAGATCATGTGTTTGTCCATCTCTTTTACTTACTTGGAATTCTCTTTTCTCTCTTGCTTTTGCCTATTTATATTTGTCCTCAATTTTACCATCCCTTCATGTTCTAGCTCTTGTTCATTTACATCATCTTGGGTATCTTTGCATACTTTTAACTATCCAACAAATATTTTTTTTTGTTTCAGGTTTTTATTTAAATTTTAGTTAGTTAACATCTAGTGCAATAATAGTTTCAGAAGTAGAATTTAGCCATCACTTACATATAACAACCAGTGTTTATCACAGGTGCCCTCCTCAATACCGATCACCCATTTAGCACATGTCTCAGCCCATCTCCCTCCATCAAACATCAGTTTATTCCTTGTAGTCAAGAATCTGTTATATGGCTTGCCAAACTCTCTCTTTTTAACCCCCTATGTTCATCTGTTTTGTTTCTTGGAATCTACATGTGAGTAAAATCATACAGTATTTGTCTTTCTCTGACTTCTTTCACTTAGCATAATATACTCTAGCTCCATCATTGTAAATGGTATGATTTCATTATTTTTTATGGCTGAGTAATATTCCAGTGTGTGTGTGTGTTTGTGTTTCTGTATGCTACATCTTCTTTATTCATCAGTTGATGGACACTTGGGCTGCTTCCATATCTTGGATCTTGTCAATACTGCTGCTATAATCATAGGGGTACATGTATCCCTTTGAGTAAGTGTTTTTGTCTTCTTTGGATAAATACCCAGTAGGGCAATTCCTGGATCTTAGGATAGTTCAATTAACTTTTTGAAGAACATCCATACTGTTTTCCAGAGTGACTGTACCAGTTTGCATTCCCTCCAATAGTACAAGAGGGTTCCTCTTTCTACATCCTCACCAACATCTGTTGTTTCCTCTGTTGATATTAGCCATTCTGACAGATGTGAAGTGATATCTCATTGTGGTTTTGATTTGTATTTCCATGATGATGAGTGACTTTAGCATCTTTTCATGTGTCAGCCATCTTTATGTCTTCTTTGGAAAAATGTGTATTCATGTCTTCTGCCCATTTCTTAACTGGATTATTTGTTTTTGGGTATTGAGTTTGATAATTCTTTATAGATTTTGGATTCTAACACTGTATCAGCTTTGTCATTTGCAAATACCTTCTCCCATTCTGAAGATTGCCTTTTAGTTTTGTTGATTGTTCCCTTTGCCGTGCAGAGCTTTTTATCTTGATTAAGTCTTAAAGGTTCATTTTTGCTTTTGTTTCCCTTGCCTCTTCTACATGTCTAGTAAGAAGTTGTGACAACTGAGGTCAAAGAGATTGCTGCCTATGTTTTCCTCTAGGATTTTGATGGTTTCCTCTCTCACATCTATGTCTTTTATCCATTTTGAATTTATTTTTGTGTATGGCATAAAAATGTGGTCCAGTTTCATTCTTTGGCATATAGCTGACCAGTTTTCCCAACACCATTTGTTGAAGACTGTCTTTTTCCCATTGGGGGTTCTTTCCTGCTTTGTCAAAGATTAGTAGACCATAGAGTTGAGAGTCTATTTCTAGGTTCTCTATTCTGTTCCATGTACCGGTTTTTGTGCCAATGCCATACTGTCTTGATGATTACAGCTTTGTAATAGAGCTTGAAGTCTGGAATTGTGATGCTTCCAGCTTTGCTTCTTTCTTTCTCATTTCTTTTCTCTCACAGTTTTATTTATTTTTTCATGAGAGACACACAGAGAGGCAGAGACACAGCAGGGAGCCTGCTGTGGGACTGGATCCTGGGACTCCGGGATCACACCCTTGGCCGAAGGCAGATGCGCAACCACTGAGCCACCCAGGTGTCCCTGCTTTTCTCTTTCCAGACTGCTTTGACTGTTTGGGGTCTTTGTGGCTCCATACACATTTTAGGATTGTTTGTTCTAGCTCTGTGGAAAATGCTGGTGGCATTTTGGTAGGGATTGCATTAAATACCAAAGATTGCTTTGGGTAGTATAGACATTTTAACAATGTTTTTGTTCTTCCAACCCATGAGCATGGAATGTTTTCCCATTTCTTTGTGTCATTTTAAATTTCATTCATAAGTGTTCTATGGTTTTCAGAGTACAGATATTTTACCTCTTTGGTTAGATTTCTTCCTTAGGTATCATATGGTTATTGGTGCAATTGTAAATGGGATGCGTTCTTTGATTTGTCTTTCTGCTGCTGCATTATTGGTGTATAAAAGTGCAACGGATTTCTATAGGTTGATTTTTGTATCCTACAACTTTACTGAATTCGTGTATCAGTTCTAGCAACTTTTTGGTGGAGTCTTTTGGGTTTTCTACATAGAGTATCATGTCATTTGTGAAGAGTGAAAGTGTGACTTCTTGCTGATTTGGATGCCTTTTATTTCTTTTTGTTGTCTGATTGCTGAGATTAGAACTTCCAGTACTATGTTAAATAACACTGGTTAGAGTGGACACCTGTGTGTTGTTCCTCCAACAAATATATTTGAGTGTCTTCTGGTAAATAAGATACTCCTTCCTTTGGTATTATGGAGAATACAAAATGTCCCTGTTTTCAAGAAACTTACCTAACAAGAAGCATTAATGTATCATTTCAGCAAATAAATATTGAACACTGAGCTTTGTGGTAAGTCTGTGTATGAGATTTATACCAGTATACTTTAAATGATGAAACTGTTCTGCCATCATCATCATCATCGTTATCTAAAAACAGAATTGTTCTTTGTTGGCTTGGAGGATGGAAGTGGCCGTGTTGGTAGGGAACTATGGGTGACATTGAGGCGATGAGGGAGTCTCTGGGTGGTAGCCAGCAAGAAATCTAAAGCCTTTGATCCTCGAATTCTGCCAACAAATGGAGCAGATCCTTCTATCCTCTCAGGCTTTGAATGGTACTGACACCTGGCTTGTAGCCTTGCAGAAGTCCTAGCTAAATGTCCTAGGCTTTAGACCCATAGAAAATGTCAGCTAATAAGTATGTGGTGCTTTAGGGAACTGAATTTGTGATAATATTGTTTATGCGGCAATAGATACCTAAACGTGAGGAGAACTAACATATTACCACAGCACGTGCTGAAATAGCTGTAAGACAGGGTAGCAGAAAAGCCACATGAGCAGTGTAAGTATGTTATGCTTATCCAGGGGACAGGACTGTGGTTGGGGAAATGAAGAAGAACCTTACTGAGAAGGTGCTTCTGAACTATATACTCTGCAAGATGGCAGGACTTTAAGATGATAGACTTTTCTGGACAGAGAGGCCTAACCAAAGGTGTGGGGAGAAAGGCACAAAATTTGTCCAAGGGATGCTGATCATGTTATTTGACTCACATGTAGAGGCCATGTGTAAGTAGTGGAGGTTAGTCTACCATGATCGATGATGGATGGAATTAGGATGAGCCTTGGAGCTTAAACCCTAGGGTTTGAGCTTCATTCATGAAGTAGTAAGAAGCCATCAAAAGTTTTTGAATAGAGAAGTGATATGACAGAGGGTGTTTTAGGATATTGATTGGAGGAGGAGGTAGTAGACAAAATAGTTGGAAAGGCAGCTAGAGGAAGAAGGACTACTTATTTTCTCAGTACAGGTATGGGGAGATAAGAATCTGAACTAAAGGAATAGTTATTCAATCACTCAAGAAATATTTTCGGAGCACTTAACATAAGGCTAGGGTGCAGTAGATAGGAAGGAGATGGTAAAAAAGGTTATGAGGAGAATCAAAGGATTTAGCTACTGATTGGATTGTTGGATTGGGGACACTGGGCGGGGGGGGGGGGGAGCAGTTATTTCTGGGGTTGGTGCCAGTGTGGACATTTAATTAGTCAGTGTCCATAAGGAAGACTATATTTCACTGCAGTGTCCCTAACACAGTGCCTGGAACATGATGGGTTCTCAGTAAATATTTATTGAGTGATGTTGGGAGTTAAGATCTCCTTTGTAAAAGTCCTGGATGAAGTATTTACTGCATAAAGAAGCACTGCACATGGGAATGCAATCTGCATACTGTAGAGCGAGGATTGAGAAACTACGGCCTGTGGGCCAAGTGTAGGTGCTGCCTGTTTTTGTAAATACAGTTTCACTGGAACACAGTCATATCTTTTCCTTTACTTACAGTCTATGGCTGCATCCACAGAGTTGAATAGCTGCAACACAGACTGTGTGGCTTGCAAAAGCCTATGATGTTTACTATCCGGCATTATCATGAAAAAGTTTGCAAATCTTGCTGTAGTTATTTTCTTAGAGTAGACAGTATGGCTATAGATATGGTCTCTCTGAAAGGGAGCATGTGGAGATGGAAGAAATGAGGGTACGATGGAGAAATGTTTATACATCAGGATTAGAAGAGGGGGAAGAGGTAGTGCTGGAGACAGAACAGAGAACAGGTACAGAGTCATAGATGGACTTTGGGGTGGGACAGTGTTTGTTGTAGGTGGTAAAACACAGGAATTACAAAATTTACTGTTAGCGACATTCAGTACATTACAGTGCTGTGCAGCCATTACCACTAGTTCCAGAATGTTTTTTATCACCCCAGAAGGAAACCCAGTACCCATTCAGTATTTTTTCCCTGTTCCTCAGCCTTGCATTCAGTCTCTCTGGATTTCCTGTTCTGGATGTTGCATATCAATGGATCATACAA
Organism: Vulpes lagopus; assembly: GCF_018345385.1. Taxonomy (NCBI): domain Eukaryota; kingdom Metazoa; phylum Chordata; class Mammalia; order Carnivora; family Canidae; genus Vulpes; species Vulpes lagopus. Next base: position 23,611,911 of record NC_054833.1, read on the forward strand.
CATGTGTCCTTTCACATTTGGCTTTGACTTGGCATAGTGTTTTTCACAGTTGATCCATGTTTTAGCATGAATCAGAATGCTATTCCTTTTTGTTGTGGGGTAATATTCCATTATATGGATACACTATGTATGGTTTTCCTGCTCATCTCCTCTAGGACATATGGACTGTTTCCACCTTTTGCAAACAGGTGGCTTCTGCAAATAATGCTGTATTGAACATTCATATACAAGATCTGTTTGGACACCTATTGTTAATTCTCTGGGGCATAGTTCCTGGAGTGGAATTGCGGAGCTGAATTTTGAATAAGGAGGCTTTGTATTGCAAATGCTTCAAGGGAGGTCAGGAAGAATTAGGGCTGAGAAAGGGCTTTTTGGTTTTAGTAACAAGAAATCATTTGGCGGTTTTCAATAGAGTTAAGAAGGGAGCAGCAATCACATTACAGAGTTGTTGCACGGTGGGGCTGGAGGTGGGAGGGGGCTGCGGGTGTGGGTAACAAGTTTGTAAGATTTGGCTGAGAAAAACTAGATATAGATTCTTATCTATTGAGGGCATCCAGCTCAGTGAAAGTTTTTGTTTTTCCTGATAGAAGGGAAATAGGTTCTTTTCAGAGTGAGAGCCAGTGGAGTAAGAGAGACTGTGGTCATGGAAGGAGCTAAGGCGGGGAGGTCACAGCGTGGACAGGACCAGTGGCTGGAGAAGGCTGTCCCGAAGGGTGCCAAGGCTGTCGCCTCCGCCTGCCACAGTGCTGTCCTCGTGGAACGTGTTCTGCTTTGTGATTTTCTGGGGAGTTCTGGTTGTGAAGTTTCTCAGCTCCTTTAGTCTGCGCGGTAGCTTTAAAACATTTCTGATTCGGTTGGCTGCAGAATGGTTTATTTGTATGGCGTGCCAGTAAGATCTATACATGATTCCGGGGTGGAAATCGATAGTATATGATGGTGGGTGGGTGAGGCTGTGGTCAGTAAGAGAGCAACCAGATAAATACTGAACTGCCCCTATTGTTTCTTTTTTGGGTTTGAAGCCTCCTAAAAACCCAAGAGTGCATGTGAGTAGATCACACCAGTGAGGCTGATGTGCTTTGATGAGGGTGGTTTAAGTCCGTTTCTTGGTGAGAAGTGCTAAGAAACAAAGAGAATGTTTTTGTTTGTGTTTCAGAAGTGGCATCAGGAATCAAGGATAAGGTGTTCTTATCTTTTTGCATCTAGAAGAATGAGTGAATAGTCCTGAATGTTATCAGCTCCCAGATTTTGAGATTTTATTGACAGATAGAAACTTGATATTGATATATGGTGGCCAGGTTCTTTTTTGAAGGTAAGAACCTCAAGAATAGCAAATTCCTACCTGCCACCAGTCATTTAGTTAAAAAAAAAAAAAAAGACATTTTACACACTAAAATGTAAGAAGGATATGTGGTCAGCATAAGAAACAATCATCAAATTATATATCTTTTGCTCTGTGACCTACTTTAGTATGATCATTTTTCTCATTTTGTCAAAGAAAGGGTAAAACATGTGTCATGGATTAGGATTAGTCTATTGATTTGGGAACCACCACTGAATATTGTGCTATTAAAAGAATTATTCACTTGTATGATTCTCAGAACTCAAATATAAATTTCCTGGCCTGCAGTCATTATTTTTTTTCTGGACTCCAAGGTGGAACACATGATCTCATGACTATCTGATCTAGAGTGGGGCTAAATATTGGAAACTAGGGCTGTCTGGAAGAACTTAGAGTTACTGTACTTTCTAATACTTTGTCCTTCCTGGTATGCATTTGATATTGAGCACCATAAGAGGTGTTCTGTAAGCATTAGGTTGTTCGTTGATTGAGATTTCATTTTTTAAATCACTTCTTTGACATTCCGGGCAGACTCCTTAGGCAATTCTCCTACTTACTAAAGAATGTCAGCAGCAGCTAGTAGAGTCAGGATCCCCAGTTAATCCTTCCAGCTGTTTGGGCAGCTGTCTTTAGTCTCTCATTGTGCTTGGAAGGAATATTCAAATTATTGTTGTGTTGTTTCTACTTTAACTTGGGAAGCTGAAACTGAAATCAAGATTTGGGGAACTTCTGAATGCTTTCGACTTTGTTTTTCTGGTTGGTCAACCCCAGGTTTATTGGGGCAAAAAGTATTGAGTGAATTTCTCAAGGGTGAATGGAAACATTTTGGGGGTTGTTTTTGAGGGGAAGTGATAATACATAATACATAATGGATTTTTCAGGGAGTTTTGCTTTTCTGCATTTAAATATAGACCTTAAAACAGAGACATAGAAATTGGAATAAATACTGAACTGCCCCTATTGTTTCTTTTTTTATTTCAGCTTTTCATGGCCTTTGGAGGCTATTTCAGTCTCATCCGTTTTTCTATTTTGACTAGTTTAGAAACTTTTGAATTATTTTAGCTTATATGGTATTTTCTTATGTTGTCCTTTAATGTTTATTGACCTTTGAACATACAGATTTTTAACTGTTTAAGCATAATAAAAAGTTTATATTATTAACATACTGTTACTGTTAATTGCTAAAAACAAGGGAGTGTTTTGAAAGGAATTCTTTTAAAAGGAAAATCATTGGGATCCCCAACTGGAAATCTTAGAAGATTCTCTATGTAAGGCACAGAACTGCTGTGGAGGGTTAGGGTTGGGTCCAGGAAACCTGAAATTACTACTTCGTTGTTTAAACAGTGCAGATTTACTTAACTTTTTTTTGGGATTTGGCTTTTCTTCCCTTTAAAAATACATTTTAGGAAATAGATGTAAATATACATGTAAAGACATTAAATTTACTTTTTGCTTTCTGAAGTTAAAATTTATAGCATTTATAATGGAAACTAGAATTCAGTAGGACATTAATGTGGATAATTTTAAAGTTTGAATTTGGGAAGGGTTTCAGGAATTAGCTCACTGCAGGACCCTGCAGAGGAAATCAGCTTTGGCTCTTCAGAGGTCTCTTGCAGTGTCACGGAGGCTGTCATGGAAGAGGCAGGGATGTTGCCCCCAAAGGCATCTTGGAACGTAGTAAATGCAGTGGCAGGGGCTGTTCTTGCGGCTCAGAGAAGGAATGAGCCCTCAGGTTTACAAGGTAAACATGTGACCTATGTCATATTTAGGTGCTACATATGACTCACTGGGTTGCAGTTTTGCCTTCTTCAGATAGAACAACCAAGTGTGCTTTGAAATTTCTCTTCATAACTCAACAGGTTTTTTTTTTTCCCATTTAGTTGCAGTAAGATTGCGTTAAAATGCAAATATTTTTGTCAGGGATGAATTTGGCAAAGTCATGTGTGGAAACTCTTATATATTAAAGAACACATTACTTGAAGGACTCAACATACATACATATGTGTAGTTTCTTTTTTTTCTACACTTAATATTTATTTGTTTTTATTTTATTTTTTGTTGACTTTTTTCTCCCAAGTTTTTGAAAAAAACTTCAGCTAGTTAACATGCAATATAAGTGCAATATAAGTTTTAGGTGTAGAATTTGGTGACTCATCACTTATAACACCTGGTGCTCATCACAAGTGCTCTTCTTAATATCCATCACCTGTTTACCCCATTTCCCCCTTCCCACCTCCTCTCTAGTAACTGTTTGTTCTCTGTAGTTAAGAGTCTCTTTCTTGGTTTGCCTCTCTTTTTCCCCCACTATGTTCATCTGTCTTTTTTTCTTAAATTCCACGAATGAGTGAAATCATACGGTCTTTCTCTAACTGACTTATTTTGCTTAGCATACTACCCTCTAGTTCCATCCACATTGTTGCTAATGGCAAGATTTCATTCTTTTTTATTGTGCCCTTATTTCTTTAGGGAAAGTTGCTGAAGGTGAATTGTGTCTCTCCTGCTAAGCAGGGTACATTTTATCTGAGTTCAGCTTTGGCAGGTTTACGTAGCTGCTCGCTTTCCTTCGATGTAGTGCTACCTGGTGTGGGCACTGCACAGGCCTAGCCCATGTGCTAGAGAGAAGGGCTTACGTGGCAATGCCTTGACTATGGCAGTGTGTAGATTACCCAGGTTGCTTGGAAATGCTGCCCAGAACTGAGAAGATGGAAACAGGCCCATGTCTGGGGAGCTGTGGGTAAGTTCTGAGCATCCATGTACATATGGCCATGTCTAGAGGGATCAGGCCCTGCCTTTTTCTCACTTGTGTGGGCCACTGAAATCCAGCTGCCATTGTGACCCAAGGTTCACCTATGTGCAGAACACCTCTTTATTCTGGAATCTCAAGGAAACAAGTTCTATACTGTCGATCCAGTTCTTTAGCTCCAGCCATGATTAATCTGTTACATCGTTCACTGTATCCATCTTGGTATTTCCTGCTGAGGTTTCATTTTTCCCCATGCACTCTCTAGGAATTACTGAAATTCTCAATAGAATCAGCTATATCTCTAGATTGGAGTTCATTCCAAAAGAATAATTTTTCTTTTTCTTTTTTTTTTTTTTTTTTGGTATTTTGACCCTCAATTTCAATCCTCTCCAAAGAAATTTACCTTTTGCGATGAAGTAGGAACCATCTGTAAAGCATAGTTGTTGGTGGCACAGCAGAATGACTACATTAGCTTGAAAATCTTAGCTCTTCCCCTATTCAGTTTATACTGGGTTTAGGGTGGGACTAGGACTTGGCTGTTTTTAAAGACATTCCCAGTGATTCAAAAGTGAGCTTGGGGGGAAAAATGACCTTGGGCAGAGAAGCCCTCATCTAAGGGGATTGTAATAGTGACTTGAATATCAACTGATTTTTTTTCCTTAACATTTTCCCAACTATTAAAGAAAAATATGTATTTACTATAGAAAATTGGAAAAGTATAGAAGGGTATAAAGTATTAGGAAAGAAACAACCACCATCTCCTATAATCATACTGGTCAGAAGTAATCATTGGTATTATTATTATTTTTTCCCACTGTTTTGACTAAAGTGTTTCTGATTTGCTTCAGTGCTTTTCTACAAATGTTACTGGCCTAGAATAGGATGTGGGGTCTTCCCCGAATACTTTGTTAGGAGTCAGTGAGTACTGATGGAGTGCAAGGGCCCTGTAGTGGACTGTGGGACATACCTTGGGGTTTAGGGATGAGGAAAATCCCATCTTCAGGATTTCTCTTGTAATTCACATGGCACTTCTTTGGCCTCTGTTACAGTTGTCACATATATCTGCTTGTGTGTTTTAGTTCAGATGTTAGTTCTTTTTATTGGTTTTATATTTTGTGTGAGATGATGTAATTTAGGGGAATAAATGCAAATAGAATCAGAGTTTATTAATTTTTGACATGGTATATGCAAAAACTTAAATTCCTGTGCTGTTTATTGAAGATGACAATTGAGATATTCATATTCATTACTGTTGATGATTGATAGGATGGTCATGATACCTTTGGGAATATTGCTCTTGGTGTATTTTTTAGTTAACTTTTGTTAATGACACACTGTGTGAAAGCACATTAGTAACTTGACTTACTAATGTTTAAATTTATTATAACATACAGGAATGCCACAATTTGGTGGCACATTTATCATATGTAAATCTACCTCTTAGATGCAGCTAATGATCACCATCCCACAAGCCTCCTAACTGCTCTGACATATTTTTCCAAGTTTGTGGACTGTATTCTCTGCTATTACTGTAGAGGAGACTCTAACTTCACAGGTTTTATATTATTTCTACCCAAAAATCAGGATTCTGCACCCAAGGCTAGTTTTGAGAAAAGCCAAGTATGTCTTTGGTGAGTGTCCAGAATAGGGTGAGCACTTGGATGGCTCCTTATCCTAGGTGAGTGGAGACCGAGTCCTCAGCTGGCTGGAGGATGAGATTCTCTCTGGATTCCTCAGTTGGTTTTCTTCTTCAAGGTTGGTCTTGTGTTACATAGGCGCGGTGAAATGTTGTAAAATACTGGTAAAAAACCTGCAGTGTATAATATGTCTAACTAGGCTAGGTGTTCTCTTTTAGCGACTGCCTCCTTGCATAATTATTTGTTCTCTCTCCTATTTCTTATTTACAGTTTTCCCCCTTACTCTGCCCCATTCCCCCTACTTTTTCCCCTGTTCTTTACATTAGGCCTTTAGGGTTGGAGTGGTTATAGCTTATCATATCGGGATAGAGTTCACATGCAGGAAGTAAAAATGGCAGGAGAGCTGCAATGGCAGCCCTTGCCCTCATGTTGTCTCAACTGATTGCCTTGTGGTTGGTAATTGTGCCCTAGGAGAGTTTTGGAAGCAAACAGTGGACTCTTATTTAAATAGTTCTGGAAGGAACATTAATGATGTTTGCAGGTCATGGTCCAGGTAGAAGCTGGCACTTCTGAATCTATCCCTCTCATTTTACCCTTGAAGCATTTCCTTATTCTATTCTATGTTGGGGTTTTGCAATCACTCCCTTCTGATCCCTAACTTGATATGTAATTACAGGTGCTTTTCTACTTCCTTTTTGCTGTGATATTGATCATCAATGTTGGTCTGTAGCAAACACACTGATCCAGATGCCAAGCTGGAAAATCTAACAGTTAGCAAATGATTCATCATTCACACAGAGAGACGTGGGACAAATCAGAATGAACTGCGGAAGAGAGCAGCGGTATAGGCGCAGGGCCTTCAGGAACAGGAGAAAGTATAAGTTAGAGGGCGGATTGCTCTGCCCCTCCGTCTTTAATAAAATCAATAGGAAAATGGCTCATTGTTCACCTCAGCCAGTGTCTGAAATTGTGCACACACACCTGTCTGCGGATGGCCCCTTTCCCAATTTTTAGTTCTGTGGCTTTGAGGTAGTTCTTCTCTCTGTGCCTCAATTTTTCTCTTTCGTCAAATAGGGTAATAACACTACCTATCTCATAGGGTGAGGGGTGGTTGAGATAATGCATATTAGGGCACAGTGCCTGGCACATAGTAAGTATGCATGAATTTTTTACTATTAACCATCCTGGACATTAGTCTACCTTGCCCCAGAATTCTTTTCCTGAAGATATGCTGTAATTTTGACAGGAATACTCCACCAACTCTTCATGACCAAACAAACATGTTTTTATAAAGGTATTAGATATCAGTCAACAAATGGCCTACTCATGATTTTTTCTTTATCAGTTTCACTCCAAGACACGATACCAAACGTACACAAAATATTTCTGATCACTGATCCCTTTTACTAAATGTATTTCTTCTATAAGAAGCATCATTGAGATCTTTTAATCAGGTAGGAATTGGTTGCAAATTGAAAATAGTTTCCAACTTTTTGGCATATCGTCAGGGTTTCCAGCATCATGCCCCAGCTGAAAATGCCTAATTGTCTAATGGCCAGAGGTCATTGTTGCCCTGTGGTCAGTGGTCTGCCGCAGAGACCCCAGCAGTGAGAGCTGCACGAGGATGAAATTCATAATCCAGGCCTGTGTTTGGCAGCAATGGATCGTTTCTAGGGTTCCACAAAGGAACCTTTCAGGAAAGCTAACCCTGTGATTGTTCCTGTAGCGCTGTTTCATAGCTACACATAACTTAGGGTCACTCCTGTCTTTCTTAAGTACTCTTCAACTCACCGTTTTTGGTCACTTTCCCATCATACTCTAAAGCCTTATTATTATTACCTAGGGTCATCGAAGACCTTTCATCCCTAAACCAGTGTCACTCCATTCCTTGCTTACCTGTTTTCATGGCCCCAGCTATGACTGTGAGACACTTTCTGCTCACCCTTTCCCCTCTACTGGTTTTCCCTTTACCTCACTTGTTGTGAGGCCTCCTCCTCCTTCTCATCTTCACCCCACCTTTGAAGGCTGGTGCACCCTAAGATCCCACTTCTGGCTTTTCTGCTCTGCCCACTTTCTGTGTCTGCTTTCTCCAACTCAGATTGGTTTCCTGAGTTCTATATTCTTAATTCCAAATGCCTCGGTATTTCCAAGTAGGGGAACGTTCCTTCTGTCCAAAGATGAATTCATCCTCTTACTTCTTCCTGCTCATTTCTCTGTTTATTCCCATCCTGATCCAGAGCCACACCATGGACATTCAGGAGTCAGTCAGAAATTGTGCAGTCATCCTATTCTCCTTCACTGCTTCTGTCTTTACCAGCAGGTCCTGTTGGTTTTATCCCGTTAGCATGACTTATGTAGTTACTTACTCTGTCCCTTTTACTGCCCAGGTAGGTCACCTTGCCCTGCCTGGGGTATTGTCACCTCCTACCTGGTCTTGTGGCATTTAGTTTCTTCCTTTTCCATTCGTTGGCTGGCCGAAATGACCATCTGATCATGTCACTCCTCTGCCTAAAACCCTCTGTGGCTCTCTCTTGCCCCCAGGGTAAGTATGAGCTCTTAGGGTCCAGGCTTTTTGTGATCAGCCCTTTCCTGCCTTTGTAGCAATGCCCCTCCTCTCTGTGTAGTCACCTTGTAATCCATTCATTTTGCATGCTGACATATGGGAGCTCACTCTATCTGTGTTAGGGTATCCAGAGAAACAGAACTGTTTGCCTGCATATATACTGAAAGAGATTTATTATAAGGAATTGGCTGAGTCATGGGATTGTGGAGTCTGGTAAATCTCAAGTCTGGAGGGCAGGCAGGCTGGAGACCTAGGGAGGAGTTGATGTTGTGGCTTGAGTCTGAGGGGTTGTTTGGAAGCAGAATCCCTTCTTCCTCTTTGATTGAGGGATGAAGCCCATCCACATCATGGAGGGTAATTTGCTTTAATAAAGTCTACTGATTTGAATGTTGATCCCATTAAAAAAATACCAGCAATGGCAATGACACTGGTGTTTGACTAAATATTTGAGTACCGTCGCCTAGTTAAATTGACACAAAGAATTAACCACCACCATATCCTTCTCAACTTCCCTAATGTTCTTATCTCTGTCCAGATTGCTCTCTACACCCACTGTGGTGCCCACTGATTAGCAGGAAAACTTTGCTCCTGTACTCAACTCTGAGCCTGCCCTGACCTTCCCAAGCAGTATAGCATTTCCTCTTTTTGTTCTTAATTGGCTGGTAATCACCTCTATTATGGAAGCATTCCCTTGTAGTGTGTCCTCTTTCTGTGCTTGTCTTCCCTAACACAGTGAAAATGCCTCAAGGACTAAGCCTCTGTTGCCTTCACACATTCCACGGCTTATATACCACTGGTGCCTGTGCCTAGTAATGGTGTAATGAATCAGAGAATAAACAGGAAGTTTGGGCCAAACGATATAAGATAAGCAGTGATAATGGAAGCACTTGTTGTGGAGGAAAGCAGAGGTTTTGGAACCATACTGAAATTCAGGAATCATTAGTCACAGCAGCAGGGTGAGATCCATAACCCCAGGGTGCTGTTACAGATGCCAAGGGAAATTAGGTCTGCAGTCAAATTAAAAGGGGATTAGAGTGAAACTCTGAAAAACTGCAAAACTCAGTACCAGAGCATAGTTCAGTCAGTGCTGGTCTGATGACTTCTTGAGAATTTGCAGCTCCCATGTCATGACTCTGACAACAAGCAAAAGCATGTTATATGTTTCTTGCCTATCAGCTCCCAACAGGTGAGCCCTGTCAGAAAAATGCCTTTCTTTTGTTTTTCATTATCTTGGAGAATAATTTAGGTGGAATTGCTGTATGATGTTTTATTTTTTATATAAGAAAGCCTATCCTTGGGGCACCTGGGTGGTTCAGATGGTTAAGCATCTGCCTTTGGCTCAGATCATGATGTCTATCTAGGTTCTGGGATTGAGCCTCCAACAGGTGCCCAGCTCAGCGGGGAATCTGCTTCTCCCCCTCTCTCTCTCTGCCTCTCATTCTGCTTGTGCTGTATTTCTCTCTCTCTTTCAAATAAATAAATCTTTAAAAAAAAAAAGAAAGCCTATCCTTTTATAACCTATAAGTTTCGTTTTCTTTTTTTCTTCATAATGACCTGGCTGCCACTTAAAGGGGCAGAATCAAGTTTCCTGCTTGCCTCATTGCCAGTGGCTGCTGATTGTGGTTTCTTTTTTTTTCTCTTATACTGTATGGCACATTCTGATGTAATTTTTTGTTTTGTTATTGTTTGGGATGATAATGTTGAGTAAGAGTTTCTAACTGATTCTTTTACTCAGTTCTAACTGATTCTAACTGATTCTTTTACAAAGTGAATTTTGTAAAATTCACTTGGATGATTTTGTTAAAATAACATTTTAGATAAAACTTTTAAAAATAATGTAATACTGTATTCAAGGGAGCCTGATGAATATAACAACATACAATGCAGTTGAAGTCAAATGGCTGGATAAAGTGTGACATTAAAAGTGAGAACCGGAATTCTAAAGTGAAGCCAGACATTAAGCTGGGAGATTAACTGGGTGCCATAATTCTGTACATCTTTTCTTAGAAGAAGGTCACAGTTTTGTCTTGAAGGATTACTGTAACCAAGACATAGAAGGAAATACAATTATTTCCTTAACTTATGGTATCTGGAAGAAACAAAAGAAAGCAACTGGGCTGCTTAGGAGCAATTTTCATTGTTCAGAATTGAGAGTGTGTTTTTTTTTTTTTTTTTTTAGTCCCCTGTTTAAGTCAGTGCCCAGAGGGTGTGGTCTGTCCATGGGTGTGGTCCTTGAGCTGTTAATGTGTATGACTAACATAAATACCGAAGATGATGGTAACTTTAGAAGCTCTCATAGCAAGTTGACAGTCCTTTGACGTCACATGTATGGTCATTTTCCTGTTAATTCTCTTTGAATTGTATTTACAAAAGAACCAGTTCATGATAGACTATAAATTTAAAATGATGGCTGTATGACAGTCTTCACTGCAGTTGGCTGAGAGGCCCTGGTTTAGGGGATCCTGTGTCAGGGATTTGCAACATTGCCTTCTCACTGGACATAACTGTGCTGTCAGCTGATGGCAGTGTCAGCATGCGCTGCAGTTAAAGCAGTTCTGTAGCAACTCAAGTTTGCAGCTCTCGGATAGGCTGGCTTTTCGTGAAATTTTGCATTATTAAGAATTTTTACTTTTTTTTTTTGAGTAGGTAATAATTCTTCAATTAAAGTACCAAAAAATGCAAATGGATTTTCAAGTGAGCCTCCTTCCTGCCCCTGTCCTTCACCTGGGAATTTCCTTGTCTCAGAGGAGCCACCTGTAGCCTGTTTCTCCTGTTAATTGTCTCTCAGTGTCAGAGTGGATCACTCCATTTCCTATAGGTAATCCTCTGTGAGAATTTTTAAGTTTGGATAAATACGGCAATGAATGGTATAGACCTGGAGTCAGCTTTTCTATGTTGCTGATTAGATGCAGAGCATTTTCTTTTGCCTCCCCCTCCTCCCAACCAGGATTTTACTTATTTATTCATGAGAGACACAGAGAAGCAGAGACATAGGCAGAGGGAGAAGCAGGCTCCCTGCAGGGAGCCTGATGTGGGACTGGATCCCAGGACCTGGGATCACGACCCGAGCCAAAGGCAGATGCTCAACTGCTAAGCCACCCAGGCACCCTTTTGCTTTCAATAAACAGTTGTCTAAGTACATGATGAGAAGAAAGAAAGTACAGTCTTTCATGTTTACTGACTCACCCTTGAGGTGGGAATGGTAGAACCTTAAAGATGCCAGGCTGCCAGAGGCAAGTGACAGAGTAGGAGGAGGGCATCTCTCTTCTGCTTGGAGGTGGGTTTAAGGTCAGTCCAAGGTTCTCAGGGAGGCCTCATTGTGGCAAGGAGAAAACTAGTCCCCAGGGCCCTAACTTTTACTTTCTACAGCTATAGGAATTTTGGTCTAGAAGAGTTTTAAAGTGGACATTACATAATCTTGGGTATAAAATCATCTCAGCAGACACCTAAAGAACATTTAATTCTGAGCAGTTTAAATTTTTTTTCATCTTCTGAGATGTGTCCCCAAATGTCCCAGTAGATAGCTTGTGTACCTGAGGGCCCGGAGTTGTTATATAGGGGAGTGAAACGTTCTTTTAAAACAAGGTAGTTAGGGGATCCCTGGGTGGCGCAGCGGTTTGGTGCCTGCCTTTGGCCCAGGGCGCGATCCTGGAGACCCGGGATCGAATCCCACGTCGGGCTCCCGGTGCATGGAGCCTGCTTCTCACTCCACCTGTGTCTCTGCCTCTCTCTCTCTCTCTCTCTCTCTCTCTCTGTGACTATCGTAAATAAAAAAAAAAAACAAACAAAACAACAAACAAGGTAGTTATTCTAAGAGTTGTGATTGGTTAACAGGAAATTATGCAAATGAAGAGTGCATAGAAGTAGAAAATGGAATGAAAAGTAACATGGTGTGATATAAAGAGCACAGGCTTTTAGTTCTGGGAGTTTAAGACCTTGTGACCTTCAATAAACTTTCTTTCCCCTCTGTGAACCTGTTTCTCAGTCTATTGAATGAGGCTAGGTAACATTTTATTGCGGGGTTATTGGCACATAGTATTAAATGGTAGGTCACTTGTAATCTGAAACACTTTAAAATATACACACATTAAAATATACGAAAGATTCAAAATTATAACATATTTAAATATGCTGAAGATTATCATATGGGAAGGATAAAAATTAAGATAATGTCCTGTACTGTCTGAGTTGGATTAAAAAAAAAAGTCCCTATTTTTCATTACGAGATGTGAAAGTATGTTCTAAAAGTGAATCATTAATTTCTGGTAAAGACTGATCCTTAATCCAAGAAGCAGTGTATAAACTCGAATATCTTGTAGTTCCTGAATGATCTGATCTAACTGGTTTGCCCTTATCCTGAACTTCCTGTGGGTGAAGATTTTTCCATCCCCTGTTTTATCCTCATTTTATCTGTGAGAAGAGGGAACTTATATTGATTTACAGAAAAGTGGGATTTGTTTTTTTGTCATATAACCTCCAAATTTCCAGAGGATGGGTTCTGGATATCTTGCTATTCATGTTCAGATAAATTCCTTATAACTCTTTAACTTTCTCTTCTTGTTTTTCCTTGAGGGTTTTATTCCAACCCTGCAGATTTAAAACAAAACAAAACAAAAAAACGAGGGGTAAGTGAGAAAATGGCTTATCAGGCTTGGGATGGCCTGATTGGAGGCCAGTGAAAAGGGTATTCTTGGAAAAGGTTGTTGAGGAACTTTAGGGGCATGCCTACAAAGCTACATGTAAATACTGTTTTACAAACTGTTTCTCAGGTCTTTTGGAACCTGAGAGCATTTCCTTTCAGTCAGCTGTCTTTCAGATACAGCCAGACGAATTCCAGAGTCTAAATGAACTTGAGAAAAATATTGCCTGGCTTTTTGTTTTTTGGGGATAAAGCTAATTTTGTCTTCTCTCTTTTCAAAGAAGGACACACAGAGCTCTTGTTTCTTGGTAGACTTTGGCTCCAGGTGACCCCATTCATCCAGTAAATGTTCTTCAGCAGCCTAAGTGTGCAGGGCCCTGGTGGAGCTAGGAGTTCTGAGAAGAGTAAAGAGCAGCTTTGCTCTGAAGGAGCTCACTTATTTGTATTAAAATGCCCTGAAATGTCAGTTATTAACATCAAAAGCCACATTGCTTATAATCTAACTATGATTAGGAATAAGAATAGCAACTAAAACATATTGAGTGCTTCTGTATGCCAAGCCCTACATGTGCCAGGATCTTTGCATGTTTAATCCTCACAAGGGTACCATCACTTTATTAGCCATTAGCAAAATTATTATAAGCATAGTTTGATGTTTACTATTTAAAACAGGATTGGGGAGATCCCTGGGTGGCTCAGCAGTTTGGCGCCTACCTTTGGCCCAGAGCGCAATCCTGGAGTCCCGGGATCGAGGCCCGCGTCGGGCTCCTGGCGTGGAGCCTGCTTCTCCCCCCTCCTGTGTCTCTGCCTCTCTCTCTCTCTGTCTATGATAAATAAATAAATAAATCTTCAAAAAAAAAAAATAAAACAGGATTGGAAGACCTTTCTCCTCCCTTATTCCAGTTAAAAGGCTTATTAGTTCAAAAGCAAGTTAGTGAAATCATATATATCCCCTTTAAAATTAAATAACAAATCACAAATACAAACCTTCACTTAATATTAAAATATTATATTACATACAATACACTGTTACAATTTATTATATGAATATTATGTTATACTCTGTAAACATTACAGTATATTAGAAATATACCACAGACCTGTATCATGGGATGGCACAAGTAACAACACTCCACAGCTCTTGGTGTAGTCGAGTTTAAGGTGATGGGGGGAAAAAAGGTGGTAAGGGCATTTTTCCTAATGGGATTGGGACTGTTGGCAGAATGAAGAGAAGTGGGTTGGAAGGAACGGGTAGAGTCAATGGGAGGGAGGTGAAGCAGAGAGGCTTAGAAGGCTTTTAAGCAGATTAAGAGGTGTCACAGTTTGGGCTTCAGAGAAACTGCCTTCTAATGATCTTTAATCCCTCTCTCTGGTTGAGCTGCTTACCTACTTACTACTTGCTCAGAGATGCCTTCCAAGTGGGACAAGAGTGACAGCTCTAATCCACATCCCTCAGTACAGTGAGTGGGGCACTGCCTGGCCCTCAGGACCCAGTGAACAACCAAAGGCAGGTGTGTCCTCTGGGTTCCCCAGTCTCGTGGAAGGGACCGACACTATATAGGTCCCTGTGCACAGTGAGAGTGGTGGTGAATATGGAACTAGGACCTTGGGGCACAGTGGGAGGAAAGGCAGGCATTCTGGAGCAGGTAATAGCTGACTGAGTTCAGTTTCTTTAAAGAGGAGTAGGAATTAGATGGCCAGGAGGAGGGAATGGGTGGGGGTCATTCCTGCACAAGGAAAGGACAGATGAGCTAAGAAACAGCTATGGTTTGTTCAACCAACTTAAAGCACTTTTAGTGTATTTGGAGTATGTGGTAAATACAGTGTGAAAAGGCCTCTTGTGGGAGGATATCTGCGATTTTAGTAATTCTGTTTTATTTTTAGAAATAAAATTTTTATGTATGAGCATTGACAGCAGTTTCTAAGTGAGCTTTCTTTTTTTTTTTTTTTTAGCTCTTCTTGAGTTACAAACCTTTTTGACTAAAAGCCTGGTTCTTTGGTCATGGAAAAGCATGAGTGCAATAAGTGCATGCAGGTGCACACTTATACATAAACACATTCACACAAAGACACACACACACTCATACACACATACTCACATACCCCTTCATGTAATCCTGGAGGCTCACAGTTCTCCTACTAAAGTACATGCATGTTCCTCCGATTAAGTTAGAATCTGTTTTATACTAACTTGAGCCAATGGAGATTGTTTTTTTTAAATATTAAAAATATTAAAAAAAATATTAAAAATATTTATCATAAATCTAGGAATTATGAAGAGATTGGCTGTTATTTTCTTTACACACTTTAAAAATGTTACCCACATATTTCCAAACTTAAATACTATAAAATCAGAAATTAAAATTATTTCATGATATGAGTTCTCTTAAGTAGTACATATTGTCCTCTTTAAAGAAGCATTTTAATAATCCCAAATCTTTAAAATTTTTATTTATATTATTCTGTCTTATTCCAAAAATGGTTCAAGGCAGTTTTCTATGGTAGTTTAGACTGTGTATTAAAGAAATTTTCAAATATATACTGAAGCAGGATTCATTGTATAAAGAGTCTCTACCTACTATCACTTAGGTGCTATAATTATTAAGTTGTAGCAGAATTTATTTGATGTGTATTTCATCTATGTTTTTGTGGCCCCTTCTTCCCAAGTTTTTTTACAGTAAATAGTGGGCATCGTATTATTACACGTGCATGTCTCCAAATGATTGACTCAGGCCAATTTTATTCCTGAGGTGTTTTTTCATCCCTTGTATTTCCCGTAAGTTGATATTTAGGCTTCATCATGTTCAGCCTGGTTTTTTGGCAGGGGAGGTGGTGGTGGTGGTGAGGATGAGGATGAGGATGATGATGGGGATAAGAGCACCCAATACTTGGTCTTGTGTACTTCTACTAGGAGGCATATAATGTCTTGGATTTCTTCTTGTAACAGCAGCCAAACTACTGTTGAATATCAGCAGTTTGGATCAATTATTTCATTAGCAGTCACAAAAGGGTAATAATTGAATCCTGTAATTCCTTCTGTACTGATTAGCTGAAATACTTCTAAAAGGAGAATCTCATGTTTGGTTACCTTGGTGTATGGGAAAGGCAAAATAAATGATGTCTTTACTTTACCCATTTTAATGAGTTGGTCTATACCATCCTACAATGGTGACCAATTTTATTTTTTCTTTTGGTGTCATTTTAAACTCATGAAATTATATATATTTAGTGTGTTTCAGTATATTGAAACTTGTTGATGCTCAAATTGCCCCGTCTATGGCTGTGGTAACCTTTTCATTTGTCCTGTGCATCCTTTTGATGCAGCCTTGGTAGTCTTTGCCTCATTGTTTTTTTGGTGGAAAATGATCCATGTACTTTTCCTGCTTCAAATCTGTGTTTAGATTAAAAAAAATAACAATATCATGCTGTTGCTGCTAAAGCACTGATTTTAGTTGAAGCTTCACAGTATAGGGAGCATTATCTATTCGCCTCTTTGTTGGGACATTGAGAGTAGTGTTTTAGACACAGTAGGAGCTTAATAACTATATGCTGAATTGTTGTATGGCTTGTTTTATTTGACCAAAAACTGAATAGTAGTTCAGTCCTTCTTCCCCTTTAAGCCTGAATTTTAGCCTCTGCCATCCTTATTCTCAGTGATGACCCACATGCTTTATCTGAGATTGCTGAGCCTATTAGGGCTCCCACATCTAACGACTCCTCCTTCATCTCAGAATGCTTTTTTTTTTTCTTTTTTAAAGATTTTATTTATTTATTCATGAGAGACACAGGGGAGCGGGGGAGCAGAGACACAGGCAGAGAGAGAAGCAGGCTCCATGCAGGGAGCCTGATGTGGGACTCAATCCTGGGTCTCCAGGATTATGCCCTGGGCCAAAGGTGGCGCTAAACCACTGAGCCATCCAGGCTGCCCCTCAGAATGCTTTTAAGTCTGCATTTTATATAGCCTTAATTAATTAATTAAAGATTTTATTTATTCATGATAGACACACAGAGAGAGGCAGGGACACCAACAGAGGGAGGAGCAGGCTCCCTGCAGGAAGCCTCATATGGGACTCCATCAAGGGATCCCAGGATTATGCCCTGAGCTGAAGGCAGAGGCTCAACCACTGAGCCCCCCAGGCATCCCTGTATAGCCTTTAAAAGTATCCCTCCTTGGCCTATTATTCATTACTCCTTGTCAGGACTGCAGCTCCACCTGTCCCAGCTGGTTGTCTTCCCAGGTTCCCACCTTGATGGGATTGCTTCCATATGTATGAGAACAAACTAGGAGATAGCCCCTTGCATTTGGTCCTCCCGTGGCCTCCAGCAGGCCTCATTCCTCTTTCCTATCACTCTGTGACCGGTAGGTAGTATTCTGAGGTGTAGCTTCCTAGGGTTGCTTATTAAATGCTTTTCCCGTGCACTGTGACCACACCTGAGTGTGGCCCAGCAATCTCTGCTAGACTTGTCATTGTTTTTTTTTTTTTAACTCTATGTATGTCCCTGCCCCTGCCCTCTCACCCACCATATAGAACTTTTTGGTGTACCTTAATGACAAAATTAATTTGTATTTTATTTGCTTTCTTTTTTTTTCAAAGTGAATTCACATTAAGTCTCATTTAATTCCTACAACTGCCCTGTTAGGGCCATTGAGTCTGTATTATTTTCATTTTATGAGTGAAGAAATGGAAGCCCAAAGCTTGTCAGGCCTGGGATCCCACCATTAGTAAATGACAGATTAATGAGCAGCTGGAATTAGAATTTAGAGCTATACATGTTTTTCACTATGGTTCATGGGCTACCATAAATCAAGGGACTCCTTGCAAAATCTGTTGAGGCATTCCTGAGTTAAGATGTTCTAAAATGGTTTTCTGAGTGATATTTGCCCCATTATGATGAGCTTTTACTTTGCATTATGGTTTTATGATTTCAAAAGTAGCGAACAGACCTTTGCAGTAAAAGATCATGTTCCCTTTATTGAGTTCAAAAATGTTGGGAAATAATGGACAGTAAGGAGTATTTTTGACTTACCTGTCCCTTAAGTCACCCGGAGAGAGAGTAACCTTTAGAGAGAGAAGTTAAATAAAAAATGCAATGAGCATACAGAAGAAACTATAATTAAAAAAACCTTTTAAACAGTGATTTTTTTTTTAAACAACAGTTCAGAAAAAAAAAACTGCTCTTTTTTTACTTTTTGAGAGGAGGACAGTGCGCTTTTATAATCTTAGATTAGAGTCCATGTCAAGCTGTTCGAGTACAAAATTATTTTAAGATTATTCTCAAGTGGTAAACTCAGTGTTTATAATTTAGTTTTTCCTTTCACTTCTGGGATGGTTCAGGGAGGGTAGACATATAATAAACAAGTAAACAGAACTATTTTAGGTAGTTATTAAGTACTGTGGAAGAGATTAACCCCATGTGGTATGAGAGGGTGCAAAGTGGCTAAAGCATTTCCAGGTGCTGTGTCTAGGGATGAAGTTTTAGAAGAAGGGGATTCCTTTGTCCCTGTCACTTTCTATCTTTTTCTCTCTTAGGAATAGGAAATTTTCAAAAGGCTAATATATTTGGTATGGTAACAAAGGTGATAATTAAAGAGTAAGCAGACCTTTTCCTTTTTTTTTTTTTGTTAAAGCAGATCCTTTCTAATGCCAAGACTACCTGTGATATTTTTCTCTAAGGACTGTAATCTTTATAGCAATTTTATCATATTTATTCCCTTGCCAAGCATCAGTTTGGGGCTGTGCAATTATCACAGATTATGCATGTTTCAGTGTAAATTTTAAGTGTAATAAAGGAGTATCCTTGTAACTTATTTTCTAAAAATTATAATGTTTTTGAAATTTTGTTCTCTTGATTTTCATTTCTTTTCCGATTAGGCAAAACTCTTCAAAATGGTAGTCCTCCAAATACTTGCTGCTAGAACAATATTTTCTCTAAGTTTGGGAACATTACAAATCATGAATATGTTTATATGCTGTCCTACTTAAGTCATTGAGAAAGACATTCTTGAACTCTAACTTTCCCAAGTAGAAAATAACATCTGAACCACTTAAGGAGTTAGTTGAGGTATTGCTATTTTGCAATTGAATCCAGATGTTAAAAAAAGTTCCTGTCAGAGGTAGTATAACTTTTCTTTATCACATCACAAAATATCACATCTAGTTCGCTTTTTAATCAGTTGAATTACAGAGAAATGTAACAGGTTTTAAATGAAAAATAATATTAAAATTCCCCACACAATTCTAAATTTGTTTAATTGCATGAACTATAATTCAAAAGGGATGGGTTAAAAAAAAAAACAAAAAAAACAAAAAAAAACAAAAGGGATGGGTTAAATGATCAATTGTTGAAAGTTTAATTAAATTTTAGGTGATTAAACTGGAAAAAATGATAGGAAGGTTGTAGTTTTGGAATGCTTCTGTGTAATGTCTTATAAGAGAAGTTGATTTTAGTTCCTACTTGGGCTTACTTAAAAAATTAGAAGCCATTAACTTGGTGGTCTTATTTTCAAAGGGGATAAATATTTTGTGGGAATTTAGTATTCTGTAGCAATTTTCTGTTCTCCTTTTCACTACCACTGATTTCTGATCCTATAGGACAGATGGCTTTAAGGATATTAATGTGAAACTTTTTTTTCCTTTGGTACCTTACATGCCCTTTGGGAGGGTTTTTTTTTTTTTTTAATTGTCTACTACTTTTTTGAGGAGGGGTTTCATTAAAAAAGAACATCTTGAGGAGCACCTGAGTGGGTCAGGGGTTGAGCATCTGCCTTTGGCTCAGGTCGTGATCCTGGGATTGAGTCCTGCGTCAGCCTCCCCGCATGGAGCCTGCTTCTCCCTCTGCTTGTGTCTCTGTTTCTCTGTCTCTCTCATGAATAAATAAATAAAAATGTTTTTCCTTTTTTTTTTTTTTAAAGGAGCAGCTTGGGACATAAGCCCTATTTAAAAAACATGTAGGACAGGTATTGCTACTGAATTGTTCTTGTCTGAAGTTTCAAATGCAAATTAGAGAATTATAGGAGAAAGAATAATAAATAATTACAGGTTATTTGAAAAACACATACTTTGTCAAAGATACCTTGCCATGGAATAAGAGTATTTTAATTACTTTTGCAACAAGTATTTGTTGAACATTCAGGCCTGGTGCTAAGGATTGGAGGTGGGAGCCCGGGGTGGGGGGAGCCTGCTGGCCTTAGTGATTAAGTACTCTAGCAAGGGACACTACATATGTATCCTAGAAGACAACTTTCCTTTCTTTCACTTCTGGGATGGTGCAGGAAGGTAGACCTATAATAAACAAGTAAACAGAACTATTTTAGGTAGTCTAAGTACTGTGGAAGAGATTAACCCCATGTGGTAAGAGAGGGTGCAAAGTGGCTAAAGCATTTCCAGGTGCTGTGTCTAGAGATGAAGTTTTAGAAGAAGGGGATTCCTTTGTCCCTGTCACTTTCTGTCTCTTTCTCTGTTGGGCATAAGAAAACCACTCCCTGAAGCTCCCAGCTGACTTTCTTTTCTGTGTCATTGGTCTGTTCTGCACCTCATGTGTACTCCTAACTTATCCATTCATCTATTGGGTCACTTCTGGAGCTGAGTTGCACTTGGAAGGGAAGACTAAACACATTGGAGATTTTGTTAGAAAGCTTGGTGGTTAACATTGACCACTACAACTTTGCTTAATAATAGCTAAAATCTATTGAGCAACTACTGTGTGCCAGACTGTATGTCCTCAATACTTTATGTGCATTATTTTATTTAATCTTTTTACCAATATACTAAGATAGATGCAAACAGGTGTTTAGAGATAAATTTGGGCAGTGTTGCACCATGGACCTGGGATACTAACCCAGCACCCTGGTCCCAGAGCCGGCGTTCTCAAAATGCCATCTGTGGAAAGTAGGAGGTATGTTTTTGAAGTGTTCTACACATATCTGTTAATTATAATAAAACAAATAATTGAGGATCTGAAGTGGTTTAACCTTCAGTAGCTAGAAAATCCACTTATAGAAGCTCTTTGTTTCTCTGTGATGTGGAACAATTATTTTTTTTTCTACTGTGTGTGTAATGTTACCTTTGTGTGTGTTTAGGCTGTCTTGTTCAGGAATCCTTACATGTACTAGATTTTTGGGTCCTGATGAGTAAAGAGCATATATTCTGTGTGGCTCACAGCTGTGAGTGCTGAGCTACGCACTTAGCTCAGTGACCCCCTTGTTTTACTGAAACAGCTTAAGAATCCACCTTAAGCCTCATGTTAAACATTGTGATAAATCATGTGTTAAAATTCCTAAGAGAGATTCTCCCCTTAACTTAAAAAATTATTTTATCTTATTTTGTCCTTTTTAAATGGCCACTTATCTGGTTCTAGAGGTTTTAATAAACGCATGTTTGATAATGCTAAATATAAGAAGTCAAAGTTTTTCTCTACTTCTGTTATTTGAGAGAAAGAGTGTGTGTTAGAGGTACATTATACTTCAGGATTTGAGCATGGCTTTTATCTTTTTACTCTGCACTTGTAAAATCTCAGGCTACAGGGGTGTGTGTGTGTGTCTGCCTGTTATTGAGAAGGTGTTGGCTAAGGACACCAGCTTGTTGTGCAGGCACTGCTCCCCCTAGAGGAGGAAGAAATTCAGTAATTAATCATTGAGCTGAGGAATGTGGAACATTACATCTAGAAGGGAATCCTTAGCAGCATCCACTCTGCAATATATATTAATTCTGGGTTCAGTACGGATCAGCCAGTGATCTTATTTTGTCACCTAGGGATATTTAAAATAAAACTCCAAACAAACAAAAACCCTCCCATATACCAATACTAAATATTGCCATCATTTAAAATAAAGGATATTTTAATACTAGAATAGTTAGGAAGTAATCTCAAGGATAGAAGATTTTATAAGAAGTTTCAATATCAAGCTGTGGATATCAAGCTGTGGACTTGTCTGATATTAATTTCTTTCTTTCTTTTTTTTGCTTTGTAATAGCTTGGTGAATCCTTAGTCAGGGATCTGCACTGTAAAGAAAGAGGACCAAAAGTGGTGGTGATTTTGAAGTGATGGAAGGTATGGTTATTACCTGTGCTATTGAGAAAGGTCACGTTGACCCAAGACACCCTTATTTTTCCTTAAATGAAGATAGTGTTGAGATAGATGTTTCACAGCTTCCTTAATGTAAGCCCACTCTTCAGGCCTTATAATTCAGTTAGTGATAGCTGTTTAACAAACATGTACAGATATTACTTGAAGAAAATAGTTAAAAAATGGTCTTTCTAAAAGTATGGGTTTTCAAATTCCACATTTTGGGCATGCTATTTTCTAGAATTCTTTTATTTCTCTTTAGGTATTTCAGCTACACCGAGCTCTTCTACAGTCTGGCTGCTATTAGCCTATGGGAATATGTTATTGAAAAATCATGTAGACAGTTTCCTATAAGCATCTAAGATACATGGACTGCGATTGGTCATCCATGTGGCCTTGTGGTGTGGTGGGAAGGCAGTATGTACATTCTCTGTATGACTCTCCAGGTAGTTCTCTTGTGCCTGCAAGGTATATGGCCTGGGGATCCAGACTAGTAGCGTTCCTTTTCAGCTTTGGTCAACCTTTCTTTGTAGCAAGTTTGTCATCCATAAAGCCAGGAATAGCGAATGCTGATGAGTCAGCCACGCTGGTCAGTTATGATACAGTTGGATACAGAGCAGGCCATATTTCTGAGATGATGGAGGATTCTTTCTCATCTGGGAAAGGAAATACTTGTCCACCTTTACCAGTTCATCTCCCCACTTTCTTTCTGCCAGGCCTGGAAAAATGCTACTAAATTATTAAACATATATGTGCTTCTTGGTTCTCAAGATCTTATTTTAGAGAAATGTTCTCAATTTTTCTGCTACCCAGAGGAATTTACTTGTGTAATTACCCTTAGTACTTAAGAAAATTGCTTCTGGCAATGTTAAAATTGCAGTCTCCCCAGGAGAACCTTCAAAGGAGAAGGCCTTTCATCACAGAAGAGAAGGAAGGATCTAATATGAGAGCCACTTTTATTTTTATTTAATGATGGTATATAAATTGCTCTTATAGATAATATTCATTCCTTTAACAAATATTTATTGTACATCTGCTAGGAATGAAACAGTTCTAGGAGAATGCAGATAAGCTAATAGGCAACTTGAATCCACGACAAATTTTGGAACTCTGATTGCAATTCCAAACTCTGTCATTATATGCTCAGTATTTCATTCTCATTGTGGCATAGACAACCATTTAGTTGTTTGCCATTCTTTTCTTCTTCCTTATAGACACAATCACTGTATTATTTGGATTCAGCTCTGTACTTAAAGGATGACATTTTCAGCTTCCTTAGCAGTCACTGATTCTTTGACTGAGTTCTGGCCAATGAATATAAGAGGAAGTTTTGTGGGTCTTCTGAAATGGCTGCTTAAAGAGAGTTGGGCCCCCTTAGCTTCTACCCTCCTTTTTCCTGCTACCTGGTGTGTGGAATATGACCTATGGAGCTCCAACAGCAATTTTGGTTGATGAGGTAAACTTGAAGATAGTTAGAAAGCTAGAAGGAGCCTGGGTTCCTCTTCATTGTTGATCCGATAATCAATAGCCACATCAGCCTTGGACCAACAGCCATCAGACTTCTTTTAGGTGACATGTGTTAGCTTTTAACTTGTATACAACTCTGTCTAATCCTTACTGAGTAACTTATGTTTTCATGGTCATTTTCAACTTTAGCAAGATGATTATAATTATAACACCATCACTGAGCAGACTTCTGGGGGTAAACCAGTATGCTTATCCTCCTGTCATGGATTCTGCTGACAGTCATTCCAGGTTGAAGGTAAGGAAATCCTCAGATTAAGGAATATCAGCTGCACTGTTCCTGAATGAATATGCCTGGAAAAATAAACAGAAGTTCTTAAAGTATGCTTTCTAGATTAGCAACACTGGCATCAACTTGGGCATTTGTTTGTAATCTCAAGGCCACATCCTAGACCTCCTGCATAGAACTTCTGCATACTGTCTATAGTTTAATGAGTGACTGCTATAGGCTAAACTTTGAGAACCACTGTTATGATTTTATGCACCTTGTCACTCAGATGTTTCCATGTGAGGTTGGCCAGGCAACAGTGGGCTGGTTGGGTTTGAAGTTGATGACAATGATCATTTGGACTCTGCTCAAGTTGTTTTCCCTTATTTGGTATGGAACTGACAAATGAGTACTTAAAAAGATGCATAAATTCATGTAAAAGATGATACTCC
The DNA here is from genome assembly GCF_018345385.1 of Vulpes lagopus. Classification (NCBI taxonomy): domain Eukaryota; kingdom Metazoa; phylum Chordata; class Mammalia; order Carnivora; family Canidae; genus Vulpes; species Vulpes lagopus. The sequence goes on from NC_054833.1 coordinate 23,636,083, forward strand.
TTGAGGGAGTAGCATGGTTCTCTAAGTGCTTCCAAGTCCTTCCTAGAGTCAGTCCTGGAGTTTGCCAGGTAAGAACACAGAGCCATCCAATAGCAGAGGAAGTAGTACTTTCTTTGAATGGGAAATCTGGTTTCAGATTTGGATATCTGTGCTTTTTATATTCTCTATTATACCATCAAACTATTCAGTGAAAAATGGACAAATTACTTAAAAAAGACAATCCATCAACTGACACAGAGGAAACAGAGCATGTACATAGTAGTATGTTTATTAAGGAAATTGATATCATTATCAAAAACCTTCTCTGTCACCCACATGCAAAGAAGCCCTCCCAAATAAAAACCCTGAAAGCTTAGGCTGGACAGTGGAAAGGAGCTAGCTGTGTAGTGCTCTGAGGATGCTCCTGGGGAAAGAACAGCAAGAGCAGAGGCACCCTTGTAAGAACCTCTTAGGTGAGGCTTCTGATATGTACAAGGACCACATCATTCAGGACCTGTAAGAACCTGACAGAATGTTTGGGTTTTCTTCTAATTGAAATTGGGAATAAATTGAAGGTATTATCTAAAAGAGTTATTATGATCTGATTTGACATTTGATAAGCTTGTTTTAATCTCTTGCATGGAAGATAGACTACAGAGAGCCCCAGTGGAAGAAGTCAGAGCAGTTAGCATGCTGTTACAGTATCTCGGACACAAGAAAATTGTGACTTGAGCTGGAGGGCATGGTGGGAAGAGGTCAGATTTGGAATGCAGGCATGGTTCAGACCACTACAATAAAGGAATATTGTAATAAATTGAGTCAGATTAATTTTTTGTTTTCCCAGTGCATATAAAAGTTATGTTTACACTATACTAACAGTATGTTTACACTATATGTTTACAGTATACACTATACTGTCGTCTGTTAAGTGTGCTGTCCATATGTTAACTTAAAAGTACTTTAATTTTTTAAGTATTTTAAATGCTTAAAAGTGTTTTAATTTTTTTAATACTGAAAAATGCTAACTATCCTCTGAGCTGCCAGTGAGTTGTAATCTGGTGGAGGGTCTTGTCTTTTTTTTTTTTTTGGAGGGTCTTGTCTTAATGTTGACGGCTGCTCACTGATCGGGGTGGTGGTTGCCGAAGGTGGAGTGGCTGTGACCATTTCTTAAATAAGACCACAGTGAAGTTTGCCATGTTGATTGACTCTTTTCACAAGTGATTTACTGTAGTGTGCAATGCTGTTTGCTAGCATTTTACCCACAGTAGGACTTCTTTCAAAACTGGCATCAGTTCTCTCTAGCCCTGCTGCCACTTTATCATCTAAGTTTATATAATATTCTAAATCCTGTGGCATCACCTGCATGTTTACCAGGAGTAGGTGACTGTCTCTAGCAAACCACCTTCTTTGCTCATCAAGAAGAAAGACCTCTTTATCCATTTAAGCTCTATCATTGCAGCAGTTCAGTTACATTTTTAGGATCTACTTTTTAAAAAAAATTATTTATTTGAGAGACAGAGAGCGAGAGAGAGGGAGAGACGGAGAGACAGAGCGCGAGAGTACAAACAGGGCAGACAGAAAAAGCAGACTCCCGGCTGAGCAGGGAGTCTGATGTGGGGCTCAATGCCAGGACCTTGGTTCAGACTCCATTTCTGACCCCAGTTCTCTTGCTATTTCCACATCTGTAGTTATTTCTTCCACTGAAGTCTTGAACCCTTCAAAGTCACCTATGAGGGCTGGAATCAACTCTTTATGAAGTCCTATTCATGTTTGATATTTTGACCTTTTCCCATGAACCATGAATGTTCTTAGTGGGATCTAGAATGGTGAATCCTTTACAGAATATTTTCAATTTACTTTCCCAGATCCATCACAAGAATCACTGTCTGTGGCAGCTACAGCCATATGAAATGTGATTCTTAAATAATAAGACCTAAAGGCTCCTTTCAAAGACTTGAAAGACTCCTGATCCGTGGGCTGCAGAACGGATATCGTGTTGGCAGGCATGAAAACAACATTAATCACATTGTACATCTCCATCAGAGCTCTTGGGTGGCTGGGTGCATTGTCAATGAGCAGTCATATTTTGAAAGGAATCTTTTTTTCTGAGCAGTAAGTCTCAATAGTGGGCTTAAAATATTCTGTTGTAAGCAGATGTGCAGTCATGCAGGCCTTGTTCCATTTATAGAGTAGAGGCAGAATAGTTTTTTTTAAAAATATTTTATGTATTTATTCATGAGAGACACAGAGAGAGAGGCAGAGACACAGGCAGAGGGGAAAACAGGCTCCATGCAGGGAGCCCGATGTGGGACTCGATCCCAAGACCCCGGGATCAGGCCCTGGGCTGAAGGCAGATGCTCAACCACTGAGCCACCCAGGCTCCCTGAGGCAGAATAGTTTTAGCATAATCTTTAAGGGCCCTAGGATTTTAGGAATGGTAAATGAGCATTGGCTTCAATTTTAAGTTATCAGCAGTATTAGCCCCTGACAAGAGAGCCAGCCTGTCCTTTGAAGCTTTGAGGTCAGGCCTTGACTTCTCATCTCTAGCTATGGGGAGTCTGAGATGGCATCTTCTTCCAGTAAAAGCCTGTTTCATCTACATTGAAAATCTTTTCTTTAGGGTAGCCACCTTCATTAACAATCTTTGCCAGTTCTTTTAGGTAACTTGCTGCAGTTTCTACATCAGCCCTTGATTCATCAAATGAACTTTTATGGCTTCTTAAACCTCATGAACCAAAGTCTGCTAGTTTCACACTTTTCTTCTGCAGCATTCTCACCTCTTTGAGCCATCACAGAATTAAGGAGAGTTACAGCCTTCCTCGGATTAGGTTTTGTCTTAAGGGAATGTTGTATCTGGTTTGATCTCCTATGCAGACTATTAAAACCTTCTCCATATTAGCAATATAAGACTGTTTTGTTCTCTTATTATTTGTGCGATTGCTGGAGTAGCACCTTTAATTTCCTTCTAGAACCTTTCCTTTGCTTTACAGCTTGGCTCTTTGGTGCAAGAGGCCTAGCTTTTGGCCTGCCTCAGCTTCTGACATGCCTTCCTCACTAAGAAAGGCATTTGATTTCTAGCCTTTGATTTAAGGTGAGAGACATGTAATTCTTCCTTTTACTTGATTTGAATATTTAGAGGCCATGTAGGGTTATTAATTGGCCTAATTTCAATTTTGTTGTGTCTCAGGGAATAGGGAGGCTTGAGAAGAGGGAGAGAGATGGGGGAGTGGCTGGTCAGTGTGGCAGTCAGAACACATATACCATTTGTTTATTAAGTTCACCACCTTATATTGCCATGGTTCGTGGTGTCCCAAAACAATTACAATACAACATCGAAGATCATTGATCACAGATCACCATAATAAATATAATAATATTGAAAAAGTTTGAAATATTGTGAAGATTACCAAAATATGACCCAGAGACAGGAAGTGAGCAAATGCTGTTGGAAAATGGTGCTGATAGACTTGTTCAATGCAGACTTGCCACAAACCTTCAATTTGTAAAAAACTCAATATCTGAAGGCAATAGAGTGAAACACAGTAAAATAAGGTAGATCTGTATATTTTAGAGGAGGAATGTATGGAATTTGCTACAGGATTGGACTTTAGGAAATGAACCCTTCAGTGAGGGCATTTTATATGCAACTAATGGTGACTTAGGCAGAGGATGAACCATACAGTTGGGTATACAACTCCGAGTTGGTAGTTTCAGCTCTGCCACTTTTTGTCAGAGTGACTTTGGTCAAGGTATACTGTATCTTCCTCATTTACAAAATGGAGATACTTGGAGATCAGTGAGAGAATTAAATGAGAAAAAAAGTATGTTAGAGTATTTAGAACAATACCTGTCTCATGGTAAATAGTCAATATTTAATAGTCATCACCATTTTACTTTGTAAAACTTTACACATAAAAAAATGTCAGTATTAAAAAAAGCTCTGTGCCAAAACACACATACTATTGTTTTTTTGTTGTCGAAACAAATGGTTATGATAGTTTTAGGTCTTGTAATAACTGTGCAGGAGATAACAGCCCCTGACATGAGCATAAGCTAAAGAAGAGTGCTCTAGTCAAGTTATAGAGTTGTCTGAGTAGCTCACCACGTTTTGGCAGTAGTATAATTAGATGGATTATATGATGATCCTTGGTTTTCTAACTTGATCCCAAACCATCAATACAGAAATTACCTGCAGTTGCAGAAAGGCTAACATAAAGACGAAAGGAAAATGACTCTTGTTATAGGCCAGTCCACAGTTGTAATGATAGGAACTTAATACATGAAGTGTGCTGGGCACTTAGAGAAAATGCTGGGAAGGATAAGCCTGTGGATAGAAAGGCAACCTAAGATGCTAGTTTTGTTGTTTCCTGAAAAAACTTTAAGAATGCATGTGACTCAAATTAAGGAAGTTTGAAAGGCAAGTTGTTTCAGAGATACCTTAGCTTCACCTCAGGGAAATTACACCCATAACCTCCTCCCTTAAGAAAAATGTTGCTGACAAGTGTTGGTCCATATTCATTTTTATCTTAGTGATAATTTTTATTACAAAACGAATTTGTTTTCCTAAGATACTATGTAAACATTTAAGATTTCCATTTCTTCTACTATTGTGAAGATGTTTCCCCCACCCTCCCTCTCAGTCTTCCACACTTTCACCTTCTACCTAAAAGGGTCGCTCTGTTGTTTTCTATCAAAATTCACCACCTAGGAGGAAAAACACGGTGGAATCCTTGGGATCAACCTAAACTACGTATATTTCTTTGATATACCACTTAGATGCTGTTTTAAAGACACAAAAAAATTCATTCTAGAGTCCAACATTTTCTCCAAATTATTACCGAAAACACTGTAGGAGCATTTTTAAAGTCATTAAAAAAAATATTGACACGTAAAACAAAAATTGTAGCCTAAATGTCACAATAGCATTCACCCAGGGCTTCCACAGTGGGCCTACTGTAGTAAGTCTAAAGAAACTTGGCATTTTGTCTAAGAACAAGTCAATAACAGGAACTCAATCATAAATGCGCTGGTTTCCTGCTAATATAGGACTTTCTGCTGCTGACTTGCACTGGGCAGGAGCACACAAGTTTAAATAACAGCTGGCAGCAAAGCCTGACAGGGAAGGCAGTATTATTTTTAAATTGGGGAATTGTTTTTCATAAATTTCTTTTCTTACATATTCTTTTCCAATTTTACCATCATTATTCATTTCAAAATTGAATAAATGTTCTCAAAGTGACAGGAAAGACTACATTGAATCAATAAACGTAACTCCCTCCAGCCCCCCAGTGGCCTCAAATAACTTTAGTACATAAGCATCAGCCTTTTATTAATTGGACAGGCCTTCAAAAATGAGGAAAAGTAATTTATGTTGGCAATTTGATTAACAGGCTTCCTATGAACACACATTCCTATAAAGTTAACAAGTATGAACCATTCAAGACACACCAAGCAAAGTTCTTAGAAACCTTTCAAATGAAAACACAGCAGTAGACTCATGGCAAAAGGGGGTGCACTGCCTCTATTAAGGTGCCTTCACTATTTGACTCATGCTGACTTTCTGCAGAACTTGTGTAAAAAGGCTTTAGGACCATGCACACCATCTGGGGGACCTTCTTTATCTCCTCCTCTGCTCCAACCATTATATCTAAGATGGTCCAGAACCAAGGACTTTGTTATATAATAAGAGGAATTTCAGGTTAGAAGTCATATATGCTCTTGAGATAAACCACACCAAACTTGGCGCCATGTTCAATTCAATAGCTCCTTTTGGGCCTCCCTTTCTTTGCCAGGATATAGGTCACAAGTCTAGTCTCTGAGCCTGTAGGCTATCACGATTGTTCCCACCTTACCTGGTTTTCATCAGTTAACTCCCTTCCCATTTATACAACCAGGCCCCTCCTTCCAGCCAAAGGGCACAGAGAGAATTATGAGGTAGTCAAACAAACATTTGAGTTGAAACCAGACATTCAAGCACACCAGTGTCAGAGAAAATTGTATCTGTCAAAGAGAAACTGAGATTATGGCAGTAGTCCTACATGTGTGTGTGAAGTCCACGTTTAAGTTACCCAGAGCCAGCTAGGTGCAACTCCCACTTTGCCATGTTGTGATTATCTAGTATAGGTTATGTTAATTAGCAACAATAATAATGGGTGACATAAATGGTACTGGAAAATACTCCATAATAGCTACTGAGTTAGTGCAAACAAACACTGCTGTTTTTATAAGGGGTTTTCCCCCCAAAACCACTCTACGGTTGAATAGTTTAAAAAACATCTTTTTCATACTCAGAACACTATTTTCTGCACTAACGTCTGACTTTTTAAAAGTATTTTGTTTATTTATTAGAGAGAGGGAGCATGAGTGGTGGGGAGGGGCAGAGGGAGAGGGAGAAGCAGACTTCCCCGCTGAGCAGGAAGCCTGATGGGGCTCGATTCCAGGATTCTGAGATCATGACCTAAGCTGAAGGCAGACACTTAACGGACTGAGCCACCCAGGCGCCCCTGCACTAGTCTGACATTTTTTTCTAGTTACAACAATGAACATCTACATAAAGGGTTGGCCTGAAAGTTAACACAAAAAAGAGCTTGGGCCCAACACATAGAGCACATGAAGCTAAGGACATCTCCTGAGGAATAGTTATGCTAATTGTTACACCAAAAGTTAGGCTGAGTATTTACAGTTAGAAATGAAGTTGCCACCAATTGAGGTGATTTATGTTGTTCTTTTCAATAAACTGGGTTAAGCCATATGAAATTACTGACATTTAACCATTTTGACCCATAAAAGTGACAGTTTGTATGACTCAAGATAAAGCTTAGTTTCAGGATTTTAGGTGGTTGCTATTATGTTCACTCATTTAAGAATTTGCCCAGCTTTAGTTCAGTATGCTGTGGTGCGCCGCGGCCGGGCCTGCCCCTGGCCTGGGAACAAGCTAAACACGTCGCCTGTGGAATCTTACTAGCGTAGCAGACCTGTGAGTCTTCGAGAGGTCCCGCCCCAGCTTAGAATATAACAGGTGATGGCCTGTGCCTCTGGGTCCTCCAGATCCTTTTGGAGTTTGACAGACAAACTCCAGGGGTGCCTTTGAGGTGCTGTTCCTATTCCCACTTTGGTATACTTATATCTTGCATGAATTCGTGCATTTTTTTTTTAATGAGTGTTTTTGAAGCTCTGTCATTGGGTTCATACCCCTTTAAGAAAAATTGCTTTTTTTTTTTTTTTCTTTTTTTTTGGTGAAGTCACCTGCTCATTGTTTTTGACATATCCATCGTTATCCCTGGTAATATTCCTTGTTTTGAGGTCTACTTTATCTAATATTAATTAGCCACTCAGTTTTCTTTCTTTTCTTTTCTTTTCTTTTCTTTTCTTTTCTTTTCTTTTCTTTCTTTTTTTTTTTTTTTTGCCACTCAGTTTTCTTATGGTTAGTGTTTGTATTGTGTATCTGAGAATGTTTATTGTTGAGATTAATGCACAGTAACAGCCTACTCTGTTTATTTAGGGGTTACACTCCTGGAAATCTTAGTTATTTGGAAAAGAGCTTTTGTTTTTAAAAAAAACAAAACTTTCTGAGTCATTAAAATCAGTGTTGTATGTCCCAAATACTTAGCCCATGGCAAAGACCCTCACTTCTACTGCAGTGATTCTTTACTGGGCTCCCTGCTCCCACTCTTGCTTGCCTCTCTATGATCTGTCTGCAGTGTAGTGATCAGTGAACCCTTTAAGTTCAGTCATGTCGTCCTCTCCCCAGAACCCTCTGGTGGCTTCTCATCTTACTCAGAAAAAGCCAAAGGCCTTAGTATAGTCAGTTAAAGCCTCTTGGAAAATAGTTCCTGCTACTTCTTTGACCTCATTTTCTACCACTTTTCCCTTGCAGGTCTCAGCCACACTGGCCTCCTTTCTATTCTTTGCATACATTAAGCACACTCACACCCCAGGGCCTTTGCACTTGCTGTTCCCACTCCCCAGATTATTCTACCAGAGATATCCATGTGGTTTGTTCTCTCTCTTCCTTGGTGTTGTCTTTTCATGAGGCCATTCCTGAATTCTGTTTTAAGTATCAGTCCCTTCCTTCTTCACTCCTTTTCTCTTTACTACTTTTCATCTGACATGGACATTTGTTGGTTGTCTATCTCTCTTGTTTAGAGTGCAAACTTTCTAAGTTTAGAGACTTTGATTGTATTTTCTCCTGGAATCCTTACTGCCTAGAATACTGTCTGATACATGGTGGGTGTGAAATATCTGCTTAATAAACAAATGAAGATATTCTGGTGCTATTTGTACCTAGAGTAAGGTTTCCCACTGAAAACATTCATATGCATAGCATTCAAGTACATATTTCTCATCTGCTATGAGCTGGAATAGCATTCACTATATTGTTTGGGATTTTTTGATCCTTTATCTTTTGGAACTCCTTAATTCTCAGACTTTCTACTTTTTTTTTGTTTCTTCCACAAATATTTCCTGGATCTGCTTTGTACTATTTCTAGGTGCTGCTGAAAAGTAGTTAACAGGCAGATAAGAGTCCCTGTTGTTAAGGAATTTATACTTGAATGAAGCAGACTGAAGTAAATGAAGATAATTTCCCCAAGTGATAAATACCATGAAAACAATGTTAGGAGTAGAAAGTAAATTGGGCTTGTGGCTGGGGTACTGCGTTAGATTGTTGTAAGAAGACCATTTGAAGAGGTATCACAGGAGCTGAAAATGAGAATGAGAAGGAGCCAGCAGCCTGGAGGAGGTGTTAAGGAGGGGACAGTGAGTAGGGCAGGTGGAAGGGGGTGAGAGAAGAGAGCCCTGTAGAGACAGGAAGTAAGTAGGAGATGGATTGGGTTGGATTTTGTAGGCCATAGTGTCAAGTTTGTTATCTTCCAGTTGACATGAGAAGCCAGTGGAATGAAATCTGATTACATTTTATAAAGATTTCTAGCTGCCAGTGAGTTGTGTCAGGAAGTTAACTTATTTTGGGTTCCCAGGAAGGTCTTTAATAGAGAGCTTTCAGTATAATACTTATTTATATCCAGAGAACTAAGATTTGCATACATAGAAGTCAGATTTTTTTATTAAATGAATTTTAGGAAAATCTTTTATTAAATATACAACACCATGTATTGTGGATATGAAAGTTAAAAACATAAACTATATTAGATTAAATATACCATTACCACTATGTAAGAAATACACAATATTGGATTATTAACTCTTTAATATGTCATAGGAATTGCATTTTCAAATTGCATTTCTGAATATTTAAAATATTCAAATTAACCTCCAAATGAATAGATGGTGAGAAACCAGGGATTTAACTTTATGAAATAGGATATTATATTCTCTCTCTAGAGTATCAGTGACAAACGTTTTCCTCACCTGAATTATCAGCTTCATATAAATGGCTGGCTCTTTTCTGTGCCTTCCCGTCCTAGGAGTGGTCATAGGGATAGGCTAGAGGCACCGTATAGACTAGTATATTTCTACTGGTTTAGGATCCATGATGTCTGCTGTTGGTATTTCAGACAACAAAAAGTGCACAGTGCTTAGTTTTTCTCGAGTTTGATGAGAAGTCTGATGTGGTATAGAAGTTATTCTGATGTGGTGTAGAGTTATAGCAGTTCTAATCTTTGCTACTTTGAGAAGGTCAATCATAATTTTC